>NC_064927.1:316625744-317253244 GCF_023897955.1 Schistocerca gregaria
AATGCCTTGTTGACAACGTGGGTCCATGGCTTCGTGGTAGTCTGTACTACGCTCGAACATTACCATCAGCTCCTAGAAACTGAAATCTGGAGTCATCTGACCAGGCCATTATTTTCCAGGGTTCAACCGACATGGTCACGAGTTCAGGAAGGGCCCTTCGAACTGTTAGCAACCGCCATAGCCCACTAACGGGAAGTTTTGGCCCACTGCACTAACGAATACGTTCGTCTCACAATGATGTCTGCGGTTACTTCAGGCAGTGTTGATTGTATGTTAGCACTGACAATTCGACGCAAGCGCCGCTGCTCTCGCTCGTTAAGAGAAGGCCGTGGGTCACTTCGTTGTCCATGGTGAGAGGTAACGCCTAAAATTTGGCACTCTCGGCACACTCTCGACACTGTGGATCTCTGAATATTGAATTCCCTGACGATTTACAAACGGGAAATCACTTCCTTTCTGCATTTCCAAAATGGAAATCGGAATGTCGTAAGTCTATCTCCAAATACCATTTCCGTCATGGGCCATAATCACGTCGGAAATCTCTTCACGTGAATCACCTGATTTCAAATGGCAGCTCCGCGAATGCACTGCCCTCTTATATCTTGTGTACGCGATACTACCGCCATATGTACATGTGAATATCGCTGGCACGTGACTTTTATCACCTCAGAGTAGTGTAGGACAGTATTCTAATGTGAGCTTCTGATACAGGCATGGCATGTTGCTGACGCAACTACACAGCTCTGAAGATTATCCAAGGAGATCGAAACTAGTTATATGTTAAAAAGCGTTCAACTGGGCCTAAAAAATTACGGATGTATTAAAATCGTTTTCAGTGGTATAAGAAATCGAAAATAACGTAGAAATTAGAGTTCATATTTAGTCCGTAACTTTAATATTATGTTAGAAAGAACATTACTTACTCTCTATGTATGAAATTTGGCTCAGATGGATCTCCTGCAACTCATTTCGCTGAATATTCATCAAATGCATACTACATCGTGTTGTGCCATAGAACGATATTTCATGAACATGAGAACAATAGTATATCAGCAAATCAAGCTAATATAACCATTACATAAAGCAAGGTACACGTTGCACTGATTATACAAGCCCATATTCGTACATTAGCAGAATGAGACCCTATTTTTATACTTTAGTGGCAAGATTTTACCATAGCAACTCCACAAATGGACAGAGAATCCTTTTTTTGTGTAGCGTCTTTTATTTTGTTGTTATTGTTATCGTGGTGGTGTTAAGTCTGAAAAATAGTTCGATGCAACTTCCCACGCTAGAGTATCCTGTGCAAGCCTCTTCCTTTCCGCCTAAGTAAGACAACCACGTCCCATTTGAACCTACTTACTGCGGTCAAGAATTCATCTTCCTCTACAATTTTTAATTTTTACCTTCTACGCATCCCTCCATTAACAAATTGACGATTTCTTCAGTCCTCGTGATGTGTTCTATCAATGGAGCCCTTCTTTTAGTCAAGTTATGCCACAAATTTCTCATTTCACCAGTTCTATTCTGTATCTCTTCATTGGGTTTACGATCTACCTATCAGTCTCCATTGTTTTCTGTAGCACCGCATTTCAAAAGCTTTCAACTGTGAGAATACCGCTGAGCTCTTGACATAGCCGTGTGGATGTCAGAATGATACGCATGAGTTGGACTGGCCGATAGTTACATCGGTTTAGTAAAAGGTGTCACGCAATAGATAACTAAGAGGACAGAAGTGGCCCTGGCCCTAGCAACCGTGAGACGTAAATGTTGAACCTAACAAAAGGTAAGAAACAGGGTGGTCGACTAGCTATGAAACGAAATAGTGGTCCACATAGATCCCAGTTTATTACCAAGTTCAAAAAATGGTTCAAATGGCTCTGAGCACATCTGAGGTCATCAGTCGCCTAGAACTTAGAACTACTTGAACCTAACCTAAGGACATCAGACATCCATGCCCGAGGCAGGATTCCGAACCTGCGACCGCAGCGGTCGAGCGGTTCCAGACTGAAGCGCCTAGAACCGCTCGGCCACAACGGCAGGCATTACAAAGTTCCTTGGTAATATTCATAAACTACAAATTATTACAGGACCTGTTTGATGACAAGAAATGCAGAGAATAATTAAATTAACAATTGTTGACATGGAAGGGAGGAAGGAAGATTGGATTTAACTTCCCGTCGACATCGAGGTCATCAGAGACGGAGCGCAAACTCGGACTGTGTCAAGGATGGGGAAGGAAACAGGCCGTGCCCTTTCAGAGGAACAATCCCGGCATTTGCCTGGAGCGATTTAGGGAAACCATGGAAAATCTACATCTGGATGGCCCTACGCTGGTTTGAACCGTCATCCTCCCGAATGGGAGTCCAGTGTGCTAGTCGTTGACATGAAGCAGTACTAATCTATCGCCTGAACATCATGGCAAAAGCTGGACAGCTTAGGCGAATAGGATAAATCCGTAAACTATGCATGAATTAAGGGAAGATAAATCCGCGGTGGAAACACAGTGATTGCCTGAGTGTACCAGAAGAATAAAAAAAGTACACATGCAAACGGCAGTGCTGACTGAGTCACCCTTCAGCCACTGGAGGACGGTACTAGATTTGCGAGATATATGTAATCCTAGGAATGCGCTTACCATTGCGCTATAATTCTCATACCCTGCTGGCCCAAGCAGTAATTTCTCACCATATTCAGCTCTCAGTCGCATGGATGGTAGTGAGCGTTCTGATGCGCTGCAGACTGCAACATAGGAGCTGTCGGATCTCTAGAGGAAGTGTGTCCTCTCGTATCCTCGGTCATGATCTCCAAAAGAAGAGCGTTCTCCACCGTATCCAAGCCCAAGTGTGTTTTTCGCCAACACTGAGTTCATTCTCCTCTACACCTTTCTGCGCAGTTTCCGTAAGCCGAGGAGAAGGCCCTGCAAAATGCTGGGCAACGATAATTTTGCTTGCAAGACAAGTATCTGCCCTCCTAGCAAAAGTTTTACAACGTTAACCAACAGTTACACAAAGTTATACACAGTTCCTAAACAATTCTGAGTCACTTACCCACTCCTGAGCTAAGTTTTCTGTTTCAGCAAACACACTCGTCGCCAAAATTACATTTCTCAGAAACTGACGGGCTGACTTCTCCTAGTCTCCTTTTTTTTAGATTAATCAATGGGGAACCCTCTTACAACTTTTTAGGGTAGAGCTTATTCTCTCCTGGAAAAGAGTCCCTGATCATATCGCAGGTCTGTTGAATTCTCAATGGACACCGCAGTCTTTATCTGACATCGACTTCCCCTGGCCCAGTATTCTCGCATTGCGACGTGCCAGCACGGCCTCTGAAATTTGTTTTGGCCAGATGTCACCGTTTTTTAAAAACTGATACTCTGCGTGAGAGCGGCCGTTGTTCACGCTATGTTATTGATTTTTCGTGAATGTAGCCCTGTGCATGAAACGAAAAACTGCAGCACTAACCATGTCCAGGTCACCGTCTGCTACCGGCCCTGGACAATCAGCTCACCTCTTTCCTTCACACTTTCCTCTCTAAGGCGAATAACTCTCAGAAGGTTCGTTCCGTGTACCAAGTGCCCTGGGCCACTGCACCCAGTATGGCTCATCACGTGCTCAGCTAAACTACAGAGAATAATGACTATAAATCAGTTATGGATAACACATGATACAAGCCAGCCCGGCATTGAACAGACAAAATCATAACCTCTTCTTCTATGAATTGTTAATCGGCCACGTTTCACTCCGTACGGGACTGCATTCCAGGTAAACACACTCTGAAAAGGTTTTGTGACAAATTTGTATTCAGTGTTAACTAATTTATCTTCTTGAGAAACTCTCTTCTTTGTATTGACACTCTGATTCTCTTTCATGTTCTTTGGTTGTCATTACTCTCGTAATTCCAGCCCGATTTCTGAACAAGATGTAGACAATTCCTCAATTCACTATTTTATTCTTGCCATTCTCAGATTTTCGAAGGGGGTATTCCATTCAACACTCTAGAAAGCTTTCCCGAAATCTTCAGCTGCTACCAATGAAGGATTGAATTTCTTCAGTCTGTATTCTAAGGGAAGTCCTGGGGCAGTGGCTGATTAATGAAATTTTGTGGGTGGAAGAGAAAGATCCAGGGCTCCTCCCCTTGATATTTAAGGGAAAACGACCTTCAGAAACTACTGTGTTACCTTTTTTTGATACAAATATCAATGATGTGTAAAACTGTGCTTTATTATAGACAAAACAGTTTTAAATTTCTTGTAATGTGTAGCATATAATATTTGAAAATAGATCACATGGTCGATGGGACGTTAAAAATGAAATATCCATGTTAATTATATTAGCAAAACGATGAATTTGAGATTAATAAATTCAAAGAATGACCTTACACCGTTACAGTAACTCGTAAGCTTACTTAAGGTCGATGGGACCCTGGTTTCGAACGTAATACACTGAGTAGTTAGTCTGACAGAGAGGACGTTTTTACGAGAAATTATTGGTTGTATATTTTTCACTTTAGTTCTTTACTCTTAAAGTAAGTATATATATATATATATATATATATATATATATATATATATATATATATATATATATATATATATATATAACGCGCAACAGATGTCGTTACGATCGTGTTCTGCACGGAAGATGTCATTCCGATCAATGGATAACCACGTCAGCAATGACGTCAGAGCACCTATCAAGCGGGTTAGTGTTTGCAGGGTAGTCGCACATCCACAATCGCTGTGCACACAGTCACAGGCGGTGCAGGATGGCACAGAGAAAACGCCTACAGACTCTCTGCTGTGGAGGGCCATAGGAAGAATGGAAGCAGGAGAATCGCAAAATGCTGTGGCTCGATGGTTTCATGTGAATCGTTCTGCAGTGTCTCGGATGAGGCGTCAGTTTACAGAGACCGAAACTGTATCCCGGAGACCAGGACAGTGCCGACAACGAATGACATCAGAAAGAGTCGACCGTGATTTGGCTGTAAGGGCACGACGGTTCCACCTTACCACTGCACTGCAACTGGGATCTGACCTCGCAGCATCCCCTGGACGTGCTGTATCAAGGAAAACCGTATACAGAAAGCATCAGTAGAGTGGTCTTTGTTGTTGGAAACTTGCTGCCTCTCTACCTCTGGTGTGTCTTCACAGAAGGGAACGTTTAGAGTTGAGTCGTCAACATCCCACCTGGTCGGTCGAACGGTAGGCGAATGTTCTTTTCGCAGATGAGTCCCGGTTCAGTCTGGAGAGTGATTCTCGACGGATTCGCATCTGGAGGGCACGTGGAAAACGATTTCTGGACCCAAACATTGTGGAAAGAGACCGATATCGAGGAGGATCCCTAATGGTGTGGGCAAGGATTATGTTGACTACTCGAACATCTCTTCATGAAATTGTACGGGTAAATCAGCCAAATTTAATTGCTGACAGGTACCGTGAGGAGATCTCGGGGTATCATGCGCGATTGTTGCGAAGTGCTATGAGCCCAGACTTCATATTGATGGACGATAAAGCCAGACCCATGGAGCAGGGTGGTAGGTGTGTCTTTGGAAACTGAAGATATTCCACGCCTGGCGTGGCCTGCTCGCTCTCCCACAGAGCATGTCTGGGATGCATTAGGGAGGCGGGTTGCGTCACGCCAGCATTCAGCAAACACTCTGCAAGTCTTGTGAGCAGCTCTGCAGGAAGAACGGGCGTTATTGTCACAAAATGAGACTGATGACATTCACAGCGTGTCCCGTCGTTGTCAGGACTGTAGTGTTGCCAGAAGTGGTCACACCACATACTGAGCACATTAAGCAGTTGGCAGAACGTGTGTGCAAATCCGTTAAGTTTGAAAAAAAACGACGAACATTTTTGTCTACCGTTATGCACGTTGCAGCTGATTGCGTTCTGTATACTTGCATTGTTTCTTCTATACTATAAGTTGTTTGTACTGTTTTGTGGAGAAATAAAAGAAACCTTGCAAAATTTCCGTTGTTTCTTTAATTTTGGACACCAATGTATATATGTGGTGTACTTCATATTTATTAGCAGCTGATACGCATTTTTTCAGTTTTTACATGAAACTGTGAAGAGGAATCTAAGTGTTGAATGCTAATTACTCGATCTTTTTACATCACAGGAGTGAGCCGTGGCGCTCGTTACTGGTGCGGCAATCTCTTGGATGTCCATTATCGATCCTTCGATGTTTCTTATCTTTGCTTGCCTTGTTGGTTTCCGCGTTCGCTGGGCGAGTGGCGGTTGACGTTTGCTCGGGCTACCTGCTGAGACGCCGCGAGGTACGAGATGGGAAGCAACCACGTATATGTGGAGTTGGTTGTACGCGGTCTGCCGGTTCAGGATGGAGTATATGTGTTGGCGACCTGCCTGTATGCTCTCCTGATTTTGCTCGCCGCGCCTTGCGACCCTCCTAGCTTGAGTTGCTGCCTGGTGTGTCCAACGCGAGCCATACCGGACGTCCAGCAGAAGTTAAGCAGTCTTGTGTTTATTCTTAAAAAAGGAGCAAATGTATAAGACTTTTTGTAACCAGTTTTGGTGGCCTCTTAAGTGTGGCCTTAGCGTCTACACTGCCTTTGGGGAGAGCTAATTCTTTTAAATTTAAATAGTTGGGGTTCCCTATCCTTTGTAATCTTTTGGGGGTTTTATTTGAATTTTATCTTTGGGATTCCTTCCTTGTGCTTCGTTAAATGTTTACTTGTATAGCGGGAAGTGACTCCTGGTTAAAACTCGGAGAAGGTGTTTGATGTTACTACCGGCTCCGGCATTCGTCTTTTCAGTTCAGTGTTGTCATCCCTTCGAGCGACCTGGTGTCACTCCTCGTTAATTAATGCTGGTTTATGTGTACTTAATTTTGAATTGGCCATTTGAATTAATATTTTGGAATGCAGTATAGCACTAAGGCAACCTCATTGTATACCACCTTGTTCCCCGGTCTAGTACCTTAATTTTCAGTGGCACGAGTTAGCTCCACTACCGGTTTTACTGATGTGCTCCCTTCAAAATCTTGTCTTGTATAAATCTGCCCCAAGTGTGTCTGGGAACGCAGAGATGAGCTTTAGTGTGACTTCAGTGCTAGTCAGTTAATCTTCATTTTGGCTTGGCTTCCACTGAAGAGTTTGAGTGGAGCTTAGTGTGTTTCATTTGTTATTCATTAAATTACTTTAAGTTTGTTTACTTAATGGGGAGCAAGACATTTAAAGACTGTTGGTATTAACTCCCCTAGTTGCTGGGTGTTGCTAATTCTTTCCAGATGGCCTACTATTTATTCAATGGCAAGGCTGTTGATTAGTTGGTTACTGTGAGTAAAAATTCACGCTATTTATTTGTTGTCCAAATTGTTAAAGTGTCTGTGTCGTGATTCAATCACTAGCTACGTGTTTGAGCTAAATTGACATAAACCTTACATTGCCTCCTTAAAATTTGTTGCTAGCTGAAACCCTTAAGAGAACTAAGTTTTGTCACTGCTTATGTTAACCTTTACTGGGAGCAATATTTCATGTAGTTAAATTTTATCTCTGATGTAATAAACGAGTGATAAAAGAAAAAAGCAAAGGGGCCTGGTCCTTCCTATTGTGTCCGGTTTGTATCACGTATCAAGGAGAACAACTGAGTTTATGCTGTTTGTACTTAAGAAAATATATAATTTCCTTTCTTTTAGCCTATTGGCATTGTTGATAATGATGTCTCCATCACATACAATACAGCAAGTACAGTTAGACAATTTCGCCCACAAAAAAAGATTTCTCAACCTAGTCGTAATGTTTCACTGTCGAGAAAGAGCTTTTTATTGTTACAGTGGACACAGGAAGAGACGTGAGGATGATCATTAAAGATCTAACTGAAGAGAAAAGTACTTGTGTGCAGAACTGCAAAACGTCAATTGCATGGTGTGGCAGAAGCGTTTTGTTTGCATCTGCCCTTTACCATATTGCCCCAATATCTTGATTTATGCCTTCAGGTTAGAAATGTTGTCATTCCCATTCTGCACAATTATTCTGTAGTGCTTTGTAGCCAGAGTTTCTGCATCCCTAATCACTGACTCCATAGGCCTTGTTGAACGGATTTTTGTTGGGGTTGAGTTGAGAGTACAGGGACTTAGAACATTGTTAGAGAATCTGTTTTACAGATTTGTATTTATTGTCAAGCATAGGGATAAAGACATTTGCCAGAAAATAACTTTTAATACTTGACGGTGCAGCGCTACGCTTTTAATTTGTGAAGCTGCCATCCTGCGTGTTTGATTGGTGATTCCTATAATATCTGCCAGCTATCTGACACGACCGTACAGCAGGCTTTGTTTTGAAGACTGGGAAACTGTCGTCAAGAGCTCAGCTGCTTTCCTAAGATGAATCGTCTCTTTTTGGAAAAACCTACTGAGAGGCAATGTTTGGTTTAGCATATTAGAAAGGCACATAAAAGTTACGATGAATGCCCTAATACTGTTGAAGCTGTTATAGAGGAGTTGTCACATGAAAAATGTGACATTGAGAAAGCTTCTCAATGCCCAACACTATATTTTGAAGCCTTCTTGGGAAACGCTCATTAGGTGGATGCATTTCTACCCACATTGTTTCACACATTGAGACTAGCTGCTTTAGCTTAGACTAAGTTAGACATTCGCAGACTAATTATAGGTTTCCTTTATTGGAGTGATTGCTCCCTCAACCTCAGATCTCGCGGTAGAGCATCCGTCTGTTGCAGTGCCTTTATTAAGATAGACTTTAAGACTTGTCTTAGTGTTTAACAATTTCTACCTAATTTTATTCCAGTCATTTGGGGATCTTTATTCTCTTGATCTGTATTATTTTTGTCACTAATATTGCCATGTTTGTCATCTTTAAAGGACTCAAGTTGGTAACTGACACTTGCAGAATGTGGAGAGCACATCCTTCACGTCATTTGTGAATTAAACTTTGCAAGCTTGAGAGTTTATTTTCACAGATTTTTTTCTGGCTCTCACGGATTAATAGAAACTATGACGTCTACTCTGATCATATACTGGTAAATGTATCTCAGAAAAATGGCCATCTGAGTTTTGTGACTAATCTCAGTCGTCTTATCAAACCCAATACTATACAATCCATTTTCTTGGATTCTGTGTAATATCTGCGAGGTAATTTCTTTGCCAGAGCATTCAATTAAGTAACTCTGTACAGTTGCACTAAGAAATATATCTCTCTTTTTATCAGAGCTTCACTGTGGAGCCAATTCAATATGTCCCCACTCTTCGACACGAAATTTCATCTGTTTTTGAAGTTACCTTCATTCGATAGTCTGGGTATATTTGAGAAAACAGAGTCATCACTACGATGCATTCTAAAAAGTATGTTCTGCCTCCCAAGAAATGTAATAATTTGCAGAGAAGATGACGACTTATTTTGGTATCTTTTCACTGTTTTCGTTCTGTATGTGTCCGCTTGACTTTCAATAGATTTCTCCATAAGAAACCAAAAAGTCGTTTGCACGTTCTAAAACATGCTGATGATAGAGCGTTTGGTAGTTGCATTCCGAATCTCCATCTTTACCTAGCAACTTAGAGAATTTTGTTAGAGGTACGAGCACTAATTCATTCCTGCATGATGACCACCTTTAAGAGGAGATGCAATGAAAGGACAGACTTTGCTAAACAGATCTTGTTATGATGGTGGCAGAGTGGCCAGTGCTCTGGCTGAAGACTTAATCCCAATATGTAGACCAATGTCGTTTTCATAATTAGTGCTTGAACTGAAGTACTCTCTGCACCTAACTAAGCTCAAGGGTCATCTTGGACACGCAATGTGTTGCTCATTCGGGGCTCTGAATTTTCAACAATTTCTCTTGTCTAGAACCTGAAAGCATACGTTACACTAAAATCGTAAACGTTATGTTTAATCTTTTCTGTATACAGGCTTACATGTACACATCGTAGTTAACACAGCCAGGCAGCTATTGGCATAGGTGAACACTTAGCCACTCGTCCTGCGAGAGGGCTACTGGGCCACATGAACGCCCAGTGTTTACTGCTAATGATCAAGGGTGCACCTAGAATTCTTTCCTCGAGAGGCGCGTGAAAAAAACTACACTCTATACTTCGGGGCTTTTAGGCGTCTTTTAAGTTTACTATAGGCTAGGATGTCATTTCACTTCGATTTTTAATTAAAGCTGTGCCTAACCTGGTGTCTGAAGGCCAATTGTAAAAAAAAAAAATTATTATATACGTGCACTGAAACTAGAACAGAATTAGTCAAAGGGATAAAATATTAATTTCAGTTTGAAAGGTTACTTGCTTTGTTACACAGTGACATGGGTGTAACGCACCTAGATGTCACATATATACACGGATAACAAAACAATGACGCGCCAGAAAATTGCCAAACACATTTGGAAGTGAATGAAATTATCAGAAAACGGGAAACATTCGAGGACGATACCTCTGTTTTACGTAATTACGTGCAGCTCTGTTTATGATTGTTACGCAAACTGTGCGGCTGGTCCTGGCGGAGGTTCTAGTCCTCCCTTGGGCATGGATGTGTGTGTTTGTCCTTAGGATAATTTAGGTTACGTTGTGTGTAAGCTTAGGGACTGTTGACCTTAGCAGTTAAGTCCCATAAGATTTCACACGCATTTTTTTTGTTTGTTACGCAAACAAAATCATATACACATATCACATTAACTGAAGCACGGTCATGTAGATCGGAAAAATGGAAGAAAATATATGCTACAACTGGCTCAAGAAGACTCATTACATCAATAGGTACTTCCCTCCAGGGAAGCTCATTTTTCGCTGCCTAAGCAAACTAAATGAATTTAATTTGATCAATTAGTTTGATCCATTTACTACCGAAGACGATGGGTGATCATCAAAATAGTTCGTGCTGAAGAAGTAGACAGACTGATGTAGAAACACTATCTACTTTATAATTCAGCTTTACAGCCACGGCATCAACAACAATATTTTATAGTAAACTTACATTTGTCTTCTTTTTTTCAGAAGAAAGGCTTTATTTTTAACACTCATTTCGTGGTGCACAAAACTGACGTACTCAGCACTATTAAGAGGAACTGTTTGTATAGGTTACTGTTGTGGTCAGCAAACTCGTTAGTCAAATGGGCTAAGTATCAACAGTACAACGATTTAGCTACCTTTTGAGAGCTATTTTTTAAACGTAAACTATGTAAATAGGTAAATTGTTATTAACTTTATTTGGATACTCCTAAGCGACCTTTGCTAAAACATCCTCAATCTCATTGAAGCACTTTGGTTGAGGTGGACTCCTTCCAACTCTCCCATCCACACTCGCCTTGTATACTTGTCATCTATCTCCGTTTGGTCATACCCTCTAGTATGTCCACACTATCTCAACATACCTTTCTCAATGTTCGACATTACATCTTGTTTCACTCCACAACTCTCCATAAAACAAAATTAATAAGCTTTCCTTAAAGTTTTAAGTTTTATCAAACTATAGCTGCATTGAATAAAACTTGATATCAAACTTAAAAACCACATTTTTTTATAAAACTGAATTGTAAAGTATCTACAGAATTAAATCATGACAATAACTGACAAATACTGACATGATCAATAGCCTTGCATCTCCTAGGAAAGTTTGTCTAAGTCAAGTTGGTATGTAGTTTTCAAATTTAGGAACGATTCCAATTTCACACCAATAAGATAACGATGATGTTGGGTTTGTGCGGCGCTCAACTTCGTGGTCGTCAGCGTCCATACGAAGTCCCAATTTTTACTCAGTCCAATTTTTTCACAGTCGAATCTTGCCACTGTCACGAATGATGATCATGAAATGATGAGGACAACACAAACACCCAGTCCCCGAGAGGAGAAAATCTTCAGCCGGCAGGGAACCAAACCTGGGCCCAGTGCATGGGAGTCAAGCACGTTAACACCCAGCTAAGCAAGCGGACAGGGAATCTTGATATCCATACGATATCGATGTCTCAGTTGCTGTCACACTATTTTACAAGTTTGCTCCTTTGATACTCTTGGAGTATAGTAGATATTAAATATTTGTGGAAAATTATGAAATTGTATAATTATGAAAATTTACTTGGTAATGATATTTCGTGAGAGCTATATTGATAGTTGGGTCAGCGATGCTATACGGTTACAGGGGAAGTTTGATTCTTTAGTATTCTCTGGCTCATGTCATTGTTGCTATCAACTGTATCATTATTATTTGTATGATCTGGGTTGTGGTTCTACATTCATCCGTAATTTAATCCCATTGTTTTTTATGGAATTAGTTATGCCAAACAGTGCTGTGGCATGCAAGCTTTACTTAAATGCATGCTTTCCAGTGGTCACTTTTAATTTTGTGTTAACATGCATTTATATAAATAACATCGCGAAATTCTTGCAAAACTTGCACACCACAACACGATCTGTCATAACCAGTTCCATAAAAAAACGATGGGACTAAATTATATATGAGCATAGGACCACAAGAACGCGGATCATAAAAGCAATGTTAAATAGCTGATAAGAACAGAGGTATGACCTAGAAGATACCAAAGAAAAAACAGCCTGTAATATTATAACATTGCTGGCTCAACTGTCAATATAGCTGTGACGAAACGTCATTATGAAATAAACTTTCATAATTTGCAGTTACATAAATTAATAACATTAGAATTCATATGATCGTATTGCCCCATAACTTAACATATTCCAGTGTTTCTGTTATCGTCACAGTATGCCGCATATCGGAATCATATTCCATGTTCCTAAGTTGTTTCGCTTTTCAGGCTGGTACATTTCATTTTTCAAAGACGCTCTTTTGATTTTCTGTAGTACCTCCATATTTTATTTGCTTCTGGAACATAATATAAAAAAATACACTAAGAGTGAATGTTTTATTCCTTAGCTGGTTGCGTGACTTACATTGGCTCAGTGAGGGCTGAAATATCCACGACTATATTTTATTCAGAACAATATTCACGATAGCATTGTGTGTGGAATTTGATCGAACATTATCGGGATATTAATAAAAAAGGACTTCATCGATAGTAAAATAATAATAAATAATTATTTTCAGTGACATAATTTAATTTTCTGTGAAACTCACATCTCAGACAAGACTCAGGAAAAAGATAATGGAAACCTTCATCTTTTGTTGTTTGTGATTATTCTAGAATAATCCTTCTTGTTAGAACTGTTGTGATGATCAGACGTGATTAATGTCTTGTAACACTGAGGTCTATAAAAAAAACTGTATTATGTTGTTTATTAATATTTGAAAAATAGTTTCTGTGTCATTGAAATGAATTTTCTTTGTTTAAAGTTTTATTTTATTGTAACTCTCGTCCTACATAAACGTTAAGTTTTATGCTCAGCTACAAAGGAGCGGAGCCATTAGCGGTATTGATCAACAGCGCGGTTTATTGGTAAGTGCTGAATAATAAGCGGTTAACATTGAGAAATATTTTCAAATGGTAATGGACATAGTGAAGGTACAAAAAGATTTAATATATGCTATTTGTTAGTAGTAAAATAGGGCCTGAAGCAGAATTGATAAATAAGTGTCTTACGCTAGCCGCCATCTTAGTGAAATACTGCAGCGGCAGTTTTAAATAGATTTTCTATACGGACATAAATGTTGTTGGTCATAATTGCAATAATAATTGCGTATTGGTGGCCCAGGACGCACGTTGAGGAAATAAATTTGACTTAGGTTGTGAATAATCTTTAAATATAGTGCAAATAGCATCTTACATGATATAAATTCTTATATGTTGATGTATGAAGCCTGGTTATTTCGTAATAACATTGGTGTTGTGCGCGCATAGTATTGTGTGACAGAACTGTTCATTTTGATTAAAGGAAAGTGCTCCCACCTTGAATAACAGTAGCGTTAAATTCGATGAACAATCTGTAACTTAGTGCCATTTACCCTGCTTGGCAGACAACATTGCTACACGTTCCCAGATGGAGACTTCTTTAACAAAATAACGATCATTAGCCGGGAAAAGCAGTGGTTAAATAAAACCTCATGTTACATTGGTAATAAGTAACTAGTTTTATTTTAATCCTGCTGAAATTGTACAACTCGCAATCAAACCACAACTCTCGCACGCCTCAAGCCGCACGTTTGAATATAACCACGTCCTGACTTAATCCCAGTTTTTGAACGTGTTTTATTTCTCATAATTCTGTTGCTTTCCTTTATTTTACTTATTTGTTCAGTTTTATGCATGACTGGCTAGCTTCCTACCTGTCGATTTCGTGCTGCTTTATTCCACATGTTAATACTGTACGCCCAGAGGGGGCGCTAATCTATTTTTACTGTTTGTTTGATTTTAGTTTATGACCATAGAGGGCACATCATATTTTATTATAGTATTTTCAGTCTTTGATATTTTTTGTGCAATTTTGTGCTTTTCGGTGTTGTACGGAATTATAAATGGATCTTCTTCCATTAGTTTGTAATGTAAAAATATATTACACAATACCCTGTACTTAGTGCTACTGAGTTCTGCACGTGGCTTAATCATTAATAGTGGTTTCATTATTCAGTATATTTTTAAAATTTTTTTAAAGATTGTTAACTTCACAATTACTTAGTTATTCGCTGATACCGACACGTCTCCGACGTCATATTTTCTTCCTTTACAACCACGTAAGCAACGGCTTCAGTTCATGTTTTGTTGTTGTGGTCTTCAGTCCTGAGACTGGTTTGATGCAGCTCTCCATGCTAATCTATCCTGTGCAAGCTCCTTCATCTCCCAGTACCTACTGCAACCTACGTCCTTCTGAATCTACTTAGTGTATTCATCTCTTGGTCTCCCTCTACGATTTTTACGTGATCCCTTGATGCCTCAGGACATGTCCTACCAACCGATCCCTTCTTCTAGTCAAGTTGTGCCACAAACTTCTCTTCTCCCTAATCCTATTCAATACTGGGTTTTTGGAATACTGGCGCTGTGTTGAATGAAGCCTGGGAATTTTTTTATCGACTCGGAACTTAGGTGACATCACAGCTGTTAGTGACATTAATTCTCCTATCCAGTATTTGGACCTAAGAATCTTTCTGGCAGTAATTATTCTGCTATCTTTCTGACAGTAATTATGCTAGCACAGGCTTCCATCATTAGGACAGGAGTTCTGACTACTTTAACCTTGCAGGTTAAAAAGGGGCTCTTATACGAGTGTAACAGCGCAGAAGATAATTCTGGGCCCACTGCTGAAGTATTCAGAGTTAATTAGTGCTGCAATTCGTCCCGTAATTTGTCTCGTGCGCCGCACTTCGTTGGGAGCGCGTGGTTCCTTGCCTCGGATGCGCGCAAGGTTTTTTGTGTCACTTGAAAGTTGCGTGTGAACCGGAACTTCCAGTCTCACTACAATTATGTTTGTTTAATTTGCAATATTGTCTTGAAACTGTCGCGAAGACATTCAGTAACCACTCTTTGAGCGGTGTCGCCCTGAAGCACTGTCGCATAGTGTGTTTACCTTTGGCTGAGTTCCAGGACACTTCCAATCAATGAGACAGCTTGACGGTTGACTTGGCGTGCTTTCGAGTGACTTGAGGTCCCACTTCGTTCCGGCTTATCTAGCGAGAAGTTGTGCCAGTTTAGAGGTGTCGGCAATAGACGGGAGATTTTGTGAGATCGTTTTAATTATTTGTGGTTGTTAGTAATAAGCAGACGTTTGAATTACTTCATTTGTCTTACATTCGTAACACGCGATTTCTTTTGATACTATTTTGCGTGCTAAACTGGTAATGAATCATGGAAAAGAGTTGATATTCAGATGCGAGATATTACAGGATCCTTGTGATCCTCGTAAATTGGAAGGTGGTTACTGGAGCGTGTTATATTATGTTGCTAGTATGACTCGTATTTGAGCGGTTCTACGCTCACATATAATGTAATCCTACTGCTTTTTTATAGAGCTAGTTATGACACATACTGTTTGTTTGTGACAGTCAGTTCGAAGTATTAAGCACTTAGTTTTGTTTTGTCATTTTCATCTGAATTTTAGGTTGTTCTGTGCTTTGGTAGAAATCGCTTATACAAAAGGGGAAATTTGCGATTAGTAAAATATCGACTTTGTTTCACATGCATTGTGTATCCCACATGGCTTAAGTTCACTATAGTTTAATGTGGAGGCAATATATATTCTCCAATGGGTTTGTACTTACTTATTTATGACTTTACTGCATCACTTATTACATGTTTATGCGAATCTGTGGTGCATTACCTTTCAGACTATATACTGTGCAAACTTGTTGCAATCATTCTGTCTTACTGATTCAGCGGGTACAAAGAGCACAGACAGCGAAATAACTCCATTGGTATACAGCCTTTCCCTACTGATAGTAGTAAATATATCGTTCTCTGCACTTACAAATTTCAGGAGCACAGCTAAATTCCTACGCTGGCTTCTGACTGTAGAGTTTCAGTGGATGCGTCCTTGTTTACACGAAATAACTTGCCCAGGGCATGGTACTGATCCTTCCAGCATTTTGTAATAACTCATACAAATTTAATCTTTCTACATATTGTGTTACGAGTCAAAATACCTGCTGTGCAATTTGATTGTATTGTTCATTACCATAGGCCTATTTCGGGGTGATTGCATCCTCAGTTTATCGGTAAATATTTCACAACTTTAAGTAGGTAATTTAACGTATTATGGTTTGCTATGTACATCAGACGATCTTGATATCCATACGTCATCAATATACCAGTTGCTGTCTCGATATTGTTCGCTACTGGCCATTAAAATTGCTACACCAAGAAGAAATGCAGATGATAAATGGTTATTCATTGGACAAATATATTATACTAGAACTGACATGTGATTACATTTTCACACAATTTGGGTGCATAGATCCTGAGAACTCAGTACCCAGAACAACCACCTCTGGCTATAATAACGGCCTTGATATGCCTGGTCATTGAGTCAAACAGAGCTTGGATGACGTGTACAGGTACAGCTGCCCATGCAGATTCAACACGATGACATAGTTCATCAAGAGTAGTGAGTGGCGTATTGTGACGAGCCAGTTGCTCGGCCACCATTGACCAGACGTTTTCAATTGGCGAGATATCTGGAGAATGTGCTGGCCAGGGTAGCAGTCGAACATTTTCTGTATCCAGAAAGGCCCGTATAGGACCTGGAACATGCGGTCGTGCATTATGCTGCTGAAATGGAGGGATTCGCAGGGATCGAATGAAGGGTAGAGCCACGGGTCGTAACACATCTGACATGTAACGTCCACTGTTCAAAGAGCCCTCAATGCGAACAAGAGGTGACCGAGACATGTAACCAATGGCACCCCATACCTGTATGGCGATGACAAATACACGCTTCCAATGTGCGTTCACCGCGATGTCGGCAAACACGGATGCGACCATCATGATGCTGTAAACAGAACCTGGATTCACCCGAAAAAATGACTATCTGCCATTCGTGCACCCAGGTTC
Source organism: Schistocerca gregaria (assembly GCF_023897955.1). Classification (NCBI taxonomy): domain Eukaryota; kingdom Metazoa; phylum Arthropoda; class Insecta; order Orthoptera; family Acrididae; genus Schistocerca; species Schistocerca gregaria. Next base: position 316,643,173 of record NC_064927.1, read on the forward strand.
GTCGTTGAGTAAACCATTGCAGGCGCTCCTGTCTGTGATGCAGCGTCAATGGTGACCGCGCCCATGGTCTCCGAGCTGATAGTCCATGCTGCTGCGAACGTCGTCGAACTGTTCGTGCAGATGGTTGTTGTCTTGCGAACGTCCCTATCTGTTGACTCAGGGATCGAGACGTCGCTGAACGATCCGTTACAGCCATGCGGATAAGATGCGTGTCATCTCGACTGCTAGTGATACGAGGCCGTTGGAATCCAGCACAGCGTTCCGTATTACTACCCTCCTGAATCCACCGATTCCATATTCTGCTAACAGTCATTGGAACTTGACCAACGCGAGCACAAGTGTCGCGATCCGATAAACCGCAATCGCGATAGGCTACAATCCGACCTTTATCAAAGTCGGAAACGTGATGGTACGCATTTCTCCTCCTTACATGAGGCATCACAACAACGTTTCACCAGGCAACGCCGGTCAACTGCTGTTTGTGTGTGCGAAATCATTTAGAAACTTTCCTCTTGGCAGCACCGGCGCCAATATTGTGTGAATGCTCTGAAAAGCTAATCATTTGCATATCACAGCATCTGCTTCCTGTCAGTTAAATTTCGCGTCTGTAGCATGTCATCTTCGTGGTGTAGCAATTGTAATGGCCAGCAGTGTATAACTGTGCTCATTTGTTGAGCTGGAGCTATAGCAGATGTTAAACTTTTTATTGGAGCATTTATCTGTGTAGTAGTCAAATTATGGAAGTTTGTCATGATGGCTTTCGTAAGCGGTGTATTGACAGTTGATCAGCGATCTTATATGGTAACAAGTTGCCTGCTTCTTTGGAATTTTCTACAACATATCTTTGTTCTTATCGGCTGTATTATATTACTTGTGTTATTCGTACGGTAACGTAATTTAAAGCTGTTTATTATGGAAATGGTTATGCCAGGTATTGTTGCAGTGCGCAAAGTTTTTTGACAATTTTCTTATGTTGTTTCTGTAAATGTTTTCCAGTAGCTATGTTTAACTGATTGGAAACGTACCAAAAGGCATGTTACCACTATTTTTGTGGTAACATGACGCGCAACCACACCAAACATCATTTTACTACGAAATTAAAAATAACCACCGGAAACAACATAGGGAAATTCTCGCGAATCTCGGACATCACACCGCTGCCGGCCACTGTGGCCGAGTGGTTCTACGCGTTTGTCTGGAACCGCGTGACCGCTACGGTCGCAGCTTCGAATCCTGCCTCGGGCATGGATGTGTGTGATGTCCTTAGGTTAGTTAGGTTTAAGCAGTTCTAAGTTATAGGGGACTGATGACCTCAAATATTAAATCTCATAGTGCTCAGAGCCATTTTGAACATCACACCGCTATGTGGCATAACTAGTTCTATAAAAAGCAATTGGATTCTAAACATTCATGGTGGTGTCTGTTTGTTCTATATCGTGTCTCCCTACCACTTTCGCGCAACGACGCTCTGAGCGTGTTTTTTAGGTAATTGACTAGTTTGAACCTGGGACCTGTTGCTAGTAAGGAGACGCCAGACCACACATGACATGTAGAATTCGGAAGAGTTCAGTGACACTAGCGATGATATAACCAAATACTAAATGATCTCAGCGTCAGCTCCACTCCACTCCCTGTAAAAGAATCTTAATACTAACTAAATTTAGTGAAAGGGGTTCAAGGCTTTCCTATTTTTAGTTATCTGGTAAAATAACGTCGAAAAAGCAGTTAAGTTTTCCATTGAAAATTTTATTCTACTCACAAAACATTGTTAATAAATGTAAAAACCAACTGCGTTCAACAAAAATGTGAACGAATGTTCCCTGAATGGGTTTCCGAGTTCTACAATGGATCGAAGGATGACCTAGGCCATATCACATGTATAATCTAGGTTTAAATTTAGTTTCACAAAAGAGAAAAAGTATCAAAATAGTCTACAGTGACCCTCAATTATCTTTAATAACTTATCTAACTTGTCGTAAATTACAGTGGCTGATGTGGCTTCTCAATAACTATATAACAGAAAAGACATCGCGTTTCACATTTTTACTTCAAGTGGCAAATGTGAACACCATGAGCTTTAATTGACGATCGACACTAGTGTTACGCAAAAATGAGGTGTAACAGATGAGACTTCTGCAGTTCTGAGTGAAGCTTTATGCGCTGTTACGCGGAATCGCGTGCATTCATTACCTTGTCGGTGTTCGTCAGGGGGGCCGCGGCCGGCGCAGCAGCCATCCAGCTCGCCGTCTCGGAACTAACTCTCCTCCTAACTTCTCCTTACTACAATTTACCGAAGTTGGTTTAAAAATAACTATCTGGCTGTGTTTTCATCTGACCAATCAGGGTCTCAATGTTAACCTTAAGCTACGCCTACAAAAATTCTGTCTATCCAATGAGAAACGTTATACTTTTCGTGGTGGGGCAATGTTTTTAAAGTTTGCAACGTAACAGAGACGTGAAAAAGTTTCACGCTAAAACCTTCAGCTGGTGTGGTCCTTTTAGCGTTATCGTAAGATATATACTGTTCTTCTGGAGGGCTCTATCTTTTAACATGGGCTGGGAGGGGTGCGGGGGGGGGGGGGGGGGGGGGTCCTAATGTAACAGACACGCGAAAAAGACGTACGCTAAAACTGGCGGGTGGTAGTGGCCCTTTTTGTGTTATCGTAAGATCTATACTGTTTCTTTCTGGAGGGCTCTAGCTTTTAACATGGGTTGGGTTGTGGTCCTTGACGTAACAGACGCGAAAAAGTCTCACGCTAAATGTGCGGGTGGTGTGGTCTTAGCGGTAGGCGGGCCACGTGGGTGTCCAGTCCGTCCCTTATCGTAGGGCCTTCTAGCTTAACACGGTTCTGCTCTCGGCTTCTGTTCTCGTTTCTCCCCTCGGAACTGCGTCGGTCTCACTATGGGAAGGTATGACGTGCATTTAGGCATTCTTGTGTTAGTCTGTGGTATTCCATTTGCTCACTCGTTACTCGTATTACTTTGGTTAATTTAATGTCACGATTTATTCGGAGCTATGTGACATACAACTGGATTTTCTTATCATGTCAGGGTTTTCATGGAAGGTGTTGGATTTGCTTGTCACCTTACAAGATTACTTTATATATGATCGTAGAACGACACAAACAAGAATTATGCTAGCGATATAATACAGCTAGTAAGAACCAAGATATGATTAGAGAATTCCAAAGAAGCATACAGCCTGTATTCATGTAACATCATTGACTCAACATCAACAGAGCTGTAACGATATGGCATACTCTCAATATTTGACTACTACATGAATAACAGCTCCAACAAAAAGTTTAACATCTGCTACAGCTGCAGCAGCATAAAAGGAGCACACTTATACAACAGTTGGACAGCAAATGGGACATTGGTGTCATATGGATAAAAAGACCATCTGATGTACGTAACGGACCATGATTCTATAATACGTTAAATTATCTACTCAAAAGATCTGAAATATTGTAACAAACTATGTACTTTTCACAGATAAAATAATCCTCTTGTATTGAACAATATAATCAAACATTGCGGCAAATTCCATCTCAGAACATTATAATGTACTTTTACGCCATATACGGCGCAGCGGGCCCAGAGGAGTAGAAATTTATCCTTCGAGTTACGTCATTATTCAAATAATCTGGAGACGTGTTATCAGCAGTTAATCATTTTCGTCTTAGAGTATAATGATTACAGTCAAGCGCCACGATCCCATTGCACCTTGTTCCGCTATAGCGCAGACATTTGTACACCCTGTAGTTCTGACTGTATCTGATAAATAATTTATGTAGTATTTGATGCCTGTCAGTTTCTAGTTCTGTCATTTATTGCAAGTCTGTGCGACTTTAATCGTTCCTTTTCTATCCTCGAAGTCAGACTGCTTTACGTAATTGATTATTGGGTCATGCATTTTTCATTACAAGACATAGTTTCACCAAATCAGAGTCTGAAGATACTACTGGCTACCGTACTCCAGTTTCTAAAACATTACACTGCTCGTTAACTAAAGGACAGTACTAATTATTATAAGCTAGTCATACTCAGAAATTGGTTTTGCAAATCCGCCTAATGGAAATGGAAAGCACAAGATGATACTCTTCTTTCATCGTGTTTTGGTATCAGTGCGGTATATTCTATAGGGCCTTACCTACTAACGTCTAAAAATAAGATGTATTGTACGTTGTGTATTGATACCAGCATTTTCTGGCAGAATAGACTGGTGTAAGTGTTCTGTTCTTGTTGCTGTTTACACCATTGTCTTTCTTTAACGTCTTATTTTACCAAATAATTTTTTTAAGCCTGTGTGACAGGACAAACATATCACTGCCGCCTCTCAATATCGATGCCATGCTCCCTCTGGTAACGCGGATGTAACTGTTGTTACTTATAAAGTAGTGAGTTTCGGGATGCGACAGTGACCGGACGTGTTAACAGTTCATGAACTGCTGTACAATAAAATCGTCTCCAAACGATCGCAGCATTACTAAAAGACATCATACTGAAGTACCAGATACGTGTGTTGCTTACGGAATAAGTGTATGAACTGCTGTATAACAATTATTAACTTTCGATCACGTGTCTCGTGCGATGGAGGTTAAGAATTCCCCGCGTCCGGAAGGTTTCAGGAAATGCGACTTGACACGGACATGGTGTGAAAATTGAATATAACACAAAATGTATTTTGAGTGAGAATATTTCACGAGTGGCTGAACATTCGCATCGTTATGATGTCGCGGCAATTACATACGTTTATGTCGTGACTTGTGAACTTTGCATACCAGGGCGAAAAATGCCTGTTACATGTAAAACTGTATCTATCACTGTATTAATGCTGAAACATCCCCTTCGAAAAATTTATGAATGACTGTGCTGATAAACCTCTTACGTTATATGATTTTCAAACAGCTGAGCATAACTGAACGTACTCAGACATTTCGCTCTTTACTTATTCTGATCAACACTAAACTGTCACACAATATTTTTAGCGCGACGCAATCTGACTTTCAAAACTCGCTACAAAAGAATGGTCCTGACTAACAATAACCTATACCTTTCATGAATCACTTACCTCACAAAAATCTTCGTTACTCGAACTACTGCAATACAGCGAGCGCCACTACTGCCAGCTAAATAAAAGATTCAAACTACGGCAGGCAGTAACTACTGATAGGCATAGTTAGCAAATGAAAGATTTTGATAGAGAACAAACAATGTAATTTACCTCAATAGTGTTCAAAAGTCATAATGTATATAGCAGTTCATGACATCCAGTCTTACAAATTTCAAAACTCCATCTCTCTCCCCACATCCACCACTGCTGGCGACTCACCTCCAACTGCGCAACGCTACGTGCTGTTAGCATCCAGCTGCCGCTGCCCAACACTACAATGGCAGACAACAATGCAAACCAGCCACAGACTGCACACGGCACAGCCAGTGATTTTCATACAGAGCGCTACGTGGCGGCGGCGTTACCAATAAAAAAACCTAAACAGCCTACTTACAGCATGAAGTGTTGAGTGCTATTGACAAGGGATTTCAGATCGATTCCGTATTTATGGATTTCCGGAACGCTTTTGACACAGTACACACCGGCGGCTTGTAGTGAAATTGCTTGCTTATGGAATATCGTCTCAGTTATATGACTGGATATGTAATTTCCTGTCAGAGAGGTCACAGTTCGTAGTAATTGACGGAGAGTCATTGAGTAAAATGGAAGTGATTTCTGGCGTTCCCCAAGGTAGTGTTATAGGCCCTATGCTGTTCCTTATCTATATAAACGATTTGGGAGACAATCTGAGCAGCCATCTTCGTTTATTTGCAAATGACACTGTCGTTTAGCGATTAATAAAACCATCAGAAGATCAAAACAAATTGTAAAACGATTTAGAAAAGATATCTGAATGGTGCGAAAATTGGCAATTGACCCTAAATAACGAAAAGTGTGAGGTCATCCACATGAGTGCTACGTACAAGGAATTCGTTAAACATCGGTTACACGATAAATCAGTCTAATCTAAAGGCCTTAAATTCAACTAAATACCTAGTTATTAGAATTACGAACAACTAAATTGGAAGGAACACAGAATAGATTGTGGGGGAGCCTAACCAAAGACTGCGCTTTATTGACAGGACACTCATAAACTGTAACAGATCTACTATGGAGATTGCCTACACTACGCTTGTCCGTCCTCTTTTAGAGTACTGACGCGCGATGTGGGATTCTTACCAGATAGGACTCATTTGGGAGGACGACGGTTCAATCGCGCGTCCGGCCATCCTGATTCAGGTTTTCCGTGATTTCCCTCAATCACTCCAGGCAAATGCCGGGATGGTTGTTCCTCTGAAAGGGCACGGCCGACTTCTTCCCCATCGTTTCCTAATCCGACGAGACCGATGACCTCCCTGTCTTTTTCCTCCGAATGCGAAAATATTTTGTTGACACCGACCTACATAGGGAGAAACGATCACCACGATAAAATAAGGGAAATCACAGATCGTACGGAAAGATATAGGTGTTCGTTCTTTCCGCGCGCTATACGAGATTGGAATAATAGAGAATTGTGAAGGTCTCACTCTGCAGACTTCATATAACACATACGTAATGCATCACGTTCGCTGCATTGTTTTCGGCTGAGAAAAAAAATGCGGTGCATTACTTTCTGGGCGACCCTCTTAGCAGCAAGCGCTCGGTAGGAACGCGGTATAGCATCCACGCCCCTGTCATATAGTCGATAAAAACATTTTTATTATATTTTTTAATACGTAATATCGTGCGAGACAAGCGTATCGTCAGAGAAACAGTTTGGATTTGCTAGTGCAAAGACGGTGTAACGGTATCTTCACAACCCTCAGAAAATAGACTGAAAATAATGATACCTTTTAATTATAAGAACAATTATTATTGTGACTCATTTTTCTGTTGCATTCTTCCTACTTGTTCGAGTAACCATGATGCTAGCAAGACGCACTTTAATCTGCCGCCTATGATAAGGTCTGGTATTATCAGTATTATGTAAACTACCTACTGTAAAATATTGAAGAAAAATAGAGAATAATGTTAGTCAAGTTTATTTCATATTTTCTGTAAGAAAATTACTAATCTCGATCCTCTGCATTCCATCTTTGCTTCACTGCGGACGTCCTGCAACGCTCCCGCTAGCGATAATATATTTGTTTTTATTGGCAGATTACTTCAGATTGAAAATTCTGAGCACAATTATTTAATGCTGATTAGTGTCTTTTTTCAAATCGAATTCAGTCATTTATTCTCATGTAATAGGAACAGATCGATTCTGTGATTCGCCGATTTTCATTTATCTGCCGCCATTTCATGAGAGCTTTACTCGGCGGGTTTAAATTGCCAAATAATTCAGACATACATATTTGCCGCTGTAAAACGAATCCACGTAAAGGTAACTTGATTGCATATGTAACTATATGCTATGAGAAACTTCTTTAGCTTCCACCATTCTTTGCTGGTGTCTGAGCATAAAACATTCTCAGCTAAAGATCAGAAATCTTTCATTAAAATTTGCCGATTCCAGTGTTGTGTGTCTCCGTGTTATAAAAGTGAAGTGATATTCCAGAGTGAACTAAGATTGTATGAAAGTAGTCAACGAACCCAATTGAATAATTTTAAACAGATACACTTCTTTACAGACAACATATGAAAACGGTTATGTGTTTCACTTTTGTTCACATTCATGCTCATGTCGTATTCTAGCCGGGTAATGCAGTAATTGAATGAGAATTTAGAACTGTAGACATTTAAATATTTATGTCGGACGCTGCTGAAATTCACGGATTCACAACACGTTTTAAAAGACAGCACACTGGCACCCACCGTGTGGCGCGATGTAAAATATATATGTAGAAAGAATATGTAACATCGCCATATTTAATTAATATATGTATTAATTGTTTTCAGTTATATCATACCATTGTAATATATTAAAGTATTGTCTAGTTTTAATTTGTGCCTACTGACTGGAGTTCAAATGATAACAGCAATTATCTGGAAGAGAAACCACAATCAGGTCATCAGCTCCCTAGAACTAAAAGACATCACACACATTCATGCCCGAGGCAAGATTCGAACCTGGGTCGCGCGGTTCCAGACTGTAGCACCTACAACCGCTCGGCCATTCCGACTGGCAAGAGCGTTTGTGCTGCAGCCTTATGAGTAGCTACAATAACATTGCGGCTGCGAGATAAAATGATAATTAAACCAGAGCTGTCAATATTATAAAGTAGAGTTTAAACCACTTAGTATATGGATTTGATATTAGCTACCTATGTGTGTTAGTAATTAGTCTTCTCAATTTCACAAAGTATTTTGCATCACGCAGTGTCTATACATGATATTATTTATGTATGTATATGTTATAAGTTTTATCAGTGTTTATTCTCATTGCCATTGTGAGTAAAGAAATTTTGTTGAAATGAAACAGATTAAGCCCACTGAACTTACTGATGTTGATGTAGATACTGACGTAGTATCAGAGAGTTAAAGCGAAGAAATAGAGCACACTTCAGTGCAATTATTAGGACATACTTCAGGAATTTTAACAGAATTACCAAACGAAAATTAAGTCGAGGATCAGTCTGAAATAACAGACAATTCTCAGACTAAAGTTGCCCATATGACTGAGAGTACTGTAACAGAGCAAGGGACGGAACTTGTTACTTTGTCAAGTCCAATCCCGTTTGATAGTAATTTAATAAAAGTTCTGTTCCAAAGACTTAATGTTATGGAACAAGAACGTAGAGAAGCTAGGGCCGTAAAAGAGCAACGTGAGCTCAAAGAACAAGAACGAGAAAGAAAATTCCTAGATTTAATAAATAAAACATTTATTGAGAGAGGCAAAGATCTAGTAGACGAACTCAGTCAAATCTTGGTTGAACTGGACAAGGATATTGTCGAACAATTCAACAAAGAAATTAATATTGCCAAAAGCTCTATCAAACCTCTGGAAGATGTTCCAGTTTGGATTGATACTATGCAACAGGAAGTTAGATAAGCAGTTTAAGGGCTTGGCCATTACTGTGGATTCTATACAGGGCAATATGCAGAAAGATATCGAATCCCAAGTTCGTAAGGAAGTGGCTCAAGCTTTATGTTTAGAAAAGCAGAGTATTTAAAGGCCAGCAATGCGGTGAAATGAAACACGCATTGAGTATCCACGCAATGTATCAACTTTACCTGCAAGCTATTCGGGGACACCGAGGGAATGGAGCTATGGCAACCAACGTGTTGTACTGCAACAGGTTACGCCACAACATGGGCCGAATTCGGAAACCGACTGTACATGCTATCATTACGGTGCAGCGCACGTGAACAATAGTACAGTACAGTGAAACGCACTGATGCACGACGAAAGCCTTATCAAGCACTCGCCATATCATGTAGTCGAAGAAGACAATAAACGGAATGGCCACCCAGTAGTTCTCATTCGAAATTTGAAGAGTGTACTACCAAAAACCTGGACAGAGCAACGAAAGATACAGCATATAGTCGCTCATATTATTGGAGATGCTTTTCCTCCGTGGGCACTTCATGTTGCTGCAACATGCAAGAGTTTTGACGAATTTGAAAAGCAATTTTTAGAGCAGTTTTGGTCTGTGTCTATCCAAGAAAGATTACGCAAAACAGTGTACAGTGCTGAAATGCATAACCCTAAGATGGGTACGCTAAGGAAATACTTTGAAAAATATATAAAGGCCTGTCACTGGGATGAGCTGGTAGCACATAGAGATTTTTTGAGAGTTCTGAAAGCAAGACTACCACTCACTATTCGACAACAATTATTTAACGTCCTTGATACTGATATAAAGGAGTTTCTTAACATAATTGACTCGTTAGATTAATACAACAGGATGTACGAAAATCTACTGAAAGAATTGCCAATGGTAATAATAATACACTACTGGCCCTTAAAATTGCTACACCAAGAAGAAATGCAGATGATAAACGGGTATTCATTGGCCAAATATATTATACTAGAACTGTCATGTGATTACATTTTCACGCAATTTGGGTGCATAGTTCCTGAGAACCCAGTACCCAGAACAACCTCCTCTGGCCGTAATCAAGGCCTTGATACGCCTGGGAATTGAGTCAAACAGAGCTCGGATGGCGTTTACAGGTACAGCTGCCCATGCAGCTTCAACACGATACCACAGTTCATCAAGAATAGTGACAGGCGTATTGTGACGCGCCAGTTGCTCTGCCACCATTGGCCAGACGTTTTCAATCGGTGAGAGATCTGGAGAATGTGCTGGCCCGGTAGCAGTCAAAAATTTTCTGTATCCAGAAAGGCCCGTAGAGGACTTGCAACATGCTGTCGTGCATTATCCTGCTGAAATGTAGGGTTTCGCAGAGATCGAATGAAGGGTAGAGCCACGGGTCGTAACACATCTGAAATGTAACGTCAATGCGAACAAGAGGTGACCGAGACGTGTAACCTATGGCACCCCATACCATCACGCCGGGTGATACGCCAGTATGGCGATGACGAATACACGCTTCCAAAGTGTGTTCACCGCGATGTCGCCAAACACGGATGCGACCATCATGATGCTGTAAACAGAACCTGGATTCATCCGAAAAAAAGACCTTCTGCCATTCGCGCACCCAGGTTCGTCGTTGAGTAAACCATCGCAGGCGCTCCTGTCTGTGATGCAGCGTCAAGGGTAACCGCGCCCATGGTCTCCGAGCTGATAGTCCATGCTGCTGCGAACGTCGTCGAACTGTTCGTGCAGATGGTTGTTGTATTGCGAACGTCCCTATCTGTTGACTCAGGGATCGAGACGTCGCTGAACGATCCGTTACAGCCATGCGGATAAGATGCGTGTCATCTCGACTGCTAGTGATACGAGGCCGTTGGAATCCAGCACAGCGTTCCGTATTACCATCCTCCTGAATCCACCGATTCCATATTCTGCTAACAGTCATTGGAACTCGACCAACAGGAGCAGAAGTGTCGCGATCCGATAAACCGCAATCGCGATAGGCTACAATCCGACTTTTATCAAAGTCGGAAACGTGATGGTACGCATTTCTCCTCCTTATACGAGGCATCACAACAACGTTTGACCAGGCAACGCCGGTCAACTGCTTTTTGTGTATGTGAAATCGTTTGGAAACTTTCCACATGTCAGCACCTTGTAGGTGTCGCCACAGGCGCCAATCTTGTGTGAAAGCTCTGAGAAGCTAATCATTTGCATACGACAGCATCTTCTTCCTGTCGGTTAAATTTCGCGTCTGTAGCACGTCATCTTCGTGGTGTAGCAATTTTAATGGCCAGTAGTGTAATAATAATAACGGAAAAACATCCTGGAATGGGAACACATCCAAGAAGGGCGATAACAGTCCTAGGAAAAATAAAAGTAAACAGTTCAATAATGGAGGTTATAATATTAATAAAATTAAGGATCAAAGGTAGAATACAACAATAACAACAGCAATCAAAACCAACCTGTATCGAATAATAATAGTCGTCACTGTGTTAACGAAAATGTAAGTAACCATTTATAATCGAAAAAGCAAATCCGAAAACGGCGAAATAGTGCACAGAAGAACAACCCGAAAAACATGGGGTCAGGGCAATGATACTTTCAACAGCCAGGCCCTAGTCGTTGAAATCTGCAACCAACATACGGTTCGCATTCACAGCCAATAAATTTTATGCAAGTTATACCCATGCAGGATAATCCTTATCCACAACAGTGGAATCAATCAGTAACACCATCTCCCACTACCTACCAACAATATGCAATGTTAGTGGAGATACCACCTGAGCAGGAGCCGAGTGATCAGAAGGTGTCGAACTAAAATCGCTCCCTGTATTCCTTCGACAGGTGACCGAGGACGGAAGTGAAGGAAATAGGTCGAACATTATATATATATATATATGATTTTTAGATACCAGAATGGTAGGGACATTTGTGAAGAAGTATATGAAGAGCCCACCATTTCGGACAATAAAAAAAAATGTCGTGTGACTAGAGCCTCCTGTCAGGTAGACCGTTCGCCAGGTGCAAGTCTTTCGATTTGTCACCACTTCGCCGACTTGCGCGTCGAATTTCGGACATTGAGAAGAAAGAAATAATTCAAGCAGGAATAACTGCAATTATAAGTAGTATAACCACCACTATAACTATTGTTACCGGAGCGAGTGTGACAGTTATAAGCAGTTCTATATAGGGTTCTGCAGATTTGAAAATTACTGGTTTTGTCCGTTTCAAACTGCAAAGTTGTTGGTGCACTAGGACAGAAGGCCGAACAGTCATGTTCCAGACTCAAGCCGAGATCCAAACGGAAATTGGAGCCATAGCATGCACATTCCTTTTAGACTAGATTTTATGCGGGGAAGGAGGCAATAATACACTCCTGGAAATTGAAATAAGAACACCGTGAATTCATTGTCCCAGGAAGGGGAAACTTTATTGACACATTCCTGGGGTCATATACATCACATGATCACACTGACAGAACCACAGGCACATAGACACAGGCAACAGAGCATGCACAATGTCGGCACTAGTACAGTGTATATCCACCTTTCGCAGCAATGCAGGCTGCTATTCTCCCATGGAGACGATCGTAGAGATGCTGGATGTAGTCCTGTGGAACGGCTTGCCATGCCATTTCCACCTGGCGCCTCAGTTGGACCAGCGTTCGTGCTGGACGTGCAGACCGCGTGAGACGACGCTTCATCCAGTCCCAAACATGCTCAATGGGGGACAGATCCGGAGATCTTGCTGGCCAGGGTGGTTGACTTACACCTTCTAGAGCACGTTGGGTGGCACGGGATACATGCGGACGTGCATTGTCCTGTTGGAACAGCAAGTTCCCTTGCCGGTCTAGGAATGGTAGAACGATGGGTTCGATGACGGTTTGGATGTACCGTGCACTATTCAGTGTCCCCTCGACGATCACCAGAGGTGTATGGCCAGTGTAGGAGATGGCTCCCCACACCATGATGCCGGGTGTTGGCCCTGTGTGCCTCGGTCGTATGCAGTCCTGATTGTGGCACTCACCTGCACGGCGCCAAACACGCATACGACCATCATTGGCACCAAGGCAGAAGCGACTCTCATCGCTGAAGACGACACGTCTCCATTCGTCCCTCCATTCACGCCTGTCGCGACACCACTGGAGGCGGGCTGCACGATGTTGGGGCGTGAGCGGAAGACGGCCTAACGGTGTGCGGGACCGTAGCCCAGCTTCAGGGAGACGGTTGCGAATGGTCCTCGCCGATACCCCAGGAGCAACAATGTCCCTAATTTGCTGGGAAGTGGCGGTGCGGTCCCCTACGGCACTGCGTAGGATCCTACGGTCTTGGCGTGCATCCGTGCGTCGCTGCGGTCCGGTCCCAGGTCGACGGGCACGTGCACCTTCCGCCGACCACTGGCGACAACATCGATGTACTGTGGAGACCTCACGCCCCACGTGTTGAGCAATTCGGCGGTACGTCCACCCTGCCTCCCGCATGCCCACTATACGCCCTCGCTCAAAGTCCGTGAACTGCACATACGGTTCACGTCCACGCTGTCGCGGCATGCTACCAGTGTTAAAGACTGCGATGGAACTCCGTATGCCACGGCAAACTGGCTGACACTGACGGCGGCGGTGCACAAATGCTGCGCAGCTAGCGCCATTCGACGGCCAACATCGCGGTTCCTGGTGTGTCCGCTGTGCCGTGCGTGTGATGATTGCTTGTACAGCACTCTCGCAGTGTCCGGAGCAAGTATGGTGGGTCTGACACACCGGTGTCAATGTGTTTTTTTTTCCATTTCCAGGAGTGTAGACCACACCCGTGGGACCTTCATCTTTAAATACCATCAGCAGCAGATGGCTTTGGAGCTCAACCATGAATTTTATGTAGCCCATTCGTCGATAAGGAATTTGAATGTTTTCTTCGATGTTTTGAAACTGCTAATGTTGGAGTAGGAACAAATGAAATTCTGTCATACTCATCAGGATAATAATGCACTCAGTTCCAAGACTATCAGTGACACTATCAAGGAGAAGGTAAATATAGCAACAAACATTGAGGAATGTCATGCTAAACAACTGACAGAGTTATTATCTAAATACCCTGCAGTATTTGCAGATAAGCCTGGTATCATGAAAGGAAATGTCTATGATACGTTGGTATATCCACATAAGACCTATTGTCGAGCATCTTACTCGGTCCCCTGGACAAAAAAGGGAGAGGTCATGAAAGAGATAAGGAAGATTGTGGGCTGGTGTATAATTGAGACATCCATTTCCCCTTGTAGTAGTCGTTTGCTAGCAATAAGTAAAGCAGATAAAAGTATTAGACTGGTTCTTGACACAGGGGACATTAACAAAATTAATCTGCCTGCGCAAACAAAACCTGAAAATCTAGGCGAGCAGATCCAGAAGTTTTATGGCAAAAGATAATTAAGATCTTTAGTTCCGAGATCTTCATTCTTGGAAATCATGTTGTCAAAGCAATCCAGACAATAAAGCAGGCTGCTGTGAGTGAGGTGTCTCTTACACTTTTAGTTATTATGGATTGAAGAGTTCCTCAACAGCTGCAACAAATAGTACTTGATGAGTTGAGAAATGAAAACTGTCAAGTAGTGAAAAATGACAAAGAACCCAGAGAACATCCGGTACCTGAATTTGCATTGATTGCATATTAACTTTGTGGAAGGAAAGGTGAGGTCATTGAGTGACTAAAGTTAGCTATTAGGTAGTGGTTTAGGAATACACGTTGAAGTAGTTTGAGAAATAAAGACACTAAGCTGACCTCTGTATGGATGCGATACGTTCACCTGTCTGTTATTTCTTCTATAACTAAGTAAAAGGCCCCTCTGCTCTCTCTCTCTTCCTCTGTTAAATCGCATAAATATTTCCCAAAAGCTAAAAAACGGCGACTGTAAAGGGAAAACGTTTTATGGTTTTACTCGTGAGGGGCGTCAACAGCTATATTGAGAGCAAAAGAACAGTCAAAGATATAGTAAGACAATGACAGGGGCGTCAAATCGATCAACATTTTCCGATTTACTTACCGTATGGCATTTCATGCGAACGGTAGTACAGGCATAATAAACAGAAAGTTTAAAAAATTACAACTTTTACAAACAACACAAACGTAAAAGGAATCATATGTCCACGTCAAGATTCAGTCAGTTCTGGCGCCAATATAGATGTCTCCAGAAAGTGAAATGACTACTCCATTTCTTTTGTTAGAGCAAAGTACATTCGCTGTGAAGATAGTGGCTCAACTGACGCCCCATTTATGTTGTAAAACTGCTCAGGTTCCATGCTCGAAGAGCACCCAGTTTAGTACAGTTCACTGTTTTTCGTTTAATTTAGTTCCCGGAATGTTGAGAGTGTAGCTCTGGAATCTTTGTTTTAACAGTTCGCTTTTATTATTATTATTATTATTATTATTATTATTATTATTATTATTATTATTATTCAGGTCACATGTCCATTGATCTCTTGATTTGTAAACGTCGTTTTGAAGTTGTTCAGGCAAGGGTAACGACTGTTGTCTGGACTTCAGGTATCTGTAGTTTAGTTGTGGGAATAGAATCCCCGCGTTATTAACGTTTATTGTAAATTCGCGTAGGAGAGCCTCTTTTCTATGCATCTTCGGCGGTACGTAGATTGTAGACTTGATGGTCACAGAGATCAGTCTCGTGGTGGTGTTTGGTTGTCTCTCAGCAGCTTGAAATGATAACTGTTGGTCCATTCTGGAAAAAAATGTTCTGCCACAGAAAATATTAGAGCGAGCGATGAGATGCGAAGTGTTTCAGCACTTGCTCCCCAAGTAGTTGTGCTGAGTTTCTGAATTACGTGATTTCGAGTTGCTGTTTTTGCTGCTGTGTTCTCATGATGTTTTAAGTACGTAAGGGTGCGTTTAAGACCCTGAATACTTTGGTTCTTTGTTATGATTCACATCCACGCTGTACATGCACTTTTTCCTCTGCCACATTACTGTTAAAATGGAATATCGAGATCTCGGTTATAACTGGATAAGGTAGAAGTCTCCATCTCTTGAAGTTTGTATACAGTGCAGTAAGGTCATTGTTCAGAACCACTTCTGTGATATCAAGAGATTTGTCGCTGATGGCTAAGGCTATACCATATAAAATCACTCCATCTTCAGGCCATAAGTGGCCCATCGGGACCATCCGACCCCCGTGTCATCTTCAGCTGAGGTTGTGGATAGGAGGGGCGTGTGGTCAGCACACCGCTCTCCCGGTCGTTATGACGGTTTTCTTTGACCGGAGCCACTACTATTCGATCGAGTAGCTCCTCAATTGGCATAATGAGGCTGAGTGCACACCGATAAATGGCAACAGCGCATGGCTGCCCAGATGGTCACTCATCCAAGTACCGGCCACGCCTGACAGCGCTTTACTTCGTTGTTCTGACGGGAACCGGTGTATCCACTGCGGCAAGGCCGTTGCCATAAGGCTATTCCATAACCATAAAAAACTTTCTTTTCCTCCTTCGCTGGGATATCGGCTATGTACAGGTTGGACAGGAGCAGTGCAAAGACTGAGCCTTGTGGTAGTCCATTGTTGATAATGCTGGTGTTGCTCGTAATTCCGTCAAATATGACTTGAAAATATCTGTCACCAAACATATTCTGTGTTATGCGTACAAAGTAGCTGCAAAGCAGACACGCTTCCAGAAGGTGAAGTGTGAAAGTTCATACCATGACAAAATAGTCTACAAATTTGACAGCCGAGCTATCCTCCGGATCCCCTGGGATACGACACATGCAAATGAAAAAGGTTTTCTTTTTTCGAGAGCCACGTTGACGAGAGATTTAGATCTTCAGTCAGCATCTGTTAATTAAATCACAAGGAATCAGCAGCTCTAAATTTGATTATTTTCGAAATATCTCCTTAACAGTAACGTTGATGTGATGCTTTTTCAGGAAACCCAGGGTTCCACGAAGGATGCGGTACGAAAATTTTTCCAAATAACTGTAGGTCTGAAATGCACTGTGCTGGAGTTACCCCCATTGAACGACAGCCAATCAGCGAGAAGCGTAGAGTGTGTAACTGATTGCAGGAATTTCTGAGGCCGCCACTATCATACACAACGTGCCAGCAAGTTCACAATGGAGCACCAATCGTTACTTCGTCGTCGCCAACTTCGTAGATCATCTGGAAGCAGGAATATCGAGCACGTGCTGTAAAAAAATATAACTCGGAAAAAAATGGCTCTGGGCACTATGGGACTTAACATATGAGGTCCTCAATCCCCTAGAACTTAGGACTACTTAAACCTAACTAAACTAAGGACATCACACACATCCATGCCCGAGGCATCGCGCGGTTCCGGACTGAAGCGCCTACAACCGCTAGGCCATAGTGGCCGGCTCGGAAAATAATTAAAATTTAATTTCCATTTTTACTGATTTACTGGGCTTGTTCGAATAAACGTTCATTCATGCTCTCTGTACATTAGCAAAACTTGTAATTTAACTGTCTGACTGCAGTGCTGCTTCTACCGTACAGCTTACCTTCTTAACAAATTAATGTGATTACGGTTCTTTTAGCATAGCTGGATTAGTAGTCATACATTACCCAGGAAATCTGTGTTACTAAAGCAACTATCCCAGGGCACGGAACCCGGAAACTGTTACAGGTTGCCTATATAACGACTTCCAAGGACAACAAAAATTTGATTGCCAATGTTTCATACAAACAAAGAACCAATTTAAAAATTTAAAAGTTGTCGAAATCTACTCATTAAGAAGTATCGTCGTATGTGAGAGGTTCAAACAAAGAGTTACATAATCAATATAGAGAGGCTACGTACGCTTTAACAACGCCCTGGGTAGCATTAAAAAATGTTGGTCATCAATTCTGTAACGTCAACAAATTCAGAGCACAAAGACATATATAAACATTATTATCTCTTTGACACTATAGAAGTTTTGTTTCATAATGGAAATCAACCTGAAAGTATTTCTTTTGATCATAAATCGTGCCCTTGGTATATTCATAGTGGCAGGAAGGATTTTAATGAATTGTCAAACGTCAGTACGGGGGAGTCACTTAAATAAAACTTCAAGTAAAATATTTATCTGCACCCGTCACTCTTTTGTTTCATCATGCGACGCGTTTTGAGAGTGTATCTCATCTTCACAGGGAACAATGATATTTTGTTATTTTGCTAGCTGGATGCAGCCAGTCATTTGTTGTGGATTCATTTGGAATATTTTCCAGTCCACAAAATCTTGCAAATAAAAAGAGTGACTGGCGCAGATAACTGTTTTATTTGAACGTTTATTATCGTCATAGGCAGTCGCAGCTCCTTACACCAGTCCAGCCAGCATGGTCGACGTAAGAATAATTTTATCTTAAATTCATATCGTTATGGATTCAAATGTTGGGACATATACCGAATTTTTTTACTGGATTGATCAGCTAATTGTTTTCACTGAATTTGAAGAGGAATGTGATTAAAGAAAAAGTTGTCGTTTAAACGTTATAGCATTTCATTTGTAGGGTAAATCACGTCTGCAAAACTAAATCAATGGAGGACAGAGGAAAACAGATCACACAAATGTACACAAAGTTAATACTGTTGAAAGGAAGATATGGGGCCTTTGTTATAAATTGGCTTACTTACTATAGAGATATAACCTCAGATACATTTTAATGTCTAAAAAACGTTTGCATGGGTAACAGAACACTATTTGTCATTAAACTTGCCAATTATTGTACACAACAAACGTATTTTACGTCATTTCTCTTTACAACAGCAATATTGGATTGTCAATACAGATTTGTTTTTTAGCTCATTGCACAACGTACAACAATATGATTCGGTTTTATTTTATCCATTACAAAATGGTCCTTGAGAGACTGCCAGTGTAAAAGCAGTAGTTTTGCTTGTTAAGCTGTTGTTCATTGCTTTTATATAATGACAGCAGCAGACTGACATCAAGTCTGCGGTGTCCTGTAGAATATTGTTGACTCATGCAGCAGGTTACACAACTATATGAATATTCAACCTAAATGAATTTATCATAGGGCATCTGGTAACTGCTCTTTTCCAAGAAACAAATATCCTAATGTCACTAATATATCATGACAGTCCTGGCTTCCATCAGAACTGTTCAAAGTCACACAAAAAACATAATGGTAAAACAAAACAAAAATCTTTCCAAGATATATGGTCTTCTCCTCAACTTGCCAAGATATATGGTCTTCTCCTCAACTGCACGATAATTAAACATTCGAGCCACCTTAATGTATCTCTGATAAATATTTAGGGCTGTACTCATTCGAGTCAGAAGTAGGATAACCGAATGCAAAAGCTATAAACGAATTCGCCCATAGCTGCAGGGAAAAATACACCGGTAATTACAAAGATATGCTTCTTCACGTCATAGCGAAGTCACCAAAATATTGCTGCAGTTCCCACATTTCAAGTACCGCTCTTAAGATGACACAGTACATAACAAAAGCACTTCACAATGACAATCATTTTCCAGAACACGTCGTTTCTGTGACTAGCAGCAGGAAATACTATTGTATCAGAAAAACGAATGTATGATCCCGTGCTAATAGACGACTAGTATCGCCCAACGTGATGTTGGAAAACATGACGGCTAATTTTGTAGTTTACTTCAAATATGGCGGCGCCTTGGTCAGCCTTTGTTTACATCGGCCGTTAGTGTGTAAGGGGGAGTTTAAAGTAGACTGGGGTAACAGTGAGAATTTGGATAGAAGAGGGAGGTGTGCCAGGGTAATGCGTGCAGCTCTGTGAATCGCTGTGCAATGGTGTATTAGTGGCTAGTGCACCTGCCTAGTAAGCAGCAGAACCGGATTCGGGTCTCTGCATTGGTAGAAATTTTCACTTGCCGTTTCAGTTTATATACATAAAATATGTAAAGCTTGCCTAGTTTGACTCTTCAGCTGAAACCATTATCTTAACGAAATTTAGCTAAAAACTGCACTCCCTTGCGTAATAGGTTTTAGCTGGGGATGTTAGTTTACTATGCGCGATAGATGATGATTGACTGCCATTTTGTGTCCGTAACTCCACAGCGGTGCTTTCCCGCCCTATGATTATCTGGGAAATTTTGAGTAATTTGACGTCCCCTGCTCGCTGACATTATCGGATTGTTTTTCTTCGCCCTGTGTAAAGAGGAAGAAATAAACACCAGGAAGGAATTCTTTTCGAACCAAGGCTTACTTACATAAAATAATAAGTGCCCGTATTACGGTATGTTCAAGTGCGGCCGCCCGATCGCTTTTACTGCGGAAACAGGTAGACTCTCAAAGGTAACAGCGAAACGTGGACAAGAGGACGTCCAGACGGGAATCAAATATGTTTATGTACTCGCTAGGAAGTGGGAAGGCCTCAGGCAGCTCAGGATCCTAGTTCCTCCGATAAGTGCTGTTACTAACGGCCGTCACTTTGCAGTTGCCGATTTCCTTTACTGCAAGCCTGCAACAAAACAACCCATTTCATATTTACGTCCAGAATGACAGCTAGTGTTCTGTTTCCATTGCCTCCCGACTGCAAAGACTTCTCTTACTTGGTGCTATGTTCCGACGAAAATGCCAGAATGTCTTCGTAGAGGCCCGTTTAAACAAGCAGCTTCCCTAATCACATTGTTGTCGTAGCACAAAGTGGCAGAATAAGTTTTCCTATTGACTGCAGATGGTGCGGGATGACTGAAGTTTCATTTTGGATGGACTTGGAGGAACGCACTTCTGGTTATAATAACCCTGGATATGCAGTGACATGTTCTACAATACGTCAGACACAGTGATCAGCAAATGAAAATAAATAAATAAATAAATAAATAAATAAACAAATCATTAACGGACTTAACTATTACGATACGCTTGCTATTTAGCTAAAACACTTTTTTTTCAAGAATTAACATTGCTATCCAGTAATCACATGTTGTCTTTGCATGAAACAGACTATGAAAGCAACAACAGTTAGTACACAGGGGGAGGAGTCTATAAAAATAATATGGGATGGCTGAACGTCAGTGTAATGAATTATCAAATTTAAAACACTGTAACTAACGTGGCCAAATCATTTGTGAAATACAGATTACAAAAAATGATGCGTGGTACTTCAGTCATTATATCACATAACTCTATTAAATATTTAAATATTACAAATAAACATAGAGCACATCGAGCAACAACTACTTCTTTCAAAGACGAAAATGAAAAACTGCGGTTAAATAACCATGAAAACTTTGGAGTTACTAATGAAAGTTTATATAAACTCTTACGCTTCCCAGTTTCGACGTCCAAGTAAGAAATTTTCAATAACAAGACAAAGGAATGAAGAATACTCCATACCAATAGAACTAGAGAAGGGTTAACAGCAAGAGAACTAATGAAATAGTCAGAACTAAAGATTATCAAGGAACTATATTACCTCTTTGAAAAAAATTCTTTGAAAGAACACGACACAAGATTGGAAAAGAGGGTTAATCTATCCACTACATATAAAAAGAGACAAAAGATATAAACAGCTGAAACAGGGTTTCACTTTTCCCAACTGCATACAAAACATGATTAGTAATTCATCTAAGCAAATTGGAGGCAACTTTAAGTAAACAACTAAGAGAATATCAAAGGTCGGCTCATAAGGTGACGATATAAAAAAACGGCCTGTTCATCTAAAATAAATACACTCCTGGAAATGGAAAAAAGAACACATTGACACCGGTGTGTCAGACCCACCATACTTGCTCCGGACACTGCGAGAGGACTATACAAGCAATTATCACACGCACGGCACAGCGGACACACCAGGAACCGCGATGTTGGCCGTCGAATGGCGCTAGCTGCGCAGCATTTGTGCACCGCCGCCATCAGTGTCAGCCAGTTTGCCGTGGCATACGGAGCTCCATCGCAGTCTTTAACACTGGTAGCATGCCGCGACAGCGTGGACGTGAACCGTATGTGCAGTTGACGGACTTTGGGCGAGGGCGTATAGTGGGCATGCGGGAGGCCGGGTGGACGTACCGCCGAATTGCTCAACACGTGGGGCGTGAGGTCTCCACAGTACATCGATCTTGTCGCTAGTGGTCGGCGGAAGGTGCACGTGCCCGTCGACCTGGGAACGGACCGCAACGACGCACGGATGCACGCCAAGACCGTAGGATCCTACGCAGTGCCGTAGGGGACCGCACCGCCACTTCCCAGCAAATTAGGGACACTGTTGCTCCTGGGGTATCGGCGAGGACCATTTGCAACCGTCTCCATGAAGCTGGGCTACGGTCCCGCACACCGTTAGGCCGTCTTCCGCTCACGCCCCAACATCGCGTAGCCCGCCTCCAGTTGTGTCGCGACAAGCGTGAATGGAGGGACGAATGGAGACGTGTCGTCTTCAGCGATGAGAGTCGCTTCTGCCTTGGTGCCAATGATGGTCGTATGCGTGTTTGGCGCCGTGCAGGTGAGCGCCACAATCAGGACTGCATACGACCGAGGCACACAGGGCCAACACCCGGCATCATGGTGTGGGGAGCGATCTCCTACACTGGCCTCACACCTCTGGTGATCGTCGAGGGGACACTGAATAGTGCACGGTACATCCAAACCGTCATCGAGCCCATCGTTGTACCATTCCTAAACCGGCCAGGGAACTTGCTGTTCCAACAGGACAATGCACATCCGCATGTATCCCGTGCCACCCAACGTGCTCTAGAAGGTGTAAGTCAACTACCCTGGCCAGCAAGATCTCCGGATCTGTCCCCCATTGAGCATGTTTGGGACTGGATGAAGCGTCGTCTCACGCGGTCTGCACGTCCAGCACGAACGCTGGTCCAACTGAGGCGCCAGGTGGAAATGGCATGGCAAGCCGTTCCACAGGACTACATCCTGCATCTCTACGATCGTCTCCATGGGAGAATAGCAGCCTGCATTGCTGCGAATGGTGGATATACACTGTACTAGTGCCGACATTGTGCATGCTCTGTTGCCTGTGTCTATGTGCCTGTGGTTCTGTCAGTGTGATCATGTGATGTATCTGACCCCAGGAATGTGTCAATAAAGTTTCCCCTTCCTGGGACAATGAATTCACGGTGTTCTTATTTCAATTTCCAGGAGTGTAGTTCACCGCAAAATAGTAAACGGTATAGCAATAGCAGTTTTATTTAGTTACTGCAAAAACCTTTGTTGTGTAACTAGAGAAACATCGCCTAAAACTGCCAGGGAATACAGAGTTAAAGCAAAATTAGCGGGCATGTGTGAATCCCTAACAAATAACACTCTAATGTAACATATGTATGAGAAATATCTTGTTTATTATAGTTATAACCTGGTTGGAAGCAAGG
Source organism: Schistocerca gregaria (assembly GCF_023897955.1). Taxonomy (NCBI): domain Eukaryota; kingdom Metazoa; phylum Arthropoda; class Insecta; order Orthoptera; family Acrididae; genus Schistocerca; species Schistocerca gregaria. The sequence goes on from NC_064927.1 coordinate 316,666,506, forward strand.
CGGTGGTTTATTACACTTACCGTTGAGGTATGTACTAGATACAATCATAATAATCTGGAGTTCAGAACACGAAAATCACAAAATGAAAACAACCTTTCCAAGAAGTAAACCAAATTGATCTAAGGTATGCACTCTTGCTCTTGCAGATGGCATTGTGTTACTTTTAACGAATTAAATTATTGCATTCATTCAATTAAGTGTTTTGGAAAGAATGTCCAACAAAAATGACTTAGCGTCTCAGCTGAAAAAAAGTTAATGTAAATATGAAAAAAAGCACTTTGTGGAAGCAGAAACAAGTAAAGTTGAAAAGGTTAGAAAGTTAAAATACCATTAGGAAATAAAAAAGAAAGTGAATTTCATAGATCTGCAACGAATGAAGATTCGGTAAAACATATAGAGAGAATGGCTAGAGTAAAAACATCTACTATGAGAAACTCACCTTTAGCAACATGAAACTATGTGAGTGTAACGCTTAATTTCGAATGGAATGTTTCAGTGAAAATAAATGCTTAACAATGAAGTACAATTTAGATAGACTGGATACACTAGCAAGAAAAAATAGAAGAAAAATAATAAGTGTCGTACAAAGGACGATCAGAAAATTAGCGGACATGAATACATTTTCAGAACATCTAGGAAATATCAAATGTAATAACAAAACGGGGGTTAGTCTTAGAAAAAGCTTTGAAAAATAAGTAGGAACAGATTAACAGGATTACGATGTTGCACCTCCTGAATCAAACAGGACAAGATAGTTCTGGGAAGAAGTAATATATAAGAAATAGAAAAAAATGGAAGAAATTCCAACAGGGAAAAAAGATACTAAAATCAAGAGCGTTTTAGTACAAGAAAACCAAGAAATAAAGGGAAGTAAGAAAGAAAACAACGTGTAGAAAAGCTGCGAGTATTTTAGGAGAACGAGAAACAACCCAGAATGAAGAGGAACTGAACCAGTAATGCGATTCTAGTTCAGTACGGACTGAACCTTAGTTTAAGCACTAACACTGTTGCTCATATCGCCCTGAAATTTTTCGCTCACATTCTGATCACAGACGCAGCAGAGAGATAAGTCGGACAGGGATTCGAATCCTCCCGCTCACTAATATGGACTATGATAAGAATCACAGATCTGCTTCGCTTTGCTTCCAAAAAACTATAATTGCTCATGAAAACATTTGTAGGTATCATAATTAAACATTTTCATTTTTCTTCTCGGGTTAATTGCTTATAAAACACAGAATCAGTCAGCTGTGCAGGTAGCGAAAAGTGATTGCTTGAACTTCACGGAAGACGCGGACGATGTTGAGTTACTAGTACCGAATGTAAAAACAAGGCAGTCAGTGACCTTTTGATGCGTGATTAACGATGAGAACGAACCTCAGGTTCAACAACATTTTTCACACGGACGAGTGTTGACATGTCTGCCACAGAGTGAGGAGAATGTATTAACAGTGGCTACCACGAACATGCAACTGCTCTTCGGGAACTTTGTCGCTGTACGTGTTGCTGTGTCGAAGAACGGGCATTGCACTTGGAAGAGAAAGGCAGCACGTGAATGTTTTCTTAATCTGAGGATGACGCAATACTGTCACACTGCGACGACACACCATCGTATTCACTGTATCTCGGCTCCAGGCACGTTAATCGCCCCCCCCCTCCCCAATAAAAAGCCTTTTTAAGTCTGTCATTTTTCCCACTATTCAATGTAGACCTGTTCCTTATTTATTTGAAATAGCAAACAGGAAACCTCGAATTCAACGTCGAATTATTTACTGGGTTTATTCCAGTCTCTGTCTTCCGCTACAGTTTTCACCCTCTGCAGCTGTCCCTAGTATCATGGAAAATATTGCCTGATGTCTTAATAGATGTGCTACTATCCTGTCCTCTCTTCTTGCCATAGTTCACCATATATTCCTTTCATATCCGATTCTGCGCAGAACATCGTCATACCTTATCAGTCCACCTAATTTTCGGCCTTCGTGTGTAGCACCACTTCTCAAATTCTTCGACGCTCTTCTCTTCAAGTTTTCCCACTCTCCATGTTTCACTATCATACAATACTATACTCAAAACGTATATTCTCAGGAATTTTCGGGAGGACGACGGTTCAATCCCGCGTCGGGCCATCCTGATTTAGGTTTTCCGTTATTTCCCTAAATCGCTCCAGGCAAACGCCGGGATGGTTCCTCTGTAAGGGCACGGCTGAATTCCTTTCCCGTCCTTCCCTGATCCGACGAGACAGATGACCTCGCAGTTTGGTCTCTTCCCACGAACAACCCAACCCAACCCCCAGGAATTTCTTCCTCAAATAGAGACCTATTTTTGATAATAGTAAACCTCTCTTCGCCAGGTGTGGTATTTTGCCAGTGCTAGTCTGCTTTTTTATCTCCTTGCTGCGTCTGTCAGGGATTATTTTGCTGCCTATGTAGGAGATTTCCTTAACGTCGTCTATTTCAAGATCATGAATCCTGAAGTTAAGTTTCTTGCTGTTCTCATTTCTGCAAGTTCTCACTACTTTCGTCTTTCTTCGATTTACTCTCAGTCCATGTTCTGTACTCATTAGACTGTTCATTTCATTCAGAAAATCATGTAATTCTTCTTCATTTTCACTCTCGATATCAATGTCATCAGCATATCTTACCACAAATACCCTTTCAGCTTGAATTTAAGTCCCACTGTTGAACCTTACTTTTATTTCCGTCATTGCTTCTTCGATGCGAAAGACTACAAACCTGTCATACACCTTTTTTTAATCCGACACCTTAGTTCTTGATCTTTCGCACTTGTTGTTCCCTGTTCGCTCTTGTACATAGTGTACATTACTCGACTTTCCCTGTGGCTTATCCCTACTTGTTTGATTTCGAATATCTTGAGCCGTTTTACATTGTCGAAAGCTTTTTCCAGGTGGACATATCCTATGAACGTTTCTTAATTTTTCTTGTCTTGCTTCCATTACCAACCGCAACGTCAGGATTGCCTCTCTTGTGCTTTTACCATTTACAGCGAAACTGATCATCATATAACACACTCTCAATTTTCTTTTCCATTCTTCTGTATATTATTCTTGTCAGTAAATTGGTTGTATATGCTGTTAAACTGATTACGTGATGATAGCTCTCGCACTCGTCAGCTCTTGCAACTGTCGGAGACACATGGATAACGTTTTTCCGAAAGTCAGATGGTGTATCGCCAGTTTCATACGTTCTACACCAGAGGGAATAATCGTTTTGTTGAGATTTTTTCTAATGGTTTTAGAAATTCTGATGGAATATTATCTACCCCTTCTGCCTTCTTTGATCTTCAGTCTTCCAAAGCTCTTCTAAATTCTGATTCTAATACTGCATCCCCTACGTTTTTCTTTCCAACTTACGTGATTGCCCTTTCTGTAGATGTCCATTTCTCTTCAGCTGAACTTCCTACTGAGCTGCTCCTTATCACAGCTTCAGAGAACTTCAAGCTTATCACTTCATTCCTTAGTACTCCCGTATCGCGCTTCTTTGAGCGTTGATTCTCCCTGGTTAGTTTTTAAAACTCATCCTGGTCTTCATCACTACTAACCTGCGATATTAGTCTGACTCCCGGCTACCCCTTACAATCCAGTGTCTGTTTTCGGAATCCTAGCCTTTCACAAGTGTATCTCCTCCTCTTGTGATAGTTGAACAGAGTATTCGCTATTACTCGCTGAAATATATTGCAAAACTCAATTACACTTCTTCCTCTCTCATTCCTAGTACCGAGCCCGTATTCTCCCGTAAGCCTTTCTTCTACTACTTCCTCTACTACTGCATTACAGTTCCCCATGACTATTATATTTTCATCTCCCTTTACGAACTGAATTATATGTGCAGTATCCTCTTATACTTTCCCTATCTGTTCATCTTCAGCATGTGACGTCAGCATGTATACCTGAACTATCGCTGTCGGAGTTGGATTGCTGTCGATCCCTCATTGAACAGTTCATAGTAGCTCAGTCTCTGCCCTACATACCTATTCTTAACGAATCCTACTCCCGTTACACCATTTTCTACTGCTGTTGGTATTAGCCGATACTCATCGGACTAGAAATCCTTGTTTTCTTTCCATTTCACTTCACTGATACCTGTTACATTTAGACTGAGCTACCCTTTCGTTGGTTATTCAGTCTATCTCCTTCTTGGTTGTCCCTTCCGTGTTTAGTCCGGAGCCTGTTGCCAACGGAGAGATCATCATGACACCTTTCCATTTACTGGCCACATGTTCTCATATGATTATCTTTGTTCATTATATTTCAGCCATTTTAATTTTATTTAATCAAATGAAGTTTTCTCTTTTAAACCTAACCTTATTAAAACAGCAGAAAAGAGATATACTTTATGTGTCTTTGATGCAGTGGTTTCCACTGCCTTCTGCGGCCCCATCCGTTGATCATTTCTGATTCTTCCGCCTTTTAGAGAAAGGCCAAGGGAGTGCCCTCAACCACTGTCCGCTCCTTCACACTCTTTGGCAAAACCTGCCTGAATGAGAGTGACTTCTTGTGCCGCAAGTCTTCGGCCGCCATTGATGATGATTTTTATTCACAAACATTTTGATTACTAATTAGAGATGCTACCCTGTTTTTAGTAGATCTCTTACGCTACAGGGGTTATCTTTGTTCTCTTTCCGAGGGTGTCCGCAGCAGCCAGACGGCGAAACGTCCAGGTGGTTTTCTCGTTCATCGAGGATTAAACATGCTATAATTACCGTTGATGTCTGACAGCAGTCCACCCTGTCCTAAACCTTCAATCTCTTCTCACACTCCGTAGACCCCAATGCTCTGGGGGATGCGTAGACAACGACCCTTAGTAATTCGCAAAGAGTGAATCATACGACACCTTGCGAAGTAAAGCCGTGTCGTCACTTGTTAAGCAGTGCCAGAAATCTAACAACTCTCCAACACCCTCACTAAAAACATTATGTCAAGTAGCAAAATGGTTCAAATGGCTCTGAGCACTATGGGACTCAACTGCTGTGGTCATTAGTCCCCTAGAACTTAGAACTACTTAAACCTAACTAACCTAAGGACATCACACACATCCATGCCCGAGGCAGGATTCGAACCTGCGACCGTAGCAGTCGCACGGTTCCGGACTGTGCGCCTAGAACCGCGAGACCACCGCGCCCGGCGTCAAGTAGCAGGGCAGTAAGTGACATCAGGATGAGTTAGTTCGGTACCCTTTACGGAATGAGACGTCCGTGACAGAAACAATGACAAAATGCTGCGTGTGGCGACCCAACAGTCGGCAGCCGCATCACAGAAGAAACGGTGCATGTCGCTGTCGACAGCGGCGCGTCTGGGGCAGAGACGGTCCGCTGCAAGATGTCTAGTGTATCAACGTTGCCGGATGGGGAAGTTTTCAGTCCTTATCACGTACCGCAACGCTTTCGCCGCTGTGGAGAGGAAAGACCAGTGTATGTTACTCCACACCCGCTTCCAGCCAACCGCTGGATGTCGGTGTTCAATCACATTAGCGAGTAGTGTCTGTTGAAAGCAGCGCCAAGACGTCCTTGATTCCAGACGCCATCGTAGTTGGCAGAACATCCAACAGATAACTCACGTCGTCCGTATAGGTGCCAATGTGAGGTAATGGTGGCACATTATATCTAACAGTAATCGGTGGCCTCAGGGATTCAGGCGCCACCTCCTCGGTCAGTGTTCCAGTGAGGGTGTACTTGTCCGAAACACGTAGGTGGGGCAACGTCCGCAGGAAGAGAGAGCGCGCCCTATTTTACACGTTTATCATTCCAGTGCTGTTCGCCTGTGTGGGTAACGTCTGTGTTTCAAACGGCTCTTGAACACCCTAAATCGCTGACGAATTGATCAAAAGCCGCCGGGATCTTGGCAGCCACTGTATTGGGCAGCGGGAGAACGTGTGTGTAATGAATAAGTTTCGGGCGAGGTAATCTTTCACAAGCGTTCGAAAGCTGTGGAGACGAACTAGGGTGCGGATAATATTAAGTAGTCTGCGATACGCAGCTGCTGCTGTACACTGTGTGTTCTGGTGGAAGGTCACTCCAGAACATTTAACGGCTGGGGCCTTGATAGTGGGCACCGGAGTACTGATGAACATTCCTCTGGCCACGTCCATGTAGTGCGGTTTCCGGAGGTTGACACGGCTGCCGTCCACCTCGCAGCAGCGCTGATCGCCGTAAATACGTCTTCTGCCGATCTCGTCAAGAACGTTACATCGTCCACGTAGGCACAACACTTAACATGCACATTGCAGAGACGAAAGCCCTCCAAATGCTGGCATGGACCGTAAACTGCAGGCCCGTGGGTGACTGCTAAGAGACAGGCTAACAGAAGGCAACCTTGTCGCACCGAGTGCTCTATAGTAAATGATGGCAAGCGCTAACAATTGCCCAGCACCTTGAAAGGAGCGGGGTGGATGAGACGGAGAACAACACCGTCAAGGCGCTCAGTCCGGAACCGCGCGACTGCTCCAGTCGCAGGTTCGAATCCTGCCTCGGGCATAGATGTGTGTGATGCCCTTAGGTTAGTTAGGTTTAAGTAGTTCTACGTTCTAGGGGACTGATGACCACAGATGTTAAGTCCCATAGTTCTCAGAGCCATTTGAACCATTTGAACAACACCGAACAACAGCGGGGACAGACCCGTCTTCTGTAAGACAGTCTGCAAGAAACCGTGCTCAGCTCGGTCGGCTCCATCTAAACGACACGCCGACACGAGCGCTGGCACATCTCTAAAAGAGCTTAACGCTGTGTGTACCTACTGCCATCTCCCAGACATGTTTGGTCGTGCGAACAGCATCCGTGACAGTAGCGAGAGACGAGCATGAAATCTCATGCGAACAGCTTATAAGCCGAATTCACTGACGGTTGTGGGCAGAAGACTTGCTGTCTGCACCTTCTGTTTGGTGTTGGCACGAGGGTTACTGACACCCTCAAACATTTGGAGCGGGGGAGGGGGAGGCATCCAAACGTCCGGGTCCAGGAGTTCGCAGTACATCTGTCCCTTATCAGGTCAGGAAAGGTGCTATAAAATTCAAGCTGAAGACCATCAGCTCCAGAGGATTTGTTTGTCGCGACACACAGTTTTTTCCACTGTGACGGCCCCCAAGAGTGTGTTGTCTCCTTGCTCCCTTCACAAAGGTCGCAGGTCGTGCAGAACGTATTCGACGTCATTGTCAGGCCATTGATCGGCCAGATAGAGAGCAAATGACATTGGAGATGGCGGTCTGTGTTTTCGCTTATTGTCCGTCTACCGCAATAACTACGGTAATGACTCACCTCCTACGGTGACCCAGTTCTCCAACGACGTGATAGAGAGAAGCACGTTCACCTCGGACGGAATCTTGCAACTTCACTCGAACCCGCATGCTTTCCAACCTGGCCGCCAAGATCTGTGGGAGGTGCACCCGCGTCCAATGAACGACCGTGTTACTTTCCGGCGAAGGCTGTTGCGACGCTAGTTCCTTAAAGACCGTATCCTAACACTCGCAGCCCTCTCTCGCTCATACACCATGAGAGTGCAACGAATAGTTCGATTGTCTTAGTGTGTGCGCCACTGCATCGCGGAATCATAGGTATGACGTCCACGTTCACATTTGTGCCAGGTATCAGTGACGGCTAGACGGCAGGCCTCTTCCCAGAGAATGTTGACCTTAAGAGTGCATGGTCCTCTACTACGGGTCGTCTGTTGTTTGGCAGGGTCACGGCGTATATGAAGGCCTGATGTTCAATGAACGCGGTGGGCCACAGCTCGGCACCAACAGTCTCCGCTCCAAGACGTCGGGAAACGTTAATCCTGACGAACCTGCTGGCCGAGTCACTGGTTACGTACATATATCTTGTAATTCACCGTGGATGATTGACCATGTGTGTGCAAAGCCAGGTCCCTCACCATCGTATGAAACGCTGCACTAGGGACTTGGTGAGGGATCTGATCTGCAGAGCATAAGATGCTGTTAAAGTGCCTGCCCACCACTAAGTTCTCTGGAGCACCATGAAACACAGTAAAGTTGTTTTAGATGGGACGTACAGATTCACAAGGCAGACCACACTAGTGTTGAGCACAGTTCCTCATTCTGATGGGAAATATTGAATATCCGTTCTTCTGTGGCACAGTGTATTGATATGGTCATAACACCATCACACCATCACCTTTGGTAGTTGGGTTGCTGTATGAAGCCGGCTGGAGTGGCCGAGCGGTTCTAGGCGCTACAGTCTGGAACCGCGCGACCGCTACGGTCGCAGGTTCGAATCCTGCCTCGGGCATGCATGTGTGTGATGTCCTTAGGTTAGTTAGGTTTAAGTAGTTCTACGTTCTAGGGGACTGATGACCTCAGAAGTTAAGTCTCATAGTGCTCAGAGCCATTTTAACCAGTTGCTGTATGAAATGTGTGCATAATCATCCAGGCGCAAATCAGACCATACCTCTTGAAGAAGCACTATGCAGGGTGTCCCATTTATCTCGACCACCCTATATAACTGTTTGTCCAGATGCAAATTACAAAATGTTTCAAGCAAACGTTCTTTAGCCGTCAGAGAGACATCAATCGGCATGATTGCCTTCGTTGTAGCTTTGTTTTTTACAAAGATATGAACAGCGGCATGACTTTTTTTTAAATGGCATCCTCTATTTCTTATTCGGTAATTCCTCTCCAAAAGACCTATTCGAAATTGTATCACTCTGTACCATTCACTGAAACACAACGATATTAATTACATAAAACAACACTGCCTTTGAGCCCGGTATCACAAATGCGTCCACATGCTGGAGTTGTCAGAAAACAAATGAAAACTAAGTAAAAACGTAACATTTCCCAGGAGTAGAACATTGAAAGGTGCTCACAGTGGTGACCCTGGAAACCGATACACTGGTGCACTCATTGAATGAAAAAATTATTTACTGGTTCCAGTATTGTCTGCTGAAGAGAATTACAAGCAAGCACGATACGTTCCTGCATATCCTCTGGAGGTGTTGGAATATCGCGATAGACAACGTCTTTAATGTATTCCCCAAGAAAAAAGTCCACAGGACTTAAATCAGGAGACCTAGCAGGCCAAGTAACGGCGCCTCCTGGACCTATCCTCCTGTCAGGATACCTTCGGTTCAGAAGAGGACGTGCACGCAAGGCATTATGTGCTGGACATCCATCGTGTTGATACCACATACGCATTCTGGATCCTAGCGGCACTTAATTCAGAAGAGGAGGAAGAATTCGTCTTAGGAAATTGGCATACGCTGTTCCGTTTAGACTACCATCGATGAAATAAGGGCCAATAATTGTAGAACGAAGCATCCCACACCACAAGTTAACTCTCCACTGACGCTCATGTTCCACCTGTGTAAGCCATCATCGGTTGCGCTGGACCAATAATGCATGTTCCTTGTATTTACCTGTCCTTTGTTTCAGGAGGAACATTCATCGGTAAATAGAACACTGGAGAAGAAGTTCGGGTTGGCGAGGATTCTGTGGCCACCGACAGAACTGTACACGATTCTGTAAATCATTCTCATGCAATTCTTGATGTAGGTGTACATGGTAGGGATGGAACCGGTGACGTGTAAGATCACGATGTACGCTTGTTTTAGGAACGCCGGTATCGTGTTCAAGCTGTCGCGTGCTCACATGTGAATTCATAGCAACAGAAGAGGAAACAGAAACTTCGGCAGCTTCGTCTATGTGAGTGCTACGACGATTGCGTTGTCGTGGGTTGAAACTTTCCGTTTCCTGAAGCGTCACAACAAGACGAGGAAACATCCGTCGGGAAGGTGGGTTTGTGCCAGAATACAGTTCCGCTGCCTGTGTAGCATTGCACCTACCTTCAACAACAACAACAACGACAATAGAAAAAACGTTACGTCGATGCAGTTTATACGGATGACAGCCTTTATTGTATGCTTACTCTACACAACGGTATTTAAAAGGACTAAACTACTGTACTAAATGTACCCGTACATAAGAAAACAGTACTACAATTAGTGTTCTGCTAGCTGCCTCATAGATGAATAGAATTTCTACCTTCTCTTAGTTGATGTACATTCTACTCACACAACTCTTCAACTGACGATGTTTGACGGAATGACGGGTGTGCATTCTACTTATGTTTACATGTGTCTTCTGTCAACGTGTGCGCTTGGATGTCTTCCATTACCCCTAGTACCTGCACTAAGCGCTGGGAGCGTCAACGTCAGTGTTGTGTTATGTAATTAATAACGCTATGTTTCAGTGAATGGTACACTGTGATAAAATTCTGAATAGGTCTTTAGGAGAGGAAATCAATTACCGAATAAAAAATACAGGGTGCTATTTAAAAAAGTCATACCGCTGTTCATACCTCTGTAAAAAACAGAGCTACAACGAAGGCAATCATGCAGATTGATATCCGACTGACGGCTAAAGAACATTTGCTTGAAACATTTTGTTATTTGCATCTGGACAAACAGTTATTTAGGGTGGTCAAGATAAATGGGACACCCTGTATTAATGTCCGCCCCCTGAATCAGGTCCTTTAACAGCTGAGTTTTGTTCGTGGAACTATTGCTGTTGACAATGTCTGTACTTATCCGATGCGCCGGGGTTGTTAGATAGTGTGGTGACATATCCTGCAATTGTTTGGGTCAGTATGTGCCATGTTGCCCTACTGACTATCCATGTCATGGCAACATGCATATTAGTGATTGGCTGAGACAAGCTGTCCGTGCGACGAACCGCCGACCACGGGCAACAGGAGGTCGCTCGAGTCTAACATCATTCTTTCCGTCTCAGACGCCCAATCACTAATGTCGAGGTGCAGTACATTAAGCGACGGGTGACGTTCATGTGGTACCTTAGGCGCATCATCACCGGGGAGCCTGTCAGTGGGATGAGCACAGTCAAACTGTTATTCTCCTAGGGCAGTCGTTGCCAGCAGCGAACCACCAACTCCTAGAGCAACGTCCATAGTCCGGATCGCAGATGGATTGTCCTCATCTTCCTGCAACGTGTCACAATCTTGCGAAGTGTTTTCTGTGGACAACCTCCTCTTCTGCCTGCGTTTGTGCGACTTCGTCTTGTGGGAACGCGTGTCTGCATTTTGTGGATCATTACGAACAGGAGCTCATCCCGCATCTCCTTGTCCGAGCTTGAATCGACGTTCACGCGTTGAAGCGCTGACGAGGTTTCTGCTGCCAAGCGTGTCGTCGGTTCCGAAGCAGGCCTGGCGTCTTGGTCACGGAAACCGGGCCCCCGGGTGTCGGTAACTGGAAGGTCTGTGTTCGTCATTATCGTCGGTGCCTCAGCGTAATAGGCAGCGTCGTCGATTGCGAAGTAGGCGTCGTGTCAGCACGAGGTATCTATCTGGACGAGGCATCTCTGCAAGCGTTTTGACGAACATGCCTCCCCTGCCCCCACCTCCAACTAGTTCGACTGACAGCCAGCAACCGTCACATACAGTTATGTGCATTCTGTTCGCACCTGACGCACCCCGCCCAGAGCAGGAGACTTCCCGAACTTGAGCCACTTTTGTTCCTCTTGACTTAATATCTCACCGTAGGAGTGCAGCGCGTCCACCGAAAGTGTGGCCGGAACTTAAAATTGCAGCTCGAAGATTCGTATGTTCTGAACCCCGAGTCCAGCACCGTCGACAGCCACTAGGCCCACATTACCGTCAGAGTGGTGGAAATAATATTCATCGGTGGGATGCTGAATAAGCTGTTTCGCATCCTGCTTCGATAAATGTCAGGTGAATCGTGCTGGAGACGTTAGACATATACAGGGTGTCCCAGCTATCTTGTCCACCCAAAATATCTGTGGAACAATAACAGCTATTGGAAAACGACTTTCACCGGTATCAATATAGGGCTGGGGACCATGAATGTACATATTTGGAAACATTCTAAAACGAAAGCATATTGTTCTTTAACACAAACTTATGTTCTTTTAAATGGACCTCCTATATTTTTTCTTGAGCAATCCACAGCATGACAAAGCACATACACAATGGCGCTGATTGCATCGCAATATTCCCATTACATCCCGAGATCCTGAGACACGAAGTTGACGCTTGAAACACCCGACATGCGCTGCTATCGCACGTCGTGAGGCTCAGGCGTGAACCCCATGCTGCCCGTAATCGCGATGTGATTGACATGTGTAACCACACCTCCATACTTATCAAGAGGATAGCAGCAGACCGTATTATTCGTTTCGGACCATCGCGATTACGGGCAGCATGGGGTTCACGCCTGAGCCTCACGACGTGCGCTAGCAGCGCATGTCGGGTGTTTCAAGCGTCAACTTCGTGTCTCAGGATCTCGGGATGTAATGGGAATATTGCGATGCAATCAACGCCATTGTGTATGTGCTTTGTCATGCTATGGATAGCTGAAGAAAAAATATAGGAGAACCATTTAAAAAACATAAGTTTGCGTTAAAAATCACACATGCTTTCGTTTTAGAATGTTTCCAGCCCTACATTGATACCGGTGAAAGTCGTTTTCCAATAGCTGTTATTGTTCCATAGATATTTTGGGTGGACAAGATAGTTAGGACACCCTGTATATTCCGAGGAGTTCCTGTGGATCGACTTCACGCGAGCCAAGCCAAGAAAGGCACGGAATTGGCAACACCTCAGCTCATCACAAGGAGACTGCCACGCCATAAGAACAAAGTGAGTGACTGTTACAAAACATTTTCATGCAAACATCAGTCCAGCATCCAAAGTGAAATCACCTGTTACTAAGTTTTCTCTTCTTCCACAGGATAACCACAGCATCTATGAAAAGACTATGTAACATCAGTATGATCTTATTGTGAAATTCTTTTTGTAATGCCGCTTAACCTGAAGATGAGGTATTCCTTCGAAATATGTCGCAGATAAATAAATAATACAATATTTAACAAAGTTTGTGGCAGGTAGCGGTAATTTAAAAAACCTTTACATATTTCTTGAGAAATATAGTGAAAATGGTTTCAAATTCTATTGAGGTTACTTGAATCCAAGACGTAAAGGTAACAAGGATAGTTTTTATCAAGTTTGAGCGGAGAAAGAAATTTTTGTTCTGAGCATACCGAAATGAAGAAAGAAAGAGTCGTATGATTAGATTAGATTAGATTAATACTTGTTCCATAGATCATGAATACGACACTTCGTAATGATGTGGAACGTGTCAGGTTAATAAAAGATGTCTGTACAAGAAATTACATTACACAAAATATTGCATGACACTAATGATTGCATGACACCGCTAGCTACGAGAGCCCGGCGGTTAGTTTCAGGCGCCTTGTGTGAAAGGAGTATCTCCTTCCCAATGTAACAGTCATTTCCTCACGATATATCAGAGGTTTGTCTTAACTTCACGTGTTAGGTGCTGATGGCCAATGGACGTGCGTTCAGTGTGGTGGCATATTTGTATTGTACCCTGATGAGAGAATGGAGAGGGTGAATCCCGGTGCCGTCACATAAACTATTCCTCTCGAATAGCATCAAGCAGGCGTCCTCATCAGACGGACGGATCACCGTTAGCGTTGTCATATGTCCTCGATCCATATCACAATGATGAGAAGTTTAATTCGGGAAATTCTGGAGAATAGGAACTCTACCCGACGACATCTCCTACCAATGTCAACAGAACTATGTAGATGTAAATGTCTTCCATCACCATTGTTCGAACCGGATTCCTTCCAGTCGAGCACCACCACACAGCAGTGCCTTAGCTGTTTCGGCTACGGAGGAATGTAACTGACGGACAAAACGTGCTGAATACCTTGGCAGCCAAAGCGGCAGTTAACGTATTCAGACGACGTTTCCTTTCGAAACAATGGAAACTAGACAGCGTATTCTCATGTCGTGGCATATGACATAATAATGTTAAATACTAGTTGTTACCCACGGCTGCTCTCGTATATCAATAGTTTTGTTATGATGAGTGATGATGAGGGCGTATGCTAGCAATTTATAAATATCTGGGAATGTAGTAGTGTATGAATAAATGTTTGTAGTGTTGGTATATTACACTGATCAGCTACAACATTATGACTGTTGTGGTTGGCAGGAGAGCCAACCGGGTTTTTCTAAAGGAGGCCGAAATGCACGCGTCTCAGCTCACGCAGGCTGGCGTGAGGTCTGGAACATGACAAGGGAATTAGAATTGAGAAAAATGGTCGTAGCTAGTGGAATACTTAACTTTAATCCATTAATGGAGAACGTCGCTCTTTATGGTACATGATGCACAATATCAATAGTACGGATACTGGCACCTTGATAGGTCGTACCAAATAACGTAGCTGAAGGCTATGCTAACTATCGTCTCGGCAAATGAGAGCGTAGAAGTCAGTGAACCATCGCAAGCAAAGTCGGCTGTACAACTGGGGCGAGTGCTGCCGTGTGGCGGCGCTCGGTCTGCAATCACTGATAGTGGCGACACGCGGGTCCGACGTATACTACCGGACCGCGGCCGATTTAAAGGCTACCACCTAGCAAGTGTGGTGTCTGGCCGTGACACCACAATGACCACCTAATCACATGCATGTGCACCTCTGGCACCGTTAACAGCGACGACGCGTCGTGGCGTGGAGGCAGTGAGGTTTAGATAGGTCGCTGGAAGGGAATTGGGATCACATCTTCTGCCACAAGTCACCTAATTCCCGTAAATTGCGGGGAGGGAGGCTATGCGTTCTGACGCCACGTTCAGTCACATCCCAGATATTTTCCATCGAGTTCAGATCTGCCGACTTGGGGGGTCAGCACATCAATTGGAACTCGCCACTGTGTTCCCCGAACCACTCCATCATACTCCTCGCCTTGTGACATGGCGCACTATCTTGTTGATAAATGCCACTGCTGTCGGCAAACATAATCCCCACGAAGAGGTGTACGTGGTCTGCAGCCAGTGTACGATATTTCTTGGCCGTCATGGTGCTTTGCACGAGATCTACTGGACCCATCGATGCCCACGTGAATGTTCTCCAGAGCCGCAGTCAGCTTGTCTGCGTCCCGCAGTACAGGTGTCAAGGAGCTGTTCCCCTACAAGATGAGGATTACCGACCTCCCATCGGCGTGATATGGAGGGTAGTAGGATTCATCAGACCAGGCAACGCGCTGACACTGCGCCAACATGCAGTGCCGATGGTCATATGCCCATTTCAATCGTGGTTGCTGATGTCGTGCTGTTAACATTGGCACAGGCATGGGTCGTTGACTGCGGAGGTTCGTCGTTAGGAATGTTCGGTGCACTGTGTGTTCAGACATGCTTGTATTCTGTCCAGCACTAAAGTCCGGTATTTGTTGCTCCACAGTTCACCGCCTGTCCTGTTTTACCAGTTTGTCCAGCCTACGACGTCCGACATCTGTGATGAGGAATGGCCGCCCAACCCCACGACGCCTGGACTTTGGTTTCGCCACGTGTTGAAGAGACTCACCACAGCGCTCCTCGCACACCCTACAACTCGTACAGTTTCCGAAATGCTGTTGCCGAGCTTCCGGGTCATCACCGTCGGCCCTCGGTCAAACTCAAAGAGATCACTCTCCCTCCCCTTTGTACACAGAGAGTGCTCGGTCACTGATACCTCATACAAGTTGCGTGTGTCTGACTACAGTCAGTCACAGCCAGGTGACGATCCTATCGTCTGGACGGATTTATATCGATAGCAGGTCGGTAGTAATAATGTTCTGGCTGATCAGTATATGTATATAATGAATGAGTTCTCTCAGTATTCGAAACAGTCTTTTACCAAGCCTTTGACGTTATTACACGTACAGTCTGCTTCATTGGCTATGATTATGTGGTGGAAGCAAAAAGCCAATTCTAGGCTAAATTTGACCTTGAACCGTAAAAATAGACAGAAAAACCTGTATTTCTGACCTCTGCAACCACGCCAATTGAAGACTTCTGAAAGCATGTATTTTGTTTTCTAATTATATTAAAAATCACCTCAGTTCATTACCTTCGCACAGAAATAGAGTTTACGAGGATTCTACTGGCCCACCTATAACTGGACGTGAGATTTTTCAACCAGAGTAGCACGTACCAACCGTTCCTCCCTTCCATTTCAACGCTTTGCAATGCCTAAATTTTTGATCCATTCTGCGAATGACCACTATTCGATGATTAACAGAATTAATTAATGGATCACAATGAAATGCTGTTTCACTAACAGGCTCCTACGTTCTACATCTGGAGGTACGGCGTCTCACTATGCCGTCCACCCTTTAAATGATGAGGTCGTTTCGGAAGCTGTAAAAGACACGTGACACTCAGCGTGAAATATGTGGCAGGCTCTTACGTCCGCATGACGTTCTGCATGTGAGGTCCGGTGGATCTGAGATTGCTCAGAGGTTTGTGGCGTTCGAGTAACTATCGCAGCTCGAGCTCTCTATGTTCTACGCGCTAAATCGGACGCAGGTTTTCGGGGCACATCGTAATAATTTCAAATATCGTTCTCGGCCTTACCGTCAGCTTTTGTTGTATCTCCACAAAAACTCTCCAGCTATGCCAGTTGGTGTAGCAAATCATTATCATAAACTGTGCGCAGAATAACACTGGATATACACTGTCTGTCACGGGACAATCTATAATCACTAAGAGTCGCTCAGTATCGCGTCAGCGTCGTCTGTATCCCACTCACGTACACCATATTTAAAACAGTTAGTAATTCTCAAAAAGGTAATACAACTTTCTAAAATAGCCCGTAATCTGTCTTGGGGTTCATGCTGTCTCCACAACTAATCTGATCTGAATCGGTTCAGCGGTGGAGAGGTGATAACGTAAGTTAGCAGCGCGGAGTGACTGTGCGGTTAGCGGCGTCATGTCACGGATTGCTCGGCCCCTCCTGCCGGATGTTCCAGTCCTCCCTCGGGCGTGGGTGTGCGTGTTGTCCTTAACGTAAGTTAGTTTAAGCAGAGTGTAAGTCTAGGGACCGATGACCTCATCAGTTTGGTCCCTCAGGAATTCACACACATTTGAACATTTGAACGTAAGTTACTTTTGCATTTAATTATATCGGTACTAGTATGGAAGTATCGATTAAACATGTTGAGACCTGTATAAACATTCTGTTGAAAACTTTAAATCTTACTACGTAGAACATATGAATCAATAAAAGCATTTTCACGGACATCATAAAGTTCAAAAGTGTAATAGTAAGTAGCTTTTTCAAAGAATGATGACTATCGAAAATTCGCGTAATATTCTTTAGTGCAATAAATATCTTCCATTATACACTTTATAAAGTAACCTATGTTCTTCCTCTGAGTTCAAGCTACCTCACACTAAATTTCGTCGAAATCGGGTTGGCGGTTTAATCGTGAATACGTAACTAACACTGTTAGTTTCACATTTGTGGTATAATATGGATAGTATGGATTATCGATACAAGTACTAATAAACATGTCGATAAATACACTAGTGACGTTTTCCTCACTCAGGTGGATATTGCCTACGTTTACTAGCACCATTCAACGTAAGGTCAATACGTTTTTCAGACAAATCTTTTTATTTGGTTGGAGGTGTGTCGTCTATGATGAGACAAGTAATGGTTTACCAAGAAATATCACAAACAGTGAATGAGATTTCAAACTAGTCGAAAATCTCACGGAAGCTTAGCGTTACGAGGATAAACCTCATTTTTATCTTAGTTAGTTTTACTTACCTTCGATCATTTTGCACGATAAATCGTAATAGTGTGGGTCAAGTCATTTTACATTTACATCGCAAATTTGTAAATATTTGTATGTTTTTTATTTTATTTATTTTTCTAAATGTACAGATTACATGTTACAATAATAGAAATTCTTCTACAGAATAGAAAGTGTTGTCAAGGAGAGACTTCTCCAGTTTGTTTTAAAATAGTACTTTGCTGCCTGTCAGACATTTTATATCACTGGGTAAGTGATACAGCATTGTACACCCCTTTTCGTGCAAAAGACAAGCTTAATTTGGAGTAATGAAAGTCGTCCTTCCAGTATTGTAATTCTGTACATCATTGTTCCTTCTGAACTGTTGTGCGTGAGGGAATAAATATATTCCTGGAGAAGTAGGAGAATGCACAACTCTTTAAACATATTTCTACAAGATGATCATAGGTGAGCACCACAAATTATTCTTACGTCATGTTTATGAACAATGAAGCCTTCTTTCTTGAAGATTAGCTACCACAGAAGATTATTCGTTATCATGTTGTTGAATGAAATTATGCAAAGTAAGTCAGCTTACTAATTTGTGTCTTCCAGAGATTTGCGATGATTCTAATTGCAAATGTGGCTGAATTAAGTTGGTTTAGGTTTTCCAAAATGTGCCCTTTTCAGCTTAAATCCTCGTCAATATGAAGACCTAAGAACTTTGAGGTCTCCACCCTATTTATTATTTCCTCGCTATATATTTAACTTATCATTGGCTTAGTACCCCTAGATGTGCACGAATGAGTATTTTACCTCTTTTTAAAATTAAAGGCGAGACAATTCGCAGAAAACCAGTCAACGTTACTTTTAAGAAAAATGTTCACCATTTCGTTGAGGTGTGTGTTTGAGGTTTACGGGCGCTAAACAGCGTGGTCATCAGCGCTCACCATTTCGTATGTTTCTGCATGTATACTTGGATTGATTACAGCACTAGTGTCATCTACAGAAAGAAGCAATTCTGCTTGCTGTATATTAGATGGAAGATTATTTACATTTATGAGAAACAACAGTGGGCCTCAGCTTCAGCCTTGGGAAACCCCATACGTGATTTCACCCCCAGTCAAAATAATGTCCCCAGACCACATTGTGTGAATTACTAAGTACGACTTTTTGCAGTTTTCTGATTAGCTATTACACTATCCACGACATTATCACTTATCCAGAAGAATTTTATTGAAAGCAACAAATTGTTGGGATTTTTCAGACTATATCGTAATTATAAATGGAATCTCATAGACTGCAAGGAAAAGACTAGAACTTCTGAAGGAAACCGCAGAGAAGCTAAGTCTACAAATATCGTTTGAAAAGACAGAATACATGAGCACTGAAAGAAAGTCAGCAACGGTTTTAAAACCAAGAATGGGAACATAAGGAAAAGAAACAACTTTAAATGTTAGAGGGAAAATATAAACACAAAAGCCAAAAAGCAGCAATTAAAATCAGAACTGAAAAAAAATGAAAACAGCATCCTTGAAAGTGAGAAATCTGTACGACAAGAAATGTTTCTCTAAATATGTTAAATTAAGGGATTACCATACACTTGTAAAAAGAGAAGTCGTCTATTGGCTGGAAACACCACTTTTATCTGGATGCAAAATGGCGATAGAAAATTCGGAAAATATAGAAAGAAAAATCCTACGAAAAATGTTACGACCAATCACGAACAAAGACGGCAATTAGGTTTTGAGACGAAATAAGGAAATATACTCATTCTGTCTTGAAATAACATAAGAGATCGGAAAAGACGGAGACAGCTATAGGTAATGAATGAAGACGCGTAACAGAGAAGATTCAGAAACAGGAAAAGAGACAAAGAAAACGGGTAGGGATTAAAAAAAAAGATTTGAAAGAAAAACAGACTGATCAGTAGATCTTACTAAGTAGAGACAAATTCAGTTTAGAAGTTAAGAAATTCAAAGGTTTTCGGAAAGCTAAAACAAACAAAAAAAACGATTGGTGTCAAATGACCAGATGAGAGGAAAAGAGACCAGCCTGGAAAAACGAAATAATTTTAGAGGATCAAGGAAAAGAGAAACAAATAGTTACCTTGACGGGACCCTCAGTTGACCTGTTACGAAACAAAAATAATGATGAGAATTTTAATTAGTATCCAAATATTTTGTTTACATTTCTTTTCAGTTAGAGGTATTCAGACCGATTTGATATTGAGTACCTCTACGGTATACATGGTAAAATTTACGTCAACGGACAACACCGTTACAATAAAGGAAGTATATAATTGGAAAGGCGATGGTTTTCGTTCTAAAAGACTGGGGCGAATGATCTCACCCTTATTCAATTGAGTTAAATGGCACTTACCCTACTTCAATGGTGACGCTCAAACGGTTCTTCAGCAACATGCTCGGTAAGGGTTATTTGCGTTGAGAAAGAAATGCATAGGAACTAGGGCTCCTCATAGTCATGAGTTCCCAAATAACAGCTTGTTAATGTTGTAAACAGAAGTAATATGGGCAGTAATATTGAAAACTAATAATAAAATCCTATCAAGTAAAGAGGTTACCAATTATCAATTTCACACAAATTGCTTCATATCAAAGGCGAATTTCTGACTTGACCTATCACGGGTACAAAAGTTTGCAAGCCTTGTAGTTATTGTACTTTTTTTAACAATATTGTTGAAGTTCTAATAGATCTCACAATAGATCATTTACGGAATCACGCCGATTAATGCAAGTGAAAAAGATATTTCAGGTGTCTTCTTCACCACTTTCACGCACCGGGGATGGAGTAAGATGGCTGCAGCGCACATGTTTCTCTGAGCAGCCGGAAGCGAAACTCAGCGTAGCGGCGCTGTTTCTGAAGCTCTGTGAACATTGACAGTTTCCGTATCAGTGACGCGCTGGTACTGATAGGTATGTTTGCATGTAAGCTGTTGTCCTACGTCTGAAGGACTCCTGACATTCTTTGTTTCGCACTATCCTGGGTGTAGTTCCAACTGTTCGTTGGAAGCCGGTAACTGGGATTCCATAGAGAGAAGAATAAGGTGACAGAATGTCATGGGATAGCAATATGCACATCTACAGATGGTGGTAGTATCGCTTACACAAGGTATGAGAGGGCAGTGTATTGGCAGAGCTTATGGCCACCAGATGGGACTTCAAACTTGGAATGATAGTTGGAGCTCGACGCATGGGACATTCCACTTCGGAGATAGTTAAGGAGTTTAATATTCCGAGATGCACAGTGTCGAGAGTGTGCCGAGAATATCAAATTTCAGGCATTACCTCTCACCGCGGACAACACAGGGGCTGACAGGTTTCACTTAAAGATCGAAACAGTGGGTTTTTGTGTAGAGTTATCAGTACTAACAGGCAAGCAACAATGCAAGAAATAATCGCGGAAATCAATGTGGGACGTACGACGAACGTATCCGTTAGGACACTGAGGCCAAATTTGGCGTCAATGGGCTACGGCAGCAAACGACCGACGCGATAACCTTTTCTAACAGCACGACATCGATTGCAGCGCCTCTTCTGGACTCGTGGTCATATCGGTGGGACGCTACACGACTGGAAAATCGTGGCCTGGTCAAATCAGTCCCGATTTCAGCTGGTAATAGCTGACGGTAGGATTCGAGTGTGACGCACACCGCACGAAGCCATGGACCCAAGTTGTCAACAAGGCACTGAGCAAGCTGGTGGTGCCTCCATAATTTTGTGGGTTGGGTTTACGTGGAATGGTCTGGCTTCTCTGGTCCAGCTGAACCGATCAGTGACTGGAATGGCTATGTTCGGCAACTTGGAGACCATTTGAATTCGTGGACTTCATTTTCCTGAACAACTACGTTACCAGGCCACAGTTATCCGCGACTGGTTTGAAGAACGTTCTAATCAGTTCGAGCGAATGGTTTGGTCACCCAGATCGCCCACCATTAAGCCCATCTAACATTTATGGAACATCATCGAGAGGTCGGTTCGTGCACAACATCCTACACCGGCAACACTTTAGGAATTATGGACGGCTTTAGAGGCACCATGGCTTATTATTTCTGCAGGGCAAGTCCAAGCCACGTCGCGTTGCTGCAGTTCGCTGGGCAAAAGGAGGTCCGACACGGTATTAGGAGGTACCACATGACTTTTGTCACCCTAGTGTAAATTCTCCAATGTGAGTGCCCGCCACGACCAAAACACCGTCAATTTCGTTTCTCATTTTGCTGCAGTGCATTTTTATGCTACAAAGGCGACCTTGTATGATAGTCGTGGAATAATCATACAGTGGAAAATCCCGGGTGGATTGTAACAATATAATGAAAAGGATAGCTGCTATTCACCATATTGTGGAGATGCTGAATCGTAGACTGGAACAACAAAAAGTCTGTCGGAAAGTTAGCTTTCGGTCAACAAGGATTTTGTTTTCTGCGACTCAGCATCTTCGCTGTATGGTGAGTAGCAACAGTCGTGAAGTAATGTCATCTGTAACCGACTAACCGCATGACGTACGCAACGAAATATTTTTTCTTGTTGTTGTTGCTATTGATGTTGTGGTCTTCAATCCAGAGACTGGTTTGATGCAGCTCTCCATGCTACTCTACCCTGTGCAGGCTTCTTCATCTCCCAGTACCTGCTGCAACCTACATCCTTCTGAATCTGATTAGTGTATTCATCTCTTGGTCTCGCTCTACGATTTTTACCCTCCACGCGGCCCTCCAATACTAAATTGGTGATCCCTTGATGCCTCAGAACATGTCCTACCAACCGATCCCTTCTTCTGGTCAAGTTGTGCCACAAACTCCTCCCCAATTCTATTCAATACCTCCTCATTAGTCATGTGATCTACCAACCTAGTCTTCAGCATTCTTCTGTTGCACCACATTACGAAAGCTTCTACTCTCTTCTTGTCCAGACTATTTATTGTCCATGTTTCACTTCCATACATGGCCACACTCAATACAAATACTTTCAGAAACGGCTTCCCGGCCCTTAAATCTATACTCGATGTTAAAAAACTTCTCATCTTCAGAAACGCTTTCCTTACCAATGCCAGTCTACATTTTATATTTTCTCTACTTCGACCATCACCAGTCATTTTGCTACTCAAATAGCTAAACTCATTTACTACTTTAAACGTCTCATTTCCTAATCTAATACACCCTCAGCATCACCCGATTTAATTCGACTACATTCCATTATCCTCGTTTTGCTTTTGTTGATGTTCATCTTATATCCTCCTTTCAAGACACTGTCCATTCCGTTCAGTTGCTCTTCCAGGTCCTTTGCTGTCTCTGACAGAATTACAATGTTATCGGCGAACCTCAAAGTTTTTATCTCTTCTCCATGGATTTTAATAACTACTCCGAATTTTTCTTTTGTTTCCTTTACTGCTTGCTCAATATACAGATTGAATAACATCGGGGAGAGGCTACAACCTTGTCTCATTCCCTTCCCAACCACTACTTCCTTCGACTATTATAATTGCCATTTGGTTTATGTACAAATTGTAAATAGCCTTTCGCTCCCTGTATTTTACCCCTGCCACCTTCAGAATTTGAAAGAGAGTACTCCAGTCAACATTGTCAAAAACTTTCTCTAAGTCTACAAATGCTAGAAACGTAGGTTTGCCTTTCGTTAATCTATTTTCTAAGATAAATGGTAGGTTCAGCATTGCCTCACGTGTTCCAACATTTCTACGGAATCAAAACTGATCTTCCTCTAGGTCGGCTTCTACCAGTTTTTTCCATTAGTCTGTAAAGAATTCGTGTTAGTATTTTGCAGCCGTGGCTTATTAAACTGATAGTTCGGTAATTTTCACATCTGTCAACACCTGCTTTCTTTGGGATTGGAATTATTATATTCTTCTTGAAGTCTGAGGGTATATTGCCTGTCTCATACATCTTGCTCACCAGACGGTAGAGTTTTGTCAGGGCTGGCTCTCCCAAGGCTATCAGTACTACTCCCGGAGCCTTGTTTCGGCTTAGGTCTTTCAGTGCTCTGTCAAACTCTTCACGCAGTATCATATCTATATTTTTTCTTATGCTGTATAAATGTTTCAGGAAAGTAAGGCTGAGCTTAAAACCGGTAATACAATGGTCTCGTCTTCCTCTTGCTAATTAATTTGTTGGGGGCCCTGTAGAATAGGGAGGCTTACGGTTCGCTTTGCTTTTGGTTATTAGATATCAGCAAGCACCTCAGCATTCTTCTTTACTTAGCGGCTCATGAGTCTGACGCTTTTCCTTCTGAAGAGATGCTTATTAATTTTGTGAATGTACATTAATAATTCTTTGACTTATTTATCTACGTACGGCAGGGAGGAAGAGATAGACGAGCTGGAGGAGAATCAGGGAGAGATGTAGCATGGGTAGCAAGATTAGAACTCGTTCACTAATGATTAGTCTCTAGAGTAAAGCAGCGTTCGTGGTCTACGTTTCTTCCTTGCATTTACTGCTGGTGGCGGATGCACTTGAGTAAGTGCGGGAAAGCTGTGGAAAGGGGTTTAAACTTACTGGAATGATGTGTCTCATTGCCGCAAGCTATATTCCGCGCGATGCTCACACACGTTGACATTCTGGCTGAATGCTAGTGGTTCTCATTCATTTAAATGGAAATTTGCCTCGTGTTACCAGCTCAGGTGAATTCCACGGGGACTGCTAGAGAGCGAGAAGGTCATAGATGTAGGCGGGAACATTGCCAACCGCCTTATGCGTTGCTGGGCTGTAAACAGTTGCATTGGAAGCTATCGTGTGTCTGAGAATCACTTTGCAAATGAGGCAGTTCAGGAGAGTTAATGTGAAGCGCGCATTAAGTTACTGTCTACGGAGAATCACTTCAGATTGTAGTTACAGATGCAGCAAATGGAATACAAAACAGAAGTCACGATGACCTTGTGATTAGAATCGGAACATCGAAGTATCTAGGCAGGTGTCAATTTAAGTGATCCGTGGTTTCCTCCGTTATACATCATCGCTTCGACTCTGTCGAAATTTTGATCTCAGCGCGGGGAAACGCAGAGCGTGTCGAGAACGATACAATCGATGCTGAGTAAACGTCACTGAACGCACGTGAGCGCGAACCAAAATAATCAGTGTGACTTCTTTAGAAAGAAAAATAGACTCATTCTCTCACTGTCTCTGCTCAGTGTAAGTATACAGCCGTTGCTGTCTTTGTAATCCTCGGTTCGAAGACAGGTTTGAAACAGCTCTCCAAGGTGGTCTGTACTGTACACGGCCATTCATCTCCAGATACCTACAAATTTCTTTCATAATTGTGAGTTTCCTCTCTCCCCGATCTGATTCATTGCATCTTCGCCAGCTGTCATTTCTACCCCTCAAATCTTCAGAATTTTCCTGTAGCACCACATTTCGAAATCGTCAGTTGTCTTCTTCTCTGTACTGTTCACCACCAACAGTTTGCTTCCGTATGACGCTACACTCCGGAGAAGTACTTTTTGAAAATACCTGCTAATACTTAAATTTAAAATCAATGTTCACACACCAGGCGGTTTCAACTAATTTGCAGCTGCTGGCGGGGGTCCAGTGGGGGCTGTATTTACTGTATGGCAGTGAAACTAGGTATTTATGTTAATGTCTTAATATGGTACCAGTCTACGCTGAAAAAAAAAATAGTTTGAATTTTGGCTACCAGGTGCAAATCTGACGCTGTACAGAATCTCGTCGACATTAATAATAAAATCAGCATTATGCCTCTCTCACTTGTTTGACCTTTACTGCTCACGTCCCCTTCCTAATCCACTACATATGAAAACTTTTCTATACATCTTTCTTCAAGAAACATCAAACTCTGGCACAGAAAGAATTTTTTCGTTAATGAATCATAAATAGAGTGACACACGAAACAGGAATAGTGTTGATCCAATTAAAGCAATACTTCAGGTCAGTGTAAATTTTGAATATAGTTGTAAGGAATTTCTATTTTGTAAAAAGAGACTCACATTTACAGAAAGAGGCACAGTCTGTCGCCTAATACCAGAAAGCCTTCAATAATTAAAAGATAAGGTTTTAATTAACTATAAGTGCGATCTGTGAAATGTTGAACCTCTGTTCTGGTGTTTTTTCTTTCTTTTTTGCTTTTGCAGGAATGTACGTAATTTGTGTTCTTAATAAAGTACGATTATATACCATTTGTTATTCTGTATGATTAACTCATGTCTCCGCATTATCGTTTCTTTCAGGAGTGCTAGTTCTGCAAGGTTCGCAGGAGAGCTTCTATGAAGTTTGTGAGATAGGAGACGAGGTACTGGCGGAATTAAGGCTGTGAGGACGGGGCGTGAGTCGTGCTTGGGTAGCTCAGTTGATAGAGCACTTGCCCGCCAAAGGCAAAGGTCCCGAGTTCGAGTCTCGGTCCGCCTTAAAAATCATTCACAGGCTGGCCGGGCGGATTCGTGCCGGGGATCGGCACGCCTTCCCTCTCGCGAAGCAGGGCGTTAGACTGCACGGCTAGCCGGTTGGGCTTCTGGATAAGTTAGTAGCTAATTGAACTAATGGTTTACCGGTTGCATAATAATAGCCCCCACCAGTCACAATAGAAGGCGATTTTATTTCATACGCTATCAGTGTCGTACTTGTGCCCATATGAAAGTTATTTTACCGGTACTTTCAGGTACATTTTTCCATACTCAGCGTTGGAGATCACTATTTGAACCACAAACATATAATGTTATGATGACTAAACGGACAGAAATGAAACATTTGGGAGTAGCTAAGTCACAAAACTTGTGTTGCAAAACATTACAGTTCTTACTAATAGCTGGTGAATCGATGCCGTTTTTACATTACTTTTGCCACATTTTTGTAAAAAAATAATTCGTTTTTTACAAGTTAACTGTCTGTTAGTCACCATGCTAATTATTGGTGCCTACATTTTATATCTTTCATAAAGTAGTGGGTGCAAAAGCCCGAAACGAGTCGTGTGTTACATAAAATTACCTTCTATTGTGACTGGTAGCGGTTATTACTCTGCACCCCACAAAGGCACAGTCACGGAGTTCAGTTGCATCCATTATGCATAAAATACATTTAATGTTGTATAAAATGCATGTTTGACCATCAGCTGCTTTTATTTTAAGTTCAAATATCAACCCGTTTCAGTCATGGGCCATCTTTACAGATAAGGGTTAAAATGGTTTAAACCACCACATTTGTCATTATTTAATCCTGTTGATACTTGCGTTTAAAATAAAAGTAGCTGATGTTCAAGCATGCGTTTTATACATTACTTGATGGCTGTTGACAGTCACCTTCCAAGACTTTGCCTAGTTAGGCATCACGGACTGTCGATGCCTTCAGTACATGTAAAATCAGGATGATGAAGACCATTCACTCAATTAAATGTAAAAAAAAACTGCCTTATGTCTGAAATAATTCTAGTTACATTAAAATTGACGTAAGCAGCCGCACTCAGTCAGAGGAAACTGCAAAGCTCAAGTATGAAATTATGTAAGTAAATCTGAAATCAAATCACTATATAGCCACAAAGATACCCTTATCAAGCAAATGCTCAGACTGCACTTGGCATCTTCTTGACTCCCGTGGAATTTATGTAGTTTTTAGATTAAATTTGTGACCCTGTCAGCAAAGAGCAAGTAGTTGTGTCAATTACACTTAATCAGAAATTACTTCCTCTGAATTCTAAAAAAAGACAACTATAATCTTCTCCCACACCAGAATAGATGTTTCATTACGGTGGTAAAATCCGCCACTATCACATTTGACAGAGATGAAACTGAGTCACTTGAGAAAGGCCTCAAACATAATATTCCACCATTGCTCAATATTAACAATATCAAGGATTTAATTATCTGTTCTAAAGTGGCATGTCACTTAGCTAAAATGGACAGTAATGAACAGATTAGTACTGGGTTTAAAGTTAAGAATATCATACACAATAATCTATAAAACCAAAAAACACAAAATTATGCAAATGCTGACTCGAAACGGCTCATAAATGTTAATAGAAAACCATATGAAAACAAAGCTTTGGTAGTGAAGTGCCACAAAGGGAACTTGTCATTGTTATGTATGAATCTGAATACATCAACAAAATCTTCGAATTTTTTCATAAGAGCAATACACATGAAGTAGAGTGACTCCACCCCAAATTTTTAGCCCAGCGAAGGAAACTACTGAAATTTTCTGATTTCCTGTTTTCTGACTCTAATGTCCTCAAATGCATTGTCATGAACCCTTCAGCACCAAAGGCCACATTCATGGCTAAAGCTTCATAGACTTGGCTCTCCTATATGTCCTACGGCACTTTTTATACTTATGAAACGAATTTCTCAATTAAAAATAGCTATGATCTTACGAAAGATATCAATGATGTACTAACAGCAGTGGGTGTCACATATACCTCAATGGACATAGCAAACCTTTACATCAACATAACTATTTCTGGTACAATTCAAATTATTAAAAACAATCTATTACAACACAAAAAGTTATCCATTGCTGACATATATGAAATCACTGAACAGGTGAAACTAATGCTGTCATATAATTTTGTTACTTGTCAGAACAATATTTACAACCAGAAATATGGCTTTGCAATGGTCAAAAGTTTAATCCTTGCAGATATTTACAGGAATCACATAGAACATCAATTCTTCAGGTCAGAAAGATTAGTCAAAAACGAAATAATTTATTATAAAATGTATGTTGATGAAACCGTTATCCTGTAGAGTGGTACAGCTGAAGAGAGTAAAAAACTTCCAAGTAATTTCAGGAGCATGCACAACGGGATTAATTTCAGTTCACAACCATAAAGAAATCGATTTTGTTGATCTTACAATCTCTGATGTAAACAACAAACATGCTTCTCAGATGTATCGAAAAATCACCGCTAGTGATGCTGCCATAACCAACTCTTCCTGTCACCCAGTGCAACGCAAAATGGCATTCTACAGATCTGTGCTTAATCGTATACACGAAGTCCCACTCAGACCTCTCGATGAAAAAAAAAAGAAATTAACTTTATGAAAGGAATTGCACACAGAAATGGCTACAACCCTGGTATAATTGATGCACTTCAGAACAAACTGAAAAAGAAACATTCCACCCTCTTAAACAAATATATTTGCTCCCATCCCGTTTACAGGAAAAATTTCATACCAAGTAGCTCACCTTTTTCGTAACAGTGCTATTCAGATGTTCTTCAGCATCAAAAATAAGCTATAACAGCACATCATTCACTGCAACAAGACAAATAGCCAGAGTCAGAGCAAATAAGGTATTTACAAACTTTTATACGATAATTGCCTGCAATTTTACATAGGCTAGACAGGAACGAGTTTATAAGATACTGAGAACACGTGGATACCTTCCGGCTACATAAGTCTGATAAATCCATTTTGCAACACGTCTAAAAGAACATGACTCACCCACAGCCATTAAAGACAATCTAGAGACACTACACAAAGGAAAGAAAATGGATCATCTTGAAGAGCTCGAAATTTATATCCATGGCTCCAAAACACCACATCTAATTCTCAGTGAACAAGTAGACCTTGCAAACAAGTCGTTTCAATATATATATTTATTAAAGATCAAGAACTGTAACTCATGCCCCCCTCACAACTAGCAATTTTTTGAAAAAATGAAGGGTACAATTTAACCTTATAGTTCAAATAATTTACCAGCAACCATACTATATATTATAAATGGCTGTGTGCTTCCATAATCATGTAAAATTTCACTTTCACAGTTTGTAATATCTTTTGTGTATATTTATGTGTAACATTCCGTAATTCTTTGATTTAAGCTCTTTGACCATAACCTCTGTTTTACAAATGTAAACACGTTGTGACTGCATGTGTGTCTGACGTTACAAACATCTATTTTATCAAAGACATATTATGAAAGCACTAATGACTAATATACAGTTAACTTCTTTAAAACGAAATATTTTTATACAAGAATGTAATAAATGTATTGTATAAACATATTTATATACCAGCTTTATGTAAAAACTGTAATATTTTGCAGTACACGTCAATTAGAAACTTACAATTGTTCCATTTGTGTCTGTTTAGTCATCATCATATTATTTATTTTTGATTTAATCAGTGATCGCCACGGCCTTAACCGGCAGTGTATTAAAAAAGTCAACTTCTGTCGCGACTGGTAACGGTTATTATTCTACAAATTATAAATTAACAGACATGGATTTCGACTGCACTCATTATCGACAAAATACATTTAATGGATTACCGTTGTCAGTTATCCATGTATCTCCTGCGTCGATTCTGAAAGATTAATTCGGCCTCGTAAAAGGCCACAAATCTCATTAGAGTGATTAAATTAATCATAAAAGCTACCTATTGGCGAAGGGAGTGTGATTTCCTTCCAGTGTTGTCAGTTGCTCTGGAAAATTCCTCATATTTGGATCATCGAGAGACAATGTCAATAGTGGTGCTTTACCAAAGCGGCTCTCCGTTTTTGTCCTGGGTTGTCTGTGGTGGAGGCTGGTTCGCTCCAGTAGCCCCAACGAGGTTTGAAACGGTCGAAAGCCGCTACCTGTGCGATGGGCGGCAAACTGCGTAAGATAAAAGGGATTTTCCACCGTCCGAAGGAAATTATGTGGTCAAGAACGAAGCCACGCAGCAACCGCAGAAAAAAGTGGGAGTCGTTCACTCACATTGCGAGTGGAGTTTGACGATTGTGCAAGTATAGTATATTGGGTGAAACTGTCACCATTTCACCATTGCTTATTAGGAAATCAGACGCTATGGAAGTTTCTAATAGGCGCTACCTACTTGGCCAAGAGTTTACATAAAGAAAATGCCTATTCCTCTGTTTTAGCTGTCTAACAAAAGATAAGAGCAGGCCGCGGTGGTCTAGCGGTTCTAGGTGCGCAGTCCGGAACCGTGCGACAGCTACGGTCGCAGATTCGAATCCTGCCTCGGGCTTGGATGTGTGTGATGTCCTTAGGTTAGTTAGGTTTAAGTAGTTCTAAGTTCTAGGGGACTGATGACCACTGCTGTTAAGTCCCATAGTGCTCAGAGCCATTTGAACCAATTGAAAAGATAAGAAATCACTGACAGGTGTGAAGCAGGAGCTGTAACAGTAACAAGAGCAGCAAGAGTCAGCAGCAAAAATACAAGCCTACGTAAGCGAAATTGTACCACTCACCACGGTTTTGGAGGTACGAGTCGCCGTTTTTCATCTGGTCATTAGAGGACATCTCGCCGGGTGTTTAATATTTAACTACCTGTTGATCCGCGCTCTGACTTCAGTATTTGCGCAGCTGTCCTTTATTTAAAGCGGCGAATCTTCAGAGAGTGCCCAGTGTGCTCTCGTGGCTAAAGCACGGCCGCGGATGACCGTGCACGGTACAACAGGCCAGCCTAAATAGCTCGCGTGACTGACCTGAATGGCAGTGCAAAGTTGTACGTGACTTTCAGCGTTTAAATGTTTGCGAACGGCCCACGAATAAACGAGGTGTTCCAGATGGCAGAAAAAAGCACAGCAATCCACGATCCCACTGCAAGAAACTTAAAGCAGTTCAGTGCTAACCGTAATACGAAGACGTTAGACTTTGTTCCAGCGCGGTCTACATCTGTATCTACTACATACATACACTGCAAGCCACGTACGGTGCGTGGCGAAGGATATCCTGCACCACAACTAGTTGTTTCCTTTCCTGTTCCACTCGCAAATAAAGCGAGGGTAAAACGACTGTCTACGCGCCTCTGTACGAGCCCTGATTTCCCTTACCTACGTGATCCTTACGCGAGATGTATGTTGGTGGCAGCAGAGCCGTTCTACATTCAGCTTCAAATGCCAGATTTCCAAATTATCTTGGTAGTATTCCTCAAAAGAACGTTGCTTTTCCGCCAGAGATTCCCATTTAAGTTCCCGAAGCATCTCCGTAACACTTGCTTGTTTTTCGGACCTACGGGGACAAATCTAGCATCCTGCCTCTGAACTGTTCGATGTCTTTCATTTCCTACTCGGCAAACTTGTCTCAGTGTTTGGAGAGACAGAAAAGTGAAGGAATTGAGGAGGAGGATGCTGATTACAGAAATACTTATAACTAGGGACATACAATAAACGATAACATAAAAATAACTCGAAAACGGGGGTTTTCGCGCCATGACGGGAAATCCGTTGTTTTACGAAGTGTTTAATATGGAATTTTCCCAGCGCCCTTGTAAAGGTGCTGTAAATCTGAGAGCACTAGTTTACTGCAGAGGACCAAGCGGAGACACCCCTCTTGGATTGGATGACCAAAACAAGTACGAGGATAGCGTACCAAGAGGGGCAAGGCAGGAGGCATGAAGGGCACCAAAACAGAAATAACAATCATCCATATTGCACCATTACACACGCAAATCACGATATATGAGACATTATGACAAACAGTGTGGATAATGAAGGTCGCAAAATTTTACCAATGTAAGGAATTAAGATAATACTAGCATAAAATTAATTAAAGTGCCTTCAAGGTAATGTTTATGAGAAGAACACGACGGGGTCGCAAGGGAGGAGGCAACACAATTCTTAACTCAGGTTCTAACCTTCTGCGTTGTGTCTGTCTGTTCTAAGTCGTGTCTCCCTACCACTTTCGTGCAACGACGCTCTGAGCGTGTTTTTTAGGGAATTGACTAGTTTGAGCCGGGGACCTGTTGCTGGTAAGAAGACGCCGGACCACACATGACATGTAGAGTTCAGAAGAGTTCAGTGAGACTAGCGATGATATAACCAAATAATTAATGATTTCAGCGTCAGCTCCACTTCACTCCCTGTAAAAGAATCTTAATACTAACTAAATTTAGTGAAAGGGGTTCAAGGCTTTCCTATTTTTAGTTATCTGGTAAAATAACGTCGAAAAAGCAGTTAAGTTTACCATTGAAAATTTTATTCTACTCACAAAACATTGTTTATAGATTGTACTATTGGTAAAAGGAAATGTTTTAATACAGGATGATAAAAACCAACTGCGTGCAACGAAAATGTGAACGAATATTCCCTGAATGGGTTTCCAGGTTCTACAATGGATCGAAGGATGACCTATGCCATATCACATCAAAAATCTAGGTTTAAATTAAGTTTCACAAAAGAGAAAACTATCAAAATGGTCTACAGTGACCCTCAATTATCTTTAATTACTTATCTAACTTGTCGTAAATTACAGTGGCTGATGTGGCTTCTCAATAATTATATAATAGAAAAATAATCGCGTTTCAGATTTTAACTTACGTAGCAAATGTCAATACCATGAGCTTCAATTGACGATCGACACTAGTATTACGTAAAACGGGGATGTAACAGATGAGACTTCTGCAGTTCTGAGTGAAGCCTTATGCGCTCAAAAATGCGGCATCGCGTGCGTTCATTACCTTGTCGGTGTTCGTCATGGGACGGCGGCCGGCGCAGCCATCCAGCTCGCCGTCTCGGAAGCAACTCTTTTCTAACTTCTCCTTACTACAATTTACCGAAGTTGGTTTTAAAAAAACTATCTGGCTGTGTTTTCATCTGACCAATCAGGGTCTCAATGTTAACCTTAAGCTCCGCCTACAAAAATTCTGTCTATCCAATGAGAAACGTTATACTTTTCGTGGTGGGGCAATGTTTTTAACGTATGCAACGTAACAGAGACGCGAAAAAGTCTCAGGCTAAAGCTTGCAGCTGGTGTGCCCCTTTTAGTGTTATCGTAAGATCTATACTGTTCTTCTGGAGGGCTCTATCTTTTAACATGGGCTGGGCGGTGGTCCTAGCGGTTAGCTGGCGACGTGGGTGTCCGTCCCTTATCGTAGGGCCTTCTAGCTTAACACGGTTCCTCAGAGCTGCGTCTGTCTCACGGTGGGAAGGTATGACATGCATTTAGGCATTCTTGTATTAGTCTGTGGTATTCCATTTGCTCGCTCGTTACTCGTATTACTTTGGTTAATTTTATGTCAGGATTTATTCGGAGCTATGTGACATACTACTGGATTTGCTTATCATGTCAGGGTTTTCATGGAAGGTGTTGGATTTGCCTGACACCTTACAAGGTGCACCAAAACAAACGACAGACACCAGGCCGCGCCAACAACGGACACGTAAGGCACGCAACTACTCTCTCCGTTGCGGTTCCGCGCGTCCCACGCAAGTAATAGCTACCTGAAACATTTTAATACTTGGAACAGTACAACAGGGATCAGCAAATTTAAAAAAAAACAATAACATCACATAAAAATACAATAATTTAAGAAAATCACATATGAGTATGAGCTTAAGGTCTTTCGGTAATTAACAGATTACGAAAGGTAAAGGGGCATGTGCCACTATTAAATCCTGCGTAATTACACTACTAAATTTCTCAGTACCCAAGTTGCAATTACCACAACAAGAATTAAATCATTAAAGTGATAATGTTACTTTAAAATAATAATAATAATAATATTATTTCATACAAAAAGGACCAAGAATGACCCGATCAGTACTCCCCAGTGAAGCAGTTTACACAAATGGTACTCCACGGCTCCGAGCACACGGCCCCGTACAAAATGCAACACAACCACAGCGACCTGGCGTACTACCAGAACCACCAGGCAGTAAACCAAAATCGTACTCAGCCAAATCATGGACCGACTTTTAAAGTAACGAGACCTAGCCCGGGCCGGACAACAGTCCAAATGCCGTGAAATCCATAAGAAACCTCAGCCAACTCAATACCAAAACAACAATTTATGAACAATATGCAAAACACAAGACCTTTCAGTCCAAAGGCTTCCGTTTAGTCGCGAAGGTGGCTCTGACCCGCCTGCTGAGGTGCCAAGCGTTGTACGGAGTGCCGAAGGAAGCTTAACCTTCGTTAACGAAAAGCGGAAGCACCACAAGACAAAATAAAGTGCAATCTAACTGCGCAAGGCACACTCTAAGGAGTGCCACTCGAAGACAATGCATTTGAAGATTAAACATAAAGCATCCAGACTAACGTGCCGCTGAACGACGCACGTCCATCACCAGCGTCTAGTAGAGTACAGAGAGCAGCGTAGCCCATCTATATACATCCATGGGACGGTAAACGAGGATAGCAATCCCAGCGACGGTGAGACAGGAGGACGAAATGACATCCCACAGCACATAGAAGGTTCTTTCAAACTCAGGCTCGACAGACTACAACAGACGAGTTTTTGCTCCCCTTGCGAATCAAGTTAAACGGCACACCACACCGCTGTCCACACTATTTACCGTAACATCACGGTCCGGTCTACCCATCGGGCCCCACTCGCCGTCCAGACGTAAACAACCTCAGGAGCCGAACTGTCTTCACGCCAAGGCAGCCACCTCTTAGCTGCTCACACGCCTCCAGCTAAGCCCCAGTCAGCGATCACACACGAAAACAACCGCCTAACGAAAAGCGCCATCTGAGGGAAGACTCAGCGCTAAGATCGATACGGACTTGGAAATAAGCGAGCACCGTAACACCTTCGTTGTCAGGATGGCTGGAGAGAACCTACGAAGCGTCTTAGACGCTACTGAAGTGATGTTAGAGTTTCATCAATTTATTCGTTACTTTTAAAATTCGGTTCTTCCCCCACCAGCCTCGACTGATGTCTCAGTCAGCTGCTCGTACGACTATTCCTGACGTCTGGTTGATCAGCTCAGCTTCTGCTCTCCATGTTGTCAGTCTCCGTGTCGTCTGGACTGCTGTCCGGCAGGCTGTGGCCACTGCCACAGTGCAAACATTTGGTTTCGCACTAGTTGTGCACCCTATCCCTCTCCGAATTCTATGCTGAATCTCGATGACCCATCAGTCGTGTACCATGCATCGGTAGCCGTGTGGGTGATTGGTCTCCTCCCTCCTGGTGTGGGAGTCCGCAGCTCGTGGTCTAGTGGTTAGCGTTTCTGCCTATGGATCACGGGGTCCCGGGTTCGATTCCCGGCCGGGTTGGGCATTTTCTCTGCCCGGGGTACTGCGTGTTTGTGTTGTCCTCATTCCTCACAGTGGCTAGATTGGGCTGTAAAAAAATTGGACTGCGTGAAAATTGGGACTTTGTATGGGCGGTGATGACTGCGCAGTTGAGCGCCCCCAAATCAAACATCATCATCACATCCTGGTGCGGTAGGTCCCAGCAGCTGGACGTGCTTGAGTGATGAACAAGAAAGGGGCCCCCAAGGGCCCGTACTTCTGGCTTCTGCGTAGAAGCTATTAAGGCGACCAGCGTTAAGCAACATGATAGTGGCGGAAGACAGCCAGTCTCCCCATCAGTATATGTTAGGCAGTGAGCAGCGTGAAGTTCACCAAGAGAAGGACAGCATTTCGAGAACTCATTCAGCTGGTCCATTGGAGACTCTGGAACGTCTGGGACAGGGATTCACTACACTGTGCTAGTCGAGGAATCTACTGCTGTTACTGTGAATGCAATCAATTCCAGTGATCTACTCCAAAGGAGAGCTGGAAAGCTGGAGTATTTAAATGGACTAGGGTGGAATTATGAGGTTCGGTTCGGTTATTAACGACCGAATGTGTCCTCCTTATTCTCTACTGTCAGCGATCCTCGTTCGGCTGCTTTAACTTAACAATCCGTTGCAGGCTGTCAACTGCTACATCTGCACCTCACTAAGTATTCTTGCACACGAGATGTGATTTTCTTGCATCACGTCTTACGCGCTAACGAACATACGTTTCTCGGACAGCGTTGGTTTCCTATCTCTGTCATCTTTCTGCGGAATGCATGCCTGGTGCTTGGCAGCTGGTGCTGGCACTGAAGTGTGTGTCCAGTCCGGAGGCATCTGCAATGTTACCGGTTCGCTTCCGCTGCAGACTCTGTCTTGACTCTGCTTGGTATTGCCTATGATAACAAACATGGTTTTTTAACAAAAAATTCTGATTCTACTAATTACTTTACTATTCTTATCCGTAACATTATTGATAATTGATAGTTATTTAACGCTGAAATTTAATTACGACTTGTTTTTATCAAGACTGAGGGTTGCGTGTAACCTTAAAATGACATTTCATCTCCCACATGAAGAACGAACTGCCATAGATGTGACGTCAGGCGAAAATAACTTCTTACCAACTTTATTCCGATAACTGTTATGTTCATCGGTATCTCATTTCTCGACGGGCGCTGATAACAGCGCAGTTGAGCGCCCCACACACCAAACATCATCATTATTTCTCGACACCTTTGAACAGTAAATCGTTTTCAGAATGACGTGTTTTAGAGAAATGATGATGATGATTGGTGTATGGGGCGCTCTACTGTGCTGTTATCAGCGCCAGTCGAGAAATGAGATACCGATGAATATAACAGTTATCGGAATAAAGTTGGTAAGAAGTTATTTTTGCCTGACGTCACATCTATGCATTGTATCAATTAGCTTGCTGTTTCTCGTAAAGCGCAAGTATAAATACGAAAACTCAAGCAGAGCCCTTAAGCTTTGTTTCTTCTTCTTCTCCTTATGGGTTATCTACAGCTTCTTCACCCCAGTCACCATATTCTTCT
Organism: Schistocerca gregaria; assembly: GCF_023897955.1. Lineage (NCBI taxonomy): Eukaryota > Metazoa > Arthropoda > Insecta > Orthoptera > Acrididae > Schistocerca > Schistocerca gregaria. The sequence goes on from NC_064927.1 coordinate 316,703,556, forward strand.
GTCTTGGCTTTCCTCAACGTTCATATTCCTTGCTATCGTTGTTTCCTACACATAATTTTGTTAGCTGTCGTCGGCAGCCCCTTTTCTTCCTCTGATATGGAATCGATCGTGGTATTCTTTTCGGTATTCTTTCCTCATTCATCCCATTTACTTGGTCAAACAACATCAGCAGTTTTTGTTGCACATCGTCGCAGATATCCCCATCCATTTTCACCCGTTGTCGGATTACATCATTACTTATCCTATTCATCCTAGTACACCTTGAGCGTAGTCTTAAGTAATCCACCTCATTAACAAGCAGTTTATCTTATTTATTTTGCTAACGTCCCAGGCTTATGATCCGTCCAAAACTACCCTTTGGACTTTAGTCTTATTCTCTTCTTCGTTGTTCTTCTTATCTTTTTGTTCCACATGACAGAGTTTATTACCCTTCTTACAGTTCGTCCTGTGTTAGTCCTACTAAGGGTTTGGGCATTGCTTGTGTCCTGTTTATTAAATAATACACCAAGATATTTTGCCTTTTCCCACCTAAAATTACTTCTCCATTTACCTCGAAATCATTCACTTTTTCCATTCCACCAGCCAAGTACTCACACTTCTCCATGTTCATCTTCAGGCCAGCCTTACTGTATTCTTTTTTAAGCTTTCTTATCATATGGCTCAGATCATCTCCATCTTGTGCTAGTACAATCTGATTATCTGCAAAATACAGACTAAACATCTTTTTGTCCTCTACTGTCACTCCGATAACCTGGCATTTTCTGTGCCTAGTTTGCAGGAGTACTCTTAGATGCAGCTTAAAGAGGATCGGTGACATATCGTTGCCGCAGACGCTTATTCACCTCAAATTCTTCTGCGTAATTATCCCCAATCCTTACACTTGCTGTGTTATTTTCATATAATTTCATAACAGCCTTTACCAATCTTTGGTCTAACTCTACCTCTTTCAACTTTTCTCACAATTGGTTTGTGGGAACATTATCATAAGCTTTATGTAAATGATTCAATGCAACATAGTCTCCAAACGAACATTGATGCGTTTTTCACATATTAGTTTCATTGTGAAGATGCCCGTTACTCATCTTTCTGATCGGGATCCCGCTTACTCTTTTTGCTGCTTGTGTGCTTTTTGTTTCTCTACCAGATCTTTCAGTACCCTCGAGTAGAGTTTTACAACGAAATAGATTGCTGCCAATCTCCTATAATTATTTGTATCATTACGTGACCCTTTCGTACGCAACGGTCTTACGTGACATTTTTCCATTCTGGTGGAACATCTTCTCCATTTAATACTCTTTCAAACAGTCTCCTTAGCAACAATTTCAGTGGAACAAACTTTACCAGCTCCGGAAATATTGATCCATATATTGGTCGACTTCTTCATCTTACAGCTCCTCACAGCCTGTGACTTTTACGTCAAAACGCTGTAACTCCTCCCGTTGAATCCTCACCTCATAGCTATGTGAAAATTCAGGTCGATTATTCCGGAATAAATCCTTAAAATACTGTATATTGTCCATTGACCATGGCTAACATTATTATAATGGATCTTGTCACTAGCTGACACTCGCATTTACTTAATTGTACACCATGCCGCAGCACTACGAGTCCCACCAATCATCCTGCTACATATTCACATTTTCCTTCCCACGCCTTGGTTTTCGTTGTACGGTGGCTATAATTTTGCACTTTAGAAGCACTCATCCACATGCTTCGCAGTGAACTACAACCACAATTAGGTACCATTTGATAGGTTGTAAATCGTGTAAATGAAAATTTATAGGAGACTGACACTGTCAGGTATGCCTTGTAAATAATTGCTAACACTTATTGCATGAAAGGTGACGGATTGTCTTTGCTATCAGAACTGTGTAATGAATGATTGCCTATATTAGTAGAAGTTGGAACGCGAGTGGAGATGAAACGGCAGGCAGAACTCAAGCTCTGGATGGAAGGCCCGCACAGGTGTTGGTCCTGCCTAAAAACAGGAAGTAGCTATACGGACGTCGTGGCACCTGAGCTCTGAAGCACAATAGGGTGACGGCCAACCGCTATTGTAGCAGGACTGGAAGGATAACTGAGAACTCTACAAATCTGGGATGCAGGTTAGAGGAACGAAGAAGCGGCACCTCGGAGACCACGCAGGCTATGTTGTTTCCAAGGACTTTTACTCAGAAGCGTACCATTGTACGAGTATAGATTTTTCCTCGCAAACTTTCCGCGCTGGACGACAAAAGACTAAAATATTGTTGGTCGGCGTTCGGAAGAATATGTAGAGAGGGAGAATATTCTGTGGTGTCGGGAATATGATTCGTTTTCGGAATTACGAGGGTGGGGAGCCGAGCCTTGAGGGGAGCCAGCGGAGGAGAGACGAGGTCTTCCGTTGTGAGCGCCCGTGTGTGACGGTCGCTCGGTATCAGCTTTGTTGGTACAGACGGACTTGCTGTCTCTGCTCTCAGGAGAGTTTATAGTTAGAACAGTTAGGCACTGTAGTGTTGAGGACCTATACGATTCTGGACTTCACCTCCGGGTTGGAAGTCGTTCTTGAGTACGTAGAGTTCAGTAACTGAGTGCACTTCTTCTGCTATATTTACGTTCAGACGTTATCTGAACTCCGTCATCGTGGCTGGGAGCTCGTTTCTCGTCTGTGGAACACAGAGAGGAGAAGACAGTATTATAGTATATTAGTCAGAGGAGCGCCTTCTGCCGTCCTAGTGTCTCAAAGAGTTTATTTGTGGCTGGAGTTCTTCCATCGTCACTGACGAGTACGAGAACTATCACTTCGTCGAACCGGACGCAGCACATATGGTCATATCGCAAATTGCTTTGGCTTATTAGGGCTATAAAGTTAAACAGCTGTGATCACCTTAGTTTATTTGGGCTGAGGTTCCACACCTAAGTAGATCATCTTTGAAAGTAGTGTCTTCTAGTGTTCGGTTCGTAGATGATGTCAGTCATTCTGCGTTAGTGATATTAGACCGCTCAGTCATATAAGGGGCAGAGTTGGGCAATTGACTAATAATTTTAGTTGGGAAATATAGACATTTGTACTTAAAGGGTTGGTTTTAATCTATAATAAATATATATTGACCAAAAACGTTTATCATTTTGTAGTATTAGTTGCCTTCATCATTCATTTTTTTTAGATTGTAATTTATACGTAAAAAAGAGCATTAAGAGATTATAAGATATGCTTCAGAGGGTAGTCAGACAGGGTCAAATCATCATTTTAGCGTTCATTATTTTCAGTTGCACACATTCATTTTTACACCCGCGTGGAGTAGCACCTTGGAACGGTTTCAACACTTCTCTTTTTACTTCTCTAGTTAGAGTCCTATGTCTATCTCTACACTGACTGCCTTTCATATTCAGGAACGTCAAGTAAGCTTCTGTTTTCCTTTCAACCATCTCTCCTATTTCTGCATCCCTCAAACCGGTTTCATCTTTCAACGCCAAGTCTTCAGTGCATTTCTGACTCTAGCTCTCAGACTGAACTTTATCGGGGCATTCCATTAACTGTTTCCCACGAGGTTACGTATTTTGACCAACGTTTGTTTAGAATTGCGGAAACTTCTGTTCTTGTCCTCCAGTTTTTGTCCACTATATTAAAATTATGAGCGAACACAAGAAGATATTCACAACCAGTACCTTTCTTTTATGTTTGGGAAAGTACAGCTACATTAGTATTGTACTGTCCACTAGATGACTAGAAGTTCGTGTTGTTTATTACGGATGCCCTGTACATTCCAGATATCAAAATGCAAACTCCATTTTCGTTTGGTGGTAAGTTCCTATGGGACCAAACTGCTGAGGTCGTCGCTCCCTAGGCTTACACGCTACTTATTCCAACTTAAACAAACTTACGCTAAGGACAACACACACACCCATGCCTGAGGGAGGACTTCGGCGGGGGAACCCGCGCGAACCGTGGCAAGGCGCCCTTAGACCGCGCGGCTATCCCGCGTGACGGCTAAACTAAGGTTCCGAAAAATAACAAGAGCTGATAGCATTTAAAATAAGCGTCAGCCGCGTTATTAATAGACATTAAGGCTTGGGCCATCTGCGACTGTAACATTCAGGTTAGAGGGGCATTTCACTAACAATATTGCGTCTTCAGTCCCAGTATTTTTGTTTTCTCGGTATTGTCCAAAGCGTTTCGGAGCTACCGTTCCAATGCTATGGGTTGTGTAGACACAGTGGTCTTTGAAACAATAGGTACTTTCATAAATGACCTGATGGGAGACTGGCTCTCTTTGAGCGCATGTCTTGAATTTAGACAGCAGTTTTTTTGAATTCGATAGGACACCCACAATTTAAATGCAGGGCTGCCGTTCGTTGCTGTAATTTTTCGCGGACTCTGGTACTTTTTATGCACGCACATTGCAGGCTAGACCGTTGACCTCACCACAGAGCGATCAGCGGTTTACCTGGCGCCGGCACATCGCCGTCCTCCGTCTGAGAAGCATTCTACTGGGTCACCTACAAAGAGGTACTCAGGTTCTCTCAATCTCCTGTTGACATGTACCTCCTACTCTCTATTTTCCGTTTCACCACCATTGCCCACATCATTTTGGTCGAAACTAAAGCTTCTAACATTAAACTTGTCGTTTTCTTAGCCATGTGTACTCTTCAGTTACAACTGTCATAAAATTCGTGATGGCTGCGATAACGCCCTTCACCCACTGCTAACCACAGAAAAGCTATTATTTAACTATGTTGGTATTTTGTGTAGTAAGACAATCTTTTTCTTTTTTTTATTAGACAATATCTCCCACAAAGAAATAGATCCAAATAAAATTAATTTGATAATTCCAACCACAGAGTCAGTTCCCTAAAATTTTTTTAATGTGTTTATAATGATCTGAGGCTGGACGGATCCTTAATTAACAAGTCATAAAACTTGTAACATCACAATAGGTGTCGTTACATGATTAAAAAAATGAGTGATGCAACTAATTAATCTCAGCCCCAACAACCGCACGCCTGTAGAGGCAAGGCGGTTCTACACATTTCTTTTTCATTCTTATGTGCACGTCCAGTGCCCTGATTTCCATTTTTCACCCTTCCTGAAAGTGTGTGGTCAAGTGTGAATGATTTGAATGCAGTAGCAGACAAACCAGAGAAGTGCTGGGTTTCTTATCTTCTACCAACCTAAATGGTGTCTGTGGAAGGCAGAGTGCAGGAACAGGAGGACTTGGCCAAAGATGAGTAAAGCAAAACGTTGTTCTAGGAGAGGTTGGTCATGGGCCTCCTCCACCACCTCGGGCTGTTCGGAGAGAGCTCCGCGCGACGGTTACAGGTTGAGTTGTTCTGAAGACAGGTAGGTGACCAGACGTTCCCTCAGAACAGCTGTGTAGAACAAGGGACAAAAGGTATTTGAATCTGTTAATAATAATTTGTTAATCTCAACAATTTCCTCTCCTGGACATTTTTTGAATTACCATTTAGGTTCTGGCTACAATTTTTAGTTGATTTGATCAGGGTCATAAATTCAGAATAGTGTGATGTCCGTTAGCCACGACCACACGTTCTATAGATTCAAAGCGCAGCCCAAGTCTTAAAAGTTACTGCTTGCCATATTATTTTATATGTGACGGGCATTTTAAACTATCAATAAAACTGTACTGAGCGTATATACGGTAAGATAATTCGATTTGATTCCAAGCGCTTCACGCAAAGATATGCATATACTAAAATTTAGATGGGCCTAAATCTATTTCAAATAACGGACAAAACTATTCAGAGAATGTTACGTCGCCAATGAAAAATAAGAGCGAATGTGGACAGGATACGCCATTATAGCAGGCTGGAACAAAATAATAATCAAAAGAAGCTCCTGCTAGTGAAAGCTCCATAAGCTGCGACTGAATGAAAGTATGAAAGCCAGTGGTGAGTTACTGACTACATGGTATCGTTAAGCAATTAGAGTAATTTCTCCGCCCGACCAGTGCCACCGAAGGATGATTACATGGCGGATCATCAAGTGGAGAGAGCAGAGAAATTTTCACATTCTTCATTTGATTGATGTAAGAAATGCTCAATGTAGCGAATTTTCTGAACAATTCCCGGCCATTAGGTTTGAATGTAAGATGAAGCCACAGAGTGGCGAGGCGCAACAGTTTTCCCTCGTTTGGAGAATTCGCGCCCAAACAGGTGTCCCAAACTGAGAGACAAAGAGACCAAGGCACCCTTCAGAGCGAGGCTGCACCAACGGTTCGTCCCTCCGCGCTGTCATATTGGCTGCTGGGACCTACTTGTGAACTGCTGTCGTGCACTGTGGTGCGGTGGTGCGGTACCAGGTCCTACAGGCAGCACCGTGATCCAAGCTCCAGGCCATGCGGTTGCTGATCACGAATACCTTCAGTTCGCAGACAATAGTACTGCCGAAATTACTGCCATTTTCCCGTTGAAGTGTTGTCTGTCATCGCTTTGGGAGCAGCCATGTGTTACGGCAGTCCACGTAGATCAGCAGGACTCGCGTTCGGAAGCTTGTAGCACTCAAGTGGGTTGCTACTGAGCAATTACACCACTCGCATACCGAGCACGCGATATCGCTACCTCACAAATCCTGTTGAGGTGAGCTTTGACGTTTGGCCCCTGATCGTGTTGTTTGTTATAAGGATTTAATGGCTAGCATCTAATTATTCTCTCGTACAAAATTTTTTATCACTCCCTGGGGACTGAACTTAATCTCGACGCGTTTTGATCTATCTTTTGTTATGTATTTTCTTGTTTTAATTCCTTGTCCTACAGCAACGTGGCTTCGTACCAAGTCATTCATATTTATGAGTGCATACCAGAAAACATGTGACAGGACAACCTCGAATTCGTGTGTCTTACTGCAATCTTCGGGGTGTAACAGGTGTATGCCCAGGTATTTTTATTTGTGGTACCTTAAGTTGCACACTTATCAGTGTGTTGGTTGTTTCTCTGCGTCGAACGGGCTTCCCAGAAACAAGTCACTAACTTTACAACCTTATATTTTCTGCATGGTCGTAACTACACCACCAAGTGGACTATGGCTGTCTTTATGGACTAGGCGTTTGCCGCCCACGCGTCCACACTTCAGCACCCGACCTGCCGCCCGAGGGGGCTTGCTCTTGCCACATGTGCTTGCAGGAACTAACCGACCTATAAAACACACTACTCCTAATAGCTGTAGGTGTTAGTCTGCAAAGGATGTAAATACTGATGTAATGTTGCTCAGTACACCGTCCTGAAACACCAATAGAAATATCTGCACTTATACCCATTACACATTCTATATGCCAATTTTTATCGTATTTCCTGCCTGTCATAGTCTGTATTTTTCCCACTGTTCCTGTGCCATTAAACGACGCTATCAAGTAGGCAACTAAACATCTTCCGAGAGAAGAAGTCCGACATCTTTACGGTCCAGGGACTGAGATCAGCAGGTGAGTGTAACTTCCTGTCTGAAGGGAAAGGTGGTAGCCAGAACACGATATTGCATCAGCCACCCAGTTCACGAAAGACATCGGCATTTACTAGTCTTCTTACTGCTTTCATGCGACCCACCACGAATTTCTCTCCTGTGCTAACTTTCTGATCTCGTAGTAGCGATTGCAACCTGTCATTACATCTAAATGAAAACAAATTACTTATTCCTGTTTCAAGTATAAATACACCCTATCATCTCCATCTCATTCCCTGGTGTCTCTGTCTGTGTGTCTCTGTCTCTATCTCTCTGTCTCTATCTCTCTTCATAATCCTCCCTTCACCCCTTCCTGTATACCCCAGGTCGTACTCACTTTGACTTTACAGGTACTTTCATTTCTTTTCTATGGAATGGAAATGAAGTCTCATACTACTTTACAGAGCATAGGGGAACGATGCGAGAGACACGCACCGCCGTAATAGGCAAGGTCCTGATGGAGGTGGTTTGCCGTTGCCTTCCTCCGACCGTAATGGAGATGAAGAAGACGACACAACAACACGCAGGTGAAAATCCCCGACCCCGCCGGGAATAGAATCCGGGGCCCCGTGCTCGGGGGCCGAGACGCTACCGCGAGACCACGAGTGGCGGACTGTTTTCCATGGATAACTAAATTAATGTGAATAAATTACTATGTTACAGTCTCAATTTAACAGTCACTCCTCTAAGAAATTTTTTAAAAGTTTTTACTTTATTTTGGTCAAGAAACTTACGCGAATTTGAAAAATCTGTCACATCACAAACATGTTAAGTAATCGTCATTTGGGCCGTGTAGTTCTGTCGCAAACATGCTAAATCGTTCAAAATTTAAGTGCATTTGTGTAAGCCTTACAACAACACAAAAGAAGGGTGTCATGCAGTCTGACGCAAGCAATATGTTACAATACCTCATTTCTCTAGCATTCTTCTCAAACACAAGACCAACGTGTAGTCATCTTACCGTTAGGTGCAGAACTGATGCTGTCGTAATAATGCCGCAGTTAATGTGGAATTACATTAAAAGCTAATGTAGCTTAGAAGGAGATACCGGGAACTGATCGGCTGGCATAAAGATCCGGTGTGTGAGTTGGTCACGAGACGATACACTTCATCCTGGGCTAGAGAATAGCCGACGTGCAAGGCTTCTTTCTCGGCACCCGAAAGCTGGAGGATAGATGTGATTGAGTGGTGCACAACATTTATGAGATGTTGCGTATCAATTATCTTGCTCCATTGGTGTTCGTTTTCCCTACTCAGGGACAATATGTGGTCTACCACATAATGACTGCAAATAATGTTAGTGTGAGATATAAATCGACTACTGCAAAGTTCATCAAACTGTAGTATAGGTAGGGTATCAAAGTTGTTAGGAAAGTAGCATTATCCTTATTTAGCTTTTTTCCGGTTTGGGAACTTGGTGGTGACCTTGTCGTTTTTACTAGTTGGTGATGCTGTTGTTCCAAATTCTATATGCAGATTGTTGGGTGTAACCGTTACGCGACAGGGCAAAGAGGTGAACTTATAGGCATAGTACAAACCGGATTTCGGACAAGGCAAAGAGGTGAACATGTAGGCATAGTACAAACCAGACCTCGGTCCGTCGGCTTCTGCAGGTTACGGATGTAGCACACGCAAGCACAATACGACCATACCACACGGTGTTTATAAATTATTTGTACAAACTGATCTTTAATTGTGGAAACAGTAAATAGCTTACAGGAATGTTTAATGCAGCAATGAACGCAGTATATCATTTTTTATACATGTTAAATGTCGTTACCTTTTGTAACACGACAAATGTCCCACCTATTGTACTGTTTTGTATCGTATGTAAACCGGCGACCTAGAAACGACGGAGAGGCTCCGTCCGCGCCGCAGCCGCAGTGGTCCGCAACCCCACGACGACTACCGCAGTCCACTTCACCCCTCCGCCGTCCCACACCGAACCAAAGGTTATTGTGCGGTTCGGCCTCCGGTGGACCCCCAGGTAACGTCTCACACCAGACGAGTGTAACCGCTATGTTTGCGTGTTAGAGTAATGGTGGTGTACGCGTACGTGGAGAACTTGTTTGTGCAGCAATCGCCGACGTAGTGTAACTGAGGCGGAATAAGGGGAATCAACCCGAATTCGCCGAGGTAGATGGAAAACCGCCTAAAAACCATCAACAGACTGGCTGGTTCACCGGACCTCGACGCAATTCCGCCGCGCGCTCCTTCCCGTGCGGAAAGCCATGCGTTAGACCGCACTGCCAACCGGGCGGGCCGTGTCCCATCTATAATCCATTTCCTGCCAAATCCTATGAAGCAGTCTTGATCTATGGTGACAACTGCTTGTGTTAGCCTTTGTCACAGGTCGTCAGGTTCCGTGGAAGCGTAGAAAAAAACACTCTGTCTTTAACGTAACACCATACACAGAAGTTAATTAGGTGATCGTGGTGTGGAGGGTACAATCCAGGCCAGCACATTCCTACGTAGATATGCGACAGCCTCATGGTTGTACAGCTTATAGCGCGACAAACATTTACCTCAGGCGAGTCCTGTACATGTTCGACTACGTGATACGCAATCTGTCCACCCCCTGTCCGATCATTATGCCAACTGACATCACCGTGGGTGTGGAAGGTGGCTTCATCACTGAATACAATTTTATTAAGAAAATCATTTTCAGGCTGCATTTTGTTAAACATTTCGACACAAAACTCAGTTCGTTTTTCGTTTCAATTAGTAGTGTTTGAATGGCAGTCGTTTCCGTAATGTAAGACCGTAACAGCAGACATTTGTAAGCTGACACATCTTGTTATTTAGCCGGCTGGGGTGGCCGAGCGGTTCTAGGCCCTACAAAAGGTTCAAATTGCTCTGAGCACTATGGCACTTAACTTCTGAGGTCATCAGTCCTCTAGAACTTAGGACTACTTAAACCTAACTAACCTAAGGACATCACACACATCCACGCCCGAGGCAGGATTCGAATCTGTGACCGCAGCGGTCGCGCGGTTACGTACTGTAGCGCCTACAACAGCTCGTCCACTCCGGCCGGCTTAGGCTCTACAGGATAGAACCGCGAGACCGCTACGGTCGCAGGTTCGAATCATGCCTCGGGCATGGATGGGTGTGATGTCCTTAGGTTAGTTAGGTTTAAGTAGTTCTAAGTTATAGGGGACTGATGACCTCAGAAGTTAAGTCCCATAGTGCTAAGAGCCATTTGTTATTTACCCCTGCTACGAAAATAAGACTGCCGAACTTGTTCAATTGCTGGATCAGTGACTGCTGGCTAAACCGAAAGCCAGGTTCTGTGAAACGATTTTACCAATAATGATAGTTTGCCTTGGAATATTTAGTTCTAAATTGTCTCTGAACTGTAGTAGCGGCTCTGGATTCAAGAAACCATAAACAACGCTGCGCATACTCTTCGCCGTTACACGACTCGACGATGACAGTTGGAATAACTCATTTTCGCATGGCACCTAGCAGGAACGTCGGAAACCAACTGCTAGGTGGAATAAAACTTGAAGATATACTGAATTCGGTGCCGTATCAAATATTTCTGTATGTTATTTACCTTTTTTTACAATTAAAGACTTTTATGTAACTAGTTTACACTGAAGCGCCAAAGAAATTGGTATAGTATGCGTATTCAAATACAGAGTTATCTAAACAGGCGCAATACGGCGCTGCGGTCGCAACGCCTGTATAAGAGTGTCTGGCGCAGTTGTTAGATTGGTTACTACTGCTACAATGGCAGGTTATCAAGATTTAAGTGAGTCTGAACGTGCTACTATAGTCGGAGCACGAGCGATGGGACACGGCATCTCCGAGGTAGCACAGAAGTGAGGATTTTCCCGTAAGACCATTTCACGAGTGTACCGTGAATATCAGGAACCCGGTAAAACATCCTGCAAGAACGGTACCAACGACGACTAAAGAGCATCATTCAACGTGTCAGAAGTGAACTATTCCGCAAATTGCTGCAAATTTCATTGTTGGGCCTTCAACAAGTGTCAACGTGCGAACCATTCAACGAAACATAATCGATATAGGCTTTCGGAGCCGAAGAGCACTCGTGTACCTTTGATAACTGCATGACACTAAGCTTTACTCCGTCAACACCGATACTGGAATGTTGACGACTGGAAACACGTTGCGTAGTCAGACGAGTCTCGTTTCAAATTGTATCGAGCGGATGGCCGCGTGCGGGTATGGAGACAACCTCATGAATCCATGGAACCTGCGTGTCGGCAGGGGACTGTTTAAGCTGGCGGAGGCTCTGTGATCGTGTGAGGCGTGTGCAGTTGGAGTGATAGGGGACCCCTGATACGTCTGCATGCGACTCTGACAGGTGACACTTACGTAAGCATCCTGTCTCATCACCTACATTGTGGATTCCGAAGGACTTGGGCAATTTCAGCTGGACGATGCGTCCAGAAATGCTACAGCGTCGCTCCAGGAACACTCTTCTGAATGTAAGCGCTTCCGCTGGACACCAAACTCCCCAGAATTGAAAACATTAATCTGCATGTCTGGGATGCCTTGCAACGTGCTGTTCAGAAGAGGACTCCACCCCTCGTACTCTTACGGATTTATGGACAACCCTGCAGGATTTATGGCGTCAGTTCCCTCCAGCACTACTTCAGACATTAGTCGAGCCCATAGCACGTCGAGTTGTGGCACTTCCGCGTACTCGCGGGGCTCTAAACGATGTTAGGCAGGTGCACCAGTTTCTTTGGCTCTTCATTTTATAAACACCCTGTACCACGAAACCTCTGAAGCACATGCTTTATACCGACGCATACTTCAAGGCCACGTCGTTTCTTGTCAGCAATGTAAAAGTGAATGTATGAGCGTCACGAGGAAACTGTCCAATTCCACGGCCCTAGAATTTAGACTGCATTAAGAAGGAGGCGATAGGAATGCAGCTTAGCGGCCTCCAACGGGACTGGACCCCGCGGTCGTCTCTCCCGGTGGCCGCGAGCTGCGCACTTTGCACCAAACGCAAAAACTCAGAGCCACCGGGAAACACGCGGGGCCCGCTTTACGGGGTTACGGTGCCCGCAGTCACAGTCCATCCGACTGCGCTCGCTCCAGATAACACGCGATGCCCCCAGCGACTGCTCGGGGGGCAGCTGCTCGTAATTAACAGCAGCTGGTTCCCGTAAGAAGTTTTACGGCGGCCGGCAGGCAGCCGCCGGATCGCGGGCCCTTCGGCGGCTCTGTGTACACATACAATGCAGGTAGAGAGAAAAAGGCGCGGCCCGGCCCGTGCCGCGGGGAATGCGGGGCTGTCATCTCCGCGCAGACCGGTGGCCATCGACTGCCGAGCGAGCGGAACACGCGTTTGCAATTACGGCGGCGCGCGCAGCCCAGTTCCGGGCAGGTGTTCGCCGGCTCCGGAGGGTTAAGTGTGGGGATAAACGCCGCCGAAGCCGCCGGCGCTGTGCTGTCCGTTACGGGAGCCCCGCGGACTGCACGCCTTCCTGCAGCCACTTCTCCTGCTGGTCTCCCGTCTGCTCGGATCGGTCAAAGTACAGGGTGTTTATAAGTGAATATCGGCATTTAACTCTTTTTAATATTAAACTTACTGTTATAAATGATATGTCAAATGAAAGAGCAACTCAAACAGTTTTACCAAGAACGTGCAAACCAATGTCTGGCATGTCAGATATTCTGAGCGTGCGTCTGAGCGTCGACCAATGAGATGACACAACCCCACCTACGTCACACGCACGCCGTCTCTCTTTAGTACAGAGGTGTGAGGCGCCATATTGGCATTCATCTCAAGCCTATATGTACATATACCGTCTCTGAGCACAAGCAAATTGACAGTCACTGGAAAACCCGTAGTTAACTGTGTGATTCGTTCCAATAAAATAATGAGAAACATCGTATTCGTGGCCAAAGAATTATTGTAACTTGCGTATTATGAGAGTAGGCTATTTGAAGGCAGCGACACACTGAAGATCCACCCAAAACTCATTGTTCTTGGTACAATTTGTTATAATTAAATTTCTTAGTAACATGTCAACGATTAAGGTTTTCGGCAAGGGGTAACATACTATAATGAGATGTGCTGGGTGTGTTGTTGGTTTAGCGTAATGGTTAGCGTAACTGTCGTGAATTGAAACAAAAAAGAAAAAAAATGTTTATAGGGGCAGTGGTTTCTCGTATTGACACTTACAATTTTTATCCTAAGGTTTTTAGGTTATGATACTTTATTATTAGTTTAATATAAGTATACTATAATATTTGATATGTAAATAAAAGTACACCTTCTTTGTATGGGTGACTTTGTTCGATTGGCTTAATCTAGAGGACAGCTTGCGCTACTTCTATAAAGATATTTCGCTGCTTTTTCTTTCACGCTTCGTAATTCACATGTTGCAAAGATTCTGCTACTGGGTAGGACCAGCGATCAAGTAAGACTGACCTTGGACTTTTACTAAAATGTGGGAATGATGAAATAATGTTTATCTTATGCGGAGTATTCCTAATTTGTACCGCACTGTTTGTAATGGAACTTTTATATAAGCCTGTGTCCTTACTGATTGGACATGGTACTTTTCTTTTCGTGGACGATGGAGGAAATGTGCGTTTTAATTGAGCTAACGTGGGAATTTTAGGCGCTACCGTTGAGTAAACAGTGAGATTTTCGAACTAGAAACATCCCGCAACTCCCTCTGGAGTGCGTTGCGATCGGCTATACCACGTTGGGGCCCACTTACCGTGTGCACAAGTCGCGTCGTTCCTCCCGAACGTGCTATTCCATGCTATCAACTCGGCACGCTCAACGCTCAACGTTCGGATGCACGGTCCGTGTGCCGACGGCTTTGGAACAGGACGATCCTGCGGGCGTCTGTGCTGCTTGAATATCCATAACCTCGTCGAGAGGTGTGAGAATTTGCACGTGACCACCGATAACAGCATCATTGCACGACTGACGCGGCACGTCCAAACTGGGTGGCGGTTCCCCGAAAGGACCATCCCGCTACTCGGAAGGCCACAATGCGACCCCCTTTCAAACTCGCTCAGTTGCCAGTAGGAAGCACGAGTGCGTGTCCGTGGCATGTTTGCCTGATTGTTTTACAGGTTTCGCACCACAAAATATTGTTCCAATGGCTCTGAGCTCTATGGGACTTAACTTCTGAGGTCATCTGTCCCCTAGAACTTAGAACTACTTAAACCTAACTAACGTAAGCACATCACACACATCCATGCCCGAGGCTGGCTTCGAACCTACGCCCTAGCGGTCGAGCGGCTCCAGACTGAAGTGCCTAGAACCGCTCGGTCACCGTGGCCAGCTATATTTACTAACCCCAGGCGGCATATGTTGTCATCGGATCGAAATCGACTTCGTCTTTCCATGTGTACTGATTTTTCCTCTGGCAGCGTATTCACAGACGGCTCCAAAACGAGAGAGGGCAGTGGCTTTCCTTACTATTGTCGGGATCATCTATCTTGGGCTGTGTTTAAGCTTCCGACGAAAGCCATAATCTTCAGTGCCGAAGTTCTTGCAATTAAGGAAGATGAATTCAAAGAAGCAGTATCTGAAGCAGCTGAGAGACTTACACCGAATAAATTAATAAAATATAGTACTGATCCCCATGGTGCGCAAAACAGGCTCAGAACACTGTTGCAGAAGCAGCGAAAAAAGCATGTCACATTTAAAAGAACACCAAGTCTCCACGACTGTTGCGTTCTACTGAAGCTCTAAACTTAGAGCGTGCTTAAGTATGAGATACTTTTAACAGCTACCACAACGGAACTCTAGTCTCGAAATCTGAGAGAAAAGACAAAGATACTTCGGTCGTATATAAAGTACACTCGGGGCAAGGCACAATCAATAACTTCACTGTTTAATACCAAGTGTAATATTACCGATGACAGCGTTACCACAAAAAAAAGACGTATGACTAGGGCCTCCCGTCTGGTAGACCGTTCGCCGGGTGCAATTCTTTCGATTTGACGCCACTTCGGCGACTTGCGCGTCGATGGGGATGAAATGATGATGATTAGGACTACACAACACCCAGTCCCTGAGCGGAGAAAATCTCCGACCCAGCCTGGAATCGAACCCGGGCCCTTAGGATTGATATTCTGTCACGCTGACCACTTTGTTTTATCTTTTTTTTGTTCGTTGCATCTCCTCGGGGCGGACATCGTAAGACACCCGTTTTTAAGTTCGTTGTTGATCGATTAACTCAGTTTTTTTATTACAGAGGGCAGCTAACTCTCTGACCGAACACGCTGAGCTACCGTGCTGGCACCACTCAGCTACCGGGCTCGGACACAGCGTTGCTAAACCGAAGTTATTAAACACAGTTTTCCTGAATTCCCTCACCAACGAAGACGAAGTAAATATTCCAGAATTCTAATCAAGAATAGCTGCCAAAATGAGTAACTTAGAACAGAAAGCCTACCAGTAAAGCCAGTAAAGTTCCTTTCAGAGTATGTTGACGCAGTAGCTTCATACTTAGCATTCATGTACAGCCGCTCGCTCGACGGAAGATCCCTAGCAATAGACTGTGAAAGTTGCACAGCTCTCACCAGTATTCAACAACGGATACTGCAGTAATCCATTGAATTGCAGACCCATACCACTGACATCGATTTGCTGTAGGAGTATGGAAGATGTACTGTGCTCGAACATTATGAACTACGTCGAGGGTAACGGTTTATTGACACACATTCAGCACGGGCTCTTCTCAAACACAACTAGCTCTTTATTAGCACGAAATAATGAGTGATATCGACAGGGATTCTCAGATTGGTCCTGTATTTGTAGATTTCCAGAAGGCTTTTGACACCGTTTGTCAGGAGACTTTTCTAATCAAATTGCGTGCCTATTAAGTATCGCTTCAGTTCTGCGACTGGATTCGTGATTTTCTGTAAGAAAGGACACAGTACGTAGTAATCGACGGAAAATCATCGAGAAAAACGGATGTGATACCTGGCATTCACCAAAGAACTGTTGGAGGTTCTCTGGTGTTCGTAACCTGTATAAGTTATTTAGAAAACAATGTGAGGAGCCCTCTTAGGTTGCTTGCAGATGATGCTGTCGTTTATCGTTTAAAGATATTAGAATATCGAAACCAATTGATAAACGACTTAGAAACGATATCTGTGGGGTCCGAAAAGTCGCAGTTGTCTTTCGGCAAGGAAATGTGTGAAATCATCCACATGAGTACAGAAAGAAGTCCTTTAAATTCTGATTATATGATATATCATACAAGTTTAAAGTCGGTCAGTTCGGCAAAATACCAAGGAATTACAATGACGAACGACTTAAATTGGAACGATCTCATAGATAATGTTGTGGGGAGAGGAAACCAAAGACTGTTTTTATTTGTAGAACACATAGAAGATGCAACAGATCTACTAATGAAACTGCCTAAACTACGCTTATTCGTCCTCTGCTGGAGTGTTACTGTGCTGTGTAGGATCCTTACCAGATACGACTGATGCACGAGATCGTAAAACGTAAGAATGGGAGCTCGTTTTGTATTGTCGCGAAGTAGGGGAGAAGGTATGACGGATTACATAAGCGAATTTGGATGGCAAGCACTGAAGAAAGAACTTCTTGGTTGCAGCGAAATTTTTTCACGAAATTTCAGTCAGCAACTTTCTCCTTTAAATGGAAAATATGTTATTGTCGCCAACATACATAGGTAGAAATGATGAAAATAATAAAATTGGAGACACCAGAGTTCATACAAAAAGGTTTAAGTGTTAATTTTTTCATATGCGCTGTAAGAGAGTGGAACGGAAGTGAAACAGTCTGAAGATGGTTCGAAGAATCCTCTGCCAGACACTTAAGTGTGAATTGCAGAGTAGTCATATAGGTGTAGATGTAGATACCTCAGATCATTCCGATGACATTATTGGTGTCACGTATTTTAAGAGTTCTCTGGAAAACCTAGAAAAATAGCATTGTGACTCTACAACTAATAGCCATGTGCTTGATGTGATTAAGCTAATCTACCAGTGGGAAAGCCAAAATAAGTGTGTCCAGTTATTACAGATGAATGGCCACCTTGGTATCACATGTAACGAGGTGGTGGACCATCTGGCGAAACGAAGTATGAACGGTAGCCAACATTATTGTGCTTGTCTTCTGCATACAGATTTCGTTGCCGATGTAAAGAAACAGGCCTTTCAAGAATGGTCACAGATGTGGAAGATCTCGCAGCACAAGGGATCTCCAGCAGAACAGCTACCAGTTGAGGCCAATGGAGTGTCTTGTCAGGGCTCTTGGGCACCACATCAGTGATAACACAGTGCATGATGCTTTAGATTAAAAAGAGATAGATCATTGTTAACGAAAGGTCAGTTTAAAGCTGTACGTAAGTCTAAGGTAGTATTTTTAACTGTATCGGTATATCGTTATCTATGGTACTACACTGACGCACCAAAAAAACTGGTATAAGCAGGCATATACAAATACAGAGATATGCAAACAGCCAGAATACGGTGCTGCGGCTAGCAACGCCTGTATAACACAAGTGTCTGGCTCAGTTGTTAGATCGGTTACTGCTGCTGCAATGACAGGCTATTAAGATTTAAGTGAGTTTTAACGTGGTGTCACAGTCGGCGCACGAGCGATGGGACACAGCATCTCCGAGGTAGCGATGAAGTGGGGATTTTCCAGTACGATCATTCCACGAGTGAACCATGAATATCAGTAATCCGGCAAAACATCATCTCCGACGTCGCTACGGCCAGAAAAAGATCCTTCAAGAACGGGACCAATAAGGACTGAAGAGAATCGTTCAAGGTGACAGATGTGCAACCCTACCGCAAATTGTCCCAGATTTCAATGCTGGGCCATCAAAAAGAGTCAGCGTGCGAACCATTCAACGAAACATCATCGGTATGCGCTTTAGGAGCTGAAGGCTCACTTGTGTACCTTTGATGACTGCACGACACAACGATTTACTCATCGCCTGTGCCCGTCAACGCCGACATTGCACTGTTGATGACTGGAAACATGTTGCCTGGTCGGGCAAATCTCGTTTCAGATAGTATCGAGCATATGGACGTGTACGGGTAAGGAGACAACCTTATGAATCCATGGACTCTGGATGTCAGCAGGGGACTATTCAATCTGGTGGAGGCTCTGTTATGGTGTGAAGCGTGTGCAGTGTTTTTTACTTTTTTCTCTTGCTACTAGGCATAAGACCTATCTCCTAATTTCTCATGGTGGGTCATCTCTATCCCCTTAGCCGCTGCATCTGTCCAATGAGCTAGGAGGTACACGTCACGTGGAGGGGGACCGTTTCTTTTATTCTTTTCTGTCTTTATGTTGAAGCATTTTTTTCTTATTTGAAATAAAATAACAGTTCCACGAAACGGAAGTATACCCAAACTGTTTGATAATTTCTAAGTAATAAGCCACACGGGGTAAATCATAGCTGTTACAAACGACACTTTAATGTCTGCGGGTGAGTACTTTGGTGTTTCTCATCGAGCCGTTGACTCATACACACGCTATTTGATTGTGTGTTAGAGCAGTTTGATTAAGCTAGATCTAACTCGAAGGGTATAATATACGTAGAACTAAGGTTATGTGAAGGTTTATACACTGAAGAGCCGAAGAAATTGCTATACCTGCCTAGGGCACCCGCGACCACGCAGAAGTGCCCAACACGACGTGGCATGGATTCGACTAACGTCTGAAGTAGTTCTGGAGGGAACTGACCCCATGAATCCTGCAGGGCTGTCCATAAATCCGTAAGAGTACTATGAAGTGTAGATCTCTTCTCAATAGCACATTGGAAGGCATCCCAGATATGTTAGTCAGTTTGGTGGTCAGCGGAAGTTTTTATACACAGGAGAGTGCTCCTGGAGCGACTCTGTAGCAATTCTGGACGTGTCCTGCTGGAATTTCCAAATTACGTCGGAATGCAAAATCGACATGAATGGTTGCAGGTGATCAGACAGGATGATTACATTCGTGTCACCTGTCAAGGTCGTATTAAATCTTAATTTGTTTGTCTGCACGTGTAGATCACATCTATCGATTTCCGTCCCATTCTGACAATTCCTAGGTGCTACCTAGGCGAGAATCGCTTCTCTTGGCCTTTCTGTTTATTACGCTCAATCTGAATTCGAATACCTCGTGATCCAGCTTGGATCACTATGAGGTTTCTGCCAATCTCACTTTAATAAAAATTCGCATCCGTCTATTAGATCTCCACCTGCATCCTTATCTTAATCATTATTGTAACCCGCAAAATTAGTAACTCTGAATTAACTGTGAGCATTGAGATGAGATACGACTGCCACGTCTTGCACGGTCGCAGCTTCAATTTCGAGAGGTCATATTTAAAGCTTTATGAGTATCTCTCGCACAGTACAAAACACATTGTGAGCACCTGTGTCAAGTACAAAATTACTGTGAATGAAATTGCTATGATTTGTCTCTGTCTACTATAGTAGCAATAATGGAGGACTTGACGGCAAACTACTGCAGTTGGAAACCTTAATGACTGTGGAGATTTGTAGACGGTACCTTTATGTTATGACCACATGGAGCAGAAACGCTTCCTTAATTTTCAAATTACTTAAACTCTCTTCATAGACGTAGAAGTGAAGGAAAATGGATACCCACTGTTTCTGGATGTCGTGGATTGTAGAAAAGAAGATGGCTACTCGGGTGACTGTGCGTTTCACAAACCAACACACGCCGACCTGTGTCTACGAGCTGTTATCATCCATCCCCCCGGAGAGGTGCATTTTGAACACATGTACATAAGGCACGAGCTACTGACATATCTCGTAGGTCCTGCCAGCTGAGTTTCAACACCTGCACTCTGTGTTCGTCCAGCTGAGTTTCAACACCTGCACTCTGTGTTCGTCCAGCTGTTTAGAGATGCATTTCGACCAGCACACATTAAACCTCAAGCGTAGCCAGAAGAAACGGAGGAGAGAACAACCCTGTCACTGAGCTGTTCACAGTAACACACTCCCTACCCTACATTGCTATTCATAACGAATTCTTCTCCCTTTATACCATTTTCTGCTGCTGTTCGTATCACTCTGCACTCATCTAAAGAAATTCCTGTCTTCTTTCCATTTCACTTCACAGACCCCCAGTATATCTAAATTAAGCCTTTTCATTTCCCTTATCTGATTTTCTAGCTTTTCTACAACCTTCATACTTCTGAAGTTCCTCGCCCCGACTCGTAGAACGCTGTCCTTTCGTTGCTTATTCAACCTTTCCCATCGTCACCCTTCCTTTGGCATTCGCCTCTCGGAGACCCGAACGGCGACTGTTCTGGAATCTTTGCCAATGGAGAGACCAATATGACATTTTTCCAATTACAGGACACATGTCCTATGCCGTTGATCATTACTGGTGCCATGAACCTCTGTCCGCTTCTGCCCCATCTTTGACAAGGCAGTTGGCAGAGTAAGAGTGACTTCTTATGCCGGAAATTTCCGACCACCAGTGGTGATGACAGTTATTCAAAACATAAACTACGGCTTGGTTCGAACGCGGGAATTAGAACGTTTTGACTGCTAACCAAAGACGCTTCCTCTAGACCAACCTACAATTTTTTCCATTCTTCTGTAAATATTTCATTTTGTTAAACGTAAGATACTCACTTCTGTCAGGTCATAGGGTATTTCCCCCGTGACAGATCTTTGCACACCATATAGGATAGTTTTGTCATAGCTGATGTACCCAAGGATGTCAACAATTCTATGGGAATGTCAGCTGCTACAGGAGCTTTGATTCGACTTATGGATTTCAGTGCTCTGCCAAATTTCTTTCACAGTATCATGTCTCCAATTTTTGTAATACAACGTTCATGCTCACTTTCCTTCTATCTATTCTTTCCACATTCAGCTCTCCCTTCTTTTTTAGTGCTCGCTTGCCGAATAAACTACTTCTATTCATACGTACGCTTCTCTTTTCTCCAAAACTTTAACTTACCCATAGGAAGCACCTATCTTTCTCATAGTCATGCATGGTCTTACAGCTTACGTTTGTCCTCCTAGCCATTTCTGCTTACCTATTTTACATTTTCTGTCAATCTCACATTTTAGCAAATGTTTACTTGATGCATTTGTCAGCAGTGGATTGTTTTTCTGCCTTATGTCAGCGATATGTCCTCGAAAATCGGTAGGCTCATCAAGAAACACTGACTAAAACGTGTCGTTCGTCACTTATAAAGAGACCAGGAATACACAAGAACCAATGTAAGTGCTAAAAACCATACATTGGCCAGACGTGTCGCACTGTTAACGACAGAAGTGGGGCACACAGATGTCGTACCACTCTACGTCAGCCAGAAAACCTGCTGTTGCTGAGCACTGTCTTAATACGGGAAATGAAATGAACTACGGGGCAACCCAAATCCTCTCGTTCGCCTCCACGTTCAGAGATCCTGTCATCAAGAAACAGTCGAAATACGTATAGCTAACGACATAATGAACAGAAACACCGGTTTTGAAGTTAATAAAGCATGAAAACCGGCACTGAGGTCACTAATAAATCGTCGGCTACAGACAAACGTATTCAGGTAGATAACTCTGTTGGGCCATCAAAGCCTGTACTGCTAACCCGGGCACCAACAACCACTCTACGTCATTCGCTACGGTCGCCGGCTTGCGGCCTGGCGTTCCCGAGTCGTGCATCCGGATTCCAGCGTGGGTTCGTGGATGTCAAGTCCTCAGTGGTAATCTGGACGTCTGAACTTTTCCAGGCAACCAGTGCATAAACTTGCAGGCAACAGCAGCTAACCACAGTACCACCTGAAGGTAATGAGCAGCTACCTCGTAGAAATAGTTCAGTTTAGACACCACAATCCGACGCAACGCCCAATAGCCATTCGAGCAGTTATTCCTTCGGGAAAAACCTCGAACAATACTGTGAAGTGGTGTGGCACCGTTGCGTCGCTCTTCCATGGCATACAGTGAACCTATGCACGAGGTACACACCGGTCAGCTCTACGTGCGCAAAACCTGCCCATATTGCTGTGTTTCACTGTCAACATCCAATTAGCACTACCGGAAAGACAAACCCGAGAAGAAGCGAGCAGCAATAAATGCAAGATGGACGACGAAGGGAGCAGTGGGCGTTATTATTGCAGACAGCAAGTATCGTGAGTGAACGTAAGTTTGTTTCCATAAATGACACACAGCTCATTTAACCACTTGTTTCGACTCTTGTATTAAACGCATTTTCAGCGGATTATTTCGTGGAGTAGTACACAGTGAACCGTTGCGTGATCGACAGCTCGCGCCACGTCTCTTGGAACACAGTCATTGGAGTGAAGGGGCGTGGTACGTTTGCCGAGAGTTCGGTTGAGGCCGTGATTCCGTGAAGCAGCACGGACAGCGCATGTCTGAGGGTCATGGGGTCGGCTGTTCGTTCTACCGCCCTAGTGACTTCCAAGCTGGCCTGGCTGAGCATCTTCCGGACAGAAAGGACCTGCTTCGGAAACGGTCTCTTTATTCCTTTGGCTGATCAGGTTTGGAGGCCGATGGTGAGTCATTTTCATCCACACATCTTCTGGCAGCTCCAAGTTTTTCCAATTTTTGTCATCGCACTGCGGCTTTGTATGTTCGGTGAGCTACATTAAAATTGCTACACCAAGAAGAAATGCAGATGATAAACGGGTATTCATTGGACAAATATATTATACTAGAACTGACATGTGATTACATTTTCACGCAATTTGGGCGGATAGATCCTGAGAAATCAGTACCCTGAGCAACCACCTCTGGCCGTAATAACGGCCTTGATACGCCTGGGCATTCAAACAGAGCTTGGATGGCGTGTACAGAAACAGCTGCCCATGCAGATTCAACACAATACCACAGTTCATTACGAGTAGTGACTGGCGTATTGTGACGAGCCAGTTGCTCGGCCATCATCGACCAGACGTTTTCAATTGGTGAGAGATCTGGAGAATGTGCTGGCCAGGGCAGCAGTCGAACATTTCCTATATCCAGAAAGGTCCGTACAGAACCTGCAACATGCGGTCGTGCATTATCCTGCTGAAATGTAGGGTGTGATGGTATGGGGTGCCGATGGTTACACGCAAAGGGTAGAGCCACGGGTCGTAACACATCTGAAATGGAACGTCAACTGTTCAAAGTGCCGTCAGTGCTAACAAGAGGTGACCGAGACGTGTAACAAACGGCACCCCATACCATCACACCGGGTCATACGCCAGTATGTCGATGACGAATACACGCTTCCAATGTGCTTTCACCGCGATGTCGCCAAACACGGATGCGACCATCATGATGCTGTAAATAGAACCTGGATTGATCCGAAAAAATGACGTTGCGCCATTCGTGCAGCCAGGTTCGTCGTTGAGTACACCATCGCAGGCGCTCCTGTCTGTGATGCAGCGTCAAGGGTAACCGCAGCCACGGTCTCCGAGCTGATAGTCCATGCTGCTGCAAACGTCGTCGAACTGTTCGTGCAGATGGTTGTTGTCTTGTAAACGTCCCCACCTGTTGACTCAGGGATCGAGACGTGGCTGCACGATCCGTTACAGCCATGCGGATAAGACGCCTGTCATCTCGACTGCCAGTGATACGAGGCCGTTGGGATCCAGCACGGCTTTCCGTATTACCCTCCTGAACCCACCGATTCCATATTCTGCTAAGTCATTGGATATCGATCAACGCGAGCAACAATGTCGCGATACGATAAACCGCAATCGCGATAGGCTGCAATACGACCTTTATAAAAGAGCGGAAACGTGATGGTACGCAATTCTCCTTTTTACACGAGGCATCACAACAATCTTTCACCAGGCAAGGCCGGTCAACTGCTGTTTGTGTATGAGAATTTGGTTGGAAACTTTTCTCATGTCAGCACGTTGTAGATGTCGCCACCGGCCCCAACTTTGTGTGATTGCTCTGAAAAGCTAATCATTTGCATATCACAGCATCGTCTTACTGTGGGTTAAATTTCGCGTCTGTAGCACGTTATCTTCGTGGTGTAGCAATTTTAATGGCCAATAATGTATTTTCATTCTGAAAGGCTGATCCTGCTCTCCGCTGTGAGCGTGATAATTGTGACTGGTTCGCTTCTTGTTCGTATCTGTGCCCTGCTGTGTCTATATCGGACTCGGTCCAGCCTTCTGTTGTTGTTGTTCTCTGTTCCTGTATCTGGGCATTCGATCTGAGGAGGGTGCCACTCTTATCGAAATAATATTTCCCTTTTGGTATCCGACATAGAGTTGTGATTTCATGATATGTTATAAACTATCGAGGTTTTGTAAATTGCTTTAATGTTTAATGTGTTATCATTTAGGGCGTTCAAGGCATTTTTTTGTGTGCGTGGGACGTTGTGCACTAAATCACCGAGTCGTTTTCTTTAGTTATTTGGAGCCTGCAAGCTTATGCGCCTTTCCGGGGCAAATCTTGTTGCATGTATTTTGGTGGGTTATAGTTCCAAGCCAAGCTTGTGTTTTCATAGGTGAGTTTCATCAGCAAAACGTTCGTGTTTTCCACCCACCTACTTTTTCCGTCGCGCGCGACGGTTAAGTTTTTACCGTTTCCGCCTCGTGGTGTGATTTGAAGCTGAATTTCGGTTGGCCTCTGAACTTCTTCACTATCAGGTGTTAGTGGGCTGGGGTCGCCTTGGCCAGTTATTATCTTTTAGTGACTTTTCTTAAATGTTTGGTCTACGTTGCCACCGTGTAATCTGATGGCTTACGTTTTTACTTGCTTTACTTAAAAATTACTTCTGTGTTCATAAGGCTGTTACTGTATGTTTGTGCCCTGGGGCGTGTTCCCAATGGTTGCTCAGAAAAAGACTGTGGTGAGCAACGTATCGGGCCTGCCCTAAATAATTCTCGATCTGTTCGTCCAGACCACATTGGCCGACGTGTGGAGGTTACATATCGAGTACCATAATTGTTTTTTGTTTACTTTTAATGAATTTCTTTTTCGGTAAACCTGAACGAATCAAACACACCCTATAGACATCTGTGACTGCCTGTTTTAAGGACTGTTTTCTTACAACCTTTGAAGACATTGTTATGCAATTCCAATTGCTGAAATATTTTCTTGCTTCTCTTATTGAAATTGGCTGTAAATATTTCAACAACAGCAACCAGTGACATACAAAAATGGTATGTTTTGAAAAGAGAATAACATTTGACTTAAATTTAAATTTTTATTCTCCATGTTCCCGTGAATGACTTTTGGAGCGCTGAGAGCAAGTATTTGAATTGACAGTATTACTTTTTGTTATTTGATCTCATTGAAATATTTGATAACATTGTTAATCTATTATGAGTAGTTGTTAAATTGTTTTGAAATTGTTTCCATGTGTCCATGAATATGTTGATACGAATAATGTTCAATTTTTATTTGGCTCTGTACTTCCGCCGCTCGGGATTAGCCGAGCGTTCTGGGCGCTGCAGTCATGGACTGTGCCGCTGGTCCCGGCGGAGGTTCGAGTCCTCCCTCGGGCATGGGGGTGTGTGTTTGGCCTTCGGATAATTTAGGTTAAGTAGTGTGTAAGCTTAGGGACTGATGACCTTAGCAGTTATGTCCCATAAGATTTCACACACATCTGAACTTTTTTTTTTGAATTTCTCTTCTTCCACTCCCAGGCAACCTTCCGCTATAAGTGCGCACCACAGTTTCATTCTTACAAATGATACTCACAGATTCGAAGTAGTTCACAACGTAATTCGTACATATTATAAAAACGAATGTGTGTGAATGTGTGTGTGTGCGTTTTCCACGTCTCCTCGTAAACCACTGGGCCGATTTCAAACAAACTTGCTACACACATGGCTTACTGTCAGGTAATACTCGATGTGGGGGTAATGACCCAATACCTGTCATAGTTCAGGAGATATGATGTCACAAATGCGTGAAAAATTGCCGCATCTTACTTGACGTTTTGAAACGTCCCCTTCGAAAAATTATACACGACTGTGCTTAAACTGACAGACAATAATTTTAGCGCAACGCAATCTGACTTCCTAAAATCCCTACGAAAGAATGGCCCTGACTAACATTAACCTATACGTTACACAAATCACTTACCTCACAAAAATCTTCGTTACTCGACCTACTGCAATACAGCGAGCGCCACTACCGCCAGCTAACTAAAAGATTCAAACTACGGAAGTCACTAACTACTGAGGCACAGTTAGCAAATGAAAGATTTTAATAGAGAACAAACAATGTATTTACCTTTATAGTCATAATATATATAGCAGTTCATGACACCAATTCTTACAAATTTCAAAACTCCGCCCTCTCTCTCCCCACGTCCACCACTGCTGGCGGCTCACCTCCAACTGCGCAACGCTACGCGCTGTTAGCATCCAGCTGCCGCTGCCCAACACTACAATGGCAGACAACAATGCAGACTAAACACAGACTGCACACGGCACAGCTAGTGATTTTTTCATACCGAGCGCTATGTGGCGTTACCAATAAGAAAACCTAAACAGCCTACTTACATAGCCCCCATGCTCCCCACAAAAAATTTTTACAAATTGTTTTGGGCAGTGGCCAATAATGATTTGATGAAATTTTTCATAATTACTATAACAAAGATATCAAATACACACACTTATTGATACAATGTTGGTCAGAAGCTAAAATTTTCTCACAGTCCATAAAGACAGTCCTGATCGTTCATCACAGTAAATTTGCAGTGTTTTTTTTCAAAGTCTGAGCAATAAAAGAAATTGCACTTGGAAGTAGTGGATTTATAAGCAGTCTTGAAGAAGTAGTGTTGTCCTTCCAACGAAAGACAGTGCTGACTCTTGACATGCAGACAGGTAATGGGCCACAGCAGAGTCAGTCGACGTTGAAGACTATAGGTAGGTAGGTCATCACAGAGCAGACCCATTGTAGTCCTGGTAGATATTACTATTGGTGGGCCACCAGAGGTGCAGACCCACTGCAGTCCTTGTAGAAATAATGGTATTGGTGGGTCATCAAAGGTGTAGACCCACTGTAGTCCTTGTAGAGATGGCCAGCAGCCATCTGTTTGACTGTGCAGGTGCACAAT
Source organism: Schistocerca gregaria (assembly GCF_023897955.1). Taxonomy (NCBI): domain Eukaryota; kingdom Metazoa; phylum Arthropoda; class Insecta; order Orthoptera; family Acrididae; genus Schistocerca; species Schistocerca gregaria. The sequence goes on from NC_064927.1 coordinate 316,730,990, forward strand.
CACCATTGAAGAGTCTTGCGGATAATATAGCAAGTCCATAACCACCACTTGTGCACTCACAAAAATTGTTTTTGAAATGTCCTTACAACCAGCAATGCTGTTATCCAGTCCCTTACTGAATTATTAACACATGTGCAAACACTATCAGTCCGTACTTCTCACATATTGTCCATATACTATGACCAACAGAAACGTGTGCAGTGAAATGTAATTTACAATTTGATGAACTGGTGTCAATTACAGTTTTATAACATGAGAATACAATAACAAAGGTACAAAAAGTATCATTAAAGAACATAATAGTACAGATAACATTTGCAGTAATACAGGCTTTACAAAAGAATCGAAATAACAAATACATCAGTGTTACAAAAATTATGACATAAGTACATACATAAAAGATCAGAATAACTTTTGAAACATCAACTTCACACATGAGCATTAGAACAAAACAGAATAAATAATGTGTAAACATCTTTAGGAAGTAAATAACATGTTATTAACGCAAATTATATTTGAGGATAACAGTATTCCTCATCATAGTGAATGTAGCTTAGCATTAGAAGATAAAAAATTCTATGAAACAGCACACAAGGACAGGAAGCAAACAAATACACAAGGGTACACAAACACATAGTGGGATAACACAAGGAAAGGACAGGGTTTGTTTTACTGCAGTATTTTGCAAACAAAACTTTCTTTACTTCTCGGAGATCTCCCTTCGTTCTTCATTATTTCCAAGAAGTCTTATCTATACCTGATTTCTGTACTTTTCTCGTATAACTTCTCAATGCATTTCTTCCAATCCATCGCAAATCATTCTTTTATATAGGCTACCCCCTCTTAAACTAACTTAAATCTACTGAGCTCAGATGCTTAACTAAGGGATGAGGCAATGCAGCAGCACAAAACAATTTACACAAAAAGCAATGATAAAAAAATGGAAATTGGCAAAAAAAAAGGCAGCAATATTACAACTAATATAAGGCAATGCGCAGCAAACAAGAAAAATAAATCAGTAGTAAAACTAGCTTAACAGAGTAATACAAAGTGATATTTAGTAGCACTATGCCAGGAAAACAGCAGCAGCAAATGCAGTAACTTATATCTAAACATGGTAAAGCTCAAGCATAAAAATATTACACTAAAGACAACAATGCAGATAAGGGAAATGTATATTCACATCTTAATATCTATGTAATTAAACTGGTGCACGACAACAACTTATTGTAAAAAAAAAATATTACCATGTACTTGAAAAGAAAATTATGTATGCAGTTACTGTTACTAGTCCCTTCTTATTGTTCTTTCCTTTCCAAGTGCTCCTTTTTGAAGAATGTGGATCATAAAATCGTTATTTAATAGATCTCACTAGTCATAATATATATATAGCAGTTCATGACACCAATTCTTACAAATTTCAAAACTCCGCCATCTCTCTCCCCACGTCCACCACTGCTGGCGGCTCACCTCCAACTGCGCAACGCTACGCGCTGTTAGCATCCAGCTGCCGCTGCCCAACACTACAATGGCAGACAACAATGCAGACTAAACACAGACTGCACACGGCACAGCCAGTGATTTTTTCATACCGAGCGCTATGTGGCGTTACCAATAAGAAAACCTAAACAGCCTACTTACAGTTTAAATTTATTACTTCTTCGTTACTAATTATATTTCGCAGGCAGTATCCACTTATGCTGCTAAAAGTAACTGCACAAATATCATTTTACGACAAATAGTTCACAAGATGCGTGAATAAATGTCGCATCATGCATGAAGTTTTAATATATTTATTCTGCACTATTAAGACACTTTTACGGTAGGGTCAATTTAAGGAAATCCCTGACACCTGGCAGCGCTTTTGACAGTTTTCATCTGGGTAGCACAAACATTTTTAGGCGAGACAATAGCCGTCTATACAGTTACGAAGAGGTGTTGCCAGAGCGACGTTTACAAAACAGCGTTGCAGACACGAGGAGCAGCTGCGCACAGCGTACACAAACTGGCACCACAAAACAATTAAATTTTTGATTTCGTTTCTAACAGGGAAGTGGCAAAAGCGGATACCCGGGGCAGTACCAGATCTGTTAATTAGTTTGCATATAAAAAATGTGATTCTAACAGTCACTCGTCCGCTCTGTCAAATTCTACGTTTTCTGCCATGTGGTTGTAGACTAAGAGACACACTTACACCTTACTTACGGGAAGTCGCCACATATTCGCGGCGCCGACATTTTCTGATTTTTCTCGTTGACAGATCATCCGGCAATAATTCCAGATTTATAATAAGAGACATATAACGACCTTTCTTAAACGAGTGTTTGTTCATTTGGACTCTCTCGTTTTGTCTGTCTACCGTCTGTTACTTTTCTGTTCGTTATATCTTTTCTACACTGTCAGTGTGTTTGCGTGTGGCACACTTATTTTATTTTATTTTTAAACAATGAAGGGGGAATGAACGTTAGCATGTATACTGGACGGATTTTAGCGTTATGTTAAGACATTCGAAGAGAAGTATTGGGGAAGTAGGGAAGTGGAGAAGTAGGGTGGGCTGCAAAATGTTGACTGTGGACAGAACAGTCGTCATGACTGGGTAGAGTGGGAGGGGAGAGGGAGGGGAAATGGTTCAAATGGCTCTGAGCACTATGCGAATGAACTTCTGAGGTCATCTGTTGCCTAGAACTTAGAACTAATTAAACCTAACTAACCTAAGGACATCACACACATCCATGCCCGAGGCAGGATTCGAGCCTGCGACCGTAGCGGTCGCTCGGCTCCAGATTGTAGCGCCCAGAACCGCACTGCCACTCCGACCGACGAGGGAGGGGAGAAGAAGATCTAGGTGTTCAGACGACTCATTTAAAATCTCTAACCGCCTGAAGTATTCGTTCTGGACCATTAGTAATTGTCTCAAAATTTTCGTGTTAGGATACTGTGCAGTCTGCAGAATTTTACATTAGAGGTTTTGCACACTATGTATAACAGACACAGCTAGTTACAGTTTCCACAGCCAGTGCAAGCGAAGTGTGAACTTAACGCTTAACGTTGTGATGGTTCTCTAGCGAAAGCGTTGGCATGCGTACATCTGACTGAATATGTACTCAGAAATTGTCCTGTTCGTCTGAAATGTACTGCAGTTTAACGAAATTTCATGTCAGAAGCTTCATGCTTTCACTTACAAAACACCGTTAATGGTGGTTCTGTAAATACAGTATACATAATACATTTTCACATTTGGATATGTGTAGTTTCAAAGCAGAGTTTTCTTAAGAATTTGCTACACAATTGAATTGCGGTGTTTACTGCTCTTTTTTTTTATATGTTTTGAAGTCAAGTTTCCCTCTTATGTAGCAGACTTTTAAGTCGAAAGAAACCTTGTTTTCCTTTTACCCTTCGCAATTTTTGGCTTTTGGGAACCCGCTTTATTTCTTCTGCATTTACATTCTTTGCCCTTCAATTCACTTCTGTAAAGCTTCACACAAGTTACCTTCATACAGATTTTACTGTGCTTTCACCTGTTTTCCATTCGAAACTGTGTTTTTGTGTGTTTGTGGATTGTGAGCACCATGAACTTCGTGAATTCATTGTTATTGAGTACAGTTTCGTATTCCTATTTGTGTCAAGTCAAGTGCAAAATATGTAAATGCAACAACAGAAAAGGTGGTTTCTTAAAACTTGACAAATCGCGAATGATGAAAAAGTTAAAGTAAAATCAAGTGCTTTCGACTTCAGCTTCTATTAACATAAAATTCATAAACAAAACCTGCTTTCAATTTGTAAACAATAAAATGTAGAAAAGTACTGTGCATGCCATATTTATCGAACCACCATTGGTCACATTTTGTTGAAACAGCGAAGAGCATCTTGTGTAAAGCTCTCTTAAACTTCAGTACGATGAAAACGAAAAGAAATGGTAACTGATACATATCACTTGCTGCTATAGATGGCCACAAAAAGAAACATAGAATATTTACTGTTGAATAGTTGTTAATGGATGAAAGATTAACTCGAAAGTGATTTGAAAACAGAAACTGGCCTAAGGTAGCGAATGTGGAACTCTGTAGCCTACTGTAAGTTCTGCTTACCACGAAGTTTTGCTGGGTCGTCATCCAGTTTGCTGGCCGGTATGGCTGTGCGGTTCTAGGCGCTTCAGTCTGGAACCGCGTGACCGCAACGGTCGCAGGTTCGAATCCTACCTCGGGCATGGATGTGTGTGATGTCCTTAGGTTAGTTAGGTTTAAGTAGTTCTAAGTTCTAGGGGACTCATGACCATAGATGTTAAGTCCCATAGTGCTCAGAGCCATTTTTCGTCATCCAGTTTAATTAAAATTGGGAAAATTTAATATAGGTGAAAAGAACTGAATTAATCACTGAATTGGTAAGCATTACTAACGTGTTAATGTTAATAGGAAGATCCAGTTGATTAGGTGGAACGAGTATATGAGAACAAATTAAGTACACACGATATCTCAAATAATTTAGAGCAAGCAGGAGCTCAAGCCTCAACAAAAAATAATCACAAAAATCTAGAAACATTTACACACACAGGAACAGAGATAAAAAGAACTTTTCCCATCGTAATAAGTCGAAGGCTCAGATGTTCATCCACATAACTATGACTCAATTAAGGTGAACACGAATAGTATGGAAATCGTTCCGACAAAGAAATTTGTCTGCATCATCTTCCACATGAAACTAAGGTACGCTGACGTGAAACGCTCTCGAAAGTTGTCAATATTCAACAACTAAGCAAAATTACTAGGTCATATGAAAACTTCAACACAAAATATGTAAGGCGTATAGACACAAAGAGTAATGAAATATCATGCATGACTAAGAATAAACTTATACAAGACGATACTGCAATTACACAGAGTGAAATTACCACACGTGATACGAACAAAAGCTACCCAATCATAAAGCTGCAACGAAGTGAAAAGCAGAAGATGCAAAATACAGACACACGAGAAAAATTCACACATACATTCCAATTAAAAGAGAAGTCAGACAATTCTATTTTAAACTCGTGCTGGAGTAATGTACTTCCTACATCATGTGTTCTGGTTACACAAAGAAAGGACCGGAAAAACTTACTAAACACAGAGAATATACTCGTGACTTAACTCCGAAAAATGTAAGAATTCGACAACCGAACTTGAAACTGGACTATGAAATCAAACGTGTACATCAGTTAGAATAGCTACACACCTTCACACATTAATACATTTACCCTGAGTGACGACAGCACGCTCTCCCTGCAACGAACTTCCCCCAGGTAGCCGGAAGAGACTAGAGGGATCCTTTCCGCCACCAACTTAACTACTGTCTGGAGACTACCGAAAGGGCACAAAGTCTTTGCCCTGAATGAGAAAGCCACATTGGCTACGCTGTGAATAACACAGCAGACAGACAGATGCCGTACTGCTGCCATATAGAAGACAGATTCAACGTACACACTCGTTCACTCATTCAACAGAGAATAAAGAGAGAGGAAATCTGGAAGCACAAAATGTAGGTAATGTACATAGTGTTGGGTGCTTCCCGGAAGTATTTATACTGTGATGTAGTGGAATGATAATGAAAAGGAAGTACAAAAGTAAATCAAAATTTATTGGGTATAACAACGCCAAATACGAGTTATACACTGAAGTGCCAAAGAAAATGGGATAGACATGCATATTCAGATACAGAGATATGTAAAGAGGCAGAATGCAGCGCTGCGGTCGGCAACGCCTATATAAGGCATCGGCGCAGTTTGTCAGATCGGTTACTGCTGCTACAATGGCAGGCTATCAAGATTGAAGTGAGTCTGAACGGCGCACGAGCGATAGGACACAGCATCTTCAAGGTAGGGAAGAAGTGGGGATTTTCCCTTACGACCATTTCACGAGTGTACCGTGAATATCGGGAATTCGGTAAAACATCAAGCCTCCGATATCGCTGCGGCCGGGAAAAGATCCTGCAAGAACGGGACCGACGACGACTGAAGAGAATCGTTCGACGTGACAGAATTGCAACCCTTCCGCAAATTGCTGCAGATTTCAATGTTGGGCTATCAGCAAGTGTCAGTGTGCGAACAGCTCAACGAAACATCATCAATATGGGCTTTCGGGGTCGGAGAACCACTCGTGTATCTTTGATAATAGCACGACACGGCCGGCCGGAGTGGCCGTGCGGTTCTAGGCTCTACAGTCTGGAGCCGAGCGGCCGCTACGGTCGCAGGTTCGATTCCTGCCTCGTGCATGGATGTGTGTGATGTCCTTAGGTTAGTTAGGTTTAATTAGTTCTAAGTTATAGGCGACTGATGACCTCAGAAGTTAAGTCGAATAGTGCTCAGAGCCATTTGAACCATTTGAAGCTCTACGCCTCGCCTGGTCCCGTCGACACCGACACTGGACTGTTGACGACTGGAAAAATTTTGCCTGGTCGGACGAATCTCGTTTCAAATTGTATCTGACGGATGGACGTGTACGGGTATGCGGACAAACTCATGAGTCCATGGACCCTGCATGCCAGCAGGGGACTGTACGAGCAGGTGGAGGCTCTGTGATGGTGTGCGACCTGTGCAGTTGCAGTGATGCTGGACCCGTGACACGTCTCTGAGTACGTTGGTGGATCGTCTGGACGGTCTGATTGCCGTGCAGGCCAGCTGCGTGCACTCGACGAGAGGTGCGCAGGCCTGCACCAGATTTCAGCGCCGCTGGTCGTGGCGCTGATTGTGGTTGGCAGGCGACTGCTTCGCGTCAGCAAGGCGCCCCGTCCGTGTTCTGCGAGTGGGCCAGGCTGTTGTTCGACACCTTCTAGCCGTCTCTTTCCTTTCAATTATAATTCCATACCTCCCACAAGCGGGGAGTGAGCCGGCACCAACGGTGTTGCCGTATTTTAGCCTAGGAGAGCTCGAGAACACAAGAATACAATTTTACATTAAGACGATCGAAAAAATGACATAAAAATTGAAGAAAATATGCACTTTTTATTTACAAAATACAGTTTGTTTATTTCTTTTTCGCTTTACCCACACATACTTCTGAACTTCTTGTGCTATCGCCAGTGTTTTTTTAACTATAGTGTCTGAAAAATATTAACGACATTATTACGTTTTGTGGAGGTTACGTCAATTTCAGCTCAAAGCTACTGCTGTATACAAAGGGCTGATAATTTAGCGCTGTATGTGGGTAAAAATTTGCTCACATGACGCAGACAACACTGTCAGTATATTTCGGCTGGTAGTGTTATATGTGTGTTTTATGCAAGATATTAGGTGCAAATGGTGAAGCGTCTTCCATCTTAATCCTTTTAATCAATTTTAAAGTGAAAATCGCTATATCATATGACGGTTTTAGCGTTTTACATACAGTTTCTGATGCGGCAGTCGTGTTTATCGTTGTTTTAGATGCGTTGGAACACTTGTTTTCGCAACTATCGCCGTTTTATCGCGTATTTTATAATGAAACAAAAGTTTCATGTCGTAATAATTGGTTTCTGTGTATAATAGTTTTAAGGGTGGCATGTAGTTTCAAAGCTTTATTAACATTTGGGATGTTTAACTTGTGGTTCAAATGGTTCACATGGCTCTGAGCACTATGGGACTTAACACCTATGGTCATCAGTCCCCTAGCATATATATAAAGATGATTTGACTTACCAAACAAAAGCGCTGGCAGGTCGATAGACACACAAACATACACACAAAATTCAAGCTTTCGCAACCAACGGTTGCTTCTTCAGGAAAGAGGGAAGGAGAGGGAAAGACGAAAGGATGTGGGTTTTAAGGGAGATGGTAAGGAGTCATTCCAATACCGGGAGAGGAAAGACTTACCTTAAGGGGAAAAAAGGACAAGTATACACTCGCGCGCGCGCGCGCGCGCACACACACACACACACACACACACACACACACACACACACACACATATCCATCCGCACATGCACAGACACAAGCAGCATATATATGTGTGAGTGTTTTAGAGAGACAATAAGGCATACAGAGTGAGTGATAAAGAGAGGAGAGGCTTAGACATTTATATCTAGGACAATTACCGGTTTTTCAGAGGAGGCGGTGGCAATGTTTGGGAATGGCGAGGAAGTGTGTTTTTATTGATTTATTTATACAGTTCCTGAGTTATGGCAAATATTGTTGAAAGACGTTTACTGCCGCATGAGCAGGAACCATGAGAGCTGTTGCTACCTGACTTTTCTAATTATTCAGTACACTGGTCGGCAGGAACCTGAACATCAATGAATAAGTCAAAAACGAAGTAATATTTCCCATGGCCTGTATGCTAATTCAAAACTGTCTGTAATTTTAGAGTAAAATATGCGGCATTTAATCGACATGTGTGAAACGACACGGATGAATTAGCTACGGAAATGACATTCAGGGGAATTCGTTTAATGTATTTTATAAATATCTCTTCATGTGGGACAAACTGAACATGGCGAATGTCTTCTTTCAAAACTGACGTGGATTACGATGAAGTTTAAAACTGTTGCAGTTACAATTAACACATGTAATTTTGCGTCCGCAAGGTACTGCTGAACACTGTGGAAAATATGCATTATTTCCTATGATCGCGACAAAATATATTGTATATGATTCTGCAGAAATAATTTCGGTACCCATACCAATAAGGTGAGCTTACCTGCACCAGAATTAATACATGCCCTGGACAAGTAAAAGAGCAAGTCATTGGTCACTTAAACTTCACTTAAACGTCAAGTCTCGAATTGCAAGATAATTTAAATGAACAGTCCGCCTGCTTAGCTGGGTGGTAACGTGCTTACCTCCCATGCAAGCGGGCCCGGGTTCGCTTCCCGTCCGAGTTGGAGATTTTACCCGCTCGCGGACTGGGTGTTGTGCTGTCCTCATCATCATTTCATCCTCATGACCGGTGCGCAAGTCATTCAATGTGGCGTCGACTGAAATAAGACTTGCACTTGGCGAAGGAACTTCCCCGCATGGGGGCTCCCAGCCAACGATGCCATACACTCATTTCCATTTTAGATGAACAATTACAAATCATGACTTGATTACGTGATTCACACGATGCCGATCTCAATGAGATTCTAGCACTGCAGCACGAACACTCACCATTCTAACTGTCACCTCAGATGTCGATCGAAGTCAAACGGCTGTCTACTAGTCTCCAACATCGAATCTTCTCTCGATCAATCTCCAGGAGAGAATGTTCTTTCGAATTCCCTCAAGAACAGAAAACCTGTCGATCGCCTCTGCAAACCGAATCTTTTGTCTCTAGCTTTGGCGCCTCAATGATATAATTTCGCCAAAACTCATCTCAGTCAACCAGGGCTGGTAAAAATAGAAAATTTTCCATGACAATCCCCTCCTCTCGTCTTACGAGCGTCAGAGCGAATTATGTCACTTGTTAGCTCCCAGTCAGAGCTCTAGTCTTGGTTTTAGCCCAAGAGACGTGAGCAAATGCTTGTTTCTTACCCTGCCATCATGAATATTTTTCGAGAAAGTCTCAGCCTTTCCCACGGTTTAGGCAAACACATCTTGCCTCAGTAGGTGTGCTGGGGGTGTGACTTCCTCCATAATCAGTATGTCACACGGGGGCTTGAAACGGTCATCAGTTTTGTAGCTGATCTTCAGGGCTGGAGGCAGCAAGTCTGCGCTGGAGCTGTTGCCCACATTAGTCTTTTATGAAGATTTGGGTGGACGAAGATTACTATAAACTTTCTAGGTTACTTATCTTTTCACGTAGAGTTGGCTCCAGTTCTTCTTGTATAGGGGTTTGATTCTTGAAGCTGAAATTGTCACATTTTAGGTCCTCATGATTAACTTCATCTAATTAAATTTGAAGATTTTTTTGCAGAATTTTTGTTGTTACGTTAATATATTTTGTCACATTTTAGAAAATCATGCAGTCTTTTGATTTTTCACATTAACATAGGCGAAATTACATTGTTCGCACAAAACACAAAAATAAGTCCGATTACATCAGAGGCACGCTTACTACCGTCGCGCTCAGCTGAAATAACGATATTCCACATTGTTTACAGTTTTTCCTGATGAATGAATTTCTACTAGTGTCGTTTATTATTTCATAAATGAATCCCTAAATAAACATAGTAAACGGTACTAGATTGCATAATTAATAACAGAAATTTTAAGTGCGCCAAATATGTCGTAATTTCAAATGCTTCTAAATAAATAATTTTAACTGTACATTCATAACTAGTACTTATCGATCATAACACCCAAAATAAAGTAATTCCTTTTGATAAATTTAGCTTGAAATATAACATACTGTGTACAATATTATATGAAAGTTTTCAAAAAAGCAGCTGAGACAATAATGACCTGTCCAAAACTCGAAAAATAATACTGGTGTCGACAAAAACTAGCAATAAAGGCGACAGCTCTGTTGGATTCTTTACCTGAGGCTCTGTTGCTCACACTGGATCCACGGCGCCACCTTCACCACGTGACGAGTTTGGGAAGTTTAGGACATCCAAACGTTACCGCTTATGGATGAAAACTATTATTTCAGTTAGATCTGCCTTGCTTGTCCCTTGACATATTGTTGGGAATATCAAATTGTCTAACTCGATATGATTAGAAAGAGCTGCTTGCGACCCTGGATACAATCGTTTCCGCTCTGTGCACATTGAAATTATTGGTGGAAAACAATCTTAACAGACTTTTATTGACTGAAAAACAGTCTTAGTTGACTTTTAATCATAGTTGACGGGTGTCTTATTCAAAGCGTATTTAGTGAGATACACGCCAGCATCTTCCCACGCCCTTTTTATTAATTTAATGAGGAGTACGGATCCGGATTATCATTTATTAATCATTGTAAACCCCCAAAAATGCTTAAACTTCTACTCGAGAGGTAGGTGATATTTGCAAACCATTAGCAAATGGCAAAAGCCAATGAATAGTTCTGAGAAAGCAAACGATATGAAAAGGATCTTACACATCTCTATCTTTTATTGCAAAGTGATAGTTGTTCATTCATACGTTTCTTTCTCCGGAGCTATTGTTTTTTGTGTATGATAATTCTCTTCTAGATTTTTCGTGCTAGCTGTTTCCATATCAAAATACGACGAGAGATCAGGTGTACTGACCAAATGTCTTAGAGAGCAGGTGTTTTGACGAAATCTCGTATCAGAAACTAGAGACGATGACGTCCCTTATATTTGATGGTCTACTTCTCAACAATTTTAAAGTATAGTAAAGTATAGTATACAGAACATCAGCTTTCTTCCCATTCACTCCCAAGATCTAATCTTATGACGAATTTTATTTACGTCCCCTCCATAGGAATTGCAGGGGCAGGAGTCAAGACGTTATTTTAATGTGTCCCTTTTGGAACTACATACTTACTTCAATGTGTCCAAGGAATTCTACACTTCAAAACAGTGTCCATACGGCCTCTTTGTCTTATTACTTTGTGCACTCCATGGAGCATCTAGGCCTAACACTGCTGCAATCTAAAAAGCAAAGACTACTGGGACACTGTTGACATAAAGAGAAACACAAGCAGAGGGAAATCCTCATTGTTGTAAGATTATATAACTGCGTAACAGTCAATGGAAGGTGTCAGATCGAAAATTATCTTCGAATACGGGACCCTTACCAGATATGCTTGATCGAGTAAACAGAGCAAATCCAAAGGAGAGCTGCGCATTTCGGTAAAATTAGATTCAAGCTCTCACCGAGGCTCATCAGTCGTTCTTCCCACGCAACATTCGCGACTGGATCAGGAGAGGCAGATGTGAGTGAGATACACAAAGCATCCTCCGCCACACACCGAAAGATGGTTTGCGGCGTGTAGATGTGGATTTCACAGTTCTGATGCTGGAAGTGTTCCTGACCCCTCTGTGCCCTCCTATGGACACCTTCGAATGCGGAGTGTCGTTGAGTTTCATTATCGAGCTACAGTTTCCTGATGTGTCGGTAAGTGGCGCCTTGGGCGAGATTTTAGCACATGCGCAGTTCACACTAGAAGTCAGTCTGCTGTAGGTTGAATGTTTATACGAAAGAGCATCTCTTGATCGTGGCCTGAGCCTCATAACTGTGGAGGTCCGCTTGCTGCTTTTGGGTGGTGGAAGTTTACTTTCAGGAGTGTGCCTGGGCCTCCTGGAGGGCAGCCATTTCCCTCAGCCTGTGCGGTCGCGGGCCATACCCTGATATTCGACTAACCGTGTTTCTACCACATTGCTTGGTGTACATGGTCACGAACACCGTTCTTAACACTATGCCGTACCGTGACACCACAGTGGTATCTTGCGCGAAATAGGGGTCAACGGCCGGCGACACCAGAATGGTGTCGAGTGAATAGTATCGCTCAGTGACCGGCGACACCACAGTGGTATCGTGTGCATAGTATCGTTCAGTGGCCGGCGACAGCACGTTAGTATCTTTGCATTCTGTTGGTGTTATGTTTAGGTAACAATAAGTTACACACGTCAACAAGTGTTTTGTTTTTATAAGCACTTGTCCCCTTTCATCATGGCGGACGAAAGAGACAATAGGATTATTTACTATGAATGCGCGGACGTCTTGTCTGACGTTCCGGACGACTTGGCCGCTTCGGAAGAAGACATTGGATAAGTAGCTGCAGCAGCAAGTCGTATACTCCTAGCTCACTCATTTGTTACATATTTTAATTCTTAATTTCTTTGAGTGCTTTTGGTACTTGCATTGTTTAATTCATAAATTTCGGGCGTATTATAGTATTTGAGAGTTGTAGCGTCGCGTTTTAGTACCTGAATAGTGTAAAATAGCGTAGTCTCCTTCCGCCGCCAAGCAGTGTTTCAGCAGTGCGCAAGTAGCAGCATTACTGCATTTACTAGGAAATCTTGTATTTTAATAACCGCTTAAATTTTGTGTTGATTTGTTTGCGCTCTCTGTAGATTAGCTCAGAAGTTCTTTGCACAACAGTTTTTAGCATGGATAGGGACTGCAACTGCTGTGTTCGGATGCAGGCTGAGTTGGCATCCCTTCGCTTCCAGCTTCAGGCTGTGTTGGCTTCGGTCACACAGCTTGAGGCTGTTGCCAATGGGAATCACTGTGGGGGTCCGGATGGGGGTTTGTCAGGGACGGCCAGCTCGTCCCACGCATCCCCCGATCGGACTAAGACTGTGGTTGCCCGGGATACTGGCCGCATTGAGGCTGATTCCTCACCTGCGGTAGAGTGGGAGGTCGTCTCAAGGTATGGCAGGGGGCGAAAGACATTCCGGAGGGCTGAACGGAAGGCCTCTCCGGTTTGTCTGACGAACCGGTTTCAGGCTCTGTCTCAGGCTGATACTGATCTTCGGCCTGACATGGCTGCTTGTCCTATTCCAGGGGTTGCCTCTCAGTCTGCAAGATCCGGGCGGTCGCAGAGGGTGGGTTTACTGGTAGTTGGGAGCTCCAACGTCAGGCGCGTAATGGGGCCCCTTAGGGATATGGCAGCAAGAGAGGGGGAGAAAACCAACCAATATGCACTCCGTGTGCATACCGGGGAGAGTCATTCCAGATGTGGAAAGGGCCCTTCCGGATGCCATGAAGGGTACAGGGTGCACCCATCTGCAGGTGGTCGCTCATGTCGGCACCAATGATGTGTATCGCTATGGATCGGAGGAAATCCTCTCTGGCTTCCGGCGGCTATCTGATTTGATGAAGACTGCCAGTCTCGCTAGCGAGATGAAATAAGAGCTCACCATCTGCAGCATCGTCGACAGGACTGACTGCGGACCTTTGGTACAGAGCCGAGTGGAGGGTCTGGATCAGAGGCTGAGACGGTTGTGCAACCATGTGGGCTGCAGATTCGTCGACTTGCGCCATAGGGTGGTGGGGTTTCGGGTTCCGCTGGATAGGTCAGCAACAAGCGGCTACACGGGTAGCAGGGGTTGTGTGGCGTAGGCTGGGCGGTTTTTTAGATTAGATGGCCTCGGACAAGTACAGAAAGGGCAACAGTCTCAACGGGTGCGGGGCAAAGTCAGGACATGCGGGGACCAAGCAGCAATCGGTATTGTAATTGTAAACTGTCGAAGCTGTGTTGGTAAAGTACCGGAACTTCAAGCGCTGATAAAAGCACTGAAGCTGAAATCGTTATAGGTACAGAAAGCTGGCTGAAGCCAGAGATAAATTCTGCCAAAATTTTTACAAAGGTACAGAGAGTGTTTAGAAAGGATAGATTGCATGCAACCGGTGGTGGAGTGTTCGTCGCTGTTAGTAGTAGTTTATCCTGTAGTGAAGTAGAAGTGGATAGTTCCTGTGAATTATTATGGGTGGAGGTTACACTCAACAACCGAACTAGGTTAATAATTGGCTCCTTTTACCGACCTCCCGACTCAGCAGCATTAGTGGCAGAACAACTGAGAGAAAATTTGGAGTACATTTCACATAAATTTTCTCAGCATGTTATAGTCTTAGGTGGAGATTTCAATTTACCAGATATAGACTGGTACACTCAGATGTTTAGGACGGGTGGTAGAGACAGAGCATCGAGTGACATTATACTGAGTGCACTATCCGAAAATTACCTCGAGCAATTAAACAGAGAACCGACTCGTGGAGATAACATCTTGGACCTACTGATAACAAACAGACCCGAACTTTTCGACTCTGTATGTGCAGAACAGGGAATCAGTGATCATAAGGCCGTTGCAGCATCCCTGAATATGGAAGTTAATAGGAATATAAAAAAAGGGAGGAAGATTTATCTGTTTAGCAAGAGTAATAGAGGGCAGATTTCAGACTACCTAACAGATCAAAACGAAAATTTCTGTTCCGACACTGACAATGTTGAGTGTTTATGGAAAAAGCTCAAGGCAATCGTAAAATGCGTTTTAGACAGGTACGTGCCGAGTAAAACTGTGATGGACGGGAAAAACCCACCGTGGTACAACAACAAAGTTAGGAAACTACTGCGAAAGCAAAGAGAGCTTCACTCCAAGTTTAAACGCAGCCAAAACCTCTCAGACAAACAGAAGCTAAACGATGTCAAAGTTAGCGTAAGGCTGGCTATGCGTGAAGCGTTCAGTGAATTCGGAAGTAAAATTCTATGTACCGACTTGACAGAAAATCCTAGGAAGTTCTGGTCTTATGTTAAATCAGTAAGTGGCTCGAAACACCATATCCAGACACTGCGGGATGATGGTGGCATTGAAACAGAGGATGACACGCGTAAAGCTGAAATACTAAATTCCTTTTTCCAAAGCTGTTTCACAGAGGAAGACCGCACTGCAGTTCCTTCTCTAAATCCTAGCACAAACGAAAAATTGGCTGACATCGAAATAAGTGTCCAAGGAATAGAAAAGCAACTGGAATCACTCAACAGAGGAAAGTCCACTGGACCTGACGGAATACCAGTTCGATTCTACACAGAGTACGCGAAAGAACTAGCCCCCCTTCTAACAGCCGTGTACCGCAAGTCTCTAGAAGAACGGAAGGTTCCAAATGATTGGAAAAGAGCACAGGTATTCCCAGTCTTCAAGAAGAGTCGTCGAGCAGATGCGCAAAACTATAGACCTATATCTCTGACGTCGATCTGTTGTAGAATTTTAGAACATGTTTTTTGCTCGTGTATCATGTCGTTTTGGAAACCCAGAATCTACTCTGTAGGAATCAACATGGATTCCGGAAACAGCGATCGTGTGA
Source organism: Schistocerca gregaria (assembly GCF_023897955.1). NCBI lineage: Eukaryota > Metazoa > Arthropoda > Insecta > Orthoptera > Acrididae > Schistocerca > Schistocerca gregaria. The sequence goes on from NC_064927.1 coordinate 316,746,609, forward strand.
GACCCAACTCGCTTTATTTGTGCATGAGACCCAGAAAATATTAGATAAAGGCTCCCAGGTAGCTGCTATTTTTCTTGACTTCCGGAAGGCGTTCAATGCAGTTCCGCCTGTCGCCTGATAAACAAAGTAAGAGCCTACGGAATATCAGACCAGCTGTGTGGCTGGATTGTAGCAAACAGAACACAGCATGTTGTTATCAATGGAGAGACGTCTACAGACGTTAAAGTAACCTCTGGCGTGCTACAGGGGAGTGTTATGGGACCTTTGCTTCTCACAATATATATAAATGACCTAGTAGATAGTGTCGGAAGTTCCATGCGGCTTTTCGCGGATGATGCTGTAGTATACTGAGAAGTTGCAGCATTAGAAAATTGTAACGAAATGCAGGAAGATCTGCAACGGATAGGCACTTGGTGCAGGGAGTGGCAACTGACCCTTAACATAGACAAATGTAATGTATTGCGAATACATAGAAAGAAGGATCCTTTATTGTATGATTATATGATAGCGGAACAAACACTGGTAGCAGTTACTTCTGTAAAATATCTGGGAGTGTGCGTGCGGAACGATTTGAAGTGGAATGATGATATAAAATTAATTGTCGGTAAGGCGGGTACCAGGTTGAGATTCATTGGGAGAGTCCTTAGAGAATGTAGTCCATCAACAAAGGAGGTGGCTTACAAAACACTGGTTCGACCTATACTTGAGTATTGCTCATCAGTGTGGGATCCGTACCAGATCGGGTTGACGGAGGAGATAGAGAAGATCCAAAGAAGAGCGGCGCGTTTCGTCACAGGGTTATTTGGTAACCGTGATAGCGTTACGGAGATATTTAGCAAACTCAAATGGCAGACTCTGCAAGAGGGGCGCTCTGCATCGCGGTGTAGCTTGCTCGCCAGGGTTCGAGAGGGTGCGTTTCTGGATGAAGTTTCGAATATATTGCTTCCCCCTACTTATACCTCCCGAGGAGATCACGAATGTAAAATTAGAGAGATTCGAGCTCGCACGGAGGCTTTCAGACTGTCGTTCTTCCCGCGAACCATACGCGACTGGAACAGGAAAGGGAGGTAATGACAGTGGCAAGTAAAGTGCCCTCCGCCACACACCGTTGGGTGGCTTGCGGAGTATAAATGCAGATGTAGATGTAGATGTAGCAAAAACAGTGACGGAACTATTGACACCTTCTGATGGAAAGTAGCATCACCACCGCATGGATAATTATTATAACAGTGTAGAAGTTGCAGAGAAGTTACTTGAAAAGAAAATTCGAGTTTGTGGAACGATACGGCTAAATAGAGGATTTCCGGAAAATTAGAGGGCGCAAAAGTCAATGTGTTTGAAGCTTGTCATCAACGGAAAGGTGACAAGCGGCCGGCGCCTAGCGAATATGTTTGTACGAGAGGTGCGGACTGCAAAGTGTTAATTATATCCGGTTAGCGGTCGGGTTTACGACACCCCGCTCGTATACCGCTACCTGGCGGGACTGCCTTAGAAAATAAAACAACCTTCGGCGCTCCCACTCTGGCTACGTGTCGCTTCTTAGAAAAATACGCCTTTAGTTCGCGCAGTAGTGTGTTTTCACTTAAACTGCACAACATTACAGTTTTTACTAATATTAAAACAATCTAAAACACAAATTTTGACGCATGTTACCTAACAGAATACTATTATTTGCAAGGCACCTATTTATGTTTTAAACTTCTCTCCAAATCGAGGTGTGGATTGGAACGCCACACAAGATATTATACACATGACACCTTTTATGGTCTACCTGGATATGGTTTTATCCGCACTCCTGTCGCAAACAGCTTGCGGCTGTATAGCCTTATCATTGATAGAAAACTATATCTGCGAAGATTGTTTTGGTCGCCAACTCTGAAGGAGCAACTTCAATACTTTATTGAGTTTAATATTTATTTAAATGTGCCAAAAGTTAATTTACCTTGATGACTTTCGTGGCAACAATTTGACTTCGATACAAGATGGATGCCGACTGAGATAGTCTTACGTGGCTTAATGGTTGCCATCTTTACTTTTAATGATCACGTAAAGTTAATATTCTGATGAAGCAAGTATAAAGGTAAGAAATCTTATCAAATTCAGCTATAGAAAGACATATACAGCAGACCACACTTTTTGTCTCTTCAGATTAAAATTAAACAATTATAACACTGCAAGATTGTTGTAACATCAAAATTAACTAACTACGATCTTTTGACTGTAACACAGCATTTACATTTAATGAAATGGCAGGGAACTTTGGATCGGTGTATTACTTTGGGACAAGGATTATAACAAATATTTTTAACAAAACTATATCAGAACTTCGACAGACCACGAGGTTGATTGTATGATTATGATACACTGCTAAAGACTGTTAATACGAAAAGGACTTGCCTTGTTTGTTGCAGTCGTATCGGTATTGAAGTTGTTGCTTGCTGTGTGAAAATTAGAATAGGCTCTTCACGTCTCCAGTGATGAAGTTAATGCTTGCGGTATTCATGTTAACTTGCTTTGTCATTAGCTCCATATTCCATCATATAAAACCAGTCGGATAGTCTTGCTTTCTGACACAAAATGAACTGGAGATGACTTCAGGAACAACAAACCATTGCTACACCAAATATTAAGCACTTTCTCTCCGCATTGTTATTGCTTGAAGCTCACATAGCCACAGATGTTGTAAACATTCATTGTGGTGTCTGTTTGTTCTATATCGTGTCTCCCTACCACTTTCGCGCAACGACGCTCTGAGCGTGTTTTTTAGGGAATTGACTAGTTTGAACCTGGGAGCTGTTGCTGGTAAAGAGACGCCAGAGCACACACGACACGTAGAATTCAGAAGAGTTCAGTGAGACTAGCGATGATATAACCAAATACTAAATGATCTCAGCGTCAGCTTCACTGCACTCCCTGTAAAAGAATCTTAATACTAACTAAGTTTAGTGGAAGGGGTTCAAGGCTTTCCTATTTTTAGTTAGCTGGTAAAATAAAAGCAGTTAAGTTTACCATTGGAAATTTTATTCTACTCACAAAACATTGTTTATAAATTGCGCTATTGATAAAAAAAATGGTTCAAATGGCTCTGAGCACTATGGGACTCAACTGCTGTGGTCATTAGTCCCCTAGAACTTAGAACTACTTAAACCTAACTAACCTAAGGACATCACACACATCCATGCCCGAGGCAGGATTCGAACCTGCGACCGTAGCAGTCGCACGGTTCCGGACTGCGCGCCTAGAACCGCGAGACCACCGCGGCTGGCAAATTGTGCTTTCTAGGTGAGTTTATATTGATAAAAGGAAGTGTTTTAATACAGGATGGTAAAAACCAACTGCGTTCAACAAAACGGTGAACGAATATTCCCTGAATGGGTTTCAAGTTCTACAATGGATCGAAGGATGACCTATGCCATATCACATCTATAATCTAGGTTTAAATTAAGTTTCACAAAAGAGAAAACTATCAAAATGGTCTACAGTGACCCTCAATTATCTTTAATTACTTATCTAACTTGTCGTAAATTACAGTGGCTGATGTGGCTTCTTAATAACTACATAACAGAAAAATCATCGCGTTTCAGATTTTTATTTCAAGTGGCAAATGTGAACACCATGAGCTTTAATTGACGATCGACACTAGTATTACGCAAAAAGAGGGTTAACAGATGAGTCTTCTGCAGTTCTGAGTGAAGCTTTATGCGCTCAAAAATGCGGCATCGGGTGCGTTCATTACCTTGTCGGTGTTCGTGAGGGGGCCGCGGGCAGCACAGCTCCGCTCACCTCGCCGACTCGGAACTAACTCTTCCCCTTACTTTTCCTTACTAGAATTTACCGAAGTTGGTTTAAAAAAACTATCTGGCTGTGTTTTCATCTGACCAGTCAGGGTCTCAATGTTAACCTTAAGCTCCGCCTCCAAAAATTCTGTCATTCCAATGAGAAACGTTATACTTTTCGTGGTGGGGCAATGTTTTTTAAAGTTTGCAACGTAACAGAGACGCGAAAAAGTCTCATGCTAAAACTTGCAGCTGGTGTGGCCCTTTTTGTGTTATCGTAAGATCTATACTGTTCTTCTGGAGGGCTCCTTCTTTTAACATGGGCTGGGGGGTGGTCCTAACGTAACAGAGACGCGAAAAAGTCTCACGCTAAAACCTGCGGGTGGTGTCGTCCTAATGGTTAGCTGGCGACGTGGGTGTCCAGTCCGTCCCTTATCGTAGGGCCTTCTAGCTTAACACGGTTCTGCTCTCGGCTTCTGTTCTCGTTTCTCCCCTCGGAACTGCGTCTGTCTCACGGTGGGAAGGTATGACATGCATTTAGGCATTCTTGTGTTAGTCTGTGGTATTCCATTTGCTGACTCGTTACGCGTATTACTTTGGTTAATTTAATATCATGATTTATTCGGAGCTATGTGACATACTACTGGATTTGCTTATCATGTCAGGGTTTCCATGGAAGGTGTTGGATTTGCCTGACACCTTACAATGTCACGCCACGATATTTAAACTGTGTATGCTCGACTGCAGCTGCCTGCGACTTTCCGTTCTTTTCCTTCCTTGCAGTGCTCACACCAAGGCCACCCGAAAGATTGGCGGTTTAAAACTCATAGTGAATTCCCTACCCTTATGATTACATTTTCTTTGAACAAATTATATCTTCTAATACCCTAGTAAGTTGCTCTCTATATCTGTTTCTGTCCGAAATGTAGCCTAACTGTGCAGAACCTAATGTGAACTGAAATACAACTGATCTGAATGCAGATTGACTTTGTTTAAATGCGCAACGGAAGTAAAACAATTATCTGGCGCTAATTAAAATTTCCACTTACCTCGCACCTTGACAACATTGTTACAGATTTCTTGAAAGCACAACAGGAAACAGCAAGCAGGCAGTGGATAAGCTAGATTTCTCTTTCTAAATACTTATTCAAACTGGTGCATGTGGTAATGCGTTATGATGATCAGAGGGGTAGGGAGAGTAACAATTGTTTTGAAATGATATTCCTAGACATCGATTTTAAAATAAAGTATATACTCAAAAGACAAAGTAAACCTTCACGTGATCTTCACACACAACAATGGTCTGATCAATACTATGTTTAAAGTGAACAATGATATTTAATAAAAGGGTACAAAGGTAACAGAGAATTCCTATAAAAAACAAAAAGCTTTACCAATTAATATCCAAATCCATGACTCAGGGATGTGGACTGGTCTTTCTCTCAGCTCTGAGCAAGTTAACTAGCTGACAATATTCACTCCTAGCTACGCAATGCTTCGGTCTCACCTCATACATCTTCTCTTCAAAAATAACAACGTTATACAAAATATATATTCCTTTCGCCTTTCAATGGGTACATGATATTCTTCGTCGCTATCCTTTCTTCATCTAACCGATACTGTAATACCCCACCAGTCACTTACCTGGTATTGGCGTGTGTTCACCCCAACTAATTGACTAACAGATCAACAGAGAGTGCAAAACTGCCGCAATATCGGATAACGCAAAAAGTAATATGGCCCTGTGACTGCTGATTGAACTGCGGTGGCAGTGTTGACATTAATTTATTCAGAATTGATCACTTTTAATTAAAAAGGGGTGCACATTGATGTTATATTCAGCTATTGAACACCAGATGCAAATGTTGAACATAAAATTAATCAAGAAAGTGACTTGGGATTTCAACTACTTGATTGAAAACAGATGCAGTGGATTAGCACAAATTTATTTTAACTCCCGACCTTCAATCATCACATTACAAGACTCTCCTATCAGGCAGTGGTAATAAATTGCGTTTGCGTTGAGTAAAGCGCGAAAACTCAAAAGTAATCCCTGTTGACTGACCCAGGCGTAATGCAAAGTGCGAGAAGAATTCTACAATACACGGCCCATGAAACCCCTGTGGAAACTTTGCCGATGTGATCTGACAAATTAATCAGTGGCCGGAGCGGGCCCAATATCACCGAATACAGCGTGGCGGAGCGGCGTCGTTGTGTGGACGTCGGCCGACCTTGTGGTGCTGCAAGGCTGTGCTCGTTTATTCACTCCTAGCTATCTTGCTCAGTACATAGCTGAACCAAAACTTCCTATCTCCAAGCTCAATCGTTCCATTTGCTAAGTCCTAAACTGCAGAGATGTTCACTCTTTGTCAGGCAAGCTGAGTAAAGAACGCCACATCCGCACTCTAGGCAAGCTGGGAATGGAAGACCTCTATGGAGACTTCTCACACTCCACTTTTCGCCTCGGTTTCCCCTCCAGCAAAATCACTTGCGCCAATTGCAGCACAGGTCGTGTTAATTATGCCTGCTCTGGGAAGTGAACAAATTCCCACAAAATTTCCCTTCCTCTCAACTTCTATTTTCTCCCCCCAGGCCACCCATCAAGCTTAGCGTCTGCACAAACACCAAGTTTTCCGGAATTCTGACTCCCAGGAGAATACTTCAAATTCCTTGGTCATACGTTCCCATCGGAGGCCGGCGTATTTCAATCTGTCGCTCTTCACCTGATTTGCTTCAGACTCTGCGGACAGTGAATTCAATGTGAAGTTGCTATAGTCATGAACACGCATATTTTGACCTCTGTTGACTGCTCCACCGTAGCTTTGCGTGGCTTTCTCGCATGTTTCAGAGAAAACGGGACGACAGACATTTATCAACAGGCATACAAGTTCTCTGTCTGTTTCCCGGTACACCAGCATGGAGTCGGGGTCAACCACCCACTCACTGTCACTCATCTTAATGCAGGTGGAGACGGCGCACCATTACCACTTTCTCAGAGCTTGAGCCATCCTAAGCTGCCTATTGTCGCTTCCCTTAGTCACTCCCCCGGCGGCCACGGTCAATTCTAAGTACTTCCCTGGGGTTAACTATCCTCCAGTAAATTGATGCGTTTCCACAAAGTTTTCATGTCGTGTGAATTACTTTAAAACCATCACCCGACTTTAATTATTCCAATACATCCATACTATACCCTCTACAAGATGCATTGTGCCTTGTCATTCATTTTTGTTCAGCGCTACTGTTCGCTCAACGTGAGTTAGGTGATCTTTAATGACTTCATGTAAGGGGCATAGTTCTTGCCATCTTACAATACAATCACAATTCGCTCATCACTACTAAATACCTCCATCATCTATCAAACTTCAACTAAGAATGCGTCAAACTGCGCAGAGACAAAGACTGTGTCACGACAAAACCAAGTATTGTTTAACAGTAACGTTACTTGCTCTCTCTCTCTGACATGCACATTGATGACATGTAAAAATCAAAATATGACCACCTGACACCCATACAGTCAATACATTTGTAAGTTACATTCATTTCTATATCTTATTTTTCATAAAATTATTAATTTTTCAGAAAATACTCTCTCCTACCAATGAACATTTATCAGTGAAACTACACTTATACTTACTGACATAGCTATAAAGGTTTCCTTAGTAATAACCTTTTGTATAAGTTAGATCATGTTATTCTGTCAAATTTCACTCGATACTGTTTAAACAAATAAAAAATGTTTAGTCACTGCAATTTGGATTATCTGTGTCATCACATTCTGCACTGCTGATGTGTGTGTTATATTTAGCTACCTTTAATTGATGTAGGAAGATTTATCTTTAGCTGTACTGCTTGTGCTTGTACCCTCCAGGTTTAGGAATATTTAATATTTTTCTTAGTCAGTTCACTTTAAAAGGCCCATATGCTAACTGCCATGTACATGTTATGTATTTCTCTGTGTATGTTTTAGAATCTGTACTGAATCAATCAACCGATCAGGATGTGGGCCAAACTCAAACCTCTTACTGTGCGTTGAGTAATCCACGTGTTTCAGCTCCTTTATCAGTTTTGGATTTGCCCTTGGTTGATTTTGTGAATAACTGCTTACGCTTGTTGATTTGCTGATACCCACTTTCTTATTTTAGTATCTGTATAGAAGTTGCATATTCTGCTAATTTGAAAGTTTTCGAATGTTTAATGTGTATCTACATTATAATCTTTGTAATAATGATTTACATGTAGTTGAAACTATTGTTAGACCAATGAGTAATCCGATTTTCTAATGTTTGTAGAGTTCAAAGACGTTGTTTCCTGTTGGTTACAAAAAAAGGAATTTTCTGTACTGTTTTAGAAACTGTAATTTAATTTTTTTGAGGTGTTCATGTGAGCTTAATGTCAAATATTTGTGTTAAATCTTGCCTGTATGTCCAATACGTATTGGTCATCTTTCATTATGTTGATTTTGGTCTCTGCGGCAAATAAATTCGTTACAAGATTTTTTTTTCTTTTTGTTCAGCGCTTTACTATTCCCAGAGTCTAGCTCAGTGCTATTTAATTTCTTTTCCCTCACAGCTAAGAAAACTGGAAGGCAATTGTCTCGTAAAGCTACATTCTTCTACTGACGGTTCGGAGGAAACACGATGTCTCTGGTTATTTACTACGATTTTCTTTGACTTGACTGGAATGTTTGACTGTTAGGCCATAAGGGCATAAGCCTACGTGCAAACGGAAAACTTCAATGTTTTCCTTAGGTGAGCTCAAAATTTGCGAATGACTAATTCAGCGTACCATCCTGCATGTGATTAACCGCTTTCACACCCAAGAGTCAGAGACAGAAATTCTCCACAACAGCCAGCAGTACAAACACTCCCGGCCTATAACGCCATACCATTTCTTAAAGTTCTGGTGCCGTAAGGCCTTGTTTGTTGAGACGCCCCTAGGAGTTAATCTGCCTATATGTCAAACAATTTTAGATTAAATTCTTGCAGATCATCGTAGCCATTGGTGTACATTGTGACAAAGGGTAGTAGAGTACAATGTAGTGTTGTTAATGACGATGAGCGACAGACGATGGGGATGCACCAAGGTGCAGTGCAAACTTACACTGCGCTAATAAGACCATACGGTTTTCGCCCCTATCCGTAACAGAAACGACATTGCCATAAATACACAGCCGTTACTTTTCCCCCGAGGGCATGCACCTCTATTGTCTGGTTAATTGATTATGGCATCCTCCTGGGTAAAGTATTCCAGAGGTAAAATAGTCTCCATTCGGACATCCGGGCAGAGACTAAGTATGAGGATGTCATTGTCGGGAAACAAGACTGCCATTCTACGGGTCGGAGCTTCAAAACTTAGATCATTCACTTGGGTAGTTAGCTTAGAAAATTTAAAAAAGGAAATGTATTGTTTGAAGTTAGATATCGTGGGGATTATTGAAGTATGGCGGCAGGAGGAAAGGGACTTCTGGTCTGCTGAGTACAACATTACAAATATAAAATCGAACAGGGATCATGCAGGATTAGATCTAATAATGAATGAGAAACTAGAAATGCGGGTAAGCTGCTATGAACAACTTGTTGTTGTGGTCTTCAATCCGAAGGCGGGTTTGATGCAGACTGGGAAACGAGACACTTAAAGTAGTAGATGAGTTTTGCTATTTGGGCAGTAAAATACACAGAAGTAGCAAAGAGACTGGTATAGGCAAGCTTATTCAAATACTGATATATGAAAAAAGGCAGAATACGATGTTGCGATCGGCAACCCCTATATAAGACAAGTGTCTGGCGCAGTTGTTAGATCGGTTACTGCTGCTGCAATGGCACGTTATTAAGATTGAAGTGAGTCTGAGCGTGGTGTTACAGTCGGCGCTCGAGCGATGGGACACAGCATCTACGAGGCAGCGATGAAGAGGGGATTTTCCCGTATGACCATTCCACGAGTGTACTGTGAATATCAGGAAGCCTGCAAAACATCAAATTTCCGACATCGCTGCGACCGGAAAAAGGATCCTGCAAGAACGGGACCAACGGCGACTGAAGAGATTAGTTCAAGGTGGCGAAAGGGCAATCCTTTCGCAAACTGCTGCAGTTTCAATGCTGGGCTATCAACATATGCTAACCATTCAACGAAACGTCATCGATATGCGTTTTCGGAGCCTTGATGACTACACGATACATAGCTTTACGCCTAGCCTGGGCCCGTCAATACCGACATTCGACTGTTGACAATTGGAGAATGTTGCCTGGTTGGACGACTCTTGTTTCAAATTGTATCGAGCAAATAGCCGTGTATGGACACAACCTCATGAATCCATGGAGCCCGCATATCAGCAGGGGACTATTCAAGCTGTTGGAGGCTCTGTAAAGGTGTGGGGCATGCTCAGTTGGTGTGATACGGAACCCCTGATACGTCCAGACACGACTCTGACAGGTGACACGTACGTAAGCATCCTGTCTGGTTACCTGCATCCATTCATGCCAATTCTGCATTCAAACAGACTTGGGCAATTTCTGTAGGACAATGCGATATCCTACATGTCCAGGATTGCTGCAGAGAGACTCCAGGAACACTCTTCGAAGTTTAAACACTTCCGCTGGCCATCAAACTTTCCAGATATGAACATCATTGAGCATATCTGGGATGCCTTGCAACGTGCTGTTCAGAAGAGATCTCACGCCCTCCTACTCTCACGGATTTATGGACAGCCCTACAGGACTCGTGGTCTCACTTCCCACCAGCACTGCTTCAGACATAGTCGAGTCATGTCGTGTTACGCCACTTCTGCGTACTCTCTGGGGCCCTACACGATATTAGGCAGGTATACCAGTTTCTTTCGCCCTCCAGTATAACTGATGACGGCCGAAGTGTAGAGGATATAAAATGTACACTGGTAGTGGGAAGAAAAGCGCCTCTGAAGGACAGAAATTTGTCAACATAAAATTTGAATTTAAGTGTTAGGAACCATTTTTAAAGGTATCTGTCTAGGGTGTAGCCGTTTATGGAAGTGAAATGTGGACAAGCAGTTCAGACAAGAAGTGAATGAGAGCTTTTGAGCGTTTGAAATGTGATGCTACAGAAGAATCCTGAAGACTGAATTAAAAGATTGCTAAACTAATGAGGAGAAACTGAAGAGAACTAGGGAACAAACAAGTTTGTCACATAACTTTACTAAAAGACTGGATCGGCTGATAGGAAACATTCTGAGGTATCAAGGATTCATCAATTTAGTATTGGAGGGAAGAGAGGGGGATAAAAATTGTAGAAACCGTATAGGGAAATAAGAGACGAAAACAGTGAGCCGATTCAAACGGATGTAGGTGTCAATTGCTATTCGTATATGAGGAGGTTTGTACAATATAGACTAGCATGGAGAGCTCCATCAAACCAGTCTTCGGAGTAAAGGCTTGAACAACAACAACAACGTCATCAACAACAACATATACTCATTGTGTGAAAGTTTTCGTATTTAATGCAGGACTTGGTGCATACTCTCGTCTGAGGAAGTGTATGTCGCTCCCTCTACTCTTGCCGGCCAAAAACTGATGAAAGTTTCATCCAGCATCAGGGTTCAAATCGACTACCAAGCACTGCAAAAGAGCGTTTTAAACTGAATTTTGTAGGAAGGCGTGCGAATCTTCTGTGTGCTATGACGCCACCAGACTATCGCACGTGCTTCAACATGTGTTGGATTGAAACTGAGCTTACTCCTGCCATGTTTACCACATGTTGCACTTACTACGTGACCATATCCAGTCATAATGAAATAAAGTGCACGGAAGTGCCTAACACGCTGGTCTCTACGTAGGGATCGTAAATTTTTGTTAGGATGAAAATGTCGAGCACAAAGGAGCACAAAATTGCATGTAACCAATGCCGTAATACCGTGTTCCTCTTACATTCGCCATATATAGATTACTCCAAACCCTTATAAAAAAGGTAGATGACCCAAAATTAATATTTTGAGATAAGGCTTCAATAGCCGGAATTGAATACTTCAGGCGATACAAGGTCGGGAAAGATATATGTGTGTGAGACACGAGCTCGTAAATTGTTTATGTTAATTGCCTACCGCATCGATCTTGGTGGTGCTATCGCAAAAACGGGAACATACGTCTGCCACATTTCAAAGGTGAAATTTACCACGGCTTACAATATATGACTGCATTTGCTGTATGGAACCAGAAAATGTGAACAATTTTCCTTCAGTTTACTGGGAGGTCTTTAGGAAAGCCTAATTAGTCCATAAAGTACACTGCGAAAACATGATTGTGACCCATTGTTGAGTACTGATCGAGTGTTCGGGATCCCTACCATGTCGGATTAAAGGTAGATATCGAGACAATTCGGAGGCGGGTTCTAGATTTATTACTGGTAGATTCGATCAACATGTGGGTATTACAGAGATGCTTCGTGATCTTGAATGGGAATCTCTATTGGGCAGACTACGTTCTTTTCACGAGGGACTATTAAGGAAATTTAGAGAACCGGTATTTGAGGCTGAATGCAGAACGATTGTACAGTCGTCAACACACATTTCGCCTGAGGACGACGAAGATAAGAGGAAATTAGGTTTGGTACTGAGACATACAGACAGTCGTATTTACCTCGCTCTATTTGCGAGTGGTATACGTAGGCGTAGAAATGTTTTGAAGTCGGCGTCATAGTAACTGACAGAATATTATCGCTTTGTGCGAGAAACTTTGTCATTCAAGGCCAAGGTTCTCGACAATGAAGTATTCACACAGTAGAATTTGAGATGTTGTTGGATCCTGCGTGTCTGGAGGTGGGTCTTCGATGTGTTTTTCGTTCCATTACGGGGACGCACTTATCCAGTCCACACGTATGCGTTCCTGGTTAGACGAACAGTTAGAGAACATATCGCACATCGACTAAGTCGCTCAAGCACCTGAGATATTTTCTAGGTCTCTGGGAACGGCCTGTGGACGGTAGCAGTCAAGGTTCCCGCAGTTTGGTATGGTGTGGGTATGTCAATGCTTAGCTTCTGCTGGATATGGCATACCTGAATATATTTGTGAACTCTCTTCATCAGCGATTTAAGATGATCGACTACTGTTCTTCTACTGTTTATTACAAACTATCCTTCTAGCTGTGTCTTCGGCTATGTATGCATACGGTATCTGTAGTGTTGCACCCATCTTCTTTTTTCCCCTCTCTCTGTCCATCTTCTTCCCCTGTCTGTCCTTCCTCTTCCATCTGTAGATATCTTCCCCGTCTCTGTCAATCTTCTTCTCAACTCTGCCTCTTTCAATCTGCTACTGCCCCCTCTATTTGTCCACCTCGGCCTCCCCGCCTCTCACCGTCCATCTCTTCCTCGTTCTCTGCCATCTCAGCCATGCCCATCCGCACGTACACCCCCTGGAACGCATTCTGATACTACCTGCACTACGCGCCAGTCGTCAGTTATCAGGCATTACCAATTCCGTTTCACTCTCACCCCCGCCTCTGTTGGAGCTAGGTATTACTTCCCCCAACTGTACTTCTTTCCAGACAATAAACAGTATGTGTCAGAGATTTGGTTGAAATCTATCCAGATGGTGTAAGAGGAGATGTGGAACATACACTTCTGGCCATTAAGATTGTTATACCAGTAAGATGACGTGCTACAGACGCGAAATTTAACCGAAAGGAAGAAGATGCTGTGATATCCAGTTCCTTCTCTAGATTGTCGCACAGATGACAAAATGGTAGATATCGAAATAGACGACAGAGGGATAGAGAAACAATTAAAATCGCCCAAAAGAGGAAAGGCTGCTGGACCTGATGAGATACCAGTTCGATTTTACACAGAGTACGCGAAGGAACTTGCCCCCCTTCTTGCAGCGGTGTACCGTAGGTCTCTAGAAGAGCGAAGCGTTCCAAAGGATTGGAAAAGGGCACAGGTCATTCCCGTTTTCAAGAAGGGACGTCGAACAAATGTGCAGAACTATAGACCTATATCTCTAACATCGATCAATTGTAGAATTTTGGAACACGTATTATGTTCGAGTATAATAACTTTTCTGGAGACTGGAAATCTACTCTGTAGGAATCAGCATAGGTTTCGAAAAAGACGGTCGTGTGAAACCCACCGCGCGCTATTCATCCACGAGACTCAGAGGGCCATAGACACGGGTTCACAGGTATATGCCGTGTTTCTTGACTTCCGCAAGGCGTTCGATACAGTTCCTCACAGTCGTTTTATGAACAAAGTAAGAGCATATGGACTACCAGATCAATTGTGTGATTGGATTGAAGAGTTTCTAGATAACAGAACGCAGCATGTCATTCTCAATGGAGAGAAGTCTTCCGAAGTAAAAGTGATTTCAGGTGTGCCGCACGGGAGTGTCATAGGACCGTTGCTATTCACAATATACATAAATGACCTGGTGGATGACATCGGAAGTTCACTGAGTCTTTTTGTAGATGATGCTGTGGTATATCGAGATATTGTAACAACGGAAAATTGTACTGAGATGCAGAAGGATCTGCAGCGAATTGACGCATGGTGCAGGGAATGGCAATTGAATCTCAATGTAGACAAGTGTAATGTGCTGCTAATACATAGATAGATCCCTTAGCATTTGGCTACAAAATAGCAGGTCAGCAGCTGGAAGCAGTTGATTCCATGAATTATCTGGGAGTACGCACTAGGAGTGATTTAAAATTGAATGATCATATAAAGTTGATCGTTGGTAAAGCAGATGCCAGACTGAGATTCATTGGAGGAATCCTAAGGAAATGCAATCCGAAAACAAAGGAAGTCGGTTACAGTACGCTTGTTCGCCCAATGCTTGAATACTGCTCAGCAGTGTGGTATCCGTACCAGATAGGGTTGATAGATGAATAGAGAAGATCCAACGGAGATCAGGGCGCTTCGTTACAGGATCATTTAGTAATCGCGAAAGCGTTACGGAGATGATAAACTCCAGTGGAAGACTCCGTAGGAGAGACGCTCAGTAGCTCAGTACGGGCTTTTGTTGAAGATTCGAGAACATACCTTCACCGAAGAGTCAAGCAGTATATTGCTCCCTCCTACGTATATCTCGCGAAGAGACCATGAGGATAAAATCAGAGAGATTAGACCCCACATAGAAGCATACCGACAATCCTTCTTTCCACGAACAATATGAGACTGGAATAGGAGGGAGAACCGATAGAGGTACTCAAGGTACCCTCATCCACACACCGTCAGGTGGGCTGCGGAGTATAGATGTAGATTTAGTAGTAGATTTAGATTAGCTTTTCAGAGCATTCACACAGGGTTGGCGCCGGTGGCCTGCTGACATGAGGAAAGTGTCTCATACAAAAACAGCAGTTGACCGGCGTTGCCTGGTGAAACGTTGTTATGATGCCTCGTGTATGGACGAGAAATGCGTACCATCAGGTTTCCGACTTTGATGAAGGTCGGATTTTAGCCTATCGCGATTGCGGTTTGTCGTATCGCGACACTGCTTCTCGAGTTGGTAGAGATCCAACGACTATTAGCAGAGTATGGAATCGGTGGGTTCAGGAGGGTAATAGGGAACGCCGTGCTGGATCCCAACGGCCTCGTATCTCTAGCAGTCGAGATGACAGGCATCTTAGGCGCATGACTGTAACGGATCGTGCAGCCACGTCTCGATCCCTGAGTCAACAGATAGGGACGTTTGCAAGACAACAACCATCTCCACGAACAGTTCTACGACGTTTGCAGCAGCATGGACTATCAGCTCGGAGACCATGGCTGCGGTTACCCTTGACGCTGCGTCACAGGCAAGAGCGCCTGCGATGGTGTACTCGAGGACGAACCAGGGTGCACAAATGGCAAAACGTCAATTCTTCGGACGAATCCAGGTTCTGTTTACAGCGTCATGATGGTCGCATCCGTGTTTGGCGACATCGCGGTGAACGCACATTGGAAGCGTGTATTCGTCATCGCCATACTGGCGTATAGGGTGCCATTGGTTACACGCCTGGGTCACCTCTTGATGGCATTGACGGCACTTTGAACATTGGACGTTACATTTCTGATGTGTTACGACCTTACGACCCGTGGCTGTGACGTTCGTTCGATCCCAGCGAAACCCTACATTTCAGCACGACCGCATGTTGCAGGTCACGTACGGGCATTTCTGGATACAGAAAATGTTCGACTGCTGCCCTGCCCATCACGTTCTCCAGATCTCTCACCAATATATAACGTCTGGTCAATGGTGGGCGAGCAACTGTCTTTCATCACAATACCCCAGTCACTAATCTTGATGAACTGTGGTATCGCGTTGAAGCTGCATGGGCAGCTGTACCTGTACACGCCATCCAAGCTCTGTATGACTCAATGGCGAGGCGTATGAAGGACGTTATTACGGCCATAGGTGATAGTTCTGGGTACTGGTTTCTCAGGATGTATGCACGCAAATTGCGTGAAAATGTAATCACATGTCAGTTCTAGTATAAATTATTTGTCCACTGAATACTCGTTTATCATCTGCATTTCTTCTTGGTGTAGCAATTTTACTGGCCAGTAGTGTACATATGTAGAGCTACACTTTTATGCATGAAGGTTTCATTTCGAGTTTTTTGAATTGATGAGTACCTCTCTTGGCGCCCTTGGGACGGCTGTCAACGCTCGCTTGTGACGGCGTTTGGAGGGACAGAGTGCCCTCGTGCCTCCGGGTGCAGCTGCCTCCCACGGCGGCTCCACGGACCAGACGGCGGGCACCAAGCGGAACGTCGCGGCGTTGCCTGCTGCCGGCCGGCCGCGCTCGCGCATGCGCGCTGCCGCCGTTTATTGCCGCAAATGACAGCGCGGCCGGCTCCCGCGGGTGCCGCATTTGCATCGCGGCGCCATTGGCGACGCCCCAGTTGCACCTCGCGCTGCAATTGTCGCTGCCCAGGCCTGAGGCCGTACGAGCAGCTGCTGCTCCGCCACCTTCAAACCGAATGTTCGTTCCGGCGATATTCTTGTAGAGCACATTGCCCGACATTGTCTTTATTTGTAAGAGCAGAACTGCGCTGCACCAGACCTGCTCAGCACGACGTGGCCAGGTATTCTTTATATGAAATCATATGAGACGGAACGCACTAAGCGGCAGCGGAAGTGCACATTCCAGCACTGCGAGGCAGCGTTGATCCACTGGCCGACTGTGATGCGTTGTGTAGTTCCGTTGTCGCTATTGCGGTGTGACAATTGTCGCGACACTGCACCCATTCAAGTCGTCGCTCTCTTGACGTGCGGAACGAATGTTTGTTCACCGGAAACGGTGTTAGACGAAAAGTTAATTTTATGTACAAGTGGATATCCAGAGTTATATGACCCTCAAAACGAACATTATGTGAATAGTATTGTATTGTATGTTAACCGGGGACCTAGAAACGACGGAGAGGTTCCGTCTCGTCCGCAGTGGTCCGCAACCCCACGACGACTACCGCAGTCCACTTCACCCCTCCCCCACCCTACGTCGAACCCAGCGTTATTGTGCGGTTCGGCCCCCGGTGGGCCACCCCAGGGAACGTCTCACACCAGACGAGTGTAACCCCTACCTTTGCGTGGTAGAGTAATGGTGGTGTTCGCGTACGTGGAGAACTTTTTTGCCCAGCAATTGCCGACATAGTGTGAGGCGGAATAAGAGGAACCAGCTCGCATTCGCCGAGGCAGATCGCCTAAAAACCATCCACAGACTGGCCGGTTCACCGGACCTCGATACAAATCAGCCGGGCGGATTCGTATCGGGGACCAGGCGCTCCTTCCCGCCCGGAGAGCCGTGCGTTAGACCGGACGGCCAACCGGGCGGGCCTATGTGAATAGTACTAGAACAAGCAACATAGGGGAAGAAATTGCATAGGAAATAGGAGGAAATACCTACAGATTACATTTTTTTAAATAATTTTGCGAAACGGTAGACTCGGTCTTTATTTTTTATGATTACATGCTTATTACTACATTTTTTGACTACTTACTCGTATTTTCTCTACGACGAAATTCCCTGTTTATCATCGTTTTGCCAGACCAAGCTACCTTGCAAGGAATCGAAATAATCTTTGAATCCATATCTACCTGGATAGCATTATTTACGAAATTGCCTCTTATACGTGGGAGGTCTTGTAATTGTACTCCTACTCTACTATACTCGAAGAAATCCCTATCGAACAAGCAGGATTCCGTCCCTATCGCTTCTGTACAGATCAAGTCCTATCACTGACAACATACACTCCTGGAAATGGAAAAAAGAACACATTGACACCGGTGTGTCAGACCCACCATACTTGCTCCGGACACTGCGAGAGGGCTGTACAAGCAATGATAACACGCACGGCACAGCGGACACACCAGGAACCGCGGTGTTGGCCGTCGAATGGCGCTAGCTGCGCAGCATTTGTGCACCGCCGCCGTCAGTGTCAGCCTGTTAGCCGTGGCATACGGAGCTCCATCGCAGTCTTTAACACTGGTAGCATGCCGCGACAGCGTGGACGTGAACCGTATGTGCAGTTGACGGGCTTTGAGCGAGGGCGTATAGTGGGCATGCGGGAGGCCGGGTGGACGTACCGCCGAATTGCTCAACACGTGGGGCGTGAGGTCTCCACAGTACATCGATGTTGTCGCCAGTGGTCGGCGGAAGGTGTACGTGCCCGTCGACCTGGGACCGGACCGCAGCGACGTACGGGTGCACGCCAAGACCGTAGGATCCTACGCAGTGCCGTAGTGGACCGCACCGCCACTTCCCAGGAAATTAAGGACACTGTTGCTCCTGGGGTATCGGCGAGGACCATTCGCAACCGTCTCCATGAAGCTGGGCTACTGTCCCGCACACCGTTAGGCCGTCTTCCGCTCACGCCCCAATATCGTGCAGCCTGCCTCCAGTGGTGTCGCGACAGGCGTGAATGGAGGGACGAATGGAGACGTGTCGTCTTCAGCGGTGAGAGTCGCTTCTGCCTTGGTGCCAATGATGGTCGTATGCGTGTTTGGCGCCGTGCAGGTTAGCGCCACAATCAGGACTGCATACGACCGAGGCACACAGGGCCAACACCCGGCATCATGGTGTGGGGAGCGATCTCCTACACTGGCCGTACACCTCTGGTGATTGTCGAGGGGACACTGAATAGTGCACGGTACATCCAAACCGTCATCGAACCCATCGTTCTACCATTCCTAGACCGGGAAGGGAACTTGCTGTTCCAACAGGACAATGCACGTCCGCATGTATCCCGTGCCACCCAACGTGCTCTAGAAGGTGTAAGTCAACTACCCTGGCCAGCAAGATCTCCGGATCTGTCCCCCATTGAGCATGTTTGGGACTGGATGAAGCGTCGTCTCACGCGTTCTGCACGTCCAGCACGAACGCTGGTCCAACTGAGGCGCCAGGTGGAAATGGCATGGCAAGCCGTTCCACAGGACCACATCCAGCATCTCTACGATCGTCTCCATGGGAGAATAGCAGCCTGCATTGCTGCGAAAGGTGGATATACACTGTACTAGTGCCGACATTGTGCATGCTCTGTTGCCTGTGTCTATGTGCCTGTGGTTCTGTCAGTGTGATCATGTGATGTATCTGACCCCAGGAATGTATCAATAAAGTTTCCCCCTCCTGGGACAATGAATTCACAGTGTTCTTATTTCAATTTCCAGGAGTGTATATAGAGGTGGGGTTGCAGAAGAAACATAAAGTAGCTGCAGCATTCATAGACCTAACAGCAGCATATGATACAGTTTGGAAACAGGGACTCATGTACAAAATAATCTGTGCCGTCCCCTGCAAGAATATAACCAACCTCATTGACGATATGTTGTCAAACAGAACCTTGCAAGTAACAATGGGGAATGAGAGAAGTAAACAGATGAAACTCAATAATGGACTCCCACAAGGCTCTGTCCTTGGGCCCCTTCTTTTCAGCCTTTACATCGGTGACATGCCTGCAACCAAATCGCGCAAATAGGTTATGCTGACTACTGGGCTCTGGCAACAGCCCACAGAAATATAGAAACTACCGAAGATATCCTTACGAGTGACCTAGGGATTCTCAGCGAGTACTTTAGAAAATGGAGGCTACAACCTAGTGCTACAAAGACGGAAGTATCTGCCTTCCATTTGAACAACAAAATGGCCAACAGAGAACTACATGTATATCTAGACGGGAAAATACTAAATCACAACAAACACCCAGAGTACCTTGGGGTTACCCTAGATAGGACACTAACATTCGAAGTACACTTGACGAAAACTGCAGCGAAACTTAAAACACGCAGAAACATATTGCAGAAGCATATTAAGAACATCGGCACTTGCCTTGGTGTACCCAATGGCAGAATACTGTGCCCCAGTGTGGCTCAACAGCAAACACACACACATGATAGATAGCCAATTTAATGCAACAATGCGTATTATATCAGACACAATCAGTCCAACTCCTAGAGTGTGGCTGCCCGTTCTCAGTAACATAGCCCCTCCTAACCTGCGCCGAGAACACGCTCTGGTTAGAGAATTTCAAAAAATCATTTACAAATCATTTACAAATCCATGAAGAGACTCACGACATCCAAGGAAACCGACTCCGGTCTAGACATCCTCCACTAAAGACCGCACAGGCGCTCCGCCAAACCAACTTTAAAATAAATGACGAACGGAAAGAGGAATTGGAGAGCAGAACAGCAGTAAACTGCCACAGTATGCCATGCATCTTTAGTAAACCAAAAGGATTTGATTCCCCTCGCAAAGTTTGGTCAACTCTTAATCGCGTCAGAACCAACTGTGAGAGATGCGCCGACTCCTTACACAGATGGGGTAAACTTCCTTCGGCCGCTTGCGACTGTGCCGCTGAGAGACATACGGTCAAACACATCGTGCAGAAATTCCCACTAAGGGCATATGAGGGTGACCCACAGGATTTCCAATGGCGACCCAAGAGGCAATCGACTATATATTATCTAAGCGGGACGTTTGTTTATGATTGATCTTCTGTGAGTGTAAATTTACAATTGGTGGTGTCCTTATATACAAACTGTTATTTATTGTTCTGTTTATACATATGTGATTTTTTTTAAATTGTGTTGTTTCCGTAATTTTTACTGTGATGTTATGAGCCATACGCTAAATAAATAAAAATAAACGTACACCTTCAGTCTCAAATGGTTCAAATGCCTCTGAGCACTATGGGACTTAACATCTGAGGTCATCAGTCCCCTAGAGCTACTTAAACCTAACTAACCTAAGGACATAACAGACATCCGTGACCGAGAGGCAGGATTCGAACCTGCGACCGTAGCAGTAGCGCGGTTCTGGACTGAAGCGCCTAGAACCGCTCGGCCACCGATTGCAGGCTCCTCTAGTCTCTTCATTGTCAAACAACAGTGTATCGTGTTTGAGAAAACTGTGCAAGACACAAGTTTCAAGAATCACGTTGTCTACATGTTCCAGACTTCGAAAGATCTTGCGATAGTAATTCCTAAATTTTTGGCACAATGTTCCACAAGCGCTTTCTGAAACTCATCGGGGTCTGTTATTTCTATAACAGTATACTTTTTTCGACCGGGCACCTACTTATGTACTACGATAAGGTCTCATCAAACAGATTTTTAATGAAAAAGCTTCGTCTCCAATAATCATACAAGGCAGTCGAACTCTCTTGCCTGACAATTCTTTTGGACCTGCTACATTCAAGGTATTTTTTCCAGTTTTGTTGACAAATATGACTGTAAAACGTCCCCACACTCCCATTCTTTTCCAGGTCACCAAATTTTTCATATACATGGTGAATCACTAACTACTGCCACCAAGAGTAACTCCGAAAGTATGATAGTATCTGAAAAGTTTGTGGACAAATGTTCCATGGAACAACGGGGGCCATAATATGACTTTGGTTTTTTGTTGCTAGTTGGCGTCGCGTCAGAGATATGAAGGTCAACTTTTTTTAAAAAATGGGATGTTTTAGTTTGGTACTTATTTCATGATAGCGGCTGTCGAAAAGAATCCGATGTGTAACAGTAAGGTCTTTTAAGGTCAACGAGGGTCAAAAAGGTGGCATGGACGTCCATTTACAGAAGGTTTCCGAAGTGATGACATTGGTATCAATGCATTGCTACAATCTTCATATCATAGACTGAATGGTATTCCTTGTTACTTCAGCACTTATTGAAGCACATGCTCTGACAATTGTCTCTCGCATGGTTGGTTGGTTGGTTGGTTTGGGGAAGGAGACCAGACAGCGTGGTCATCGGTCTCATCGGATTAGGGAAGGATGGGGAAGGAAGTCACCCGTGCCCTGTCTCTCGCATATCTTCAGGTGTAGTTGGAACGTCTTTATAAACAGTATCTTTCACTAATTCCGACAAGAAAAAATCAAGAGGCGTCAAGTCTTGCGAACGAGCCGATGAGCCGCCGTCCCATCCGACGACTTGGAAATTGTCTCCGCAAATCACTTCTAGCTATCAGCGAAAAATGTGCCGGACACCCATCGTGTAGATACCAAATTCTGTTTCTTGTTCCTAAAAGTATTTCTTCCAATAACAGACCTAATGTTCCTTTCAGAAATGTGGTGTACTTCCTTTCCTTCTGACGCCAACTGACAAAAGGATCTCGAACCACAGTGGCAAGAGTACCAATTTCCGTTTCCTCGTTAGTAACTTTCCTTTGCCGGATATGTTTCGGGTGCGTTAAAGATCCAGTTGTTCTCAATTTATCATACACATTTTAAATGTACGACGTGTAGGGTGAGTACGTTGAGGATATCTTTCAGCGTATAAGTGTCTAGCTCTCACTGGCGTTCAGCGTAAATGAGAAGCATATAGACTTGTTCTTCGAAGGAATAGATCATTCAGATTCGCTTGTTTCGACGACACTAGTTGTTGTGGTTGACAGGAGAGCCAACACCGTGTTACTAGAGGAGGCCGAAAGGTACGCGTTTTAGCTCACGCAGGCTGGCGTGAGGTCTGGAACAGGACAAGGAAATTAGAATTTAGAAAAACGGACGTATCTGGAGGAATACTTAACTTTAATCCATTAATGACGAATGTCGCTCTTGACATTACATGACTCAGTATCAATAGTAACTGATAATGGCGCCTTGCTAGGTCGTAGCAAATAACGTAGCTGAAGGCTATGCTAACTATCGTCTCGACAAATGAGAGCGCAGAAGTCAGTGAACCATCGCTAGCAAAGTCGGCTGTACAACTGGGGCGAGTGCTAGGAAGTCTCTCTAGACCTGCCGTGTGGCGGCGCTCTGTCTGCAATCACTGATAGTGGCGACACGCAGGTCCGACGTATACTAACGGCCGATTTAAAGGCTACCACCTAGCAAGTGTGGTGTCTGGCGGTGACACCACACTAGTCTTACCATTCCTATTAGTGTGGTATTCCGGAACCGTCGAATGGTGATGACATGTCAATGGCACGTCACATGGATATGTCGTATTCGGCGAATATTTACTATTTTCACGATATATGAGAGAGAATTGTCAGAGCATGTGGTTCGATAAGTGCCGAAGTGATAAGGAATACCACTCAATCCATGATAAGATGATTTTAGGACTGCATTGACACCAATGGTCATCACTTCGAACAGCTTCTGTAAATGCCACCTTTTTGACCTTCGCTGAAGTTCAAACACTTTATTGTTACACATCATTGGATTCGTCTCGATAGCCGCTATCAGAAAATAAGTACCAAACTATAGCATATTAAAAAAAACAAAGTTGACCTTCATATCTCTGACGTTTCCGCACCTAGACACACAAAACTAACGTCATTTTACGAACCCTGTTGTCGCATGTAACATTTGTCCCAGAAACGTTTTAGCTACTATCATTCTTTCGGAGTTATTCTAGGTGGATATAGTTAGTGACTCACCCTGATCATAAATTTGCAGTCTTCTTTCTCACATAACAAAAAAATATTGTCACATCCATGCCACCTTCGTCCATTTTGCTTGGAGGTTCCGGAACGGCTTGCATACAATTTTAGCTACGAACTGTCGCGCCGCTGCAGTTCAACTGCAGTGTACTACAGTTGAGACGGTGTAAGAAGATCGCTGACAGCTCGTAGTGGTGTCGCCAGCATTCAGCTGCAGGAGAAGACCGTAGCCGTCTATAGAGCTGTGACAACACTGAGGCGTCGCAATAGAGACGTCCACAAAATCGTGTGATTGGTTAAGGGGGTCCGCGGAGCTCCATTGGAGCTGTGACGGATCAACATAACGTTAACTGGACTATAAACAGAGTCGCTTCCCGCTGCGCCGGTCTGCTGCAGTGCAGTTCCCCTCAGAGCTGTCTTGCGTAAAGGTTAGTCGTAGTTCTTGGCTCAAGGATCTGATATAAGCCTTCCGTAGACAAAAATACACTCCTGGAAATGGAAAAAAAGAACACATTGACACCGGTGTGTCAGACCCACCATACTTGCTCCGGACACTTCGAGAGGGCTGTACAAGCAATGATAACACGCACGGCACAGCGGACACACCAGGAACCGCGGTGTTGGCCGTCGAATGGCGCTAGCTGCGCAGCATTTGTGCACCGCCGCCGTCAGTGTCAGCCAGTTTGCCGTGGCATACGGAGCTCCATCGCAGTCTTTAACACTGGTAGCATGCCGCGACAGCGTGGACATGAACCGTATGTGCAGTTGACGGACTTTGAGCGAGGGCGTATAGTGTGCATGCGGGAGGCCGGGTGGACGTACCGCCGAATTGCTCAGCACGTGGGGCGTGAGGTCTCCACAGTACATCGATGTTGTCGCCAGTGGTCGGCGGAAGGTGCACGTGCCCGTCGACCTGGGACCGGACCGCAGCGACGCACGGATGCACGCCAAGACCGTAGGATTCTACGCAGTGCCGTAGGGGACCGCACCGCCACTTCCCAGCAATCTACGATCGTCTCTATGGGAGAATAGCAGCCTGCGTTGCTGCGAAAGGTGGATATACACTGTACTAGTGCCGACATTGTGCATGCTCTGTTGCCTGTGTCTATGTGCCTGTGGTTCTGTCAGTGTGATCATGTGATGTATCTGACCCCAGGAATGTGTCAATAAAGTTTCCCCTTCCTGGGACAATGAATTCACGGTGTTTTTATTTCAATTTACAGGAGTGTAGATGGGTGAGGAAACAGAATTGTGTCAGCAGTATTTCGGAACGTATACCGGGTTCGAACATTACGGAGTACCTCGACGAAGACGATGTATTGGCATATAAGCAACACGGATTCAAAAAATATAGTTCTTGCGCAGCACATCTGGACTTTTAACTCACACGATATATTGAGCGCTATCGACAGCGGAATTCAAGTAAGTTTCTCCGATATTTCTGGATGTCCTGGCAGCTTCGGACTCTGTTCCTCACAAATGGCTTCTGATCAGATTGTATGACTATGGAATATCGTCTCAGGTGTGTTGCCTGCAGGGGTGGCCGAGCGGTTCTAGGCGCTACAGTCTGGAACCGCGCGACCGCTACGGTCGCAGGTTCGAATTCTGCCTCGGGCATCGATGTGTGTGATGTCCTTAGGTTAGTTAGGTTTAAGTAGTTCTAAGTTCTAGGGAACTGATGACCTCAGATAAGTCCCATAGTGCTCAGAGCTATTTGAACCATCAGGTGTGCGACTGGATTTGTGATTTGTTCTCAGAAGGGTAGCAGTAGGTAGTACCTGATGAGGAATCATCTACTGAAACAGAAGTGATATTTGGAGTTGCTGAAGGACGTGACTTAAACCATCTGCTGTTCTTAGTCTGTATAAACGATTTAGGAGACAACACGAGCAACTCTGTTTGATTGTTAGCAGATGGTACTTTCGTTCAGTAAAGCCTGCAGAAGATCAAATTCAAAACAGATTGAGACCAGATATCTGAACAGCAGCCGACTCTAAACAGTAAAAGTGTCAGGTGCTTCACACAATCGCAAACAATCCCTCATGTTTCAGTTACATGATAAATTACAGAAATTTAGAGATTAACGATTCGGCTATATAGCTAGAGATTACAATTACAAACAATGGAGTCATGACACAGACCAAAGACTGCGTTTTATTAGAAGAAGACTTAAATGATACAACAAATACTACTAAAGAGATTGCCTACACTACGTTTCTCTGGAGTATTGCTGCACAATATGGCATACTTGCAAAAAAGGAGGGCCACTAGTTTTCTGTTAACGTGAAATGGAATAGGAAATGTAACAGATCTGATAAGCAATTTGGGGAGACAATCATTAAACCAAAGGTGTTTTCGTTATGACGAAGTCTATTCACGAAATTTCACTAAACAACTTTCCCCTCCGCGTGCCAGAAGATTATGTACATTCCCACTTACACAGAGAGAAATAAATAACTTAATAAAATAAGACAAATCAGAGTTCGTACTTACAGATCTAGATTTTCATTTTTCCCACGTGCTGTTCGAAATGGGTGTTCGTGAAATGTGCAGAAAGTTGTTCCGTGAACTCTATGCCAAATACTTACCTAGGAATTGCAGACTAATATAAAACTGTAAATGACAGATGATTGCCATTTCGCTATTGATTTAATTTTAAGATCAATGGTTGCCTCGTAACAAGCAGGAAGTCTTTCTCTTATTGGCACTTAAATGGGAAGGAAATCTAGTGACGTCAAATTTCTGCAGCGATTGCTCAGCCAGTGGTAAGGAGATGGACAGTGTGGTAAGAAAAGTAAGCATCTGTCCTTCCAGAAGAACAGCACCACGAGACCATTGTAGGATTATTCGAGTGGCTCTCACAAAAAGACGGACGACAACCGCTGAAATCATGGCGGGAGTTACAGCAGGCTGTGGCCACGAACCGACAAGTATAGGTTACTGGAATCTGGGTCGAGTGCTGGAGATACCATGTGCGCGGTTTACCTCTGACACCGTACCACAGACAAAAGGTGCTTGCATAGAGTAGTGCTGATATTGAATGGTATTCTGTGGGGTTTAGTGATGTGTCTCACTTCTGTTTATGACGGTCAGATTGACACCAACTAGTTCGTAAACGATCCGGTGAAAAGTCACACGAAGCAACGATTCTCAATACGCACATCACTCCCTCTTACGGAACTATTACGCGGAGATCTATTGAATTTGACAGGAGAACTGATTTGGTAATTGTGGAAGGAAGGCTGAATGTTCCCTAGTGTGTAACAAGAATAATAATCAGTGTTGTCATTCCCTTCTAATTGAGTATTCCAGCAAGAAAACATAAAATTCCACAATGCACTTGTCTCTAACGCCTTGAGGGATGTACAGATCTTTGACTTGCCTGCCTGGTTCTGTTTTGTCAACCATAGAGCGTGTCTGGCACGCGAAGGAAAGACATATGCTTTTGTACCACCCCCCCCCCCCCCCCCCAAGCCAGTAGTATTTATAAACGACAAGAAATTACCCAAAATGACAATCGGAGATTGTAAGCTTCCACGCCACAGCGAATATTAGAGTGTATTCGTGCTCGCACATCTCGTACTGATGTTGTTGTGAAACATAAGTTCCGAATGTAAAGACAATTTAATCTTATAATGCTCGTTATTCCACGAAAATCTGCAAGATAAGGGGCTGGAAGGACTCTAGAAAACGAAAACATTGCTCGCTGATCAGTATTATAGTGGAGAAACAGAAAAACATAAAACGTTAAGAAACGAGATACACTCTAAGACAAAAAAAAAAGACCAACGCATCACGAAAGAATTATCCGAAATCGGTACATGTGATATACATGCACAGACCAAGAAATGATTATAATTTCTGAAAAACTGGATGATTTGATCAGGAGAAAGAACTTCACAAACTGAACAAGTCAATAACGTGTTGGCCCATTCTGTGGCACTTACGCAGCCCCTTATTAGGCTTGGCACTGATTGGCAAAGGTGTTGGATGTTTTCCTGAGGAACCTCGTGCTGAGTTCTAATTGACGCGTTAGGTCGTCAAAATCAGGTGCTTATCGGAGAGCTTTGCCCATATGCTCCATATTTTCTCAATTGGGGAGAAATCTGGCGACCTTTCTGGCCAAGGTAGGGTTTATCAAGTACGTAGACACCCAGTAGTATCTCACTACGTGTGGGGGCGGGAATTATCTGGCTGAAATGTAAGCCCGGGGTTGTTTACTATGACAGGCCAAAACGAGGCACAGAATATCATCGAGGTGTTGCTGTGGTATGAGAGAGCCGCAGATGACAATCAAAGTGGCCCTCTCATGGAAAGAAATAGCACCGCAGACCTTCGTTCATGGTTTCTGGGACGTGTGGCGGGCGACAGGTTGGTATCTCACTGCTGTCCAGGGCGTCTCTATAGACGTCTTCGGCTTGGAAACTCATTGACTTGAGTGGAATTGTCTTCAGTGATCAGTCCCCCTTCGAACTGAGTCACGGTGACCAGCGAAGACGCGTGTGAAGATGCCCCAGACAGCGGTGGGATACCATATGGCTCGACAACCAGGAATGATGCTGTGGGGTGCCATTTCTTCTCATAATGTAACCGCTTTTGTTGTCATACGCGGCAACCTTACAGCAAAGCTGTATGTCGACAATATTCTACTCCCCGTTATGTTGTCCTTCACGGCAAGCAACTCTGGGCTTACATATCAACAAGATAATGTCCGTGATTCTAGTGCTTGTCTTCTTGCTTGTCAAACCGTACCATTGTCCTCATTTGAAAATTATGAACAAGGATTCTTACGATCTAACGCGCCAGTTGAACAGAATTTGACTCGATATCCTTCAGAAGGATATCCAACAACTCTTGCCAGTCAGTCTCACGCCCTATAACAGCTCGCATAAGGGCCAGAACTGGACCAACAGGTTACTGACTTGCTCTTCAATAAATCATCCAATTTTTCTTAAATTGTAATGATTTGTTTGTCTGTACTTGTACATCATATCTACCGATTTCCGTCCCATTCGAATAATTCCGTAGTGCTGCGTCGTTTTCTTTGTTTTAGAATGTATATCGTGTGAAGGTGAAGTCGCAAGGCAGAGAGGATGACTGCCATGTAGTTAAAACTGCAAAACAACCAAGACTAAATGGCATAAAAGCGGAACTTTCTACAGTGCTGCTCTATCGTTTGAGTATGCCACATGTGTTTACATATGGTGAGTATGGTGATATGGTATCTCTGCTTGGCTTTTATAACGGAAACGTTTCTGCTACTCTTGCTTGTAGACTATATAGTAGTCGATTTCCTAGCTGCAGAGTACCGGTTTAAAGACTGTTTACTAACATTTTCGTGAGAATGGAATTAGCCGGTTTGCCTATGTTGGGGCAGATTTGACCTGGCTAAAATGTTAAGTCCTTTACTATAAAAGGTAAGGATTGGAAAGTAACTTGAAAAAACCTCAACTGGAAGTGTTATGCAACTTCAAAATTTATTCAGAAAACGCTTTCAATTCTTGTTCTATTTGCTTTGAAGGTGTCGTACCCACGAGCAGGCCAAATCTTAGTACAGAGACGGTGACTCACTAGCACCGTTCCGTCTGATTTAAAATGAGAGTGGCAGTATTAACTGAGTCGTCACCCTCTATACTTCACACCGAGTTCCCCAGCTATCCACCTGCGCTGGTACTACTGCACCTATTTTAGCCTAGGTCTGCGTGGCTACTCTCATGCTTCTCTGTCTCTCTGACACATCTGACGTCATTAACCTCACTGATTTCATTTCGATTGGAGCGTCCTGAGTCCGAATTTTGTTCGGCTTTCCCCTTCGCCCCCGCCTGTCCCTGACATGATTTGACGCCAAAGACCTCTCGCCACTTCATTTAGCTCAAATCGTACACTGCTTTTCAGTAGTTTTCCAGAGTGTGGGTGGAGGGAGAGAGGTGTCTCTTGCTGTGTGGTCGCACCCTGCGTCCTAACCATGCCATTATCAACACCTCACTGAGTTTGAAGGAGGTCGTGTAATAGGGCTATGAGAAGCTGGCTGTCCCTTCTGCGATGTTACGGAAAGATGTGGCCGAAATGTAGCCACCGCACACGATTGCTAGCAGCGCTGGCGAGAATGTACGATCGCAAGAAGACCGGGCTCCGGACGACCACGTGGCACTACCGAGAGGGAAGACCATCGTGTTCGGCGTGTGGCTCTGGTGCATCGTACTGCACCTGCAGCAGCAGCTGGCACCACAGTGACACAACTATTACAAATCGGTTACATCAAGGACGGCTGCGAGCAACGCGTCCCGTAGCGTGCATTCCACTGACCCCGAACCAGCGCCATTTGCGACTTCAGCTGTGTCAAGCGAGAGCTCATTGGAGGGTGGGATGGAAGTGAGCTGCGTTTTCTGATAAAAGCTGGTTCTGCCTCGATGCCAGTGATGGCGGTATTTTGGTTAGAAGGAGACAGTTGAGGGCCTGCAACCAACCTGTCTGCATGCTAGACACACTGGACCACCTGGAGTTGTGGCCTGGGGTGTGACTTCCTATGATAGCAGGAGCACTCTCGTGGTTATCGTCCGCACCTTGACTGTAAGTCTGTATGTCTGTCTAGTGATTCGACCTGTTACGCTGCCATTTATGAACAGCATTCCCGGGGATGTTTTCCAACAGGATAACGCTCGCCCAAATACCGCTGTTGTAACCCAACATGCTCTACAGAGTGTCGATACGTTGCCTTGGCCTGTTGGATCCCCAGATCTGTCTCTAGTCGACCATATATTGGACATCATAGAACGACAATTCCAGCGTCATCCACAGTTATCCATCCGTGTACTGACCGACCAAGTACAACGGCATGGATATCCGTCCTAGAAATTGACATCCGGCACCTGTGCTACGCAATACACGCGCGTGTACATTCTTTAATTCTACATTATGGCGGTTACACCGCTTGTTAATGTACTAGCATTTCATATTTGCAATGGCTTATCTAGCGTTTACATTAACCTGCGATCTTGCAATGTTAATTACGTAGACAGGTTACCTAGACAAATATACCCTGGGCCCAGAACGTGGAATGCTAATTTACCTAATTAGCATCTATTTACGTAAATCTACGATTTGTGACCGTGATAAATGACAATTTTTTAGCTGCTAGGGAGCAGGTCAGAAGTAAATTGCAGAAACAAATGAAATAAACGCCCAATGGCTACGTGAACACAATATCTTAACTTTCCTTCGCACCGAGCAGGAACCCATACTGTGCAAGGGAACAAAACTTGGGCATTTCTTCAACGATGTTGAAATAGTCCATATTCGCTCCCTTCTGCCGTTCTGTCGATTAGGGACTGCGCTCCATTTCTGATTAAATCACCGAGAAAGGTGGCACAGTGGTGGGGCAATGGACTGGTATTCGGGAGAACGGTGTAAACTTCCCGTCCAGTTGTCCTGATTAAGGTTTTTCGCGAATTCCCAGAAATGCTTAAGGCGAATGCCGCGGTGTTTCCTTTGGAAGGGAGACGGTTTATCTTTTCCCTCACCCTTTCCATATCCAAGGTTGTGCTGCAATACATATGAAAAACAATTCACCAGGTGGATAACCTACAGCGCCTCGTGTCAAAGGGAGGCAAACAAAAAGCTGAAGAGGCTATTCTGACAGCCATTGAGGCAATAGTGCTCGACGAAATATAGATTGTGGTGCATGTAAGAAGAAACGATGTCTGTCGTCCCGGATCTGAGGTCGTATATGGATCATTCAAGCAGCTGCCAGAGATGATTGAGATAGCTAGCCTTTCTCACGAAAATTAAGGTAAACTATCTGCAGAATTGTCCACAGAACTGATCGTGGCCTCCTAGTTGCAAATCTAGTTGATGGTTTTAACTAGGATTTCAAAGGTATTGTGACAATCTAACCTGTGATACCCTAGACTTCTGCCATAGAACTGTGAACTGTTAAATCCCCCTCAGTGAGTGAGATGCGCACTGCACGTCAGAGACTGTTACCTAGGTAGCCCACTGTGTGTGAGGTGCACATTAGGAATTTTTAGATGTGGCGACCCCGTCTATCGTCCAGTTCAGATGATGCTCGTCAACCCGAAGTGTTGGTGTAAGATGCAAAGAACTCTGCTTCCCCCATCCTCACTCCTGAAAGGCAGTAGAGCACATATAATACGACGTACAGAAAGCTAGCCGAAACTTAAAATTAATAACAGTGAGATATTTGGGTGAAACTAAGTGTATAGACTAATAGAAAATAGAGGTGATGCATATGTTATGCCAGAGAAGATACTCCTAAAGACTGAGACGGAAACTAAAGCTGTATGCGATATATGACGGGTGAGCATAACTGGATTTTTCTATCGACCACCAGGCTCACACTCAGGTGTAACCGAAAACTTTAGAGAAAGTTTTAGTTACCTCATATGTATGTTCCCCAAACATCCTGTCATCATTAGAGAAGACTTTAACTATCCAACAATCACTGGGATGATTACTATTTTGTGAATGGTGTGCATGATAATATTTCCTACGAAACAATACTATAAGCCTTATGAACAGGCAGTTGAGAAATCCACTCATGTTGAAAATAAGTCGGACGTAATGGCAGCAAATGGACTGATCTCTTTGAGGAGTTCCACGTTGAAACTGATATCAGTGACCATGAGTTGTAACAACAAGGGCAACTGAAAGAAGTGGAAAGGTTTACATATTCAGCAAACTAGATAAAGAGGCGAAACTGTTATATGTTAGTGAGAAACTTGAAACATTTTGTTGTGAGCAGCAGCATGTAGAGCAGTTGTTGCCAACCGTAGTGACATCTTGAACCCTGAGTGGAATCAGACGTTAGCTAGTTTTCCCCTTCTACCACCATCATCAACATTAGCGTATAACTAAACTTTACAATGAAAAAGAATTTTCTTTGAACGCTAATATTTTTAAGACGCTGAAAGATAAATGGCATTCAGTTTTTGTAGGTGTTATATTAAACCGTGAAATAATGATCCCATAAGACAGTTGGTACTTCTTATTTCCAACGACCTTGATTTAGAGAGTGAAGCAATTCACAGTGCATCTTAAGTGCTACCTGTGTCTCCTTCTTAGAAAATAAGGCTGCCCACTCTTGGGGTAGATACTTATTACGAAGCACGCTTCTCCTCAACCAATTCCCTCACCAGTGGCATTTGCTTCATCCACACCCTGCACTTCCATTTAATACCAACAAAATTAAAATGCGTGGATTATACTTACTCTCTGTAAATCAACTGATTGCTTGACTCTGAACTAGCAGAAACTGGAAGTCTTCAGAATGCCAAAGCTTTGTATCTGACCGTTGCAGCTGTAATAATAATAATAATAGTGCTACGGAAACACTACAACAGTGTGATGGCGGTTACGTATACAACGTGGTCTAAGGGTGGCGTGTTTGATTCATAATCAAAACGGCTTCGGTCTCGGGGTTCGAACCCCGCCTCTGCCTAAATTTTGATAAATTATCAGCATTGGCGGCCGAAGACTTCCGGCATAAGAAGTCACCCTCATTCTGCCAACGGCCTTGTCAAAGAAGGCGGAGGAGCGGATAGAGGTTCAGGGCACTCTCTTGTCCTAGGGGTGGGAAATTGCCCCTAAAGGCAGAAGAATCAGCAATGATCAACGACATGAGGATGCAGAAGGCAATGGAAACCACTGCATTAAAGATACGTAACGTGTATCCACAGGACATGTGGCCTGTAGTTGAAGAAGTGTCATGATGATCTCTCCATGGCAAAAGATTCTGGAATAGTTCCCCATTCGGATCTCCGGGAGGGGACTGCCAAGATGGAGGTTACCATGAGAAAAAGATTGAATAATCAACGAAACGATAATGTTCTACGAGTCGGGGCGTGGAATGTCAGAAGCTTGAACGTGGTAGGGAAACTAGAAAATCTGATAAGGGAAATGAAAAGGCTCAATCAAGATATAGTAGGGGTCAGTGAAGTGAAGTGGAAGGAAGACAAGGATTTCTGATCAGATGAGTATCGGGTAATATCAACAGAAGCAGAAAATGGTATAACATGTGTAGGATTCGTTATGAATAGGAAGGTAGGGCAGAGGGTGTGTTACTGTGAACAGTTCAGTGACCGGGTTGTTCTAATCAGAATCGACAGCAGACCAACACCGACAACGATAGTTCAGGTATACATGCCGACGTCGCAAGCTGAAGATGAACAGATAGAGAAGGTGTATGAGGATATTGAAAGGGTAATGCAGTATGTAAAGGGGGACGAAAATCTAATAGTCATGGGCGACGGGAATGCAGTTGTAGGGGAAAGAGTAGAAGAAAAGGTTACAGGAGAATATGGGCTTGGGACAAGGAATGAAAGAGGAGAAAGTGTAATTGAGTTCTGTAACAAGTTTCAGCTAGTAATAGCGAATACCCTGTTCAAGAATCACAAGAGGAGGAGCTATACTTGGAAAAGGGCGGGAGGTACGGGAAGATTTCAATTACATTACATCATTTTCAGACAGAGATTCCGAAATCAGATACTGGATTGTAAGGCGTACCCAGGAGCAGATATAGACTCAGATCATAATATAGTAGTGATGAAGAGTAGGCTGAAGTTCAAGACATTAGTCAGGAAGAATCAATACGCTAAGAAGTGGGATACGGAAGTTCTAAGGAATGACGAAATACGTTTGAAGTTCTCTAACGCTATAGATACAGCAATAAGGAATAGCGCAGTAGAGAACACAGTTGAAGAGGAATGGACGTCTCTAAAAAGGGCCATCACAGAAGTTGGGAAGGAAAACGTAGGTACAAAGAAGGTAGTTGCGAAGAAAGCATGGGTAACAGAAGAAATACTTCAGTTGATTGATGAAAGGAGGAAGCACAAACATGTGCCGGGAAAATCAGGAATACAGAAATACAAGTCGCTGAGGAATGAAATAAATAGGAAGGGCAGGGAAGCGAAGACGAAATGCCTGCAGGAAAAATGTGAAGACATCGAAGAAGATATGATTGTCGGAAGGACAGACTCAGCATACAGGAAAGTCAAAACGACCTTTGGTGACATTGAAAGCAACGGTGGTAACATTACGAGTGCAACGGGAATTCCACTGTTAAATGCAGAGGTGAGAGCAGATAGGTGGAAAGAATACATTGAAAGCCTCTATGAGGGTGAAGATGTGTCTGATGTGATAGAAGAAGAAACAGGAGTCGATTTAGAAGAGATAGGGGATCCAGTATTAGAATCGGAAGAGCTTTGGAGGACTTACGGTCAAATAAGGCAGAAGGGATAGATGACATTCCATCAGAATTTCTAAAATCATTAGGGGAAGTGGCAACAAAACGACTATTCACGTTGGTGTGTAGAATATATGAGTCTGCCGACATACCATCTGACTTTCGGAAAAGCATCATTCACACAATTCCGAAGACGGCAAGAGCTGACAAGGTGAGAATTATCGCACAATCAGCTTAACATCATGCATCGAAGCTGCTTGCAAGAATTATATACAGAAGAATAAAAAAGAAAATTGAGAATGCGCTAGGTGACGATCAGTTTGGCTTTAGGAAAAGTAAAGGCACGAGAGAGACAATCCTGACGTTACGGGTAATAATGGAAGCCCGGCTAAAGAAAAATCAAGACACGTTCATAGGATTTGTCGACCTGGAAAAAGCGTTCGACAATATAAAGTGGTGCAAGCTGTTCAAGATTCTGAAAAAATTAGGGGTAAGCTATAGGGAGAGACGGGTCATATACAATATATACAACAACCAAGTGGGAATAATAAGAGTGGACGATCAAGAACGAAGTGCTCGTATTAAGAAGGGAGTAAGACAAGGCTGTAGCCTTTCGCCCCTACTCTTCAATCTGTACATCGAGGAAGCAATGGTGGAAATAAAAGAAAGGTTCAGGAGTGGAATTAAAATACAAGGTGAAAGGATATCAACGATTCGATTCGCTGATGACATTGCTATCCTGAGTGAAATTGAAGAAGAATTAAATGATCTGCTGAACGGAATGAACAGTCTAATGAGTACACAGTATGGTTTGAGAGTAAGTCGGAGAAAGACGAAGGTAATGAGAAGTAGCATAAATGAGAACAGCGAGAAACTTAACATCAGGATTGATGGTCACTAAGTCTATGGAGTTAAGGAATTCTGCTACCTAGGCAGTAAAATAACCAATGACGGACGGAGCAAGGAGGACTTTAAAAGCAGACTCGCTATGGCAAAAAAGGCATTTCTGGCCAAGAGAAGTCTGCTAATATCAAATACCGGCCTTAATTTGAGGAAGAAATTCCTGAGGATGTACGTCTGGAGTACAGCATTGTATGGTAGTGAAACCTGGACTGTGGGAAAACCGGAACAGAAGAGAATCGAAGCATTTGAGAAGTGGTGCTATAGACGAATGTTGAAAATTAGGTGTACTGATTAGGTAAGGAATGAGGAGATTCTACGCAGAATCGGAGAGGAAAGGAATATGTGGAAAACACTGATAAGGAGAAGGGACAGGATGATAGGACATCTGCTAAGACATGAGGGAATGACTTCCATGGTACTAGAGGGAGCTGTAGAGGGCAAAAACTGTAGAGGAAGACAGAGACTGGAATTCGTCAAGCAAATAATTGAGGACGTAGGTTGCAAATGCTACTCTGAGATGAAGAAGTTAGCACAGGAAAGGAATTCGTGGCGGGCCGCATCAAATCAGTCAGTAGACTGATGACCAAAAAAAAGTCTGTTTTACCGACGTAGCTGCATGGTACAAAATATGTGTGTTGTAAAGTGGACTATGTGAGAACAAGGAAGACGATGTTCCTACATTCGTTTCACGAGTTGTAGCCTCCGCCACATTGTTAATGCCAATATTTGAAAAACCTAAATACTGGTAACTTACGTAATCAATATTACAGTCTCACGAAATAGTGATAATAGTAATGATATTATCTGTAAGGAACAACATGTCACAGGCGTCTACAATGAAGATAGTGTTACACAAAGTCATTGTTCAGCATTTATTTTTGACATCCATGTCGAACTAAGTGATCTTTTCTCCATGCCAGTCAGCGTCAGATCCGGAAACATCGGTCATGCAAAGCACAACTATCATTTTCTTACGTGACATGCTGAAAGCCATGGATCAAGGCAGTCTTTAGATGCAGCATCTCCTGACTGCCGAAAGAACTTAAGTCAGTACCACAATAGCGCTATTGATGACGCAGCGTATTGTCTTGGATGGAGAATTATCGGCAGATGTAGGAGTAGGTTCAGGTGTGCGCCAGAAAAGTCTGTTGGGCTCCTTGCTCTCGATGTTGTGCGCTGTTGTGGAAGACAGTATTAATAGGAACCTCATACATTTCGGAGACGATGCAGGTCCATGTACAATGAAGTAATGGCTGGAAAAGTGCTGCAAAAACATAGAGTTATATCTTAATAAAATTTCAAAGTGTTGTAAAGATTGCCCATTTGATTTAAAATTACAGAAATGTGAAATTGTCCTTTTCATCCAATTCAAAAACGTAGTATCTATTACTACAACATCATCGAGTCTCAGCAGGAATCACGATCGTACAAATACGTGCGTCTGATGATTAGTGGAGATATGAAATGGAATGATCACATAGTCTCAACTGTAGCAAGGCAGATGACAGACTTCAGTTTATTGGAAAGACACAATAAAACGCAGTCAGTCTATAGAAGAGCATTCTTTCACTTAGGTTTCACATCTTAGAATACTGTCCAAGTATGTGAGCCTCTCATTAAGAGGAGACGCTGAACATATACGATACAGGACGGCACGAATGCTCACAGGTTATTAGCCCTCTGGGAGAGCTTCATCGAGTTACTGAAAAAGTTGAACTGAGTGGAATTATAGACACCTATAACACCTCTAAACTCTAGTTACAAACTTTCAAGAACCAGTATTGAGCGACTAACCTAGATATCAGTACCCTTGCCTAATGCTCCCTTAGCGAGATCCGTTGTCTAGGAAAAGGAAGAGGTAGCGCCTTTAACTAATAATTATAACGGCGTGGGTCTGGAGTTCGAACCCAGCCACAGCTTAAATTCTGAATAAAAATCATCAGGATTGGTGATAGAAGACATCCAGCATAAGGAGTCACCATCTTTCCGCCAAAGTCATTGTCAAAGAGAACGAAAGTGCGGACAGAGGTTCAGGGCACCGTCTTGACACTGTGAGACGTAGCGCCGATACCGATCCTGCCTTGGAGGCGGTTAAGTGGGAGATGTGTCTCAGAGCTGGGTAGTGACAGATGGTGACGCGAGACTGGACGCACACGTATTTTATGTATCAGCCGATAGAGGACAGTATTGGATAGGGGACTGATTTAGTTTCGATTCTGCCCACTAGAGTGCATTAAAGTAATTGAATGTTTTTCATAAACTGTTCTAGTATTTTCATAAGGTGTTATTATGTCTTTTTGAGTAGGTAAATTGTTATAAATGTGCTTCAGCAGTATGAATGATGCGTGAGTGTGGTTTAAGGTTAATATGAAGATAATTGTTTAACGAGTTATGTAGTAGGATTTAGTGTGGGAACATTTCGAAGAACTATGGATATGGACAAAGGGGATTTTTGTAGAATAGCTTTGTAAAGTAAGTTTATAGTAAAGGGAAAGTTAATTCAGGTATAAATAACAATAGTAAATAACTTTATGCATAAACAAAACTTCAGTATATTAGATAATTACGTCGGTAAAAAGTGCAGTCGTTAGGTTTACTATTTTTTGATTGGTTATTGATGAAAAGCGCGGACTGACGCGGGAGAATGTCGGTTTGCTATTGGCTGTTGAGTATACTGACCAATGGTAAAGCAGTATTCTTCGCGTGTCTTTCTTCGCTGGTAGAGAAGACTTACAGTATTCTAGAGAGGAGTCGGAGCCTAGCCATGAAATAGTTCGGACGTGTGTAGTAGCATTTCCGATGGAAATGGTAAGTTGCCGGATCTAGCAGTGTTTCTACATCATAAGGGTTGTAAAGTGACGGAATAATTATTCCGATGGGTGTGTAGGAATTTCGGAATTTTTAAGTGAATTTTGTGACGAGAAAAGACATAAATTCCGCTTGGCGTATTGAGCAGGCCGGTGGCTAAAAGCTGTCACTCATTAGGTACCGACAGGCTTAACATTTGTCGAGAATTCTCAATCAAAATCAATCCGTATTTTTGTAGCTATTACGTTTTCGGGAAATGCAACACCATTAACTTGCTAACGTGAGTGAAAGGGATTGTGAGTGACTGTGTTAAGACTAGCACGGGCTTGGCAGTGATACTTGTTCACCTATGTTTCAGAATATATTAATTAAGGACAAAATTTCCAACCTTTCATTTCGTGTGAAAACTTTCTCCCGAAACGTAGATTAGTGATTTCAATTGCAGCCTGATTCACGTCGAAGTACAATAGGTTTCGCTCGGCTTCCCTACTGATGATCTGCTGAGACAATGTTCACAGGCAGGTGCAGGTTCGTCGTAAAAGGGACGGAAGGAACCGCGCCGCCGAACTGGGGTGGGTAACTGCAGAATAATCGTCAGTGAACAACGTCGTGAGGATGCAGAAAGCAATGGAAACCACTGCACCGACAAGCAGTGTATAATCCATAGGACATCTGACCTATAACTGAAAAAGTGTCATATTGATCTCTCCATCTGCAAAAGTTTCCGGCCTGGTTCCCCATCAGGATTCTGGGAGAAGACTACCCAGTAGCAGGCCACCATGACAAAAAGATTGATAGCGAAGGGCTAACATTCTACGAGTCGGAGCGTGGAATGTCCCAAGCTTCAACGTGGCATGGAAGCTAGAAAGTGTGAAAAGGGTGATGGAATGGCATCTTTGGTTGATTATGGATTCACTCCAATTTCGTTTACCGTAATTTAATTTTTTGTACTCATTATATTATACTGAACATTTGATTTTGCTACAAATAAACTTTTGGTTGCAGTGTTAACATCAGTGGATTGTAATATAGTGCCATCTGCATGTCAGACCACGTGCAATAGAGATTCAAAGGGTCAGGTTTTGTTGAAACAACCATCAATAAATATGAAATACATTTAAAAAAAGTCTAGCTCATGATGTTATTTCGTGTCCCGTTTACAGAATGCCCCTGAGTGTGTTTTCAGTCAGCAATTTGTACCAGAGAGTGCCCAATCGTAATAAGTGTGTGAGTTGTAGTGACGCCAGCTGTGTGGAACAGCAACAAGCGAGGGGGAAGAAAACTATCTGGAACAGCACTTACGGATAGCACGTGCTGGCGGAAGATGCCTCCACGTGCCGTTACAAGTTATAGCGCTAGCCACACAAACAGGGGTTACCGCCTAGCGCTGGCAAGCTTCCCTAGCGCCTAAGAGCTCGCCGAGTAAAATAGTGAACACCGCCAGCTGCCCGCTTGTCGCTGGCTAGCGCGCCAAACACTGCCAGGCGGCCATCTGTGCAGCTGGCAGACGCAGCGAGTATTTTGTCTGACCTAATAACACGCCGTGAAATGCACAGACTGTTGCTCTAGTGCGCTTTTGCTTTGTGGCCAGTGGCAGCCGGCACGGTAGCTCAGCTTGAGTGTTTAAGATGTCTCACGCGACATCCGCAGAGAATTGCTGGCGAAAAGTAATGAAAAAACAGGCAGTCGGAGCGAAATCAAAAG
The DNA here is from genome assembly GCF_023897955.1 of Schistocerca gregaria. NCBI lineage: Eukaryota > Metazoa > Arthropoda > Insecta > Orthoptera > Acrididae > Schistocerca > Schistocerca gregaria. The sequence continues at coordinate 316,786,817 of NC_064927.1, forward strand.
AAACATAAAGTGGTCAGCGGCACTGCTTCTAGACTGCAGTGTCCTTGGTTCGATCCCTGGTAGGACTGGAGATTTTTCTGGACTCTGAGATGTGGTGTTTGTGCTATACTCTGCATATCTCTGTAAACTTCCTATTAGAGGGTACGTTTGCATATTGCATGTTTCGCTATTCACCAGACTGTACGCTTTTTTGAATCTTCCTGAGAGATTAGAGCCTCACTTTTCGACGGTCATGTTGTGAAAGGCAGCCATTTAATAGCCAGTGCCTTCCATACTTCTTGCACCTACACTAAGCAGAAGTCAGTAGCATAGATTTACTAAAAATAATTTGAACGCTCACAGGCGCGTATTTTGTCGTTACTTCATTATTTACTGTAAACTCAATACCTTGAAAATTAAATCATTTTGTTCATGTCAGACATGGTACTGAATGCAACTACAAAGTAGTCACTACTTCGGTATTGGACTGCTGTCGGATGTTATAGCTTTTTTGGCAAATGTCTACGTAGGCTAATTAATTTAACCCAGAAAGCCAAAAGTAAGTTATTTGTAGTGCATGCATATTTCTGTATATGAAAGATTTCTGTTACATACAGCACGCAATTTAAAGCGACATTTCTACGTGTCCTGTTAATTCTCACTCACATTAAGGATAGGGGATGGGGGAGAAACGACGACTACACTTCGCACACTGCTTTGACTGCCTACCGGAAATTATGGCACGAATTACTGTATGACCTATCAGGTGTATGCTATTGTAACACTATCGACCTTTTTAGAGTCGAGTGACTTTGCACTAAGGAAGCAAAGAATGAGATTTGTGCAGTGTGTAGTGTATAAGAAGGTCTGCAGAAGACAATATTCTTTGACTGTGTGAAGTTTAATGTTTATATGTAGTTAAAACAAATGTTTATAATGCTATGTAATTAACAAAGAGAATCTTTTATTTAACTATATATAATTGTTTGTAAAGTGAAGTCAACACCAGCTCAAGGCTAAAGTCAAATGTAGGTGAGATCCAGTAGGGACTTACCGACGTTCTGGAAGGTCGGAAAAGGTGGAGATTTTTTGCTCCTAACGGAAGCAGGTAGGAGAGAGGAGAAGTGGAATAAGTCAGACAGGCGCAAGACACTGTTTAGGCAGGTGACGAAAGCTGATGTGCGCTGTACTCCGCAGTATTGTTTAAACAAAGCTAAAGTTTAACTGCTGAATAGACGTGAGTGAAGGGGAAGCGCTAAGGTACAACTTTTCAAAGCTTTAGAAGAGATAAAAAAATTACCTCTGCAACGAGTGTCCCTGGATGTGAAATGGTCTAAGGCAGCCATTGCTTAGACTGACGCAGACGAAGACAAGTCGCTGCAAAACGGTACGTGCCTTCAAAGCAACTGTGCTCACAACGACACTACTGAAATTAACCGTCGATAGTTCTGTATACAAGCTGTGTTGACAAGCTTTTGCGTGTTTTGTCCTATAATAATTTTATTGTTTTTTTACGCAAAACTACTCATTTAACCTAAAGTGTTCCAAGTAGGGATCCTTCCCTATACAAAAAAGAATGAAACCGATAATTCATTGGTGTGATACATCACTGCGCAACTGAGTGTAAATTTAAATTATCACTCAAGTGCAACAATTACAGTAAATGTGGAGAATTGTAGATTGCCTTGAAAGTACGTAAAGTAAATAACAAGTCTACCTAGTGTGTGAACTTGGTTATCCAAGAAATTACGTTAAGTAATTATTTCAATAAAACTGAGAAAAACCAAGTATAAAAAACCTTTTGAAATCATTTCGATAGTAACAAAAGAATCGTAAAATATTTCTTGTGTATAATACATGTTTTCAGAGGCAGTGTTGTAGGCATTATTGTCGTTCCGGCGTTGTTTTCGTGGACCAGAACTTTCTAAATGTGTGCGTGTGACTAATTCTGAAAACAGTCATTATTCAGCTATGTACGTGAATTAGCCTGTTCCCTCAGTAATAGAAATTATCAAAAGAGAAAAACTTTAATCAGAACCAAAATATAATAAAGCACAAATTTGGTGAACTTGTTGAATAACGTCAATCGATTCGTCATATTGGTTGGCGACTGTGTTTTTCAGTATTATTATCACTCGCAAGAAGTAGTTTGACGTAAAAGAAAAGCTGCAACCAAGACTATACGATAACTTCACATTTGACCTTGCTTTATCAATCACACGGCATCTGAATTCACTAGCGGTTGTTAAGGAGGTAGTTGTGTTTAAGTGCTTCAACTACCGAAGCTAGAGTAACAGCTGAAGTACTAAACGTAATTGCAAGATTAGAAACCGTGAGTGTTGTAAGCGACCTTTAGGCGTGACTATAACAAATTCTACTTGTTCATACTATCGTTATATATCTCTTAAGGTGACAGAACAGTCCTTACATCGTTATGCTACCGTTATACTATGAACATCGTTGTAGCTACGGAAATGCGATAGAGTCTATGGACATTCTTCAAAATAAACAGGGCACTACGATGATAATCGAACTCATTTTCAAACGTAGAACTCATGGTCATTTACACTGGAATACAAATGAAATCATTTTCGCAAGTCAGTCACTGTTTTGCTACCAGCTAGGATAAAACAGAAGTTGGTTCTTCAGCATTACCTTGCTGAAGCAGCCATTTGCAGAGCACCGCAGTGTTTGCACTTAAAAGGGAAGATTCCCAAGGTCAAAAAACTATCTTGATGAGATTTGGCGGGTTTGTAGAGGGGTCACAGTAATGCAGTTAATTTTTTTTGTTTGTGCCCAGTTTCGTTTTTAAGGGATTAGAACACACCCCAAAAGGTAATTTGGCCTATTTGGTGTAGAGGAAATGTCTTCGAAACGATGACCTATAAAAATGTTCTCATATGAAAATTTATATCTAATTAAAGTTCTTGGAAACTGTGTAATCGGACTTTGTAATAATTTGAAATTCTGCAAAATACTCCACGAACATTAATTAATTGTGAAAAATGAATGCTTTTGTTACAAGACAAATTAAAGAAGCTTTCAAGTTACATAGATCCATGTGTAACACAAGTAGTTTCTGAAACATCAGTTTTCTGAAAATATGCTGTACACAGTGTACTGTCAGAGTATTTTCATCATTAGTAATTAAAATAGCTAAACATTCATAATTAAGCTAAAATATTATTTTACTTATACTTATTTTGTGTTTTAAATTGTTGTTTTACTTTTTACATTCATTGATATGCTTTTTATTTTGTTCCGTAGTTTACCAAATCACATGTTTATATCTTGTTAATATAAAACAAAGTTTAGCAAGATTTCAAACTGTCGCGGCTGACCTTCTACACATCCTGATCCGTATCAGGCACATACAGTACACTGGTAATGCTTGACGAAAGTTGCTGACTATTTACTAGTGACTTCAGCTTAATTGCATTGTTTCCCAAGTGGCAATTGACACCAAAATTGTGTTGGCATACGCCTTCACCAGCACACCATTCAGCGCTAGAAACCATCATACAGCAGGCGCTGGACTAAGCGTGCCTGTGACAAGAGAGGGCCAAGACACACCCCAGGCTACGCGCCGACAACGCCTCCTGGGCGGCGTGCATATAGGCCGCCGCCGGCGACCGAGCTGTCTCAGTCTCTCAATCTTAGCACCGAGGTGCGTTGCGTAGGGTCTCAGTTCGCGTCGCGTTGCACCTCTATACGTCACAATGAGCTCTAGTCTTCCATAGTGATATTCGTCGCCTCGCACCTTAGCTAGCTGTAAGGTGACGTTAGTCATTGTATAGAGTTGTGATGTGGTCACGGACAAGATGCAAGAATTAGTATATGTTATTTGATTGCTGTTAACCACAGAACTACGGATTCGACATAATTGAAGTTAAGAACTCACTTGGTTTGTGTATCAAAGCGTATTTTGACCATGTGTGCATTTTGTGTTGTAGTGAGAGGAAACCGGCCACCTACCTATCACACCACCCTCTCCTCATCCAGCCAGGAACCACAAAACATTACAAGAGAACACATAGACAACAAAAAACATTCAATAGAACTACATCTGAAAATCTTCTCACACAGTTTTTCCAATGTCTAAAGCCGTATGCATCTCGAGACTGTATGTGTCCTGCTGAGCCCTTTGGGACCACCAGATGACAAGTTACTTGTCTTCAGGTACGTTGCTCGAAGTGGTATCTTTCACACTGACAGCCCTAAGAATATAACAACAATACAGATTTTTCTGCCCCACTATTTTTTCGAAAGGGTACATCTTTCAAATATCTTTTGACCTGGTCAAGAATTTGTTTTCCAGATTTCGAAACTGTCACAATGACATTTGGTACTACAAAAAGCAATTTTAGAACTCCCGTTCGAAACTCACCATCAGTTTCTTTTAAAACTTTGAAAAAGCTTGTGCTCAGTGCGAAAAAGCGATTTTGATCATCATACCGGAGGACAGCAAACTTGTTCATCTGGTTATCCAAAAAGGATTCGACGACACGGGTACAGACGTTGTGAGTGTACGACTTTCAGTGTTGGAAGAATCTTGCGAAAAGATTTTCAGATGTAGTTTTAAGCGTTTATTTACAGATTATATTTAGTGCAATAATTTTGTGTCGTGATAATGAGTTACATGTGATTTACAGTAAGCAAAATACACGTAAGTGAAATAAAAAACAAATCATGTAAAATGTAAAGTAACATTTTAAAACATAAAACAAATATAAATAAAATAAATAAGTAGACTAACAGGGAAAGTTTAGATGTTTCTAATTACGTATGTCTAGAATACTCTGACAGCACATTGTGTACAGCTTATTTTCAAAGAATGGTACTGGAGAAACTAGTTTTGTTACACATTGATGGTTGTAGCATCAAAGCTTCTTTAATTTGTGTTGTAACAAAACTATTCATTTTTCGCAATTAAATAATGTTGATGGAGAATTTTTCAGAATTTCAGATTATTACAAAATTAGACTATAATTTTGAAGAACGTTAACTAAATATTAAGTTTTGTATGAGACACTCTGTTTATAGATCATTGTTTCGAAGCCATTCCCTACAAACCTAATATGCCAAATTACCTTTCTCGGTGTGTTTTACCCCTTAAAAGTGAAATTCGGCACAAATGCGGAATAAATATTGCATTATTTTGTTCCCTCTGCACACCCGACAAGTTTCATCAAAACCGTTCATCGACACGCGGGAACGTCTGCTTGCAAGTGGAATACATCTGTGACTATATACAAACTGTTTTGCGCCCAAGCTTTCACACTCCAACATCTGACCTGCTGCACAGGGGAAAATAAGCATTATGGCTCGCTCTTGCCACATGTTCTTGGAGGTACTAACCAACCTGTATTAAATATAATTATTATTCTGCAAATGTCGCAAATATTGATGTAATTTTGTCCAGTACAACGTCCTCAGTTACCAACAGAAATATTTGCATTTATACCCGTCACCCTTTGTAAACTGTGTTTCTTACTACAGCCCTCTGTCGCTATTCTATGGTCCAAAATGGTCCAAATGGCTTAACATCAATGGTCATCAGTCACCTTAAACCTAACTAACCCAAGGACATCACACACGCCCATGCCCGAGGCAGGATTCGAACCTGCGACAGTAGCGGTCACGCGTTTTCAGACTGAAGCGCCTAGAACCGCACGGCCACTCCGGCCGGCCACTATTCTATCGTGTTCAATCAATAGTGGAAACGTGCTATTCTCGCCATTTCTTCCTATGCCCTTGTCAGGCAGGATACATCGCAGATAGAACGAACGTATAGTTATTACAACTGCATCTTCGCATCTGGAAGAATCCTGTTGTTGAGATGGCCGGCAGTCACCCTGGTTTTTACTGAACAACCTGGGAGAGGGGCCCCTGGGCCGGACCCCGCAGTGTGTCGTCAGCGGAGGCCAGGCCCGGTCGAGAGGGCCATAAATCGCGGCGGACCATAGGTGGAATAAATTAAGATTCAATTTACCGTGCTTAATTGGAGGATGCCGTCGGCGGAAGCTTTCTATTTACCCGCAGCGCGGCGCGGCGCGGCGCGGCCTCGCTTACTTTAGGAGGCGGCGGCGCTTACCAGGCGCTGCTGCTATTATACGGAGCCGCCCGGCCGGGACCCACCGACCACACGCGTGTCGGTGCGGCGCTGCGAGCTCCTCTCAACGTCCTGCGCCTGTTCCCAGGACCCTGCGCGGCTGTCTCACCAAACAGCTTTTTGTATTTCGACAGTTGCAGCTTCCAAACTTCCTACCAAGGGGCCGGATCAGACGTCGTAACCTGAACCGTTGTCTTTCGGAGGCAAGTGGCTCTGAGCACTATGGGACTCAACTTCTGAGGTCATTAGTCCCCTAGAACTTAGAACTAGTGAAACCTAACTAACCTAAGGACATCACACACATCCATGCCCGAGGTAGGATTCAAACCTGCGACCGTAGCGGTCTCGCGGTTCCAGACTGCAGAGCCTAGAACCGCACAGCCAGGGGACAAATGCTCTGCCGACAGAGCCACCCAAGCACGACTCAAGACCCGCCCGCAATTGGCAAACGTTTCGAGTTCGAGTCGCAGTCCGGCTGAGAGTTTTTATCTACCAGAAAGTTTCAAATCTTCGCACACTCCACGCTACAGTGAAAATTCATTCTGGAATTACAACTTTATTGGTGTAAGCTGCGCTGGACATATCATTTTGATTTTTGTAAGTTATATGGAGTGTAGCCATGTATGGAAGTGAAACATGGACTATAAATAGTTTGGACAAGAAGAGAATAGAAGCTCTCGAAATGTGGTGGTACAGAAGAATGCTGAAGATTAGACGGGTAGGTCATATAAGTAATGAGGAGGTATTGAATAGGATTGGGGAGAAGAGGAGTCTGTGGCACAACTTCACTAGAAGAAGGGATCGGTTGGTAGGTCATGTTTTGAGACATCGAGGGATCACCAATTTAGTATTGGAGGGCAGCGTGGAGGGTAAAAACCGTAGAGTGAGACCAAGAGATGAATACACTAAGCAGATTCAGAAGGATGTAGTCTGCAGTAGGTACTGGGAGATGAAGCTTGCACAGGATAGAGTAGCATGGAGAGCTGCATCAAACCAGTCTCAGGACTGAAGATCACAACAACAACAACCGATGTGCACGCCAGAGACTGGTCGATTCAAGTCACTGTTAAACAATCTTTGGTCTTGTTGTGGCACAATTGTTTGCCTCTGCGCAGTCTGATACATTTTTTGTTGAAGTACGGTAGGTGAAGGACGTATTCAGTAGTGCTGCGTTGACTGGTGACTGTAGACTGTATCTGTTAGATCAAGAAAGATTTGTTGTAAAGGACAGCAGGAATATATATGACGTGTATATTGAATTGCGAAATGAGTATAATTTTCTATTTTGTATAAGAGCAGTTTGAGATAAGGCTGCAGCACTGCCGAGCTAGTTTGTCGGAATGATTACTGTCAGCTAGTTAACTTTGTACACTTGCTTAGAGCTGAGAGAAAGACCACCCCACTACCCTGAGTTATGCATTACATATCAAATAATTAAGGTGTTTGGTTTTTATAGAAGTTCTCTTTCAACATTTTTCTCTTTTTCAATATTGTTCACTTTGTTGGCATAGTTTCGTTCAGACCAGTGTTATGTGTGAAGATCACGCGAAGTTTCAATCTGTCTTTTGGAATACACACTTGTCTCTAAAATCGTTGTCTTGGATTACCATTTCATAGGAATAATTACTCTCCTCATTCCACTGTTTAAAGAACGTTTATCATTAAGAATTCCCATGTTGCACCATATGGTATGCAACAGTTCGAATATTGTCCGGAAATTTTATTAAAAAATTATCTACCTTAGCCACTGCCTGCTTGCTATTTACTGTTGTGCTTTCGAGAAAACTGCAACAATGTTGTGAAGACGTGAGGTAATTGGAAATGTTGATTCCGGCCAGATAATTGTTTTACTTCAGGTGCGCATTTGATAAAAAGACAAGTTTTATTCGGACGCGTTACAGCTCAGTTCAAATTAGCTTTTGTTTAGTCCAAAGTTTGTATACGAGTTTAAGTTGAATAACAGTTTGTGGTTACGTAGTTTTGGTAATGGTAGACTTTTTATAGAGTGGGAAGTAAATTTGGGCTAAATTTCATACAGAAGCACATAGTGGGAATCTTATGAATATTCATTCTGGAATTACAAAATTACTGGGAAAGGCACACACAAACTGTGTCTGACAGTTAATTTCCAAATGCCGACCGGAGCTGCAAGACCAGTCAATGGATCACGACAGTTCAAAGCCAGAGTCCACTACCGAAAATTCACAACGAATCCACGTCAAACTCCTACAGAGAAGCCACGTTTTTGTCGATAATCCGACAGAAAGAGTCGTCGTGTTGATAGCACCTGAGGGATGAGCTGAACTGCCGGCTATCCATTCACTTTTCTCCTTATTTCTCTTAACCCTTCATTTACTAGTGGGACTTAGGAGCCCCAACTGATTTTGTGTGGAATTACATGCAACTCAGTAGCCCCTCAGACCTGTAGGAACAGACCGGTCCTGTTCCATAGAGTTTGTGCTTTCTACGCTAGATGTCAGAACGGCCCGAAAGTATTGGGACCAGGCGGTTTATGCCCCAAAGTAACCTTATCCAAGATGGCGGCGATGACGTAATCAACTGACGTCAGTTGATGACTTCTTCCAAGATGGCGGACGTGATGTCAGTTGGTAACGCAAGTACTGTTATCCATGACGGTGGGAAAGTGCCACAACCCCCTGCCAGCCCTCCCCCCATCCTGACAGGCCCCCGGCCCCTGGTGTAAAGTTCAAATTTCATCAGGACAATCCAACCTCTGCTAGCCTATGAACATAGCGGGAAAGAAATTGACTTGCGTTTCCTCCAATAACCTAAGTCATCTGACCACCACCTCTTTCCAGGGAATGGCACGAGGTTTGAATTTTGGCAGTAAAGAAAGATCACTAGGGCTATCTCTACTAACCTAAGAAAGAGGTAGGAAAGAAAGGGCACTTCGGCTACCTCCACTAACCTAAGTCACATGACTTCCACCTCGTCCTAGGAAATGGCTGGGACAGGACTCGACCTGTGCTGAAAATAAGTCTTTATTTTGAGTGCACTATTTATTTAAACAATTAGAAGTACTACCAACATCCAGTGTGTTCACCTTGAGGTCCGGGCTCCAGCTGACCTAGTACACAGTACCACCACCAGAGGGTGCTGTCATCCATTCCATGATGTAATCCAAGATGGCTGCCATGATGTCAGCTGACGACACAAGTACTGTAATCGAAGATGGGGGCAAACAGTGTGTTCACCGTGAGATCTGGACCTAGTACACAGTACTTCCACCAGAGTGTACTATCACACCTCCCATTACATAATCCAAGACGATGGGGCAAAATGGACGCAAACAGGAAAACCACTTGCGCTGTCTCTACTAACCTAAGAAAATAGCGAGAAAGAAAGGGTACTTGGACTACCTCAAATGGCTCTGAGCACTATGGGACTTAACATCTGAGGTCATCAGTCCCCTAGAACTTAGAACTACTTAAACCTAACTAACCTAAGGACATCACACACATCCATCCGAGGCAGGATAACCTGTAACCGTAGCGGTCACGCATTTCCCAGACTGAAGCACCTAGAACCGCTCGTCCACACTGGCCGGCCACTTGGACTATCTCCACTAACCTAAGTCAGCTGACCACATCCTCTGACATGCTTGGGGTCATGCCACACAACCTACAGACCTGTAAACTACTCCTAAATAATGCACTACAAACAACTCGTGAATTATGTAAATAATTTCACTACACAGCATACACACATGCAAACTACTCCTAAATAATGTAGTACAGTGATGTGCAGACACAAAATCATCTTGTAAACCATCCAAATAACGAATAGGACAGCCTACAGAACTGCTCGCAAGCAACGCACGCAGGCACTGCCCTTCGCCCCCCCCCTCCCCCCACCACATCCATTGGACCGCATAGCTCATAGGAGGCTACCGCACACGCTCCGAGAAGCCAATATGCAGTGGCACCCCCCGCGAATTGACGCACAGGTGCTCGGAACCATGAGGTGGCACCCCTTTCGTACTTGACACTTGAGAAATTCCTCTCGAAATACGTGGTCATGTAGGTATCATTGCTGACACGAGTGGATGAGAGTGAAGACCTATTTGCAGAGCGCAGATGCTCCAAGTGCGCGCATGCGTCGACTCCATCTAAAAGTCTCCCCAAACATGCTTGCTAATCGTCTACTTTCGAAATCATGCACTGAACACCTGTTCACAAAATAATGCAACAAACACCAAAACACCTAATAAATCCTCAAATCATAATGCATGTTTAACGCTCACAGCGCTTAAACCGCCGGAAATAATCCAGTGCACAAACACTCAGTATACGTAAAAAACGCTTCCGAACTATCATCAACTGAAACATCACAGATCCCCAACGCGCCCCACAGGGCCAGCTACTGCGAGCTAGCGCAGGGGCGCTGGCTGACGGCATGTGAAAGTTTTTCGACTGTTTATCTAAATAATCACCAAGTTATTCTCTAGGCCACGTGCATGAATGTTCGTGGCTGTTGGTATGTGAACCCCGTCTCTCTACCTGCGGTCCAGCCAAGACCTAATTCCCGAGTGACTCACCCTCGCAGACACTGTAGAAATCGTTTCCAGAATAGCACAGGGTACATTGTTCCTCGCAATCCTAGCGGAACTTGCGAGCTGTGTCTAGTGTGCACACTTACCTGCCCAGTGCGGCTAGTGCTTTATGGTGAAATGTTCGTCCTGCTGTCAATATATGTCTCAGAAAGGCTAAATATTCTCACCGCTAAAAAGCCTGTGCACTCATGCGAAAACACCATTCTTGTTGTTCGGAAAGAGATCGCTATCTAAGCATAGACTGGGGAAACCAGAACAATTACGCAAACAGAATTTGAAACACTAACACACAGAAGAGAAAAAGTCCCAAATTCTCTGTATCCTACAGTTACAGGTCTAGAAATGTCCTAATGGCACAGTGGCGGATGACTGACGCCATCCCCGCCAGAGATGGATGGTCTGCTTCAACTTGTCTTTGAACATTTGCTTTCTCAGAACTTTCCATACAGACCTTACCTCCATTCTTGTACACATCAGTTTGTAGACACTCCTACATCCAGACACAAAGGATGTCTTGTGAATTAATAGGGCATTATGATTGTATTTTGTACAATTACCATATTGCACCAACAATTAAGCCCAGCAAAGTGCCCCTACATATGGTCAAATACGGAAAGACTCTTACTCAATTGCTCTGCTCTCCCACTGCGCGCAGGAGGTTCAATACTAGGGCGCGAAACCGATCTCCAACTATGTCGATGTAGTAAACATACAATTTGTATCCTGCACCATATAAAGTCATCCCTTTTATATCATTCAAAAATATACCATGAAGACAGACAGCACCATATATATAGTCATCACAGCACTAGATATTTCCCTCCTGTGAGGTTCGGTGGTCATTCACTCCTGACAGGAGACTAGAGTACCCTTAGCGGACCGAAGTCACTCTCAGAACTGTTCTACAAATTCGGACTCGTTCCCCCTTGGCACAGACGTGTTACTGTTTCTGGTCTGGACCTGCTTGCTTGCTTGCTTTTCTACACCCATCTCCATACTGTGGGATTAAAACAACACATGTATTTTTGCATGGTTTGCCATGATATTATACCATTTTCTCGACAACAACTACAGAGTAGTAGCCTACCGATGGCCTGCGCAACATAATTCCGAAGATAAAGACTGGAAATTATTTCTTTACAAACCTGAAACTTTAGCACTTACCCTGTCTGCAAAGAGCTTTACGCGAGAACTCGAAACAAATAGAAGAAACTGATAATTCCACTCGCAAATACCGATGTCCATGATGTAACAGATTCCAAATCATCCCTATAATTTACAAAGTCACCTAATGTGTTACTCATGTCTAGCGAATGTGTCTTTCACCTGCTAGATGCACACACCACAATCGATGTTCCTTCAACTAAATAAAGGCGTGAAATGTGCAGAAGCAGTCAACCAAACAATTTACATGGGAGGGAATAACAGCCCAGAACAAACACACTTCCCTATACAATCTTCTCAAATTTCTACGCGATCATGAACGCTGCCCAACACATACTGAGTATTAGTTCGCTATTCTTCCGTCTAGAGGACGACAAAGTTACTGCAGCTACATTTCCACATTCCAACAGGCCTTTGCACTCGGATGGCTCCTGCAGTTAATGGGAAACGTGAATCATTCCCGCACTTGTCCAGACAATTACCGTGATCGAGATCGCTGGTGTATATAGTCTCAGACCAACAGTGCTCGTAATAAAATTACACAATTTAGAAAGTGATTCGGCTAAGGAACATGGTATGCAGCCGGTATATGCAAATCCCCCACGCCACTGCAGATAGATATTTCTACAGTATTTGTAATGCATTGTGTCTCGATCCACGTCACAAGTTTGGTGATATATCCACTGGGATATAGGCGATGGTTGATTGAGAAGGATCACAACTAGTAGATGGTGTGCTGATTGAGGTCGGAAGAAATGTAGACTAACTTTTCATATCTCTAATGCTATGCTATCCACTAGATGTGCTGTCTGGGATTCGGTATCAAGTCTTTTCATTCCACCACATACCTGTGATCGATCCTATGGGGAAGTCATTTAATGATTACAGCCACAAGTGAATCATATTTCTGGTACTCTCATATCCCAAAACGAGTCACCTTTCTCGAAAAAGTCTGCTACATTAAAATTACAGCATGGTTTTAGTCAGTCACTATGCGTCCTGTGTCTGCTGCCATTACCGCAGCTTTGTGTGTGTGATCATTCCAATTTAAATCAGAACTCGGTACAAGTCAGAGAAAGACATATCCACCACCTCATGCATCTCATGTAGAAACAGAGCGACCTGAGGTAGTGTGACAGGACTGTGTTTTGACTATTCAGTGGAAATAGGCGTCAGCACCGGTGCCTGGGTGATCATGTATTTTGAGAGGAATTTCTCAGGTGTTAAGTATGAAAGAGGTGGCCTCGCTTCATGCTTCTGGGCACCTGTGCACCTCTTCCCAGGGGGTGCCATTGCATCCCAACTTCTGGGAGCGTGTGCAGTAGCCTCCTATGTGGTCCATCGGAAAGGGGGGTGGGGCGGTGGGCGGTGCCTACACATGTTGTTTGTGAGCAGGTCTGTAGGCTGTGCTATGCGTTATTTGGACGGTTTACGCGTTGATTTTGTGTCTACACATCACTGTACTGCATTGTTTAGGAGTAGTTTGGATGTCTGTATGCTGTGTAGTGAAATTATTTCGGTAAAATCCATCACTAAATAAATTGTCTGAAAATAAATAAGGTACACTTCTCCTTCTCTCCAACAGCCCAGTGCAGGATGAGTCATTTTCCTCTCCAGACAGCCATCTTTGGTTACTTCACAGAACAGATGACAGTGCTCTCTGGTGGCGGTACTGTGTACTAGGTCAGTTGGACTGCCGAACCCCATGGCGACCACACTGGATGGTGGTAGTGCCTCAGATTATTTGAATAAAGACTGCATGCAAAATAAAGACTTATGTGCAGCACAGGCTGGGTCCTTTCCCCTGCTGGTGGTTGGCTGACTTAGGTTAGTGGAGGTAGTCCAAGTGTCCTTTCTTTCTCGCCATTTTCGTAGGTTAGTAGAGATAGCACAAGTGGTCTTTCTGTTTCCCTCCATTTTGCACCACCGTCTTGGATTATGTAATTGGAAGTATTACAGCACACTCTGGTGGCAGTACTGTGTACTATGTCTAGACCTCGTGGTGAACACACTGTCTGCTGCCACCTTGGATAACAGTACTTGTGTCAACAGCTGATGTCATGGCAGCCATCTTGGATTACATCACAGAACAGACGATAGTGCCCTCTGGTGGTGGTACTGTGTACTAGGTCAGCTGGAGCCCAGACCTTGTGGTGAACACACTGGATGGTGGTAGTACCTCTAATTGTTTAAATACATAGTGCATGCAAAATAAAGACTAATGTCCAGCACGGGTCGAGTCCTCCCCCAACCATGTGCTAGGATAATTTGGCGATCTTAGGTTAGTGGAGGTAGCCAAAGTGCCCTTTCTTTCCCACCTTTTGTCTTAGCTTAGTAGAGGTTGCATTGTCCTGATGGAACTTGACTTCCCACCAGGGGGTGTGTGACAGGGAGTAGGGTGTGGCAAAGTGGCGTGGCACTTTCCCACCATCTTGGATAACGGTACTTGTGTCATCAGCTGATGTTACGGACACCATCTTGGATGCTATCATCAGCTGACATCAGTTGATGACGTCATTGCCGCCATCTTGGATAATGGTTCTTTGGGGCAGAAACCACTTTGTCCCAATACTCCCAAACGCTATTCGAAAGTCTATACAAAAAAATGGCCTGCCGCTGTGGTCAAGCAGTTCTAGGCGCTTCAGTCTGGAACCATGCTGCTGGTACAGTCGCAGGTTGGAGTCCTGCCTCGGGAATGGATGTGTGTGATGTCCTTAGGTTGGTTAGGTTTAAGTAGTTCTAAGCCTAGGGGATTCATGACCTCAGATGTTAAGTCCCATAGTGCTTAGAGCCATTTGAAAGATGTGACCAAAAAAATGTTCAAATTTGTGTAAATTCCTAAGGGACCAAACTGCTGCGGTCATTGGTCTGTAGACTTACACACTACCTAAATTAACTTAGGTAAGAACAACACACACACCCATGCGAGAGGGAGGACTTCAAACTCCGGCGGGAGGGGCTGCGCAATCCGTGACATGGGGGCTCTACGCGCGCGTCCAAGCGGCGAAAGTTGTACATCAACCCAGAACGTGAACAGCGGCTTTGTGTGTAAAAACGGTGCTAAGTTATGTAGATAAAAATAAGGTTTACATATGTGTGAATTGAGCGACGTGACAAATTTTGCTTGGTTATATTTCAACACATTAATGTTAATTTTGATAAAGTATCTAAACAGTGCCCTTGTAATATTCAGTTACAATGTAAAATATGATTGGGACTTTGCAATCCTGTCAGGCTGTAACGTGCGCGTGGGGCACACAGTACTCGTTAAGGCCTGTACTATGGTAAGTGAGCGGGGTTCACCTTATGAGAAAAGATTTTCGTATAGATATCGACCGCGTGTACCTGAATGGTGGCAAATCAGATTTACACCCACTCTGTAAATACAATGATCATTCAAATAAGTTAGAAATGCAATTACACGTCAGTATGGACCAAAAGTAACACTGAAGATGCTACCAATTTGATAATAATACGGTCGCCAGCCTAATTAGGCATTAACTGAGTTTCTTCCCTGTACAAGTTGGCGTATATTCATGCAAAACAACACGTAGTAATACTGCATAACATAGTAAAATTTTAGAACCAGAAAATCTATTGAACTGATAGTTTCACGTTCTGTACTGATATGGAAAAACCATGAATACATAACACTACACTATAATGTATACTACAAAACATAGTACTGTCTATTGATCTGATTAAACTCTGGCATAGGTTACTCTAGAAATAGCACTTTCGAGCCACACACAAAATGTCAGTTTTGATAAAGATAAAAGACTGATAAATTTTGACTTATATATTGACTTTAACTTTTGCTGGTCAAACCAGTGTGGAACACTTCAAAATTCAAATGAATAAAGGGGGAGGGGGACCCTGAAACTATTATGATCATTATATTAAAAAAAATTGATTACTGAAATTATCATGCGTTCAAGATTTCCAATATATGAGTTACTACTCTTATCTTATTTACTTCTCATTTAAATACCTTTATATCTGTCTCGAAATAATTAAACTTCATTACTATATCAATATTAAAGTTATGTTTCAACTTCGTTAGACCTTCATTATTCATTTACTGGTTCATTAACAAAACAGTTCTTTAAACACCATTCTAACATAACTAGGTCTGCAAGTAATTATTATTAACACAAAATTTAATTTTTCATTTCGGGACACTCGGATTGCACAACATTTTGAAAGGACCCTGTCTAGATTAGTTGTGAGGATAATTAAATGAGGGGAAAGTTCTGGTAAAATTTAGGTTATTATTGAACAGTTCACTCTATGGTCGATACGAATACAGTACTAAAAGTTTCAACCTGCTTGTATCGATGCGGCGGTTGGCGAGCGGCGAGATGGCGAGGCACAGAGCACACATACAACCACAGCTATGGCTCCTGACGTATCGGCACTTTAATTCTTCTTAACGTCGCAATACTTTTCCCTTTAGTGCCTATGGAATTTTGCCATGCTGTGTGGGCGTTGGAACGGCATACCCGAGGCTCAGTGAAACTACGTCTTCCAGGAGAGCCTCCTCGCTCCAGAAGGTGTTGCTCAGACCAGTGCCAGACTCCAACAACTCCGTTGTGCCGTGCAGTGGCCGTGTGCATTTTCCCGCGCTCGCCTGCCCTCCACCTTTTACCGCTCCCTGACAGGCCGGGTATCCATCCGAGGTTTTGCATTCTACATATCGTAACACATTGCCTACGTATGGACCAGACGCACAATCACAATTTTAAACATCTTACAACAGTCTCAACATTTGTTACATTTCAATTCTATTACAATATTGCTTGACATTTGACATAAACATTAATATTGACATTGAAGCTTGTTTACAGTTTTCTTAACACAATGACATGAAACAAAAAAAAATTAAATCAGAACATCAATTACGCTACTTTATCGAAAAACCAGATGTAAAAAAATTTACTTATATGTACAATAGTACAGCGTCGTTGTTGTTGTTACAAGGTCTAGTACACTGTTGACGCTAGATTGATTTTTGATTGCTTTTCTGTGATGTTTATAGCTTTTCCTACTCATCACCTTTTATAAATAAAAACATATCCTCCTTCCTGAGGAGAATATGGTATTTCATTTTATGAAATACAGTATAAGTAATACGTGACAAGTAGAACATCAGCCAATTTAATAACATTTTGTTTTGTTTCGGGCTATGGCTGCCTATTACAGAAGAAGTCTTACAGACGAACTAGCCAATTTTTCAGCTGATATTGATACACTATTTCAGTGTAGTGATGACAGCTAATATGAAAAGATGAATAATACTTCGCACGGTAATAATAACGCAAAAAAATCTTCAGGTGTGTGCTAGTATTGCGCAGAATACTGTATAGCCTGCGCTAAGTGCTAAGGAGGAAGAGGTCGGCAGTGAGGAAGATCTTCATCCAGTATCCCTTTCGGTATTTGCTATTACTTAACAAAATGTTGCAGAAACTGCAAGAAATGCAAGTGGGGATGAGGAGGAAAATGAGAGGAAATTATGTAACCTATATCTGTCTCTGCTGCACAGTGGAAGAAAAGAAATCATTCTACAGCCAAACCCATCTTTAGTCTACAGTCAGGAATATGAGCAAAAGCGATCAAACATCTCCTCTTTCAATTCTAAAAAGAGAAGAAAGGCAGCATTTTCGGTATCAAAAGACATACGTTTTCAAATTACAGGATCTCACTGGCTAACACTTGTCAGTTCAAGAGACAGATGTAAACTTTAGTCATCTATGAAAGTGGAGTGTAGTCCCCATTCAAAGCGTTCAGAGTGTAATATTTTTTTGTGTTAACGAAAAAAAGAACTGTTTCCAGGCGCAATAATACTAACTGCATTTGTCAGTCTCTTAACGAACTTCTCTATTGGGACTTACAACTCCTCTGAACATTTTACGTATTTTAATTACTTTGTATCATTTTTTGAAATCTAATAATTTTGCTATTAATTCAGTAACAGCTCAACAAATAAAAAAATTTAAATCCTGGTTTTATATTTTTTCGGAATACAGTAAATGAAGGGTTCATGGATGGGGATGCACTGTTTATGCTGTAGTGTTGCCAGTTAGTGTCTTATGTTGCATTTTATATTAATTGACTTATGCTGTGTTTATGTCTCATCTGTAAGCGAAGTTGAAAAGACTTTTGTCTTCAGGTGGTAGCTTTATTTTCCAGAAAATAAAGCCACTGGCCCCCTTCGTCACTCAACGACTTAGCTGCCTGATTAGCTCATTTTCGGATGCTGCTACACTCTAGTGCAGGCGATAGGTTCGTCTGGTACCTTTCGGGAACTTCAGGTTCGTCTGCAGCTTCGTATTGGCGCCAGGCTTAAAATTTGTATTCTCACACGATATCTTCCGAACCACTGATGAAGGTCAACGGGCAGATTCCACATTCCTGGATTTCCGTAAAGCATTTGGCACAGTGCCACACTGCGAACTGTTAACGAACGTTCTAGAATACGGAATAGCTTCTCAGATATGTGAGTGACTGGAACACTTTTTAAGTAACAGAATCCATTACGCTGTCCTGGGTGGCGAGTGTTAATCGGAGATAAGGGAATCGTTAGGAGTGCTCAGTTAAGTGTTATAGGACTGCTCTTGTTCTTTATGTACGTATAAATCCTGATAGGTTGCATGACCAGCAATCTGCAACTGTTCGCTGGGTGACTCTTGAGTGCGCGGTAAAGTGTTGTCTTTGAAACTATGTAGAACCATACTTGATGAGCTGAATAGAACACCCATTTTCTGTGACTAATGACAGCTTGCTCTGAATGTGGAAAAATGTAAGTTAATGCAAATGAGTACAAAAACAGTCTTGTAGTGCTCGAATACAGTATTTCTGATGAGCTGCTGGACACAATCCCATCGATTAAATATCTAGGCGTAGTGTTGCAAAGCAACATTAAACGCAACGAGCGTGTAAAGTCGGTAGTAGGGAAGGCGAATCGTGGTTTTTCGTTTGCTGGAAGAGTTCTATACAGGCGTAGCCCGTCTACAAAGGAGACCACATACAGAACACTAGTATGACGCCATTACTGGGTACTGCTCATGTCGTTATCATCCCCACCAAATCGCATTAAAAGAAGACATCGAAGTAGTTCATATGCGTACTGTTATATTTATTACCAATTACCAATAGATTCGGTTAGTAAGCAATTATTGCGGAAATACGAGCCCATGAAATAACTGCACTAGTGTACTGAAGTTAATACGATAAGTTAAAAATGGAAAGAGAAATAGCGAAGAGTCTCTTTGACTGATTGATAAAAATTCTTATAAAAACAGAATTGTGACGTCAGTGTAGGAAAAGACATTCTCTGTTTCAGGTAGCCACTTGAAATTGTAAATGGATATAGGGATAAAGGACTCACTGCCATCCAACTGAGCTGAAGCACCAGGAGACCACTTTTTATCTGAAGAAATGGGTACACCAGCAAGCTGTAAGGCATGTCTTCAGACATGTTGTACTAAGACTAGGAACATAAAGAAGAGCACAAATCTCTAGCTTACATCCCGTTTGTCGGCATTACCTCTAGGAAAGTAACCAGATGGCTCTGAGCATATGGGATTTAACAGCGGGGGTCATCAGTCCCCAAGAACTTAGAACTACTTAAACCTAACTAACCTAAGGACATCACACACATCCATGCCCGAGGCAGGATTCGAACCTGCTACCGTAGCGGTGGCGAGTTTTCCAGACTGAAGCGCCTAGAACTGCTCGGCCACTCCGACTGGCAAAGTAACCAGAACCTTGGAGAGACGCAACATCATATGTGTATTTTGTCCACTGTCTAAGACCTTGACTCATTAAAGGATGCTCTAAGACATTGCAAACCAGGGGTATACAAAGTTCCCTGCCAATGTGGCAAGGCATAAATTGGGAAAATGGTTCACACGGTAGAAGAGAAGTGCTGTGAACGTAGATGTCATACTGGATTGCAACATTCCACCAAATCAACTGAGGCTGGACGTAGTTTTGTAAACCGTCATCGACAGTTTTGTGAAGGCCTCGTCGCTACTGCTGTGGAAGCCGAGTTACGGCTGTTGTTACGGTAGGCCGAGTTTGTGAGCTCGTGAAACGGCTTCTGGTGCAGTACACCACAACAATTTCTCCCTAGCACTATTACACAGCTATGCCCCAGGATCAGGCAACAGGACAGGAGAACGAAGGTTCTACAACACTCCAACAAATTAGTAACAGAGCCGCACAAATGAGTTAAAAAGGTTTTCTTATCTTTGTGATTTGATGAATGATTAAGTCTGCAACACTGCGTGTAATACAACACAAGAAAGGCTCTGAATGGTTAAGTGCAAATAATTGTAGATATACTTTCCAGTACATAGCAAATTTAATTTACAACAACTTTCTGTTCACTTCTGAGAGATCACTAATCGACGTTCGCTGTCCAAGACAGCACTGGACGATGATCTATAACCACGTGGGCGAGAGCTGCTCTTTTGTATTCCAAGCAGGCTTCTGCCCGTTGTCGTCCGGTCTTTGGCGGATTGTACTCGGCCGGCAATTGGCCGAGGCAAGTCAGTATCTTCATCCTCAGCTCCGCCGAGTGGAGCTGGTGGATCACTGTCTATGACACTGGCTCCAGTTCGCATCTTTGCGCCTGTGCTGCTTTTGTCCTGGCTGTGTCTTGTTCGGACAACAGCATCTAGTACAATTATTGGCCATTCTATAGACTGCAATGAAGTCAAGATACTTAGACAATCGCCGGACGGTGTGGCCGCGCGGTTCTAGGGGCTTCAGTCTGGCACCGCTGGACCGCTGCGGTCGCAGGTTCGAATCCTGCCTCGGGCATGGATGTGTGTGATGTCCTTAGGTTAGATAGGTTTAAGTATTTCTAACTTCTAGGGGATTGATGACCTCAGATGTTAAGTCCCATAGTGCTCAGAGCCATACTTAGACACTCTTCCTCTTTCTAGACTGTGTGATCAAAGAGGTAATTGAAATTAGAGTCTAAGATGAAGTAATAAAGGGAGAGTGTTATGCTGTGCACATGTGATGTCTTCAAGATCCCAGTATCGACTGTATCTTCCCTGTGTTTGTCTCTTTGTCTCTGGCCAGTTGCCGGGAGGACAGAGAATGCTGGTTGGAAGTGGGGATGTGTAGCAGAGGCAGACACGCATATAGAAATGCGCGAGTGTCTTCTTGTTGGGAGCAGTGGACAGTTGGAGATCCGGATTTACCGAGGACGTGTGAGCACTGTGTTGGCCGAACATAGCTGGAAGGCTGTGGTCCAGCCTATCCAGTGCTGTCGGGGCCATCACGCCTGTCGGAGTTACCTGACAGCTCCACCGTTGAAGTGAGCCAGCTCGAGGAAATGGCCATTAATTTTGTTCTCAACTAGAGCACGAATGACTGCATCCTGGTTCCTTTCTGGCCTACTGAATATCTGTGTTGTTACTCCAGTATGCTGTCGTAAAGACAAAGGTACTCGTTTGTGTTTATGAATAGATATTCGCGCCGGCCGGAGTGGCTGAGCGGTTCTAGGCGCTACAGTCTTGAACCGCGCGACCGCTACGGTCACAGGTTCGAATCCTGCCACGGGCATGGATGTGTGTGATGTCCTTAGGTTAGTTAGGTTTAAAGTCGTTGTACGTTCTAGGGGACTGATGACCTCAGACATTAAGTCCCATAGTGCTCAGAGCCATTTGAACCAATACATATTCGCGATTTGTGGCATTAAATTTCAAATTTTGTTGTCTACTTGCCACGCTACTGAGTAGCGTGGCTGGCTTGAAGTGTACACAAAGAGTGTTTCCTTTTATATTTTTTTGAGGGTTATATTTCTAATTCCTTTTTTGTCTTGTCTACCAGTTTTTAAGGAGATTTACATTTTGTTAAAGCAGTGTTAGAGGCACTTTCTGTTGAGGTTAATGATAATATACCTACATTACATATTATCCAGTGTTTGGTGTTTTATGAAAACAGTGTTTATTCAACGTTCATCAGCCAGTTAATGGATTTGGCCTTTCATCAGAATACTTTTTGGGGTTCAGTGCTTGCCAAGTTGGCTTCATTTTGTCAATTGTTGTTTAATGCATTCAATGTTTCTCAAGCTTGTTTTACGGATTGGTTTTAAAATTACGTAGACTAGTGTATTATTCTATCTACATGTGTGTGTTACAGGACAGATTAGTCATTACTTAGCGCGTTACTTATTAGGGGCCTCGCTGTATCAGTCCGATGACAGTAACAAAACAGATTTGGTAATACGTCAATGGAAAGGGTATCCATTTCGGTAAGGTGCATGAACCACACTCCAGGCAAATCCTAAAGCACCTACACAGTTGTAAAGCTTGTTCCATGGCTGCCAGCCATTAGTTCAGTTATCTCGTACATATTGCGATTTTAAAATACAATGAAAGTTCCTTATATACGAAATTTTAATAGTTTACAATTTTGCTAGCGCTTTGTCATCGGGCCTTAAGCCGTTTGTGCAACTGACAAATGTAATTATTGGTTTCTTCAATAGATGTCCTTGTCCTACAACTGCCTGCTTATACTCTCACTGCAACTGCTTGGTACCTCTGAATTATTTTTGTCTCGCTAAGTTAGGCTTTTACTAATGCGCTTAAGCACTTGTTAAAATAATTATTTGACTTGTTTTGACTTGTAACTCTTTGTCAACCGTTTGTACTACAGCTGTTTAATACTTTAAACTATTTAATCTTTTCCATGGAAGACATTTATCATCGGGACTTAAGCCGTTTGAGCCGCTGCTAAGTATTCCTAAACAATATTGTTTTAATCATCTTACTCACAAGCTTTTTTCAGGATTGTTTTTGAACTGTGTATACTGCTCTATAAAAGACTTAAATAATTTGATTAATAAATAGTTGTTCCAGTAAACTTTAATTTGTGGTCCTACTATCCCTTCACTCCCCAACCAACCTCCTACCGCTTCAAGTAAAGGTCCAGCCAAGGTTGTCAAAAGCCTTCCACGCATCTAAAAGCACTATAAACGTAACTTTACCTTTCTTCAACGTACCTTCTAGGAGAAGCCGTAGGGTTATTCTTGCCCCCTGATTTCCTACATTTCTCTTGAACCCAAACGGATCTTTCTGAAGTCTTCTTCCACCAGTTTTTCTACTCTTCTGTAAATAATCCATGCCAGTATTTTTCAGCTATGGCTAATTATGCTGATGATTGGGTAGTATTCTTCTGTCAGCACCTACCTTCTTTGGAACTGGATTTATTGCCTTCTTCGTGAAGTCTGAGGGTATTGCACCTGTGTCAAATATGCTGCACACCTGGTGGAAATAATTTCGTCACGGCTGACTCTTCTGAGGACCTCAGTAATTCTGAAGGAATGACGTCTACTCCAAGGGCCTGTTACCGTTTAGGCCTTGCAGTGCTCAGTCAGATTCTTCTTCCTGTATGATATCTCCAGTCTTGTCATCACCTACTTTACTTTCTTTTTCTCTAATACTGTCCTCAAGTTTGTTTCCTTATAGAGTCATCTACTTACACTTTCCACATTTCAGGTTTCCCTTCTTTGCTTATACTGGATTGCCATCTGAGCCTTTGATGTTCATACAGCTACTTATTTCTTCTCCAAAGGCCTCTTTAATAGTACTGTAGAAGGCATCTATCTGTCCTATAGTTATTCGTCCTTCTACAGCCTTGGTTTGTCGTCTAGCCATCCCCGTTTAGCCTTTTTCCACTTTCTGTCAGTCTCATTTTTAGGTGTCTGTACCCTTTCGCTCGTTTCATTTGCTGCATTTTTATATTTTCTTCTTTCCCCAATTAAATTCAATTTTTTTACGTTATCCACACTTATCTACTAGTACTTGCCTTTCTAACTTTTCTTCACCTGTATTTCATCTCTCAAAGCTACCCATTCGTCTACAATTGTATTCTTTTCTCTTGCTTCGGTCCAAAGTTGCTCTCTCTGGAACTGTCAACAACTTCTGGTTGCTTCCATTTATCCAGATCCCAGCTCTTTAATTTCCTACCTCTTTGCAGTTTTAATCTGCAGTTCACTACCAATAAAACGTGATTACATTCAGCGTCTGCCCCTGAAAAATCTGTTTTACAACTCTGTGTCTTAACAATGTACAATCAGTCTTAAACCTTACAGCTTTCCGAGGGCTCTTCCACGCATATAACCTTCTTTCAAGACTCTTAAACCAAATGTTAGATATGGTTAAATTATTCTTTATGTAAAATTCTACCTGGCGACTTCCTCTTTATTCGTTTCTCCCTATCCATGTTTTGCTACTTTTTTCCTTTTCTTCTTTTTCCTGTTACCGAATTCCAGACACACACCACAATGAAATTTTCGTCTCTCTTAACTAACTGAAAGGTTTCATTTACCTCATCATACATTCTTTCAATCTTTTCATCATCCGCAGAGCAAGTTGGTATATAAGCTTATGCTACTGTGTTGGGTGTTGGTTTCGTGTCTGTCTTCGCTACAATAATGCTTTCACTATGTTGTTTATAGTAGCTTAAGTGCATTTCTATTGCCTTATTCATTATTAGATATACTTACATATCACCCTACTTGATTTTGCGTATTCACTTGACCAGAAGTCCCTCCTTTCACCGCACTTAACTAATTCGCACTATATCCAACCTGAGCCTATCTATTTCTCTTCGTAATTCTCTAACCTACCTACCAGATTAAGGGACCTAACAATCCGCGATCCGATTCTTAGACAACTAGTTTTATTTTTAACTGAATTTTCCGTCGGTGTTTGACAGAACGCGATAATAATATTAAAAAGGGGAAACAATTCCTAATGTTCTGCAAAATTATATTTATTTGGTCACGACCCGTCTTTCTGCTTCAGGCCATCTTCAAGTGACAACTGTATGTCGCACACAGAGTAAACTTTATGTGCAGTTTACACACATATTATTTGTTCAGAAGGTACAAAATGGCATAGTGTTAAATAGCAAAACATTAAATTTTTTGACCACATAGAAAAAATTACATTAACAAAAAGGAGGTAAACAACGTCTTTATGTGCAGACCCATTTAAAAGCTGATAACAAATAAGATGAAATTACAATTTTAATGTAGTACCTGTAACGAAAACTCAATTTAACAAAGGGGAAAATTGAAATTGAATCTGATCATTTAGTACTTTGGATCGTGTGTTGTCGATTTCCAGTATTTTCAGTAGGCTCATCTATCTTCTTTTCTTGGCAGAATGTAAATCTTTAAATTCTACTTCACATGAATAGTTTTCTACTTTTGTTGTTCCTGATGACGAAATCCTCTTGAATAGCCCCTAGTCCCCGGCCAGAGATCAGAACTGGGGACTATTTTACCTCTTGAATATTTTACCCAAGAAGACACCATAATTATTAACTGATACAGTAGAGTTGCACGTCGCCGAGAAAAAAATAACAGCCATAGTATCCCCAGGCTTTCAACCGTTCAGTACACGGTACAGCAAGGCTATGTCAAAAAATGTTAAATGATCAAATCAGTCAACCATCTGAACTGTTTCCCTTGCAACTACTGGAAAGGCTGCTACTCGTCTTCAGAGGCCAAGGGTAAGTCTGGCCTCTCCAGAGATCACCTCCGCTGTGCTTAAACTTACGGTACGGCTATCTGTATTGCTGAGTCACGAAAGCCACTCTCTATCAGCAACTTCCATGGCTCACGGGGGTGAGCTGAATATATTGCTTTAAATTTTGAAGTTACTATAAAATCCTTAGCAGTGCTGGCAATACGGCTCCGTCACTGCACACTCAGTTATAATGCTACTGAAGATGTACATTCCTAATAAAGAGTTAGACTGAAGAGCCAAGGAAACTGGCATACCTGCCCAATATCGTGTAAGGCCCTGCGACCACGCAGAACTGCTGCAGCACGACGTGGCATGGACTCGACTAATGTCAGAACTCGTACTGGAGGGAATTGACATCATGAATCCTGCAGGGCTGTCCACAAATCCGTATGAGTACGAGGCAGTGGAGATCTCTTCTGAACAGCATGTTGCAAGGCATCTCAGATATGCTTGATAATGTTCATGTCTGGGGAGTCTGGTGGCCAGCCGAAGTGTTTAAACTCAGAAAAGGGTTTCTGGAACCACTTTGTAGCTCTTCTGGACTTGTAGGATGTCGCGTTGTCCTACTGGAATCACCCAAGTCCGTCGGATTGCACAGTGGACATGAATGGATGCACGTGATCAAATAGGATGCTTACGTACGTGTTACCTATCAGAGTCGCATATAGACGTCGCATATCACACCAGCTGCACACGCCGCGCACAATTACAGCTTAAACAGTCCCCTGATGACATGCATGATCCATGAATTCACGAGGTTATCTCCATATCTGTACACGTCCATTCTCCTAATACAATTTGAAACGGGACTCGTGCGACCAGGCAACATGTTTCCAGTCATCAACAATGCAATGTCTATGTCGACGGGCCCAGGCGAGGCGTGAAGCTTTGTGTCCTCCAGTCATCGAGGGTACACGAGTGTGCTTTCAGCTCCTAAAGTCCACATCGGTGATGTTTCGTTGAATGGTTCGCACGCTGACCCCTCCTGATGGCACCGCATTGACATCTGGGGCAATTTGCGGGAGATTTGCACTGCTGTCACGTTGAACGATTCTCTACAGTCGTCGCTGATCCCGTTCTTGCAGGATCTTTTTCCGGTCCCAGCGACGTCGGAGATTCGATGTTTTAGCGGATTCGTGATATTCACGGTAACCTCGTGAAATGTTCGTACGGGAAAATCCCCACTTCTTCGCTACCTCTGAGATGGTGTGTCCCATCACTCGTGCGCCGACTATAACAGCACTTTCATACTCACTTAAACCTTAATAACCTGCCATTGTAGCAGCAGTAACCGATGTAACAACTGCGCCAGTCACTTGTCTTATATAGGTTGCCGACCGTAGCGCCGTTTTCTGCCTGTTTACATATCTCTATATTTGAATACACATGCCTATACCAGTTTCTTTGGCGCTTTAGTGTATTACGTGTTACAGTACAGTTTCTCAGTATTGTACGTTCTTGATCAATTGGCTTCCTAGAACAGCAAAGAAAAAATTATATAACATTCCTAGGTGAAAGACGCCGAGGTAAAGCTATAGCTATCTAGTCGGAAACGGTTTTCTTCTTTCGCTCACTATGACCCTTTCCATGCGGTATGTGACAGTTGTTTCTTAGCGGTTGTCTGTTGACAACAGGCGGCTCTATGAGATGTCTGTATTGTGCAGTGTCACATTGTTGAATGGAGAGGGTGAACAATAGTGCTGCCACGTACTTCTCTACTCTCGAACAGCACAAAGGGGCCACAGGGCTTAACATCTCCATCCGACGGATGCATCACCGCCTACGGTGTCACATGTCACCGTTTGTTGAGACAATGTGGAGAGGTCGGGATTTGATCCAGGCACAACGTCTGACGGCTCGGAACGTGAAACTACCACCTCTCGCCTCCTTGCCAGCCAGGTAACTGTACATTTCTACCACCAACAGGATTCTAAACGGCTAACTCCGATTCGCGTGCAGCCGCACAGAAATGGATTAGTGGCTTCGGCTACAGGGAGGGCTACCTAGTGCAGTGCAGTAACCTCTTCCGGCATCGTGGGGGCGGAGTCTCTTCGTGGAGTGGGCTCCACCAGGCACCTAGTGGTCAGGATAGCTAACAGTGATCGCTCAACAGCCGCTCACTATATGCCTCGCCTCTACCTGATTCTGACACGCACTAAGTAAACTAACTGTGCATCGTGAACGATTCGATTTTAATTCGAAATGTCCTTAATTCTCTTTTGCTTAAAGAAACAGATAAGGCTCTTTTACCGCTATTACATACAGAAGGATACAGAACAATGCATTTATATGTGGTATTAGCAGAACTATTACTCTGTATGATTTTAAATCACATGGCATAAAAACAATCTCCACTGCGTCAGGATATGCACTGTTTAGAACTAACAAACTACCACCGTAAATTTTATTCACCTATAAAGAAGAGACAGTGACTTTATGCACGATAACTAATGTGTAAACCACTCATTAAATTTGGAATTTGTTCACTTCGGTAATGTGATTTAATTCCACATAGATTTCCAATCCATTCTAATACTAATGCAAAAATAGACTGATAATGAACAGAAATTATTCATTCGGAAATCAGACTGGTAGACGTTTATTATGGCACCTCATATTAACATATAGCATACATTAAATATGCTTATTCAGGACCATGTAAGCCTTTATCATTAAATCTATCTAGCGTGACTTCGTTACTGACATTTCTCATGTATTAAGAAACATAGACAGCCGGTCGGAGTGGCCGTGCTGTTCTAGGCGCTACAGTCTGGAACCGAGCGACCACTACGGTCTCAGGTTCGAATCCTGCCTCGGGCATGGATGTGTGTGATGTCCTTAGGTTAGTTAGATTTAATTAGTTCTAAGTTCTAGGCGACTGATGACCTCAGAAGTTAAGTCGCATAGTGCTCAGAGCCATTTGAACCATTTGAGCCAAGAAACACAGACACTGATACAACGCCAGTACAACGATACACCAAAGTAAATAGCTCAAACTTGTACACATCCTGTAAGTAGGCTGTTTAGGTTCTTATATTGGTAACGCCACCGCCACGTAGCGCTCTGTATGAAAATCACTGGCTTTGCTGTGTGCAGTCTGTGGCTGATGGGCATTGTTGGAATTTGCTATTGTAGTGTTGGGCAGTTGGCTGTTAAGCGCGTAGCGTTGCGCAGTTGGAGGTGAGCCGCCAGCAGTGATGGATGTGGGGAGAGAGATGGCGGAATTTTGAGAGCGGACGATCTGGACGTGTGTCCATCAGGAAGAGATATCATGGACTGATATATATATTATCACTTTTGAACACTATTAAGGTAAATAAATTGTTTGTTTTCTATCAAAATCTTTCATTTGCTAACTACGCCTATCAGTAGTTAGTGCCTTCAGTTGTTTGAATCTTTTATTTAGCTGGCAGTAGTGGCGCTCGCTGTATTGCAGTAGTTCGAGTAACGAAGATTTTTGTGAGGTAAGTGATTTGTGAAACGTATAGGTTAATGTTAGTCAGGGCCATTCTTTTGTAGGGATTTTTGAAAGTCAGATTGCCTTGCGCTAAAAGCATTGTGTGTCAGTTTAAGTACAGTCATTTATAATTTTTCTAAGGGGACGTTTCATTATCCTAGTACAGTTATATACGACAGCTGAACAGCAAAATACAGCAACATTAAATTAAATATACTACTCAAAGTTTACCAAATGAAATCACACTCTGCAGTTGTGTGTGCTATTTTGATCTTCAATTGGAAATTTAGTCTTTCCTTAATTTTATATTACCTAGGTGGGATATCGTGATAACAGTATAGTGATTCCAGATTAATGAAGTGTCACACAATTCACTTTTCGAACCATGTTAATACAGTGAATATTAGCGCATACCCACGTTATAATACATATCTGCTGAAAGCATGTACATTGCGTTGACGTGATGAACACGAGCTGCAGTCAGTTGCGACGTGGTGAGAGTGCTGTCCGCCCCACACTGCACACAACGATCACACGTGATAAGTCTCTGCCTATGCTTGTCACTGCAAAACCTTTCCTAACGAATCCTGTGTGTCAGTATTATCACAGTTATGAACGTTGATGATCCTTTAGTGGTCTTACATGTATATCTTCATTACACTGCGGCATATGAGGCTCTGTCTTCCACATGGGCTCTGCCAGACAGTTCAGCACGTAGCATTCCGTTGCCTCCTCCGCGCTCTCAGCTAATCCCCCATAACCAGGGTGCCACCTCTGACTGATGTTTTCCATCTCAGATTGTATTTTGTCTTTGATTTATATAGTTATTACTTAACTTCACCCATGGAGATCAATCAGTGATCCTATAGTTCTGGTATTCCTTATTGATGAAATAACAATGTATTCAGATACACGAGGGATGTTCCGTTAGTAATAAACCCCTTTTTCTGAAAGCACGGTGGTTTTATTGAGGATTCAAACACACCATGTTATTCCCCGCTCTTTTGGCTACAAAAACTTATGTTTCAACGTAATCTGAGTTCAATGCGACGGCTTTACACCGCCTTACCGGGAAGGCCTGCATGCCCGCATGGTACCGCTCTACTGATCGACATGGAGGTCAGCGTCTTGCTCTATCAGTAATCTTCCCCTCATCCAAGTACGCTTTCAGCGGAGCATCCATCCCTCATTCAGCCAAACAAATGGATGTGAAAAGGTGCGAAATCCGAGATGTCTGGTGGATTAGGAAGAACAGTCCAGTTACGTTTTGTGCTCTCCTCTAGGGTGCACAGACGTGTGTGAGGCCGTGCGTTGTTATGGAGAAGGAGAAGTTCGTTCGCTGAAGTCGTTTCTCTAATGTTCTGAGAATAGCACAATACACTTAAGAGTTGATCGTTGCACCGTGAGGGAGGACATCAAACTGAATAACCCCAATCTTCATAGGCTGAGGAATCGGCTTTGACCTTTTTCTTCGGGGAACATGTTGGGTAACGCTACTCTATGGCTTGCCGTTTGGTTTCCGATTCGAACTGACGAACTCATGTTTCATAGCCTGTGAGGACACTCGACAAAAAATTGTCACTATCGGCATCGTAACGCGGAAGCAGTTCCGCAGATATGGTTATTCGTTGCTCTTTACGGTCTTCGCTTAGTAGGCGTGGAACCCAGAGTGTACACACCTTTCGAGTACCCCAACTGGTGGAAGAGTGTTTTAGCACTACCAAGAGAGACATCCAGCTGGGTAGCGAGGTGTCTGATTGTCGTTGATTGTCATCCGTCGTCCACCTGGAATGAGCGTCCGCATGCTCCAACGTTGCATGGGTCACAGCCGTGTGCGGCCGGCTGGCACGCGGGAGATGGGACAGGTTTGCGCGACCTTCTTGCGATGATGAGTGACGCCTGCCCGACGATTCACCGTGCTTTTGTTCACTACCAGTATCCGTGGACATTCATCTGTTTCTTTAAGCAAAAGAGAATTAAGGACATTTCGAATTAAAATCGAATCGTTCACGATGCACAGTTAGTTTACTTAGTGCGTGTCAGAATCAGGTAGTGGCGAGGCATATAGTGAGCGGCTGTTGAGCGATCACTGTTAACTATCCTGACCACTAGGTGCCTGGTGGAGCAGAGCTGACGACAGAGTACAGTGCTGGTGGAGTCGCAGGTGATTTGAAACACACCTTTCAGAGACCAGTGTTGTACTTGGTGTTCCGCAGCAGGGACCCCGAGATGTTCCCATGTTGACGCAACAAGATCTTCAGTTCTGTTTGCAGTGGGCAATGGATCATCGGAATCGGACCGGAATCGTGTCACCTGGTCGCACGAAACGCATTTATTATGAAACAAGGTCTATGGTGTTGTAACCGCAGAAAAGCCAAGTCTAAATGCAGTTGTTCTCAGACGATACACCAGAAATCATACGGGGAGATAGAGTTAACAGGGGACGCCAGGCGTGTCAGAGGGGTCACAAAAGATAACGACGCAGCCAGATAGCCGAGGCGGCGGTC
The DNA here is from genome assembly GCF_023897955.1 of Schistocerca gregaria. NCBI lineage: Eukaryota > Metazoa > Arthropoda > Insecta > Orthoptera > Acrididae > Schistocerca > Schistocerca gregaria. The sequence goes on from NC_064927.1 coordinate 316,818,165, forward strand.
CAAGCGGCCAGGCAGCTGCGCGTGATAAGCAAAGAAGCAGACTCAGCTATTAAGATAAAAAGGGCGCTCTGGGCAGGTCCCTTAATAAGCAATAACTTACAGTATCAACACTCTTGGCTAGAGGGAGAAGTCTGGGAGCGGAGAGAGAAAGAAAGAGGGCCCTAGGTGGGGACCGCACTACGTCATGAGGAGCCAATGAAGGGCTCAGGACGCAGTGCGTGACCATATAGGGAGAGGCCCCTCTACCCCTCCACCCAGCTTCTGAAGAAAAGTACTGAAGTTGATACTAAAACAATCCCTAATAAGGAAAAGTTGCACTCGACGCTACGTCATGCCAAGCGCTGGCGGGGTCGAAGGGGAAGAGCTAACAAAACTCGGAGGCACGCCGCTCCGGGGATGTCTCTCTCTCGGGTTTAGGCAGCGACGGTAGTCAGCGTGAGTAGCAGCCGACTTGGGCTGAGGGCGGGCTGCAGGCAGACAGTTGGAGATAGTCGCCGATGAGCGTTTAGGCAGCGACCGCGGGACTCTGACGTAGGGTGCTAGTGTGGGCAGCAAAATGCTGGAAAGTTCTATCAGGCAGCCAGAACGGTGGAAGTCAGTCACCGTCTCTGTAATGGGCTTGGCTATTCTGTAGGTACAATCACTACGCAGTTAGGGTGATCTGTATTCTTTATGAATAAATTAGAACTTTTATAACGTCCATACGAGTTTACTTCTACCAACATCCTAGCCTTGTACCTTCACACCAGGGAATTTAACATCTTAGCCAGATCAAAAGTCTCCCTCTCAATTAGGTCAACCGGCTAATTCCCGTTTACGAACCGTGTCGCTCAATCCCTCGCAAAACCCACGCTTGGGACGCGACATAAATAAAAGTTTTGGTGCCAGGTGTGGGGTACCACAAAAGCATATAGGCAAAAAGGAGATAGGAGCCAGTAGATTTTGCTACAGCGACTGTGGCAATTAGCAGGAAGTTGTGGCGACTCGCAACTTTCAGCATTAGTAGCCCCACTACGACAGAGTCCAGAGAAGTAGTCCTCGCGGGTGCAGGGCAACGCAGGATAGGGGCAGCACGACGCGGAGCGACGAGGCACAGAGGTGCCTAAGCAGCCAGCGTTCGAGACCGGCGGTCCGGGCCGAGCAGCGGCAGCAGCCGTAGCAGCGGCAGCCGAGGCGAGCGACGGGGTCGGCACAGCCCAGCAGAGCGGCGGCCGACGCATCGCGGCAGCGCGGAACAGCGCGGGCATAGAGAGTACAGAGACAGTGCGGAGCAGCGCGGCACAACGCGGGACAACGCGGATCAGCGGAACAGACGGCGCACCACAAGAGAAGCGGTACATATAAAATTATATTAAGAATTTTGTATCTTGTATTGTAAAGTGCTAACATAGTTAAGTTGGTAAGATGGCCCAAACTAACGAAGTTCCGTCATCCTCCAGTAGCGGTAAGATATCAGTGAAAGAAGCCTTGTGTATAGTTCCAAAAGTGTTCGAAGGAAATAAGAGAGATCTTAGGGAGTTTATTGAAAATGTAGACGCTGCATTTGAACTTGTGAAACCGGAGGAACACGAAACGTTACTGAAGTTTGTTAAAGCCAAAATAACCGGAGAGGCCAGATCGAGGCTGCAAGTAAGGGAACGCACGGGGACATGGCAGGAAGTAAAACATGTTCTAGAGGAAAATTATGCGAATAAGCGTACCATTGACTACTACGCGTGCAAGATATTTCAATCGAGACAGGGACAAGGAGAGCCAATTGCGACATGGGCAAGCCGAATAGATGAAATGCAAAGGGATTTCAGGGAAGCAGTAAGCAGAGTTACGGCTAGGGAGAACTTAAAGGGCGCAATAGAACTGGTTGACTCACTAGGAAGAGCATGCTTTATACAAGGGTTAAGCAATGATAGAATACAGACGATAGTAAGAAGTAGAGGCGATGAAATCACGCTAGCAGCGGCCGTAGAACTAGCATTGCAAGAAGAAAGTGCAATACTGTCAATGAAAGAGCGGGGACTAGCCCCAAGAGTAACTTTCAACGGGGAAAGGAAACGGTGAAGAATACCAGAGATATTAGAGATTTGAAATGTTTCAATTGTGGATTGAGAGGGCACATGGCAAGCAAAGTGTAGAAAGAATAGGCCAGAGGGAAGAGTACGGATAATGACGGGCAAAGAGTTTACGAATTTTTGTTACGGGTGCGACAAGCCAGGACATACAGACGCGGAATGCCGGGTAAGATTAAGAAAAATTCAGCCGATAGATACAAGAGACTTTAGAGGAAATCATAGGGAAGCTGATGGAGGGTTACGAGAGTGGAGGTGCCCACAATGTAATCTACCAGGGAACTGTGGAGTTCCGTGTACGAGGGTAAAAGACGTTGCTTGTTTCAAGTGTAAGCGGCCGGGACATTACGCGAAAGATTGTCACGCAGGGCCCTGGCACGCATGGAGAAAAGGCAGGGTGCCAGTATCGAGCAAAACCGGTAAAGTGGTGCAGGGAAACTAAGAGGCGGCAAGGCCGCACAGTCGGGCCTTGTTGCGATAGGTAAACCCTCAGTTAGGGTAATCGACTGTGCAACAGAAAATGACGTTTTGGTTTTATACTGCAGAGAATTAAAAAGATATTTGAAGTTGCTAATAGACACTGGAGCACAGTTGTGTCTGCTCAAGAGAACGAGTATTCCGATAAATAGTACACTTGCAATTAATGAAGCGGAAAGGCTTCGGCTAAAAGGTGTAACCAGTGAGGCCGTCAGCACAATAGGTACGGTACAGGTACACTTAAGTGTGGACGGTTCTGAGCAAGTAGGGCAAAAATTTCACGTGTACGGGAGAGGATTAGATATTCCGTACGACGGACTGATAGGCAGAAATTTCTTGACAGAGCATAGAGTTAAGTTAGACTATGCAGGTAAAATAGTGAGACTAAAAGGGCGAGATATACCCTTAGTAGTAGAGGAAGAGCCAAAGGGACATGAGAACGAACAAGATTCAGAAATAGGCGGGGAAATAGGGCCCCGAGAGGAAAAAATAATGTTATTAAAGGTGGAAGGAAATGTAAAAAGGGGAATCGAAAAGGAAATGATTATTCCTAGGCAGGAGATTGCACAAGGGGTACATGTACCTGAAGCGTTAGTAAAAGTGCGAAATGGGAAATGCATAGTAAGTGCATTAAACTTGTCAGAAGACAGAGTGCAGTTAGGAAACGTCAGGTTAATGACGGAAGAATTAGAAAAAGTAGGGAAAATACGCGAAGTAAAATGTTGTACTAATGTCATAGGAAAGACAGAAAGTCGTACTAGTGTGTTGCGAAGGCAATTAAGAATGGATCATTTGAACGCTGAAGAGAAAAGCGCTCTAGCAGAGGTTTGCGCGGAATACGGAGATGTATTTCATCTACCAGGGGACAACCTGTCCTATACTTCCGCAGTGAAGCACAGAATACCGATTGCACCGGAACACGCGGGAAAGGTAGTAAACGCTAGACCGTACAGGATCCCGGAAGCGCAAAAGGAAGTGCTAAGGGAGCAAATAGAGCAGATGCTAAGAGATGACATAATTGTCGAGAGTAAGAGCGCTTGGAACGCACCGTTACTGTTAGTTCCAAAGAAGCTAGACGCTAGTGGCAAACAGAAATGGAGAATCGTAGTGGACTACAGACGATTAAATGATATCACTGTAGGCGATGCATTTCCACTACCGAATATCTCCGAGATACTGGATCAGTTAGGGCAAGCTAAGTACTTCTCGACGCTTGACCTCGCAAGCGGGTACCATCAAATATTGACGGACGAGAAGGACAGAGAGAAAACGGCATTTAGCTCAAACTATCAGCATTACGAATACAAACGAATGCCGATGGGACTGAAGGGAGCCCCAGGATGTTTTCAGAGACTGATGAATACAGTCTTGGCAGGTTTACAAGGAGTGAAATGCTTTGTATATCTAGACGACATAGTATGCTATGGGAAAAACCTGCAGGAGCATAACGAAAAGCTCCGGGAAATATTTGACAGGTTGCGAGAGCACAATTTGAAGCTGCAACCAGACAAGTGTGAATTCCTGAGGAAGGAAGTAATCTTCCTAGGTCATTGCATCACTGACAAAGGAATATCACCAGATATGGCGAAGGTGGAGAAGGTGAAGTTCTTCCCACAGCCAAAGACAACTAAGGAACTAAAAGGGTTTCTCGGATTGATAGGTTACTACCGCCGTTTCATTGTTAACTTCAGCAAGATTGCGAAACCTCTCCATGAGCTCTTAAAAAAGGGAGTGGAGTACCGATGGAGCGAACGTCAGAACAATGCGTTCGAAGAACTAAAAGAGAAATTAATAAACCCTCCGTTACTTCAGTACCCTGACTTTACGAAACCGTTCATCATTACAACGGATGCGAGTAACGCAGCCTTGGGTGCAGTGTTATCGCAAGGTAAGAAGATTGGCGAAGACTTGCCCATCGCATATGCATCCAGAGCATTGAACAAAGCCGAACTAAATTATAGCACAACGGAAAAAGAGTTTTTGGCTATAGTCTACGCAGTAAAACAGTTCAGACCATATGTATATGGCAGAAAGTTCACTGTAGTGACAGACCATAAGCCACTAACGTGGATATTTAGTGTCAAAGATCCGAGTTTGAGACTCCTGAAGTGGAGACTGAAACTCGAGGAGTATGATTATGAAGTAATATACAAGCCAGGAAAGTTAAATAGTAATGCGGATGCGCTGAGTAGAATAAGGCATGAAGGGAAGGAAGAGATAGATGCGAAGCAGAAGGTGGAGACAGAGATCTCGGCAGCAAAAGCAAATGGGGAAGAAAGTTCCGTAAACGTGCGGCAAGCACAAGTGTCGAGTGAAATAGAACAGGAAACGGATAGTGGTGAGGAAATTAGTCCCGAAGAAAAAGAAAATATACTAAAGGAAACGCATGACAATTCCTTGGGAGGTCACCAAGGAATGCACAGGACACTCGAAAGAATTAAAGCATACAAGCAGTGGCGCGGAATGAAGCGTGACATTGAAAATTACATTAGGAAATGCCCATCGTGTCAAAAGAATAAAAACACGCAAATGAAAACTAGGATGCCCTTAGAAATTACAGACACAGCAGAAACAGTATTCGGAAAGTGTGCGATGGATATAGTGGGTCCACTAGATGTATCTAATACAGGAAAAAGGTACATGTTAACATTCCAAGACGATCTGAGTAAATTTACCTTAGCAATCCCAATTGACAAACAAGATGCCGAAACAGTAGCTGAGGCATTTGTGGAAAACGTAGTATTAAGGTATGGAATTCCATCAGTATTATTAACAGATCAAGGGTCTAACTTTCTGAGTGATGTATTTAAAAGTGTATGTAAATTGTTGAAGGTAAAGCGTATAAATACTACAGCGTACCACCCTGAATCAAATGGTGCACTAGAAAGAAGTCATAGAACTATTGTAGAGTATCTCAGACACTTTGTAACAGGAGATCAAAGTTCTTGGGACAAATGGGTACCGTATGCAATTTTTGTGTTCAACACTACACCACACAGCAGCACAGGATACACACCATTTGAATTACTATACGGAAGAAAGGTTAACATACCAGGAGTACTGCAGCAAGAAACACAGCAGGTAAGTTACAATTATGAAATGTATGTAAATAAACTAAGAGCGAGAATGCAGGAAGCCCACAGAGTGGCCAGAGACTCGATTATAAGAAGTAAGAAAATCAGTAAGGAACAGTATGACATGAAACAAAATCCAAAAAACTTCAAGGTAGGAGATAAAGTATTACTGCACGATGAGTCGGTGAGACGTGGTAGATCTCGGAAATTAGATTCACAATGGAGAGGTCCATTTGAAGTAGTAAAAGTGGAAGGTCCTAACGTAGTAATAAAAGTTAAAAGAAATAAGAAAACAAAAGTACATGCCAACAGGCTGAAACAATTCTTTTAAATTTCAGGTATGGCACTCAAGTGGCAGGTCGTGAAATTCGTCATAGTGATAACAGCATACTACATCACTGCATCAGAGCATGCAACAAATGAGTACCAAGTGACGCCATTTCCGAGTTCATCAGGACTATATTACGATAATAGAGGACAGGTAGAAATATACAGTACCACATGGAGAATAGTCACATACGTAAATCTAGATATAATAACAGAAAGGTTTCAAAATGCAGAGAGGTATGGTAGGGCAGAGGTACAAAGGTGCCGAGAAACACTAACACAATTAAATGTAGGATTAATAGAATGCAGGGTACTAGACCAACAAGTAACCCATCATGTGGAAAAAATCACAGGATTGCAACTTTTAGTACAGCAGCTAACGAAACACGAGACCAGAAGGAAGAGAGGAGTATTCAACTTCGTCGGGCAGGTAAGTAAAATACTGTTCGGGACGTTGGACGAAGCAGATGCAGCATACTATAAGGAAAGAATAGACGCTATGGAGAAAAACTCAGAAGGGTTGTTGAGGCTAACAAAGGAACAGGTGGCAGTGGTAAGAGCCACATTGGCGGGAGTAAACAGGACGGTATATACACTAGAGTCAAATGAGCACGTTCTGAAGACAGGTATGCAAAGACTAGAACGATTCATGAAGGAATACGTGAAGGAAACCGATATAGGGTTTAAACGTGTAGCGTCCTTCGCCACAGTAACAGAGCAAGTATTACAACTATCGGCAGTGTTTGGTCAGATCGAAGAGGAATACGAACAAATGATAAATGCCATTGTAAATGCTCAGAAGGGAATACTACAGCCTCATATAATTAATCCAGTCCAAATTGTAAAATACCTAAGTTTAATACGGGAAGAACTAAAAGATGTAAAGTTTCCTGTTCCTCTTACGGAGTCCTCAGGTTATCTATTGTTAAGAATAATTGATTTAGATGTTTTCATCTCGGGTAGCATACTAGGATATGTAATTAATATTCCATTAATAAATAATAACAATTTCAATTTGTATAGAGTACTCCCACTACCAAAAGAAATTCCAAACATGAAAGGTAAATATGTGTACATACAGCCAGAGAAAGAATTCTTACTAATAGATGAATCCAAAAGGCAGTACGCGAAACTTTCTGCGGAGGAACTAAAATGCAAGGAGCTAAGTAAAAATAGGAGACTGTGCAAACAAGCATTCGCCTTGCTGTCAACATTCGACCACGAAGAGTGCGAAGCCAAATTGTTGCAACCGGTAAGAGAAATTCCGGAAGATTGTGTGCGAAAAATAGTCGCACTGAATCAGAGCCTTTGGACTCATCTAAACAGTAACGAATGGCTATATGTAGCACCGAAGGAAGAAGGCTTAACAGTATTGTGTGGAAGGGAACCACCAAAGGACCTAGTAATAAAAGGGTTAGGAAAAATTAGTTTTTACAGTAAATGTGAGGGGTATGGCACTAGAGTGTTCATACAAACAGATAGAGTGATTCAGAGTAATGTGACGAAGAAAGACATAGTTCCGCAGATCAATCTAGAATTCGATTGTTGCGTGGTAAACAAGGAAAAAAGGAATGTCTCAACGTTAGCATTAGATTTGCCATTGGACCAGGTAATAACACAGTTAGACGACTTGAAAGTCCCAGGAAAAAGACTGGATGATGTCCAGAAGATGGTAGAGAGACAAGAGGAGGAAATGAAGTACTCCAGGTACTTCACACATTACTCCATAACTACGTATGTAGCCATATCAATAGTTATTCTAATCATAATAACATGCTGTTGTAAAAACTGTAAATGTTGTAAAGACTGTTTTAAAAGTATATGGAAATATTTTGAAGACAGTGATTGTTGTGGAAAAGTATGTATAAGAAATACCATAGTGAACCAATACCCAGAGACTAGTTCAGCTAGAAGACACAGTAATAAAGAAACTGAAGAGATAGTAATTTATGAAAGATGTGGAAAAGACCAAGGTGATACGGTCGCTTTCAGAAACAGACGTTAAATAACTGTATTTGAAATGTGTAATTGAAATGTAACTGTATTTGAAATATGTAATTGAAATGTAACTGTATTTGAAATGTAATTCTAATTGAAATGTGAATGTATGTATCAATGAAAGTGTCTTTTGATTTTAATGCAAATGCTTTTGACATAACTGAATGTTAGGCATGTATAATGTAATTGTATTATTGTGTGTTTAATGAATTTGACTTTACTAAATGAAAATGAAAAAATATAACATATCAGATGCTAATGTAATAAACAAATCTGTAAAGCATGTAATGGAAAAAAAAATAAAAGAGTCACAATTGACGCTACTCTGAGGAGTAACGCCAATTTCCCTGGCGGGGGAGGTGTTGTAACCGCAGAAAAGCCAAGTCTAAATGCAGTTGTTCTCAGACGATGCACCAGAAATCATACGGGGAGATAGAGTTAACAGGGGACGCCAGGCGTGTCAGAGGAGTCACAAAAGATAACGACGCAGCCAGATAGCCGAGGCGGCGGTCCAAGCGGCCAGGCAGCTGCGCGTGATAAGCAAGGAAGCAGACTCAGCTATTAAGATAAAAAGGGCGCTCTGGGCAGGTCCCTTAATAAGCAATAACTTACAGTATCAACACTCTTGGCTAGAGGGAGAAGTCTGGGAGCGGAGAGAGAAAGAAAGAGGGCCCTAGGTGGGGACCGCACTACGTCATGAGGAGCCAATGAAGGGCTCAGGACGCAGTGCGTGACCATATAGGGAGAGGCCCCTCTACCCCTCCACCCAGCTTCTGAAGAAAAGTACTGAAGTTAATACTAAAACAATCCCTAATAAGGAAAAGTTGCACTCGACGCTACGTCATGCCAAGCGCTGGCGGGGTCGAAGGGGAAGAGCTAACAAAACTCGGAGGCACGCCGCTCCGGGGATGTCTCTCTCTCGGGTTTAGGCAGCGACGGTAGTCAGCGTGAGTAGCAGCCGACTTGGGCTGAGGGCGGGCTGCAGGCAGACAGTTGGAGATAGTCGCCGATGAGCGTTTAGGCAGCGACCGCGGGACTCTGACGTAGGGTGCTAGTGTGGGCAGCAAAATGCTGGAAAGTTCTATCAGGCAGCCAGAACGGTGGAAGTCAGTCACCGTCTCTGTAATGGGCTTGGCTATTCTGTAGGTACAATCACTACGCAGTTAGGGTGATCTGTATTCTTTATGAATAAATTAGAACTTTTATAACGTCCATACGAGTTTACTTCTACCAACATCCTAGCCTTGTACCTTCACACCAGGGAATTTAACATCTTAGCCAGATCAAAAGTCTCCCTCTCAATTAGGTCAACCGGCTAATTCCCGTTTACGAACCGTGTCGCTCAAACCCACGCTTGGGACGCGACAATGGTCGTGTCCAGATAAGCAGTCATCCAGGCTGCTCAGAAACATGCACAGCGCCGCGGACGCAGGCCGGTGGGAGCAGCATTACGTTATGGAGGACATTTACCTGGGCTTCCATGGGACCTGCGTTAGTAATAAAGGCTGTGGACGTGGTGAACATTATTAAGGTCCACCTGTAGCTCCTTATACTTGATGCCTTCCCCAACAGCGATGGCATCTTCCAGCGGGATAACTGTCCGTGTCACAAGGTCAGAATCGTGCTGCTGTGGTTTGAGGAACATGATAGTGAACCCACGTTGATGTCTTGTCTGTCAGATTCGGCTTATCTGAATCAGATGAAACCCAACTCGGGCACTATGGGGCGCCAGCTCTGCTCCCGCAAACCAGCTGTATGTCAGTTACTGGATGTGGATGACGGTGCCTAAGTATCTGGTGCCACAAACCTCTGGAAACCCATCAAGTACTTGTCGAATCCGTGGCATGCAGAATCACTGCTGATTTGCGTTCCACAGGACTACCAACACGCTTTGAAGTAGGTGACTCATCAGGGTATAAAAAGGGCAATCAAATAAAAACTATACATGTGAAAATAAGTTAGTGAGCCATTTATTTAGTACTTGATCTACCAAAAATTATAAGACTATTTGTTGAAAAAATCTGCAACTGGTTGCTCGAAACTGACTGCACAAAATGGGTTATTGATTTGTTCAACAAAAATATGGAAAACGCATAGAGAGAGATCGGAGCTTGTGGAGGAGGTGTAAGGGCTTCCCAGCGAAACAATCTTTACAACATATAGCCAGCATTTCTATTTATTTTTTATTTTTTTGCAGGCTGTTTCGACTAGTTTGCAGAAGCTTCGCTATGAAGCCCTTAAGGATCCAGTAACATCCGATCTCTCCCCATGCGATTTTCCATATTTTTGGAGAACTGAATAAAGACATTCGTGGCCGTCGATTTGGTTAGGGCGAATAGTCGCACTCCTGGGTACATTAATGCCTCTATAGGGAACTACAAACATTTTTCTGTGTAGGAACCGACCGGCTTGTCTCACAGAGGGTTAAATGTATTAAAACTTATGGTGATTACTTTTCAAGTAACAAACAGTTCACTTACCTTTTTTTTTTTTTTTAGATCTGCTTGACTTTCCTTGACTGCCCTGTGTAGAAGAAAAGTTCTTACAACAATATGTCCGGAAACCAATATCTGTTGAACTATGGACAACCGATTACAGCTTGCATATTTTTTACAGATTGAGGCAGGATTCACAAGTGACGGGACAGTAAATTTGCCACAATACGCTCTTGTAGGCAGTTGCAAATATGCCAGAATTAGGCATCAGGATCGGTTCAGTATCGACGTATGGGCCGGAATTGTAGGTGACAGACACACAGGGCTATAACACTTTAAAGGAGATGCTTTTTACCATAGGTTTTTGCGATATGAAATACCAGCGCCATTGGAGAAGATGATCATCGCAAAAACACGACGATTGTGATTTGTGCACCATGGAGCACCACCCCATTCCCTACCTCACCTCATGGGCGGTGGATTGTTCGAGAGCGTCTGGTAGCATAGCCTCTTCGTTCACGGAACGTGAATCCATTGGATCTCTGGCTACGCGAATATTTAAAGACATTGGTGTATGCCAAACCCACCGACAATATGCAGACGTTGCAGGAGCGTGAGGCCAGTGCATGTGATGTAGTCCGAAAGGGACCAGGAGTATTTGAAAGAGGGCGTGATTCGCTGCTGAGAAAGGCTGAAGGAAGTGTCAGGATGTGTGGTAATCGCACGTAATGCTGCCTATAACGTGTACTTCCTGGTTAATTTTTAGTCAGATTCTTTCTTACCGACAACTTCTCCACTCGTTATGCGCAAAATTTTTCTTGTCTTAGGCGGTACTGAACAGCTTTAATAAACGTTAGGAACTGCACCATACAGGTGTTCCTGTTTTGATTTTGACTGGGTCGTTGCGAGCGTGTTCGTAGTTTACATCGTGATATGGCAAGTTATACATTTACAGATGTTGATGAATTGTTGCAGTTGTGGAATGTACAGTTAAAGTTTTAATGGCCAGAGGATGGTCAAAGTGTGAAGGAAATCATTTGCCAAAATAAAAGTAGGGATAGGTGCGTACGTAATGCAGCTCCTAACATCCAAGATTTCGTTTGCTTTATTTATCACCTTCTAGGCCTTTTTATTAGTCGTCGCTGGTTTTTCTCCTCTTCCTTTTTCAGTTCGTCCGTCTCTACATCTTTATGTCTTCCTATTCCTTAGTGTTGCTGCCTTTTGTCTGAAGTCTGTTAATATGCTATTCGATCACAAGTCCTTAATTGAATCGGTTATTATGAAAAGGTCATAAGTTCATAGAACATGATTTTGAGATATACAAACAAAACTGTTTTATGCTTCAATCGTAGAAGATATGATTTACTTGGAATTTTATAGTCTAGTGTATCTGGAAACCATTAAATCTACATCTTCAAATCATCAATTTTTGTTTTCACATTCTTCACATTAATTTTTTTATCTTGGACTCATGACCTTTTTGAACCAAATTAAAATAAATAACAGTACAACAATAGAATTTTGAGAATTTATTAATAAACACTAATTACAAATAGTATTTTAACTTAATCATCAGTACAGATAAGCATTGTTGCAATATTTTCTGTAGGTTTCATACATTTTCATCTTCTTCAGCTGTTGTAGGTCAAGTGAATAAATCAATATAAAAGTTTTTGTGCTCCTCTGGGATGTACTGTTTCAGTTTTTTAATATCGTTTATCTTAACTTTGTTTATAGGACATTTCATTCCATGTGCTAAGGTTGTTGGGAGTCTGATATTTGCTAGAGGTTTTAAAAGTCTGAAGTAGTTTTGAGAAAGTCCACCAGCGAGTGATCAGGATACTAATACCCCTGGGTTGTGGCTGTCATACTCAAACATACTGTACTTTAAAACAACTGTGAAACTGTGACGTCGACCTTCGTTGAACTGCCTTCTACCATTGTTTTTAAACTCTGGGAGTTGCAGCTAAAAAGATCTGGCCACCGGTCCTTATAGTTCTTAACAGTGTTGTTATCCTTAAGGTAGTTGACAAAGAATGAATTCTTTTTCTTGGCAGAATGAAGAATAAGTCCAATATATTCTTTCACAGTGTCAACTCTTTCAGTTTGTCGTAACTGTCTTCTTATACCCAAAACACCCTACCACAAGTTAGGAAAGAGTGCCTCCGGATAGGGAAGCACTGAAAACATTTTTCAAACATACCAGTTGCAGGAATGTTTTGTCCTTTGTAGTTAATGTACGTTTCTTCTCGTTACCTAGCCTTCTTTATTATGATGTGTTTGTATTTGTCATAATGCCGTATGCCTTTCGTCTTGTTATGGCTGTTACATTCTTCATTTGAGTCCATGCTCTCTTTTCTGACTAAGTTGCCACTACTAATGAAAGATTAAACAACAATCACTCAAGACTTGTCTTAAAATGTGGTGCCAGATCATGAAATCGGTACTGATAAAACTTGATTGTTGTTAATGTAGGTACACGAACCGTAGGCTACTTCTGGTGATTTAAAAATATAGACATAATACTAATGCGAAGATGTAGTACGAAAACGTCATGAGTCCTCGACTCATGAAATTTTCATACAAACTAAAACTTTTGACAACGATTTTCTTAGCTTTAAAGGCAGAAACTCATGAAGTTCTCAACACAGATACATGCGCCTACAGATGGAGAATGCAAAGGTACTGAAATCTGAATTTATGAAAAATTGGACTCATGACCTTTTCATAATAACTGATTCAATTGAACATAAGCTTTTGCATCATCTCTGAAGTATTCCACGATACAGGGTGGCCCATTGATCGTGACCGGGCCAAATATCTCAATAAATGAGCGTCAAACGAAAAAACTACTAAGAACGTAACTTGTCTAGCTTGAAGGGGGAAACGAGATGGCGCTGTGGTTGGCCCGCTAGATGGTGCTACCGTAGGTCAAACGGATGTCAACTGCGTTTTTTTAAACAGGAACCCCCATTTTTTATTACATATTTGTTTAGTACCTAAACAAATATTAATGTTTTAGTTGCACTACTTTTTTCGCTTTCTTATAGATGGCGCTGTTATAGTCACAAACATATGGGTCACAATTTTAGACGATCAGTTGGTAACAGGTAGGTTTTTTAAATTACAATACAGAACATAGGTACGTTTGAACATTTTGTTTCGGTCGTTCCAATGTGATACATGTACCTTTGTGAACATATCATTTCTGAGACCGCATGCTGTTACAGCGTGATTGCCTGTAAAAACCATATTAATGCAATAAATGCTCAAAATGATGTCCGTCAATCTCAGTGCGTTTGGCAATGCGCTGACGTATGTTGTCAGGCGTTGTCGGTGGATCACGATAGCAAATATCCTTCAACTTTTCCCACAGAAAGAACTCCGGGGGCGTCAGATCCGGTGAACGTGCGGGCCATGGTGCTTCGACGACCAATCCACCTGTCATGAAATATGCTATTCAGTACCGCTTCAACCGCACGCGAGCTATGTGCCGGACATCCATCATGTTGGAAGTACATCGGCATTCTGTCATGCACAGAAACATCTAGTAGTAACGTCGGTAGAACATTACGTAGGAAATCAGCATACATTGCACCATTTAGATTGCCATTGATAAAATGGGGGCCAATTATCCTTCCTCCTGTAATGCCGCACCATACATTAACCCTCCGGGGTCGCTGATGCTCCACTTGTCGCAGCCATCGTGGATTTTCCGTTGCCCAATAGTGCATACTATGCCGGTTTACGTTATCGCTGTTGGTGAATGACGCTTCGTCGCTAAATAGAACGCGTGCAAAAAATCTGTCATCGCCCCTGAATTTCTCTTGTGCCCAATGGCAGAACTGTACACGACGTTCAAAGTCGTCGCAATGCAATTACTGGCGCATAGAAATATGTTACGGGTGCAATCGATGTTGATGTAGCATTCTCAACAACGACGTTTTTGAGATTCCCGATTCTCGCGCAATTTGTCTGCTACTGATGTGCGGATTAGCCGCGACAGCAGCTAAAACACCTACTCATCATTTGTTGCAGGTCGTGGTTGACTTTTCACATGTGGCTGAACACTTCCTGTTTCCTTAAATAACGTAACTATCCGGCGAACAGTCCGGACACTTGGATGATGTCCGGGATACCGAGCAGCATACATAGCACACGTCCGTTGGGCATTTTGATCACAATAGCCATATATCAACACGATTTCTGTTACCAACTGTACGTCTAAAATTATGAGCCATATGTTTGTTGCTATCACAGCGCCATCTATCACAAAGCGAAAAAAGTAGTGCAACTAAAACATTAATATTTCTTTTCGTACCACACGAATATGTAATAAAAATGGGGGTTCCTATTTTAAAAAAAGCAGTTGATATCCGTTTGACCTATGGCAGCGCCATCTAGCGGGCCACTCATAGCGCCATCTGGTTTCCCTCTTCAAGCTAGACAAGTTTCGTTCTTTGTAGTTTTTTCGTTTGACGCTTATTTCGTGGGATACACTCCTGGAAATGGAAAAAAGAACACATTGACACAGGTGTGTCAGATCCACCATACTTGCTCCGGACACTGCGAGAGGGCTGTACAAGCAATGATCACACTCACGGCACAGCGGATACACCAGGAACCACGGTGTTGGCCATCGAATGGCGCTAGCTGCGCAGCATTTGTGCACCGCCGCCGTCAGTGTCAGCCAGTTTGCCGTGGCATACGGAGCTCCATCGCAGTCTTTAACACTGGTAGCATGCCGCGACAGCGTGGACGTGAACCGTATGTGCAGTTGACGGACTTTGAGCGAGGGCGTATAGTGGGCATGCGCGAGGCCGGGTGGACGTACCGCCAAATTGCTCAACACGTGAGGCGTGAGGTCTCCACAGTACATCGATGTTGTCGCCAGTGGTCGGCGGAAGGTGCACGTGCCCGTCGACCTGGGACCGGACCGCAGCGACGCACGGATGCACGCCAAGACCGTAGGATCCTACACAGTGCCGTAGGGGACCGCACCCCCACTTCCCAGCAAATTAGGGACACTGTTGCTGCTGGGGTATCGGCGAGGACCATTCGCAACCGTCTCCATGAAGCTGGGCTACGGTCCCGCACACCGTTAGGCCGTCTTCCGCTCACGCCCCAGCATCGTGCAGCCCGCCTCCAGTGGTGTCGCGACAGGCGTAAATGGAGGGACGAATGGAGACGTGTCGTCTTCAGCGATGAGAGTCGCTTCTGCCTTGGTGCCAATGATGGTCGTATGCGTGTTTGGCGCCGTGCAGGTGACCTCCACAATCCGGACTGCATACGACCGAGGCACACAGGGCCAACACCCGGCATCATGGTGTGGGGAGCGATCTCCTACACTGGCCCTACACCTCTGGTGATCGTCGAGGGGACACTGAATAGTGCACGGTACACCCAAACCGTCATCGAACCCATCGTTCTACCATTCCCAGACCGGCAAGGGAACTTGCTGTTCCAACAGGACAATGCACGTCCGCATGTATCCTGTGCCACCCAACGTGCTCTAGAAGGTGTAAGTCAACTACCCTGGCCAGCAAGATCTCCGGATCTGTCCCCCATTGAGCATGTTTGGGACTGGATGAAGCGTCGTCTCACGCGTTCTGCACGTCCAGCACGAACGCTGGTCCAACTAAGGAGCCAGGTGGAAGTGGCATGGCAAGCCGTTCCACAGGACTACATCCAGCATCTCTACGATCGTCTCCATGGGAGAATAGCAGCCTGCATTGCTGCGAAAGGTGGATATACACTGTACTGGTGCCGACATTGTGCATGCTCTGTTGCCTGTGTCTATGTGCCTGTGGTTCTATCAGTGTGATCATGTGATGTATCTGACCCCAGGAATGTGTCAATAAAGTTTCCCCTTCCTGGGACAATGAATTCACAGTGTTCTTATTTCAGTTTCCAGGAGTGTATTTGGCCCGGTCACGATCAGTGCACCACCCTGTATATTAAAGATTTCACAGCACACCTGCAGAATACGCTTATCAGTCATTATTCGAGTTCTTTTTCGGTGTACATTAGTTTATTGTTTTTTAGGTTTCTTTTAGATGGAGCTTGTATTTTATTTTTTCATTTCTGCATTATCTTCATCTTATCGTTAAGTGTATCTTGAAAATAACTTTTCACTTCTGGTATATGCCAGTGGTCGGAAAACTCGTTAGTCAGCAGAGCCAAACATCAACAGTACAACGACTGAAATTTCTTTTGAGAGTCAAAGCTTTCTGAACTTAAACTATATACAGGGTGTTTCAAAAATGACCGGTATATTTGAAACGGCAATAAAAACTAAACGAGCAGCGATAGAAATACACCGTTTGTTGCAATATGCTTGGGACAACAGTACATTTTCAGGCAGACAAACTTTCGAAATTACAGTAGTTACAATTGTCAACAATAGATGGCGCTGCGGTCTGGGAAACTCTATAGTACGATATTTTCAACATATCCACTATTCGTAGCAATAATATGGCGTAGTCTCTGAATGAAATTACCCGAAACCTTTGACAACGTGTCTGGCGGAATGGCTTCACATGCAGATGAGATGTACTGCTTCAACTGTTCAATTGTTTCTGGATTCTGGCGGTACACCTGGTCTTTCAAGTGTCCCCACAGAAAGAAGTCACAGGGGTTCATGTCTGGTGAATAGGGAGGCCAATCCACGCCACCTCCTGAATGTTTCGGATAGCCCAAAGCAATCACACGATCATCGAAATATTCATTCAGGAAATTAAAGACGTTGGCCGTGCGATGTGGCCGGGCACCATTTTGCATAAACCACGAGGTGTTCGCAGTGTCGTCTAAGGCAGTTTGTACCGCCACAAATTCACGAAGAATATCCAGATAGCGTGTTGCAGTAATCGTTTCGGATCTGAAAAACGGGCCAATGATTCCTTTGGAAGAAATGGCGGCCCAGACCAGTACTTTTTGAGGATGCAGGGACGATGGGACTGCAACATGGGGCTTTTCGGTTCCCCATATGCGCCAGTTCTGTTTATTGACGAAGCCGTCCAGGTAAAAATAGGCTTCGTCAGTAAACCAAATGCTGCCCACATTCATATCGCCGTCATAAATCCTGTGCACTATATCGTTAGCGAATGTCTCTCGTGCAGCAATGGTAGCGTCGCTGACGGCTTGCCGCGTTTGAATTTTGTATGGATAGAGGTGTAAACTCAGGCGCATGAGACGATACGTGGACATTGGCGTCATTTGGACCGCAGCTGCAACACGGCGAACGGAAACCCGAGGCCGCTGTTGGATCACCTGCTGCACTAGCTGCGCGTTGCCCTCTGTTGTTGCCGTACGCGGTCGCCCTACCTTTGCAGCAAGTTCACCCATCACGTTCCCAGTCCGTTGAAATTTTTCAAACAGATCCTTTATGGTATCGCTTTTCGGTCCTTCGGTTACATTAAACCTCCGTTGAAAACTTGGTCTTGTTGCAACAACACTGTGTTCTAGGCGGTGGAATTCCAACACCAGAAAAATCCTCTGTTCTAAGGAATAAACCATGTTGTCCACAGCACACTTGCACGTTGTGAACAGCACATGCTTACAGCAGAAAGACGACGTACAGAATGGCGCACCCACAGACTGCGTTGTCTTCTATATCTTTCACATCACTTGCAGCGCCATCTGTTGTTGAAAACTGTAACAACTGTAATTTCGAAAGTTTGTCCACCTGAAAAATGTACTGTTGTCCCAAGCATATTGCAACAAACGGTGTATTTCTATCGCTGCTCGTTTAGTTTTTATTGCCGTTTCAAATATACCGGTCATTTTTGAAACAACCTGTAGATAGGTACATCTTTATCAACTTAATTAGGGTATTAATTATGGTATCCTTAAGCTGACCTTTGCTAAGAACGTCCTCAGTCTGATTGGAGTACGTTCTCTAAGACTGACCTCTTCCAGTTCTCCCGCCCACACTCGTCCTGAATACTTGTTTCGTCTTTCTCCTTTAGTTCAACCTCTCTATCTCAACAAAGATAATATTTTTTGATAAAATTGAATCGTAAGATTTCATTAAAATTAAATTGCAACAATGGCTGAAACACTGTTGTGAATAACGGCCTTGCATCTCCTGGGAAAGTTTGTGTAAGTCAGGTTTGTATAACGTTGGTTTTTATTTTCCGATCGATTCCACTTCTTATCAATAACACGATTTCTCACTTTACTCTTGATCAGGTTAATGCTTGAATTCGATCGATCTCATGAATGTGCAAGACCGAATAAGAAAAGAACAGCTGATTATGCAAGAAGAGAATACTACATCAGGTGTTGAAAAATCAATACGATGTTTGAATGAAAAGGAATGCCTCCACCTTCCTTAATTGGGTTGGAATGGGAATATTGTCTCAGAGGAAGCTGAGTAGCACCGTGGTGTAGTAGTTATGATACTAAACTGTTACATGGACGGTCATGAGTTCAAAACTCACCTGAATGCCACAATTTTAATTTCTGTATTCGGTTAGAGTACATTGTAGAAGTATCCACAAATGTCAAGAATCATTGTACTGGAATGTTCTGTAGAAGTCTGTATACTGTATGTGTTCTGTCTGGGGGCAGTTCGCTCTGCGCTCTTGTATGTGCAACTACTGAATAAAAATTTGTTAAGTGAAGTTAGTGTTTGTCATTCATCTAATTACACCTTATGTTAATAAGTCAAACGCGGAAATAATCCTTAGAATGTGATCTTTAATTACTAATATTAATTTTTCCACATAATCACCAGCCAAATGGATACATTACTGCCAATGATGAACAAGTTTTCTGAAGCCGTCACGGAAGAAGTCGAAACTCTGTTTCCGCAACCATACTCTCACAGTTCTCTCAGCGTCTTCATCAGAAGCATAATGATGTCTCCTCAGATCGTCTTTCAATATCGGGAACAGATGGAAGTCAGACGGTGTAAAATCTCGTAACGTGAGAAGAGATCCTGGCCAATTTCAAGTCTGTGTGCTTTCATTTCAGGAGTCAGCATCCGGGGTACCCATCGTGCACAGATCTTCCGATAGCCAAGCAATTTCCTTTGGGGTGGCACCTTCTGTCGTCAAGAATTCAGTGACTGCATGTTGCTTAAATCGCATTGACCGATCGTCTGCGCAGGGTTCCGTACTTTACACTGTAACAACACAACCGTCCAATGGTAAGGCTTCCCACCAACTGGAGATGTAGAGAAGAGGCTACGGACCAAGCCAGTACCTGTGGAGTACCAATGCTGCTAACTGTTGAAGAGTTACGAAGGTGGAGATATTACTTTTCAGTCAACCCTCGTACTTTTTTAATCTCCAGGTCTTTCAACGCTGACCATATATACTGTGTAATAAGTCAACATTTGTTTTTTCCAGTATTTCCATATGAGCATAAAGACGTTCAAGTAACAGGCTCCACAATTCTTTTTTTAAATATATATCGAGCAGTTGCATTTCGAAGTTGCCCATGCCATTACTAAAGGGAGAAAAATTTAATTCCCTGACAGTAGCATTAAGGTTGTCTTAAACGAAGGCTATTGCCACTTTGCTGTTTCTGAATTGCAGTAACTTGTTGAGAAAAGCTTCCTTCATATTTAAAAGTGTTATTTAGAAACAACAAATGTAGACAGCAGTATTACTTTCTTTTTGGTGTTTCAACAGGCTTCGAAACTAAATCGAAGTTTCTCTTTCAAAATCTTGAACAAAAAGAGATAGTATATTTTCAAATGAAATAACTTTTCTCAGCATCGAAAATGTTTACAATTAATTTGATTTAAGTGAGACTTAAAGTCTATCATGAAATAAAATTCTTGGATGCCGTGATGGTTCGTTAGTCCTGATACTGAACACATTTCTCAGCGAGGAAGCAGGTGACAGTATAAATTTTTTAGACCTTACCATTAGAATAAAGAATAACAGATATCAGTTTGAAATTTACTGGAACCCTACCACAACACATACTACCGTCCACGGCTCCCAGCACTCTCGCACGGTCAATAGGGATATTCAACTACAACACTCTGAAGACAAATGTGAGCAAGAAACTGAAATAATATAGCAAACAGCTATTGAAAATGGTTGTAACAGCTCCATAGTAGACTCCCTAAAGCACTCAAACCTGGCTAAGCAATCACATTACAAAAAACAAAAAGAAAACAACACCTTCCATACAATCCCATTTCTAGATAATATTTTATATATGATTGCCAATTTCTTCAAACGAAAAGGCATAAACATATCCTTGACCATAGACAACAAGATTGGACAGTAGCTACCTCACAACATCAACACACAAAACCAATTTCATAACACAGGTGTGTACAAAATTGAATGTTTGGACTGTGACTGCTTCTACATAGGTCATTGTGAGATTAGGTTCAAGGAACATATGACAGCATTAAAAATATACCTCACATATCCTATAGCATGAAACAAAACACCATATTAACAGTACAAGTATCAGCATCCTACACACCCAACCTGAAGATAAAAAACTAGACATCCTTGAAAAACTCCAAATACACAAACACCAAACAAAACAACCTGAACCCATCTTAAATAACAATATTTACAATAGTATCACCTCTGTTTTCAGCAACTCCCTACGTTATTAATGCGCGCGTACACACACACACACACACACACACACACACACACACACACCCCTTAATATTTAGTTACGAGTATGTTACCACGACATGCCCCAAATGTACAAGGGACTGACGTCATCTGCAAATATGCCGTAACACCAACAGCTTGTACTCTCTGTCAGCTTGAAACTGTATGTACATCAACTAATGGCATAAATTGTACATATGTCTGCATATTTTAAAGCAGTAAGCAATGTATTACCCCAACCATTAGATAGCTATTACATGTAACAGATATAATCTTAAGAACCGCTTGATTTGGAAAGTTTGCTGTCGTCGAATCACTCCTTCCACCCCCCCCCCCCTCTCTCTCTCTATTTCTCTTGCTCTCCGTCTCCCTCCAGCCTTTCATATCTCTGTGAATCTCAACCAGAATTGTTACTGATGAATAATTTTACCATTGTAGCTAACATAATTACTGTATTTAAAATTTGCAATGTGTCACCTCATTATATAAACGAGTATGAAGTTTCAGCTGCATAAACTTGACAAAATCGGAGTTGTTGTACCACCTGAAATATTTACTCCGATGCATGTATTCAGCACCTCAAAACAAAAATCTCCAAAACCCTTGAAAACTTACTCTGTTATAATGTTGTTATGATGTATATTCTTTGTACTTTGTGATAATGTTTTCTCTTCTGCTGTATGATCCTTGTGCATAATAGTTCCCAGACGCCACATTTGTTTAAAAAATATGACAGTATTCATGTAATGCGCTACGACAGTGAAAGTAAACTGTGACCAGTGAAGGTACTCTATTTTATTGATTCTGTTTTTACCGTTAAATATACGTTTAGTTCTTTGTAAAAAAAATCGTAAAACCTCGTTCTGGACTAGTGTTTTGTTTCTTCACTAGACAGTGCCATAAGTTGCTCCAAAAAATTGTAACACCACACACACACACACACACACAAACACACACACACACACACACACACACACACAGAGAGAGAGAGAGAGAGAAACGCGCGTGTGCGCGTGCGTGCGCTCATGCCATGCTAACAAAATGTAAATCAAGCTGATGATGGAGGTTTAAATCTTTGAAACGCGTCGTGGAGATAAATAAACACAGAGTGATAGCAGTAAAGTTGTCGTTTCATTTAAAGAGACATGATTTAATTTTTGTTAATGAGGTAGGGAAACGTTTCAATATGTTTCCCCCCGGGCAACTAATTTATCTTATTATGCAGCAGAAAATCTCTCACTATGCATTTCAGCTGCTAATTATTTAAAATTGCAATGCTCAAGAACTTTAGCTGTCATGGAGTTAATAATATTAATCACCAATTTCATAACTCTGCAAGTTTCTTCTGGAATGTCTGCACACAAAGCACATTTTGGTGGACGATGCAATGGTAAATAACTATCTTGTCATTAATTATCTCTTTAAAAAAGCAAAAACCTGTTACTTACGCCAGTCATAGTTTGCATCCCATCTGTTGAAACGCAGACGATTTTAGGTAGTGGAATATGATGTCTCTCAATGCACTCAGTTGCAGAATTTGCTATATCCTCCTCAAGTGTTTGACATTTGAGTGTCTTCAATATCAAAGGTCTTGTTTAAAACATGTGGATGAAATAAATGGTACAAAAACTGAAGCTCGCACTGTATCATTTATGTAACAAAATTCGCCAGCTGCTATTGATAATGCTGAAACCAGTTTAAGATCATTGAGACTCTGTTCTAACTTTTACTGTTTTTGCAGACAATGGTAACTTTTCAAATTTTTAGGAAGAGCCACACTCAGCGGGCCAGAGACCCGCATGTGTCTCGTGAGCCGCGGTTTTTCCGACCATTAGTCTACGAGATTCACTCGCTTCAGTTTTTCTAAATCAAATACTGTCTCACGTTCTGCTCATTATAGTTTTTTAAATACACGTGTTCATCACAATATTTTTCACCGAAAGATGATTTACGACTTTCCAACATGACATTTGTCATACTAAAAGGCGACTACCTGTTCCATGTCTGAAATATTTAAAATGTCTCCTTTAAATGAGCACCTTTTACATTTTGTTTCGGAACCACTTAAATAAAAGTCATTGCCTGCATGTCGTGCACTTGGTCCCTCTATGATTATTTATTTGCAAATAAACGGATGGTTAGGGTTATGTGCAAAGCCGGGTTACCCGGGGAGGAATGAGATTTGTTTGTTTGTTTGTTTGTTTTTCCCTATGATGTTACTAGATCGGCCGCTCCCTGGGCGGCTGGACTTGCTGCACGGATCGCCTTAGAGAACGACGGAACCGCTCCGCTGCGGTGGGACGTCTTTCCGAGAGTTTCAGTGCTGACAGCCGACCTGCTGTTGCCTGTACAGTCGTGGCTCAATGGAACCGTTAGCTAATTGCAGGCGAGTCGATGCCGGGTGCAGATACAAGGACTGCAGGCTGTGCTACCACCGCCGACCGAGACAGCTACCTCGACCAGCGTTAAAAGAAGCAGGGGAGGCGCTCGGGGCAGGCGGCACACTGCTGCGGCAATTAAGCTATTAGTAGCGCCTATAAGCCCGCCGATGGGAGATAAGGTGCTGCAATTTGCCCGCCAGCCGCACTAGAGTCCTCATTAGCTAATTCCGTCCGACGCTGGCCGGCAGATACTGTTTGCTCCGATTGCGAACTGCCGGGCCGCCTCGCTGTAGATGCGACAGATAAGCGCCGGACACGACCGCAGCAGCGGTAGCAGCCGCGGGGCCACGAGGGCTGTCACCACCGGGCCCGTACCCTACTGTCTGCTGGACGCCGTCCCGCCAAGGCGCGCTACAGCCGCGGGGACTTTACCGCGTCTGCGTGAGAGCAGGCAGCGGAGTTCGGAGAGATTCGCGGAGGCGCGCCGACTCCGGCTAGTATCTCCCGTGCTGGCCAGTCTGTGTTTGGTTTTAGGCGGTTATCCACATCCCACAAAGTGAATACTGGGTTGGTACCCACGCGCCTTCGCGAATACAAGCTACCCAAACATTAAGAAAACTTTGTTACACGTGCCCAGAGATTGTACTCTAGAAGTAGGCAAGTAGGGTACACTGCTGGTTGCTAATGACTCTGTGTTGTAAGGTAAGGTGTCGCCATTGAATGACTGTAGCCCGATACAGGTTGACTTAGACACAGTTTTTAGTTGGTGTTATGAATGGCAGGCTGCTGTACATGTGGAAAGGATGAGCGGGAGAAATAATCCTGTAACGTTCGAATACAGAAGCAGTATTGCGTTGCTCGACAATGTCACATAACTAGGCGTAACTTTGCAAAGCGATATAAAATGGAACGAGCACGTCAGGTCTGTAGTAGGAAACGAGAATGGTCGACCCTGTTTTATTCGGATAATTTTGGAACAGAGTAGTTACTCTATAAAGGAGACGGTGTATAGAACACTAGCGCGACCCACTCTCGAGTACTGCTCCTGTGTATGGGTCCCCACCATGTCAGGTTAGGCTAAGTTCACATGTAACACGCATTGCTACTCGTTAACGCGCGATCGAATTTCAGGAGAAGGTGAGAATATTGACATTGAGTTACTAATTGACGAAGTAGAGAAAAGGCCAGCAATTTGGAATGCACGGTCAGAAACATATAAAAATAAAATTTTGAGACAACGAACTTGGGAATAATTGGTTTTAATCTGCTGTGAGAGAAATATCTCAGGGAAAAAAGAACAATGTAGGTAAGGAAAACTTTAATATTGTCGTATATTAATACCTCCTGCTGCTGCCGGGCGTGGTATATATCAACGGGGACAAGTGAAAATTGATGCTCCGAGCGCGTCTCGAACCCGGGATCTCCTGCTTACATGGCAAACGCTCCACCCGTCATTTTTTTTTTTAAATCTCATTTTGTTCGTTGAATCTACTCGGGGCGGACGTCGTCAGACATCCGTTTAAGTTCCTTGTTGATCGATTAACTCAGCCTTTTAATGACAGAGGGTAGCTGACCCTCTGACCGAACACGCTGAGCTACCGTGCCGGCTATCTGAGCCACCGAGGGCACAGGGTATAGCGTGACTGCAGGGACTATATCGCACACGCCTCGCGCGAGGCCCACATGCTCACCTTGAATGTCCACACACTACATTCGTAGTGTCCCACTCCAACACGTGTGGAAGACATCGACACGATTCAGAGGCGTGCTGCTAGGTTCGAACGACACGGTTCGCAATATATTATTACGGAAACTTAGAGAACCGGCTTTTGAAGCTGACTACAGAACGATGCTACTGCCACCAAAGTCCATTTCGCGTAAGGAGCACGAAGACAAGATAAGAGGAATTAGATCTCGTACGGAGGCTTGCAGACAGCCGTTTTTCCGTCGCTCACTTACGATTGGATCAGGAAAGGAGATGTGTAGTGGTGTTACAATATGCTCTCAGCCATGCATTGTACTGTGGTTTGCGGAGTATGTAGATAGATGGTTAAGAGGCCGATGGCGTTTGATGTGTAGTCTTCTTAAACATCACTAATAGCGATACACAAACAGCTCTGTAGGTGCTGCTGTTACTCGTTTCCAGCCAGGACGTGAGCAAGAGAATACATTTAGCCACTAACAGCTCTGTTACGAGATGATGTAAATACTGATTTTGTCAGTTCCTTACTTTTAACGTCATTTGCATGGTGATACATTTACATTTAGTCGTTTTACTGAACAGTTCCGTACGCAAATATTGTTTGTTTATCTTCACTAATTCTGCTCTGTATTAATATATGTTCTCAGTTTTATGATTATCGTTCACTTACATTGGTTAGGAGCGATGAAAAGCTCGTTTTAACTATGTCATTTACGGATGTTGTCATTTTAAGGCAGATTTTAACGATGTGTGAAGTCGTAATAGCAGCAAAACCAATGGCGTGGAAAGATGACGGGCTTCAGCACATCTAGAGCATCCTAAGGGCCTCAACTTCAAGAATAATCCACAGTCCGACTGGACTCCGCGCCAAAAGTGCATGTACCACCGGTCGCAGAACCTGGCAATGAAGGCTAGCTCGGTTGTCGATATGCTGTGCATCAAAATTTAATCGGCCATCAATCACATCACACACATCCATGCCCGAGGCAGGATTCGAACCTGTCACCGTAGCGGTCGCCCGGTTCCGGACTGGAGCGCCTAGAACCGCTCGGCCACAACGGCCGGCTCATCTAAACTCTTCTGAAATTCGATCGCGCCTTGACGATCGTCAATGCGCTTTTAGCACTGAAGCGCCAAAGAAACGGGTATAGGCATGCGTGTTCAAGTACAGAGATATGTAAACAGGCTGAATATGGCGCTGCCATAGGCAACGGCTATATAAGACAACATATGTCTGGCGCAGTTGTAGGCCGGTTACTGCTGCTACAATGGCATGTTATGAAGATTCGGGTGAGTTTGAACGTGGTGTGCTGCCTACGACCGCAGCCTATGTTTTGCGCTCATGGGCAGCACACCGTGCCTGGTGCACGCGGCGCTCGGGGACCACAGCACAGCTACAGCGCTGAGGATGGGCTTATAACAGTCCGAAACCGGCCGTGTGAAAATATAAAGTAACTTACAAATGAAGTGCTATTTTCAGCCTCTGCTAGAATTCAGTTCGTTATAAGCAAGTACAAGACTTCAGGAAGAAAAGATGTAAGACGACCGAGAGATGTGGTTAATTATGCGAAGACAGGGACCGGCATATTGTCTAAGTCTTAAAGTGCAGAAGGAGAAGAAGAAGAACACATTTAGTGATGGACAATTGGACATTTATTAGTTCTCTGCAGTTCTATACTATTAAACCAGGCCAAATAAGGGGTAGATACAGACTCAGATCACGGTTTAGTAGTGATAAAGAATAGGCTGTAGTTTAAGAGACTAGTCACGAAGAATCAATGCGAAATGAAGTGGGATACGGAGGGGATGAAGAGTATGCTTGAAGTTCTCTAGGGCTATTGATACTGCGATAAGTAATAGCTCAGTAGACCCTTCAGTTGAAGAGGAATTGGCAACTCTAAAATGGGCAGTCGCAGAAGTTGGAAAAGCCATTCGTGCAAAGAATATAACTGCGAAGAAACCATGGGTAAGAGAAGAAATACTTCAGTCGATCGATAAAAGAAGGAAATTCATGAATACAGAAATACAAGTCGCTTAGGAAAGAAGTAAATAAGAAGTACACGGAAGCTAATGTGAAATGACAGCATGAAAAATGTGAAGAAATCGAGAACGAAATGATAGTTGGAAGGACTGACTCAGCATGTAGGAAACTTTCACTGAAACTGAAATCACAGACAGTAACATTAAAAGTGCAATGACAATACCACTATTAAATGCAGAGGAAAGAGAGGGTTGATGGATAGAATGCATTGAAGGCCTCTATGGGCAAATAAGGCAGATGACATAAAGAACATTCCATCAGAATTTCTAAAATCGTTGGGGGAAGTGCTACAAAGCAACTATTCAAGTTGGTGTGTAGAATGTATGAGTCTGGCGATCCACCACCAGAGTTTCTGAAAAATATCAAAACTGCAAAAAGGTGGGAATTTAAGGAAATGTGACCTGGATAAACTGACTAAACCAGAGGTTGTAGAGAGTTTCAGGGAGAGCATAAGGGGACAATTGACAGGGACGGAGGAACGAAATACAGTAGAAGAAGAATGGGTAGATTTGAGGGATGAAGTAGTAAAGGCAGCAGAACATCACGTAATTAAAAAGACGAGGTCTAGTAGAAATCCTTGGGTAACAGAAGAAATATTGAATTTAATTGATGAAAGGAGAAAATGTAAAAATGCAGTAAATGAAGCAGGCAAAAAGCAATACAAACGTCTCAAAAATGAGATCAACAGGAAGTGCAAAATAGCTAAGCAGGGATGGCTAGAGGACAAATGTAAGGATGTAGAAGCTTATCTCATTAGGGGTAAGATAGATACGACCTATAGGAAAATTGAAGAGACCTTTGGAAAAAAGAGTACCACTTGTATGAATATCAAGAGCTAAGATGGAAACCCAGTTCTAAGTAAAGAAGGGAAAGCAGAAAGGTGGAAGGAGTATATAGAGGGTCTATACAAGGGCGATGTACCTGAGGACAATATTATGGAAATCGAAGAGGATATAGATGAAGATGAAATGGGATATATGACACTGCGTGAAGAGTTTGACATAACACTGAAAGACCTGAGTCGAAACAACACCCCAGCAGTAGACAACATTCCATTAGAACTACTGACAGCCTTGGGAGAGCCAGTCCTGCCAAAAATCTACCATCTGGTGAGCAAGATGTACGAGACAGGCGAAATACCCTCAGACTTCACGAAGAATATAATAATTCCAATCCCAAAGAAATAAGGTGTTGACAGATGTGAAAATTACTGAACTATCAGTTTAATAAGTCACGGCTGCAAAATACTAACGCGAATTGTTTACAGACGAATGGAAAAACTGGGAGAATCCAACCTCGGGGAAGATCATATTGCATTCCGTAGAAATATTGGAACAAGTGAGGAAATACTGACTGTATGACGTATCATAGAAGATAGATTAAAGAAAGGCAAACCTACGTTTCTAGAATTTGTAGACTTAGAGAAATCTTTTGACAATTTTGACTGGAATATCCACTTTCGAATTCTGAAGGGGGCAGGGGTAAAATACAGGGAGCGAAAGGCTATTTACAGTTTGTATAGAAACTAGATGGCAGTTATAAGAGTCGAGGGACGTGAAAGAGAAGCAGTGGTTGGTAAGGGAATGAGGCAGAGTTGTAGCCTTTCACCCATGTTATTCAATCTGCATATTGAGCAAGCAGTAAAGGAAACAAAA
Organism: Schistocerca gregaria; assembly: GCF_023897955.1. NCBI lineage: Eukaryota > Metazoa > Arthropoda > Insecta > Orthoptera > Acrididae > Schistocerca > Schistocerca gregaria. The sequence goes on from NC_064927.1 coordinate 316,846,913, forward strand.
GAAAAATTCGGAGTAGATATTAAAATCCATCGACAATAAATAAAATTCTGAGGTTCGCCGATGACATTGTAATTCTGTCAGAGACAGCAAAGGAGTTGGAAAAGTTGGAAAAGCATGTAAGGTGTCAGGCAAATCAAACACCTTCCATAAAAACGCTGACATGATAAGCAAATCCAGTAGTATGTCACATAGCTCCGAATAAATCGTGACATTAAATCAACCAAAGTAATACGAGTAACGAGTGAGCAAATGGAATACCACAGACTAACGCAAGAATGCCTAAATGCATGTCATACCTTCCCACCGTGAGACAGACGCAGTTCCGAGGGGAGAAACGAGAACAGAAGCTGAGAGCAGAACCGTGTTAAGCTAGATAGCCCAACGATAAGGGACGGACACCCATGGTTCCAGCTAACCGCCAGGACCACCCCCCAGCCCATGATAAAAGATAGAGCCCTCCAGAAGAACAGTATAGATCTTACGATATCACTAAAAGGGTTATAGGGGAGAGAGTGTGGCAGATATGACACACGAGTTGGGATGGAAGTCATTACAGCATAGACGTTTTTCGTCGCGGCGAGAGCTTTTTACGAAATGTCAGTCACCAACTTTCTCTTCCGAATGCGAAAATATTTTGTTGAGCCCAACCTACATAGGTAGGAATGATCATCAAAATAAAATAAGAGAAATCAGAGCTCGAACAGAAAGGTTTAGGTGTTCGTTTTTCCCGCTCGCTGTTCGGGAGTGGAATAGTAGAGAGATAGTATGATTGTGGTTCGATGAACCCTCTGCCAAGCACTTAAATGTGAATTGCAGAGTAGTCATGTAGATGTAGATGTAGATGTCACACCAGCTGCAAGTTTTTTCTGAGACTTTTTCACGTCTCTGTTACGTTGCAAACTGTAAAAACATTGCCCCACCACGAAGTTTCTCATTGGATAGACAGTATTTTTGTAGGCGGAGCTTAAGGTTAATATTGAGACCCTGATTGGTCAGATGAAATACAGCCAGGTAGCTTTTTTTTAAACCAATTTTGGTAAATTGTCGTAAGGAGAAGTTAGGAGAGAGTTGCTTCCGAGTCAGCGAGGTGAGTGGAACTGTGCCGACCGACGCCCCCTGACACTGCATAACCAACGACAAGGTAATGAACGCACGTGATGCCGCATAGCAGCGCACAAAGCTTCACTCATAGCTGCAGAAGTCTCATCTGTTACACCCCTGTTTTGCGTAATACTCATGTCGTTCGTCAATTAAAGCTCATGGTATTTACATTTGCTACGTAAGTTAAAATCTGAAACACGATGATTTTTCTGTTATATAATATTGAGAGCCCCCCCCCCCCCCCCCCCCCATGAACCATGGTGGGGAGGCTTGCGTGCCTCAGCGATGCAGATAGTCGTACCGTAGGTGCAACCACAACGGAGGGGTATCTGTTGAGAGGCCAGACAAACGTGTGATTCCTGAAGAGGGGCAGCAGCCTTTTCAGTAGTTGCAGGGGCAACAGTCTGGATGATTGACTGATCTGGCCTTGTAACAATAACCAAAACGGCCTTGCTGTGCTGGTACTGCGAACGGCTGAAAGCAAGGTGAAACTACGGCCGTAATTTTTCCCGAGGGCATGCAGCTTTACTGTATGATTAAATGATGATGGCGTCCGCTGGGGTAAAATATTCCGGAGGTAAAATAGTCCCCCATTCGGATCTCCGGGCGGGGACTACTCAAGAGGATGTCGTTATCAGGAGAAAGAAAACTGGAGTTCGCCGAATCGGAGAGTGGAATGTCAGATCCCTTAATCGGGCAGGTAGCTTAGAAAATTTAAAAAGGGAAATGGATAGGTTAAAGTTAGATATAGTGGGAATTATTGAAGTTCGGTGGCAGGAGGAACAAGACTTTTGGTCAGGTGACTACAGAGTTATAAACACAAAATCAAATAGGGGTAATGCAGGAGTAGGTTTAATAATGAGTAGGAAAATAGGAATGCGGGTAAGCTACTACAAACAGCATAGTGAACGCATTATTGTGGCCAAGATAGACACAAAGCCCATGCCTACTACAGTAGTACAAGTTTATATGCCAACTAGCTCTGCAGATGACGAAGAAATTGAAGAAATGTATGATGAAATAAAAGAAATTATTCAGATAGTGAAGGATGACGAAAATTTTATAGTCATGAGTGACTGGAATTCGGCAGTAGGAAAAGGAAGAGAAGGAAACGTAGTAGGTGAATATGGACTGGGGAAAGAAATGAAAGAGGAAGCCACCTTGTGGAATTTTGCACAGAGCACAACTTAATCATAGCTAACACTTGGTTCAAGAATCATAAAAGAAGGCTGTATACATGGAAGAAGCCTGAAGATACTGACAGGTTTCAGATAGATCATATAATGGTAAGACAGAGATATAGGAACCAGGTCTTAAATTGTAAGACATTTCCAGGGGCAGATGTGGACTCTGACCACAATCTATTGGTTATGACCTGTAGATTAAAACTAAAGAAACTGCAAAAAGGTGGGAATTTAAGGAGATGGGACCTGGATAAATTAAAAGAACCAGAGGTTGTACAGAGTTTCAGGGAGAGTATAAGGGAACAATTGACAGGAATGGGGGAAAGAAATACGGTGGAAGAAGAATGGGTAGCTTTGAGGAATGAAGTAGTGAAGGCAGCAGAGGATCAAGTAGGTAAAAAGGCGAGGGCTAGTAGAAATCCTTGTGTAACAGAAGAAATATTGAATTTAATTGATGAAAGGAAAAAATATAAAAAGACAGTAAATGAATCAGGCAAAAAGGAATACAGACGTCTCAAAAATGAGATGGACAAGAAGTGCAAAATGGCTAAGCAGGGATGGCTAGAGGACAAATGTAAGGATGTAGAGGCTTATCTCACTAGGGGTAAGGTAGATACTGCCTACAGGAAAATTAAAGAGACGTTTAGAGATAAGAGAACCACTTGTATGAACATCAAGAGCTCAGATGGAAACCCAGTTCTAAGCAAAGAAGGGAAAGCAGAAAGGTGGAAGGAGTATATAGAGGGTCTATACAAGGGCGATGTACTTGAGGACAATATTATGGAAATGGAAGAGGATGTAAATGAAGATGAAATGGGAGAGTTTGGTAAAGCACTGAAAGACCTGAGTCGAAACAAGGCCCCCGGAGTAGACAACATTCCATTGGAACTACTGACGACCGTGCGAGAGCCAGTCCTACGAAACTCTACCATCTGGTGAGCAAGATGTATAAGACAGGCGAAATACCCTCAGACTTCAAGAAGAATATAATAATTCCAATCCCAAAGAGAGCATGTTTTGACAGATGTGAAAATTACCGAACTATCAGTTTAATAAGTCACAGCTGCAAAATACTAACGCGAATTCTTTACAGACGAATGAAAAAACTAGTAGAAGCCGACCTTGGGGAAGATCAGTTTGGATTCCGTAGAAATGTTGGAACATGTGAGGCAATACTGTCCCTACGACTTACCTTAGAAGCTAGATTAAGGAAGGGCAAACCTACATTTCTAGCATTTGTAGACTTAGAGAAAGCTTTTGACAATGTTGATTGGACTACTCTCTTTCAAATTGTGAAGGTAGCAGGGGTAAAATACAGGGAGCGAAAGGCTATTTACAATTTGTACAGAAACGAGATGCCAGTTATAAGTGTCGAGGGACATGAAAGGGAAGCAGTGGTTGGGAAGGGAGTGAGACAGTGTTGTAGTCTCTCCCCGATGTTAGTCAATCTGTATATTGAGCAAGCAGTGAAGGAAACAAAAGAAAAATTCGGAGTAGGTATTAAAGTCCATGGAGAAGAAATAGAAATGTTGAGGTTCGCCGATGACATCGTAATTCTGTGAGAGACAGCAAAGGGCTTGTAAGAGCAGTTGATCGGAATGGACAGTGTCTTGAAAGGAGGATATAAGATGAACATCAACAAAAGCAAAACGACGATAATGGAATGTAGTCGAGTTAAGACGGGTGATGCTGAGGGAATTAGATTAGGAAAAGAGACACTTAAAGTAGTAAAGGAGTTTTGCTATTTGGGGAGCAAAGTAACTGATGATGGTCGAAGTAGAGAGGATATAAAATGTAGACTGGCAATAGCAAGGAAACCGTTTCTGAAGAAGAGAAATTTGTTAACATCGAGTATAGATTTAAGTGTCAGGAAGTCTTTTCTGAAAGTATTTGTATGGAGTGTAGCCATGTATGGAAGTGAAACATGGACGATAAGTAGTTTGGACAAGAAGAGAATAGAAGCTTTCGAAATGTGATACCGGAAATGCCTCCATTACAGCTCCGTGCCTGTGCACGGGAATACACTTTCAGTTTCTTGCATGCTATCCGTTCTTGAAAAGTAACTTGGTTGATCACTAAGGATCATTGATACTGATTTTAGGAATACGTTTGGAAACGTCACCTCTTTCCTGAAGAGAACAAGACTTCACTCTTACGCTCAGTGACGGCATTCGGTCGACTTCCTTCCGATTTTGCAGCTCCACAAAATTCGTTGTAACATGTAGCCTTCACAGCGAATCAGCATCCGGAACAGATTTCAGACTGCACACTAATGGCTTTCACGGCTTGTTGTCTTAGTTGCTGGTGAATCTTCTGGGTTGTGTGCACGCGGCTCATGTAACTTATTTGTCCGTAATGTTTCGTCCAGAGCTACACTGGGCATCTTCACTAGTGGTCCTGTTCTGTTGTGTCTTACTAATGCCAGCAACACTCAATGGAACCAGCAGCACCTCTGAAGTCGAGCGCAGCTCTGGACGAAACACTGGGAACAAAATGGTTTTTAGAACCACGACCAGCAACCTCGAAGGTTTACCAGCAACTAACAGGATTCGGGCTTTCCCTTGGACGTTTCCTCTTACGACTGACAGCACTTTTCAGCGAAGAGCTCCTCCCTGCCAGATACCAGAAACCAGATCTGGGGTAAACGATAGACAAGATCTCAGCCCACTTGGGTATCCATAAAATGGATTTTTTGTCCATGTATTTGGATGGTGGGGATTCTTCAACGGCCTTGACACCTCATAAAAGAGTCGTGCAGTCTCCCTAAAACTATCCCTTAATGAGGTGAGCTTTTGCGCCTCAGTAAAATTTCAATGCTTGGCAGTGTGGCAGTCACAGTGCACACCTCTAGACTCACTGTCTGACGTGGTTGTTTGTAGCGCTGTATCCCCGCCCTCTCACCCCACTTTACCCACTACTGCAGGGCCGGTAGGAGCAACGACTTGTGCAGGGCGACTACAGGATGTTATAGCGATGTTAACATTTTGTTTAGCAGCCGGTACAGTCGCCACAATAGTGGCCCACGGTCTTTCCCTGTATATCCTGGACTTACTGGGGCCACGCTAACCGAGTGTCCAACGAAGCGCCGAGGTAGCGCGCTGATCTATTCCATTACTAACACTCCGATCGTCGTCAAGTGACTGTAGGTTGGACGGCTTCCTTCTCTTAGATTTTGTCTACGTTGAAAGCCAGACGCCACTTCAGTCGTCGACTAAGTTGCAAGGTACCTAAGCTCCGTTCGGAAGCCCCGATGTCGTATTGTGAGTGACTTATTACGAGGGTAAGTCAAATGAAAACCTTAAATATTTTTTAAAATATTATTTATTGTGCAGAAGTGGTACAAAGCTGTATCAATTTTCAACATAATCTCCCCCACGCTCAATGCAAGTCCTTCAGCGCTTACAAAGTGCTTAAATTCCTGTAGAAAAAAATTCTTTTGGTAGTCCGCGCAACTACTCGTACACCGCGTGGCGTACCTCTTCATCAGAAGGGAACGTCTTTCCTCCCATTGCGTCTTTGTGTGATTCAGACATATGGAAATCACTTGGGGCAAGGTCTGGCGAGTGTTGTGGATGAGGAAGACACTCAAAATACAGTTCTGTGATTGTTGCAACTGTTGTACGGGCAGTGTGGGCCCTTGCATTGTCATGTTACAAGAGGACACCTGCTGACAGCAATCCAAGTCAGTTTGATTTGATTGCAGGTCGCAGATGATTTTTTAGGAGATCTGTGTATGATGTACTGCTGACATTGGTCCCTCTAGTCATGTAATGCTCGAAAATGATGCCTTTTATGTTCCAAAAGAGAGTCAGCATAACCTTCCCTGATGATGATTCTGTGGGAAACTTCTTTGGTTTTGGTGATGAGGAATGGCGCCAATCCTTGCTTGCTCTCTTCGTTTCCGGTTGGTGGAAGTGAACCCAGGTTTCGTCCCCAGTAACGATTCTTGCAAGTAAGCCATCACCTTGTCATTCAAAGCGCCTCAGAAGTTCTTCACAAGTATCAACACGTCGTTCTCTCATTTCAGGAGTCAGCTGCCGTGGCACCCATGTTGAAGACACTTTGTGAAACTGGAGCACACCATGCACAATGTGGTGTGCTGACCCATGACTGATCTGTAAACAAACCTGCAGTGTCATTCAGTGGCACTAGGCGGTTCTCCTTCACTATGGCTTCAACTGCTGCAATGTTCTGTGGAGACACAACTCGTTGTGCCTGACCTGGACGAGGAGCATCTTCCACTGAAGTCACACTATTTACAAACTTCCAACTCCATTCGTAGACTTGCTGCTGTGACAAACATGCATCACCGTACTGAACCTCCATTCGTCGATGAATTTCAATAGGTTTCACACCTTCACTACGCAAACACCGAATAACAAAACGCTGTTCTTCCCTAGTACAAGTCGCAAGTGGGGTGGCCATCTTTATACAGATACTGCGACGGTATGTGTGCATCTGCACTATGCTGCCACCTACAGGCCATTCTGCACGCTGTTTGTAGCACTGTTACCAACTTACAGGATAACGACGCGAAACTTGATTTGTTATTACAAATTTAAGGTTTTCATTTGACTCACCCTTGTATGTATTTTTAACGTTATGGAGAGCTACATCAAACCAGTCTCTGGGCTGAAGACCACAATAACAGCAAGAATAACATTTGATTTTGTATCCCAAGGGAAGAGAGGGCTGCTTGATATCAGACCATCGTAGTGTCTGCTTGTCTTTGGTTAAGTGGCAGGCGAACTGGTAGGGGATCAGACGGTGTCCCAGCAGGGAATACTTGTGGTGGGATTTCCATTTCCGACATTTCTGTTAGAACCGAGGAGGAGCACCCAAAAACTGAGCTGGTGGATTGGAACTGCATTTTATTTGTTTCTGGACCAATACATCCGACATCCCGCTGCTGCTTCTACTGTGTTTTGACTCGTCGCATGCACAATGCCCTTTGATGCGCACTGGTTCATTGGAACGTACACTCTCTGTGCTTACGACTCTAGCAGATGAAGTGGCAGGTACATCTGAATAAATTAAGGGTTCATTGCCAAACATCATCTAAACTTAAATCTCTGTGCGTCTTTGTAAATTTTTCCGACGTGCTTACATCAGTTCAGAATCTTTATCTCAATAGAATTTTTAATCACTCAGGGTCAATCATTCTCTAACCTGTGACAGAAGTCGATCTTTTCGTAATTCACTAGGTGATGATACAATAGCTCGAATCTAGCTGTCTCATTTGGCTGTTATGATGTTTGCCTGTCTTTTCGACAGTTCTACTGCTTCACCTGATATGATATGCCGTATTTTAACCGAATGCCATACGTACACGATTTGGAGTGTCCTAGTTCCTCCTCAACATTACAAAGAGGCTATTCCATCTGTTTTCATGGTGGTGAAATATGGTGGTTGTCAGGTTGGAATGTCGACTTTCCTTCGGGCCCGTCCACAAGATCCAGGCAAGGTGCAGAACATCATTTTCGTTGTGTGACTTAATTACTCCACAGTCGGCAAAGAACATGTTAGCCCGTGAACCAGGACCAGCTAGTATAGTAGATCTGTTTTTTCGAAGTTTACCATCTATGCTCTGATAGCCAAGACAAGGTTGAAGTGCTTCAGTTTCTGCTTCTTTGGTATGAACCCAGGAAATCACACCGATAGAACATAAAACGCCGTTTACCGTCTCCACTTACCCATTTGCTGAGACCTAACACACAGACATTCAGGCTATGGGGACAAAAGTCTCAGGATACTTGTTCAACGGGGCGACATTCAAACTGCAAAATTAAGTACTGTTTTTCAAGGAAACGTTAAAATTCAGAATTATTCTCACAAAAAAGGAAAAGCAGCGACTGACCAATGTTAATACGTTATTTATTAAGAGCACATAGCGCCATTATGAGTTTCTAACCGACTAGCTTATCGTGAGACGGCTGTTAACGTTTAAAATTAAATGACGTGTGTTGCAGACGCGCATTTGGCTGCTTTTCGTTGTGGCGAAGCTGGTGGTGCCGCACAGCCAAAATCATGCAGTTACCTAAGATTGATTGGTATTGTGTTACTTACATCGATAATTCTGCACACACACACACACACACACACACACATGTGTGTGTTTATGTATATAAATAGTGAGTTACAAAGACAATGTACTGTCAAAGAATGTGACTGTCAGAGACATTACAACACGTGTCCTAATCACACAAGAGAAAGTTCACAAACATACACTGAACAGCCGGAGCATTATGACCACCTACCTCTAATAATCGGAATGTCCACCTTTAACATGGATAACAACGGTGACGCATTGTGGCATGGAAGCAATGAAGCCTTGGTACGTCACTGGAGGGAGCTGGCACCACACACAAGTCACCTAATTCCTGTAAATTCTGGGGAGGGGGCGATGTGCTCTGAAGCCACATCTAGTCACATCCCAGTTGTATTCGACTGGGTTGAGATCTAGCAAGTTGGGGGACCAGCACATCCACTGGAACTCGCCACTGTGTTTCTCGAACCACTCCATCACACATCTGGCTTTGTACCATGGCGCATTATCTTGTTGAAAAATGCCACTGGCGACGGAAATATGATTGTCAAAAAGGGACCTCCGTGTTCTGAAACCAGTGTACGATACACCTTGGCCGTCATGGTGCCTTGGACGAGTACCACTGCACCCTGTCATTCCCACGTGAATGTTCCCAAGAGCATAAAGGAGCCACCCGCCAGCTTGTCTCCGTCGCGCCGTATAGGTGTCAAGGAGTTGCTTCCAAGGAAGACGACGGATTCGCGCTCTTCAAATGGTTCAAATGGCTCTGAGCACTATGGGACTTAACTTCTGAGGTCATCAGTCCCTTAGAACTTAGAACTACTTAAACCTAACTAACCTAAGGACATCACACACATCCATGCCCGAGGCAGGATTCGAACCTGCGACCGTAGCGTTCGCGCGGTTCCAGACTGTAGCGCCTAGAACCGCTCGTCCACAGAGGCCGGCATTCGCGCCCTCCCATCGGCATGTTGAAGGAGGTATCGGGATTCTTAAGTAATAGAACCCAGTACGTTGTCCTCGGTGGTGAGTGTTCATCGGAGGTGAGGGTATCATCTGGAGTGCCCCAGGGAAGTGTAGTAAGTCCGCTGTAGTTTTCTATCCACATAAATGATCTTTTGGATAGGGTGAATAGCAATGTGCGGCTGTTTGCTGATGATGCTGTGGTGTACGGGAAGGTGTCGTCGTTGAGTGACTGTAGGAGGATACAAGATGACTTGGACAAGGTTTGTGATTTGTGTGAAGAATGGCAGCTAACTTTAAATATAGATAAATGTAAATTACTGCAGATGAATAGGAAAAAGAATCCCGTAATGTTTGAATACTCCATTAGTAGTGTAGCGCTTGGCACAGTGACGTCGATTAAATATTTGAGCGTAACATTGCAGAGCGATATGAAGTGGACCAAGCATGTAGTGGCAGTTGTGGGGAAGACGGATAGTCATCTTCGGTTCATTGGTAGAATTTTGGGAAGATGTGGTTCATCTGTAAAGGAGACCACTTTATAAAACACTAATACGAATTATTTTTGAGTACTGCTCGAGCGTTTGGGATCCCTATCAGGTTGGATTGATGGAGGACAGAAGGAATTCAGAGGCGGGCTGCTAGATTTGTTACTGGTAGGTTTGATCATCACGCGAGTGTTACGGAAATGCTTCAGCAACTCGGGTGGGAATCTCTAGAGGAAAGGAGGCGTTATTTTCGTGAATCGCTACTGAGGAAGTTTAGAGAACCAGCATTTGAGGCTGACTGCAGTACAGTTTTACTGCCGCCAACGTACACTTCGCGGAAAGACTACAAAGATAAGATAAGATAGATTAGGGCTCGTACAGAGGCATATAGGCAGTCATTTTCCCTCGTTGTGTTTGGGAGTGGAACAGGGAGAGAAGATGCTAGTTGTGGTACGAGGTACCCTCCGCCCGCGTGGATTGCGGAGTACGTATGTAGATGTAGATGTAGATGTAGATTCATCAGAACGTATAATGGTTTGCCACTGCGCCAACGTCCAGTGCCGATGATCACGTGCCCATTTCAGTCGTAGTTGCCGATGTAGTGGTGTTAACATTGGCACAAGCATTGCTCAACAGCTGCAGCGGCCCATCGTTGGGAGTGTTCGATACAACGAGTGTTCAGAAGCACTTGTACTCTGTCCGCCATTTAAGTCTCTTGTAGTTCCGTCACAGCTTGCCGCCTGTCCTGTTTTGCCAGTCTGCCCAGCCTACGACGTCCAACATCTGTAACGGAGGGCTGGCCGCCTAACCTCAGACGTCTGGACGTAGTTTCACCATGGTTTCGCGACATGTTGAAGACACTCATCACAGCATACCTCAGTTGTGCGACTGGATTCGTGATTTCCTGTCAGGAAGGTCGCAGTTCGTAGTAATAGACGGCAAATCATCGAGTAAAACTGAAGTGATATCAGGTGTTCCCCAGGGAAGCGTCCTGGGACCTCTACTGTTCCTGATCTATATAAATGACCTGGGTGACAATCTGAGCAGTTCTCTCAGACTGTTCGCAGATGATACTGTAATTTACCGTCTAGTAACGTCATCCGAAGACCAGTATCAGCTGCAAAGCGATTTAGAAAAGATTGCTGTATGGTGTGTCAGGTGGCAGTTGACGCTAAATAACGAAAAGTGTGAGATGATCCACATGAGTTCCAAAAGAAATCCGTTGGAATTCGATTACTCGATAAATAGTACAATTCTCAAGGCTGTCAATTCAACTAAGTACCTGGGTGTTAAAATTACGAACAACTTCAGTTGGAAGGACCACATAGATAATATTGTCGGGAAGGCGAGCCAAAGGTTGCGTTTCATTGGCAGGACACTTAGAAGATGCAACAAGTCCACTAAAGAGACAGCTTACACTACACTTGTTCGTCCTCTGTTAGAATACTGCTGCGCGGTGTGGGATCCTTACCAGGTGGGATTGACAGAGGACATCGAAAGGGTGCAAAAAAGGGCAGCTAGTTTTGTATTATCGCGTTATAGGGGAGAGAGTGTGGCAGATATGATACACGAGTTGGGATGGAAGTCATTACAGCATAGACGTTTTTCGTCGCGGCGAGACCTTTTTACGAAATTTCAGTCACCAACTTTCTCTTCCGAATGCGAAAATATTTTGTTGAGCCCAACCTACATAGGTAGGAATGATCATCAAAATAAAATAAGAGAAATCAGAGCTCGAACAGAAAGGTTTAGGTGTTTGTTTTTCCCGCTCGCTGTTCGGGAGTGGAATAGTAGAGAGATAGTATGATTGTGGTTCGATGAACCCTCTGCCAAGCACATAAATGTAAATTGCAGAGTAGTCATGTAGTCATGTAGATGTAGATACCTCGAACACCCGACAAGTCGCGCAGTTTCCGAAATGCTAGTGCCGAGTTTCTGGGCCATCACAATCTACCTTTGATCACTCCCTGACAGACCACTCACCTTCCCCATTCCACAAACAGGAAGAACGCTCTCTCATGCTACACGCACCTTGCGTGTGCCTGATTAACAGTCACTCCTCGCAAATGACGCTGCTATCTCATGGACGGGTTCACATCGATAGTATGTCGAGGGTCATAGCGTTCTGGCAGATAAGTGTAAATGTATCAGTAGTTGCAATATACACTGAAGTAGTGGAAATTATAACTAATGCATACAAATAAAGAACAATAGGTTGACATAAAGATGTTACGTAACGGAAATTTTGTTAAATTTAGTGAAAGGAAAGAACGAGATAAAACAAACGAAGGGAGACAACCCTACATACATAAATGTTACGGCAGTAGACATTATGGCAACTTGCTAGTAGTTTGATTTGCAAGAATTATTGTATATTATATAACCAAAAAGTGGTGAGAGAAAGTTTTACTCTCACAAATATGAAGATATTGAATACTGAATGAACGTTGTGACAGCTCGTTAAATATCTGAATTATTTTAGTTATTGTGCTAACTTATGGCAAAAAGGTGTATGAATTAGCAGACTGTTATATTGTACTATGATATTTGATGTAAGGTTAGTGTCTGACTGATTTTATTGTCAATGTGAATGTCATTTACTCGTGTTTTAAGGTAGGTGATGAGTTATAATTCATTCACTGTGCCCCAGTGTCTTTAGGACAGTTCTTCCTGTTCTCAGCTGATTGCTATTGATACATTCCTCTTACACAGGTCAACCATCGAGCACTTGGACCGCACATCCGACGGTTCTTGTGGGCTATGACTACCATGTTGTTAAAAAATGGCTGAATTACCGAAACACAAATTCCCCTTTCCGCATCGCGTGGGATATTTAAAATCATAACCACATCGCTAAACCTTGTGCTCGACTTATGACGTGAAGATTCCACCCAGATCCGGCATACCAAGATTGGTGGATACTGGATCCAACGAGACCCCTAATCGACATGCGAAAAAGCGAGGATATTTTTCTTCCTTAGTCCTGATTTCGTTCCGGTCCGCAGTTACTGATTTAGGCTTCTCACAAGACTTTCGACATGCAAAAAAGCATAATCCAGGATGTGAAGCAGCTCACTGCTGAGCTGGTACTAACTGCAGATTTATCTTACGAGAACTATGAATGAATTGGTCATGACACTTTCTGTTTACTTCGCATGACATATAAGCGTCACAGCTCTATGAGCAAGGACGAACGAGTACGAAAACTGGTTGCATGGATACTAGGTGCCCCGCCAATGACAATAGTGGACGCAATGAGGGGAAAATGGGGAAACGTACGTAGCTAACGCAAATGCTCCCTTTATTAAAACAATAAACTCAGTGCCAACTGTATAAAAGCCATTTGCTTATCCACATTATGTGAACAGTGAAATTCAAATGACGAAAGGGATGTCAAAATGCCATGACCACAACAACAGATACAGAAACTGTTCCTTGTTTCTTCCCAGTTCATAAAATGCCGTCGGACGTAAACGGAAGGGGCATCGTTCCCCTAGCACGTGTTCCGAGGCTCATCAGGTCCCAGTATAGCGTGGCCTCGTACTCGAGTAGATTGCCAGCAGTTAGACGTGTCTCAATTATGTCGTGCCGTAGGCGTGCCCCATCCCAGGTTGTTGCTTCGTCGTATAGGCGTTAACCCCAGATAACCTTTTGTATGTGTACTAGGCTTAATTAAATGACTTAGGACAGTCGTTCGGCTAATAAAACTTGCGAATACTCTGAACCCAGCCGTAAACAGACAAGAGGTGACTTTTACAGGCATTTTAAACATCAGCAGAGCTTTATTACTGTTATAATTAGTGCCTACCGTCTATTTTACCACGTATGTGTTCAACGTTCTTTCATCAGTAGGAAGAATGAAACTAAAGAAAATATGTGCGCAATGCACGTAAGTTGTGCTATAATATAAGAGTACGAATTTAGGAACAGGGTATGGAGGAATGATCTGAAGAACAACAAGGTCTTTTACCTCTAAAGCCATTGTAGTAGTGGGATTTATGAAGAAAAGAAGGTAGATTTAGACATTTCCAGAGATCTTTGCTTGAGCTCCATGTGCCACACAAACTACGAGTCGATAGGATGATTCAGCAGTCCCTACTGACTTTCAAAAACCTAATCGCATAGTTTGATATTTTCTTGATCGCCATGTGCAAACTATTAGTTGTGCAGAAAAAATGAACAGGACCTTTCTTTGTAGGAAATTTAATGTAGTTAAATTTTGTACTGCAATACATGGACGCCACGGTTTTCCGAGGTATTCAAGAAAAACGTACAACAGTGACCTTCAAATACCCCTCCACTCCTACACTCATCCCTTACCAGGCAGGATTTATGGTATGTTGTTCATCGTACTTCCTCCTGTCACTGTACAAAACTTTCCGACTAAACGGACTCTATTGAATGATCTATTACACCACCAGCATAGTCGGCTATTTTGTTAATATTATTAATTTAACGTGCGCGTTAGGGTATTGAAAGAAAAACTACAATACTGGCCATTAAAATTGCTAAACCAAGAAGGAATGTAGATGATAAACGGGTATTCATTAGACAAATATATTATACTGGAACTGACATGTGATTACATTTTCACGCAATTTGGGTGCATAGATCCTGAGAAATCAGTACCCAGAACAACCACCTCCGGCAGTATACGGCACTGATACGCCTGGGTATTGACTCAAACAGAGCTTGGATGGCGTGAACAGGTACAGCTGCAACACGATTCCACAGTTCATCAAGAGTAGTGACTGGCGTATTGTGACAAGCCAGTTGCTCGGCCGCCATTGGCCAGACGTTTTCGGTTGGTGAGACATCAGGAGAATGTGCTGGCCAGCTGACCAGGGCGGCAGTCGAACACTTCCTGTATCCAGAAAGGCCAGTACAGGACCTGCAACTTGCGGTCGTGAGTTATCCTGCGGAAATGTAGGGTTTCACAGGGATCGAATGAAGGGTAGAGTCACGGGTCGTAACACATCTGAAATGTAACGTCCACTGTTCAAAGTGCCGTCAAAGCGTACAAGAGGTGACCAAGATGTGTAACCAATGGCACCACATACCAGTATACGCCAGTATACGCTTCCAAAGTGCGTTCACCGCGATGCCGCCAAACATGGGTCCGACCATCATGATGCTGTAAACAGAACCTGGATTCATCCGAAAAAATGACGTATTGCCATTCGTGCACCCACGTTCGTCGGTGAGTACACCATCGCAGGCGCTCCTGTCTGTGATGCAGCGTCAAGGATAACCACAGCCATGGTCTCCTAGCTGATAGTCCATTCTGCTGCAAACATCGTCGAACTGTTCGTGCAGATGGTTGTTGTCTTGCAAACGTCACCATCTGTTGACTCAGGGATCGAGACGTGGCTGCACGATCCGTTACAGATATGCGGATAAGATGCCTGTCATCTCGACTGCTAGTGATACGAGGCCGTTGGGATCCAGCACGGCGTTCCGTATTACCCTCCTGAACCCACCGATGCCATATTTTGGTAACAGTCATTGGATCTCGTCCAACGCGAACAGCAATGTCGCGATACGATAAACCGCAATCGCGATAGGCTACAATCCGACCTTTATCAAAGTCGGAAACGTGTTGGTACGCATTTCTCCTCCTTACACGCGGCATCACAACAACGTTTCACCAGACAACGCCGGTCAACTGCTGTTTGTGTATGAGAAATCGGTTGGAAACTTTCCTCATGTCAGCACGTTGTAGGTGTCGCCACCGGCGCCAACCTTGTGTGAATGCTCTGAATACTAATGATCTGTATATCACAGCATCTTCTTCCTTTCGGTTAAATTTCGCGTCTGTAGCACGTCAGCTTCGTGGTGTAGCAATTTTAATGTCCTGTAGTACCTTTGCAAATGTTACGTTAAAAATAATTACGTTGACAATTATATCCTTCCTTAGGCATTAAAGGCACGGCAGTTTCGTTGTCAGAAAGCCTGACGAACACCACGGTGTACGTATTTACTGTATGCTGTCAAAATTCGCAAAACTGTTACGTAAAATTGACACAAACATCGGCTGTACAGTTTGTAAGTTCTCTACTAACAGGGTGGCGTAATAAGGACGGTCAATAAAGACAAA
The DNA here is from genome assembly GCF_023897955.1 of Schistocerca gregaria. Classification (NCBI taxonomy): domain Eukaryota; kingdom Metazoa; phylum Arthropoda; class Insecta; order Orthoptera; family Acrididae; genus Schistocerca; species Schistocerca gregaria. The sequence continues at coordinate 316,862,792 of NC_064927.1, forward strand.
AGCAGGTAAAATGTAGGAAATAATTCATACAGTCGGAGACTTTTGTTCAGTGGTAGGAGGGAGTGCGATAAAGAACATCTAAACATTCATGGTGGTGTCTGTTTGTTCTATATCGTGTCTCCCTACCACTTTCGCGCAACGACGCTCTGAGCATGTTTTCTAGGGAATTGACTAGTTTGAACCTGGGACCTGTTGCTGGTAAGGAGACGCCAGACCACACATGACATGTAGAATTCAGAAGAGTTCAGTGAGACTAGCGATGATATAACCAAATACTAAATGATCTCAGCGTCAGCTCCACTGCACTCCCTGTAAAAGAATCTTAATACTAACTAAGTATAGTGGAAAGGGTTCAAGGCTTTCCTATTTTTAGTTGACTGGTAAAATAACGTCGAAAAAGCAGTTAAGTTTAGCATTGGAAATTTTATTCAACTCACAAGACATCGTTTATAAATTGCACTATTGATAAAAGGAAATGTTTTAATACAGGATGGTAAAAACCAACTGCGTTCAACAAAAATGTAAACGAATATTCCCTAAACGGGTTTTCAAGTTCTACAATCGATCGAAGGATGACCTATGCCATATCACATCTATAATCTAGGTTTAAATTAAGTTTCACAAAAGAGAAAACTATCAAAATGGTCTACAGTGACCCTCAATTATCTTTAATTACTTATCTAACCTGTCGTAAATTACAGTGGCTGATGTGGCTTCTCAATAACTATAAAATAGAAAAATTATCGCGTTTCAGATCTGTTCTTCAAGTGGCAAATGTGAACACCATGAGTTTTAATTAACGATCGACACTAGTATTACGCAAAAAAGGGGTGTAACAGATGAGATTTCTGCAGTTCTGAGCGAAGCCTTATGCGCTCAAAAATGCGGCATCGCGTGCGTTCATTACCTTGTCGGTGTTTAGGCAGCGTCAGGGCGACAGCGGCCGGCGCAGCAGCCATCCAGCTCGCCGTCTCGGAACCAACTCTCCTCTAACTTCTCCTTACTACAATTTACGGAAGTTAGTTTAAAAAAACTATCCGGCTATGTTTTCATCTGACCAATCTGGGTCTTAATGTTAACCTTAAGCTCCGCCTACAAAAATTCTGTCTATCCAATGCGAAATGTTATACTTTTCGTGGTGGGGCAATGTTTTTAAAGTTTGCAACGTACCAGACGCTAAAAAGTCTCACGCTAAAACCTGCAGCTGGTGTGGTCCTTGTAGCGTTATCGTACGATCTATACTGTTTTTCTGGAGGGCTCTATCTTTCAACATGGGCTGGGGGGTGGTCCTTGACGTACCTGAGACACGAAAAAGTCTCACGCTAAAACTTGCGGGTGGTAGTGGCCCTTTTTGTGTTATCGTGAGATCTATACTGCTTTTCTGGAGGGCTCTAGCTTTTAACATGGGCTGGGGGGTGGTCCTTGACGTAACAGAACCGCGAAAAAGCCTCACGCTAAAACGTGCGGGTGATAGACTTAGAGGTAGGCTAGCGACGTGGGTGTCCACTCCGTCCGTTATCGTAGGGCCTTCTAGCTTAACACGGTTCTGCTCTCGGCTTCTGTCCTCGTTTCTCCCCTCGGAACTGCGTCTGCCTCACGGTGGGAAGGTACGACATGCATTTAGGCATTCTTGTGTTAGTCTGTGGTATTCCATTAGCTCACTCGTTACTCGTATTACTTTGGTTAATTTAATGTCACGATTTATTCGGAGCTATGTGACATACTACTGGATTTGCTTATCATGTCAGGGTTTTCATGTAAGGTGTTGGATTTGCCTGACACCTTACAAACATACTAGAAATCTTGACAATTGAGGCTGAGTACTGGAGTGAGGACTGCGTTTTGAAAGTTATTTTTGTACGTTTGTACTGAATAATTCGAAAACTGTTGCCTATAGAGAAAACGTGTCCGAGTACTAAATGTAATCGTATTAATTTCCTACAAAAATATCATTTTCATTTTTTCTTGGGGGCTAATAGTTTGCACGTAATGATCGAGAGAATATGAAAATCTTGCGCGTAGTTTTTAAAGGTGTGATACTGACATTGTGGGTTGCATAAAATGCCACCGGTAAGGGCAGCTGAATCACCATGTACAAGAGGCTAGTGATCACAGCGCACAAAAGATTACTTAAGTGCAGAGAACATCACCCCTCTAGTCTCAACGATGGTCTCAAATTGTCGGGGAAGGAAGTCGATGCTTTTCTTCAGGTATGCCATTTCGAGCTGAAGGCTGTCAACCACTGACGGTACCACATTGCGAAGATGTTGAGTGTTCCATGTTATTCTAAAGTCCTTTATCTGTAGGATTTAACGGGCCAGTTTGTGTGCGATAGGCAGTCTTTCTGTTCGTCAGATCAAGAACTTAAGCATGTAGCCCATCGAAGACTTGTTGTCATCTTGAGAGACGGAGGGTCCATAGCACACTCACCACGAAGATGAAGAAGAGAGGGCAACACTTGGTGGCCGAGGATGTTGGAATAAACTTTCCAAGTCAGGATCATGGTGATCTGAATTGGTCGCCCAAATTCTGGTACTAAAAACACCCGCAAATCATCATAAAATCACCTCCGACCTGCTCTATATCTTCCACATACTACGGGTTAGGCGCCTCATTGGCCGTCTGTCCACTCGACGCCTTGCCTTATATTGTTTCAAAAGACGCAAAACCTCAGCTCGTAGGGCTATGTTACACGCCCCCATTCAGCCACTGCACAGTTCTGCTGGCACTGGTCCCATTGAAGACGTGCAGCCTCAAGTGTTGCTGTGAGCCACGTCCATTTCATGCTGTTACATTCGCAATATCCTTTCTGGAACTTCTGGAGATAAACCTTTATTCACTGAGAGCAGCAATTCCTGTCGACATTGAAGTCGACATCGACAAGGCGTGACTCCGACTGTTTCTATGATTCTGTTCTTTTACCAGGTGGCTCTAATTGAAGCGCAGCTATTCACGCAGCTCCAGTGTCGACTGTAACTATTGTGTAGTAGCGAAACGTAATAGATATGCCGATGCGTTAATGCAGAACCGATTTGCTCTGGAAAGAAACTAGTTTCAATTTAGACCACCAAGTGTAAATATGGCGCTGTACATTGTTTATATGAAGGTATGACATCCAAACTGTCATTTTACAACCATCACATGAGTTAACACTAAGGCTATCGGGAACAGAGACCGTGCGCTTGTGGTGAAACTGTGGTGAACGGCAGCTATTGCAGTGTTGCACTCAGAGTACCACCAACTGAATGTTCTGAGGAGGGGTCAGATGTCATTAAATACTTTAAAGAAGACGGTAATGTAATTCAAAAACATAGGTGTGGTACCTGGAAGGGAAAGGCGTCCTATAGGTGTTGAAGTCACTGACGAGGTTGCTGATGCTGTGTCTGACCATGCAGCATGTGACCCAGGTAGTGCTCAAATGGTTGAAATGGCTATGAGTGCTACGGGACTTAATATCTGAGGTCATCAGTACCCTAGAACTTAGAACGACTTAAACCTAACTAACCTAAGGACATCACACACATCCATGCCCGAGGCAGGATTCGAACCTGCGACCGTAGCAGTCGCGCGGTTCCAGACTGAAGTGCGTAGAACTGATCGGCCACGGCGGCCGGCTGTCCGGGTAGTGCTAGTGCAGTGTCAAGAGATGTGGTCATCCCATGGTCAACAATAAGGAAAGTTTTGTGATGTGTTTTACAGGGGTACCCGTACAAAATCCAGACGGAGCAACAACTGAAAACTCATGATCCGCGCCGCTCGTTGTGGCCGCGCGGCCTGAGGGGCCATGCATTGGACTGCGCGACCTCTCCTATCGGAGGTTCGAGTCCTCCCTTGGGCATGGGTGTGTGTTTTGTTTTTACCATTAGTTAGTTTAAGTAGTGTGTAAGTCTGGGGACTGATAACTTCAGCATTTTTTTCCCTCATGATCCGCGGCAACCTGCAGGTCTGCTCTATGGCTCCTGCCATGGATCGAAGTTGATGACATGTGGCCGGACAATGTTCTGTGGTATGACGAGACACAATTTGCACAACTGGGTGCAATGAGTACGCAGAACAACCGCAAAAATATTTCAAATAGCTCTGAGCTCTATGGGACCTAACATCTCAGATCAGTCTTCTAGAACTTAGAAGTACTTAAACTTTACTAACCTAAGGACATCACACACATCCAGGCCCGAGGCAGGATTCGAACCTGCGACCGTAACGGTCTCGCGGTTCCAGACTGCAGCGCCTAGAAAATCGTAGGACACTCCGGCCGGCTACCGGGGACACATTCGGTATCTACGTGATATGAAAGCCAGTACACAGGAACACGTTTCTCAGATTCCACCCGAACTACTGCGAGCAACTTAAAAAAAAAAAAAAAAAAAATGTTCAAATGTGTGTGAAATCTTATGGGACTTAACTGCTAAGATCATCAGTCCATAAGCTTACACACTACTTAACCTAACTTATCCTAAGGACAAACACACACACATGCCCGAGTGAGGATTCGAACCTCCACCGGGACCAGCCGTACAGTCCATGAATGCAGTGCCCCAGACCGCTCGGCTAATCCCGCCCGCCTGTGAGCAACTGTTGATCACGTTATTTCACGGATGCAGCCAGTCGTCGATGAATCCGACGCTCAATTGAACAAACTGCGTAAGAGGTGATTAATAAGAAACGTCAACATTAAACCTTTCTCACTTGTCTAACCTTTTCTGCCCACGTCCCGTTCCTAATCCGTAACATATGGGAACATTTCTGTACGTTTTTGTTACATTCACAGCGCCAGATTTGCGCTAGGTGGCCAAAATCGAGACCAATGTGTTTTACACCGTAATTCGATTCATAATTAATGCTCTAGAAGGCCTCTGCATAAGCTCGATATTCCACGCACACTATGGCCTCTCGGCCGAGTGACGTACCGTGTGATCACTCGTCCTGAGGTTGAAGCTCTTGTGTCCGCGTCTGTCTAAAAATAAATTTGTAAAATCAACTTTCCCTCCACAAAAAACCAATAATTAATGAAAACTACCAAATACAGAGGGCGAAAGTTTAAGGAAAAGAAATAATAGATGAATACACAACTCACTGCAACGAACTCTGTCTTCGTCCCTCAAAGGACAGACAGTCAAACGGCTCTAATCCACACACACGCTATCTTCCAGATAGAGGAAAGTATTGTTAAGCATAACATTCCCAGTCCTAAATTTTTGATGCGAATAATTTTCTACATGAAGTTCTCTACGTTTGCAGATGACAAACTGTGAAAGAATTGGAACGTGAAACATAGAAAATCACAAAAACCATAACTGGTAACAAGATGTCTGTTTTCAAATTTGTGAATAGTTTCTTAAAAACTAAAATTTACATGTGACAGATAATAAAGGGCATTTTTGTTGCTGTTCAACAGAATGATAACAGAAAAAAACGTTTATGACGCTCAGCGAAACATGTCTGGGTGAGAGACGAGAAAATTGTGTTTGCTCAAGGTGGATCCCATCCTACAAAAAATTTACTGTGTGATCAGTATTGCTGCATCCATAATTAGGCCCAGCAGGTATGTAACGTTAGTCACAGGGGCTTTTGTGTAACAATGGTATCTTGCTCCGATTAAAACAATTCAAAATTACTAAAATTGTCAAAATTTAGCGTCGTTTTATTTACTGACTATTCTTAACATTATTAAGAAATGTTTTGATATTAATATTATTGTACGAACTGTAACCGTCGCATTAGTATTTGAGAAATATTAAATCGACCACTGAAAAATTTGTCAGTGTATAGCTAGCTATCAACACAAGTATTCAGCTGCAACTTAAAAAATACTAAACATCGGCCTACATGTAAATGTTACGTTTTGTTCACTGATGATCGAGAAACTCTGTGTCATTATGGAATAATGTAGTTTTATTCCACTTTCTGAGCTTTTGTCTTAAGCTAAGTCTTTTGTCTGAGCCTTCTAACTTGCATAATATTCATTAACTACAATATTTATGTACGCAATGGGACCTTACGGATTCTTTCATCTTGATCAATGAACACATTTTCCGGAAAAGCCACAAGCAAGCAGTGAAAGGTCTGCTTCCAGAATGGCAGCGGATTTATAAGCACTCCTGTCAGATCCTTAGTTTTTAGTAGCAAATTAACGAACTGAGCGTTTAATGTATCAGGAATTCTGACCTGATGGCCGCGCGGTATTAGCCGAGCAGTCTCAGGCGCTGCAGTCATGGACTGTGCGGCTGGTCCCGGCGGAGGTTCGAGTCCTCCCTCGGGCATGGGTGTGTGTGTTTGTCCTTAGGATAATTTAGTTTAAGTAGTGTGTAACTTAGGGACTGATGACCTTAGCAGTTACGTCCCATAAGATTTCACACACATTTGAACACTTTTTGAATTCTGATCTGCCACCTCAATTACTTCCTAGTCTTCCTTGTGACATCAGTCACAAAACTCTCTAAATTTAGACACTATTAGATTGTCGTTTGAGTGGCTCCATTGATTCAGTGTCAGAATTGCCAAACTGACTTTACTTTCAGTTTTCCTTGAGTAAGGGCCATCAACATTTAAGACATTCTTAGGCCCTCTGACTACTTCAAACGCGAAAATGTGCAGTTCGTTCATTGTGTCGGTGAAATGCAAGGAGATTATGAATTGGACAAGCTCGGCAACCATACACTAAATTAACAAAAACGTTAGTTTAACTACTACGAAAGAAAGAAATGAACAGAAACAGAACTACGAAACAATATCCATTTAGAGTTAAATTGATTCTGTGTCCAACTAGCATAATATAATCAGTCTTCAGTCTTACGAACTGTAAGCCAGCCCTAGATACGTAGTGTGTATAAATGGTAGCGCGCCCAAACATAATCTTCTATGGAACACTGTGCTGTTCAAGTCTTTACTACTACATCCACCGTTACTCCAGAATGCCTCAACGTTTGCCGCCCAGTCTCTTTCGTGTAATATCGTTGGAACGGTTCAGTGTATTATCCTCATGCCAGAAGTGGTCCAGTGTGTTCTTTTGGATCTATCGGATGATTGCCGGCTGCACAAGCCTGCGCACGTCAACTGCTGTTTCCACGCCGTGCCCATTCTCTCTCCACCACAGATCGCACTTGAACCATCACTTGCTTCGCAGTACCTGCCGTATAATAACTGAACACTGCTTCGCAGCTGTTGGTAACAGTCTTCTAGGATTGGTGTGTTGTAATCACGACAGGAACGGTCACGGGATTGCCGCTAACGAAAACGTCTCGGGACCAAACGGGAGCGGCCCGCGAACAAACAAGACAGACCAACGGGAATCGAAGGACAAGCACGACGACAGACAAATGTTAAGACACAAAGTTCCACAACAAAATATTAAGCAAAGGGGTCACATGAGATAACCTCACGAAATCAAAATAAAGTCCACTTGTAAAGGGAAAGTAAGCACGATGTCTGTAAGCGAAATGTCAACTTACTGAAAGTGAATAGCAGACTGCCTCGCTGATTTTTTTCTTTCTTTCTTGTTATTTTTAAACCTGCTACAGAGAAAAAAATACGGTGGGAGAGTCCAAGATAAAATATGTTCAGACACTTGGACACACACAGAGACGCAAAATTGTCACACGCGAACGTAGGTGCACAAAACGAATAACACTGAACCACTTAAGCACACACGACGGCAGACACAGAAACACGAGGCGTTGATCTCCGGCGCGCGTGTTCACTAAGCTTGTACGAGTCCGGGGACCTGCCAAGAGAGGAGGAGAGGGGGTGGGAGAGGGAGCGGGGAGAGCAGAGATGCCAAGGGCAGGGAAGGGGGAAGGGAGGAAGGGGAGGAGAAACCCGGGGGAAGAGGGGTGGAGAAAGGGGGAGAAAGGAGAGAGAAGGGAGGGAGGTGCCCAAAGGAAAAGACACAGAATGTGGGAGGGGAGGATCAAAGTTGATAGGAGGGGTAGATGGAGGGGAGGATATCATCAGGGAGGGGGAGCTGGCGGAAGCCACCTTGGGAGAGCGTAAGGAGGGTGGAGAGATGGAGACCAGATGGGACGTGGGAATACAGGTGCGGCAGTGGGCGGGAGTGGGAGAGGATGGGTGAGACAAGCAGGTGAGGAGGATCGAGTTTACGGGAGGTGTATAGGATCCGTATCCTTTCAAGGAAAAGGAGGCGGGGGAACAGAATGAGGTCGTACAGGATCCGTGTGGGGGAGGGGAGATGGATGCGATAGGTGAGATGGAGAGCATGGCGTTGAAGGATCTGAAGGGATTTATAAAAGGTAGGGGGGGGGGGATGGAGATCCAGGCCGGATGGGCGTAACAATGGATAGGGCGGATGAGGGATTTATAGGTGTGGAGTATGGTGGAGGGGTCCAGACCCCACGTATGGCCGAAAAGGAGCTTGAGGAGACGTAGTCGGGAGCGTGCCTTGGCTTGGATTGTCCGGAGAAGGGGGGTCCAGGAGCGGCAACTGTCGAGGGTGACGCCAAGGTGCGTAAGAGTGGGGGTTAGGGCGATAGGACGGCCATAGATGGTTAGATAGAAACCGAGGAGGCGGAAGGAAGAGGTGGTTTTGCCTACAATGATCGCCTGGGGTTTGGAGGGATTCTCGCTGAGTGAGAGGCAGCCGCCTGAATACACGACAGGGTATGTCACTATTGGCCGCTGGGACCACGTGCTCCACAGTGGCGCGCTCACGTTTTAGGCTCGTTTCACACTGGGACACATGTAACGGTCACCGGTGACGGTCACTGATATAGATACTTTCGTTTGAATTGGAGCACTCACATCGGGACACTGCACCGAGTCACCGAGTGACGGTGACCCAGCAGTGACTCACCCTCGCCACATGTGACGGACACCGACACTGTGTTCGCTGCGGTCACCGCCGGACATGCATTAGCTTGTATTAGAGTGTTCACACTGGGACACCGATCACAGACACAGCAGTGCAGAGTTGGCAACAGGCAGGCAGCTGCTGCTGAGCCCAGTGGTTCTCAACACAGTGCGGCCATGAGTCTAAACTCATGAACACAGAAGATTTTATAAGTGAAGTGGAAAGTCGTCCCGTTATTTGGGATATGAAAAGCGATGACTACGGTATCAAAGTCATGAAAATGAAAGCTTGGCAAGAAATTATTACGAAGTTTGTGCCTGATTTCGTTGAAAAAAGCATAGATGAAAGAAACAAAATTGGTAAGTTCTATATTCATTTTTCACTTTAATACCGTATTTTTCGGACCACAAGAACAGCGAAATATATTTTCTACCCCTGTACGAGGCTAGGAGGTTAATAACCTACAAGGAGAATGCTATCCCTCACACCTTTTCTTTTGCATTACCAATAGCACGTGTACTGTTATGCAGTCTCAATGGGAGAAGAATGGACAAAATGGATGAGCGCAGAAACCATGTACTCACCCCTACAGGGCGAATGAAAGTAAAATAAAAGAAATAGTTTTATTTCAACATTTTCATAACAAAATTAAGGGTACGTCTTTTCGTAGTCTAATGAGGTGCTCCGCCTTACGGTCCGAAAAATACAGTTAAAATATTATTGAAAACAACAATAATTTACGCATATGTTGTTACTATAATAATGAATTTTATTTATTTACCATAATACTACTGACTTACAAGTTTTTGACACCCGAATAAGAACAGTGCTCGTGCTTGGGTTCTGTTCAATTAGGTACACACAACTGTAATACAAAAAAGTGCATTGTAATTATAATTTTAATTGCAAGTTTTTTAATCAGTTCAGTGAACGCAACAGTATGGTTTGTTACAGTTAACATGGTAATAAGTGAACACTGCACATTTCAAGTACAATTCCAATGAACATTTAGGCCTAACGACATTAATGTTCACATAACATTTCTAGCACTTAGATTTTTTGCAGCTGCCAAGGCACTTCGCCTTCAGGGCTGATGAAGTAGTTTGCGGAATCTTCTCTGATACCTTTCGCAATATTTCCTCCACGGACGAAGCAAGGTGACATGTCCTGCAATCCCTGAATAGTTAACGTATCCTCAAACTGTATTCCATCACGATCACGCGCAAAGTTATGGAGGAGGCAACATGTCTTCACAATAGACTCTGCCAAATCTAATTTAACATCCAGTGGTCGATAGAAAATGCGCCACTTGTTTGCAAGAATTCCAAAAGTACACTCGATGTACCTTCTAGCTCTGCACAGTCTATAGTTGAACACATGTTTTTTAATGTCTAAATACTTTCCACCATAAGAGCGCAAAATGAATTTTGACAATCCGAAACCTTCACCTCCTACTAACATGAATGGCATAGGTCTTTCAAACGATAATGACAGTTTTTTTGGTGCAGGTTAATCTAGCGTAACATCTTATAGTTTATTATTTAACACTGTATTACGAAACACAGTTGAGTCGGACGATTTCCCATATACTCTAGCGTCTATAAATAAGAATTTGTACGTCGAATCACAAACAGCTAACAACAGAACGGAAAAATAGTTCTTATAATTATAGTAGAGTGAACCACTGGAAGTGGGTTTTACAATTCTGATGTGCTTCCCGTCCACTGAACCCACACAATGAGAAAAGTTGGCCCTCTTATAGAATCCTTCAGCTGAGGCGAGCCATAGATCTTTCGAGAGGTCGGGAAAACATTTTGACTTCATTTAACGCCATATGGCAGAGCAAACGTCTCGTATAATATACGAGATAGTTGATACTCCCAATTCTGTACTGAAAATGTAAGTCCATCATGGATGATCCGGCCCCCAAGTACGTGTAAAAAAAAAAAAAAAAGATAAAGCATATGGAGCAAAACTACAAAATTAAGCAGGTTCCACACAAGCATACACACGCACGCACACGTAGACATTATAAATAACCAGCTGAAACACCCGGCAACTATAATTTTATTAAATGTTAATAATTGTACTATGCCTATAACTTTCGCGCAAGTGACAAAGTTTCATTGCAATAGGATGAACGGTACGGCTGCGCATAAAATACGAACAAAACCAAACAAACATTCATTTTGATATATTATATATTACAATACTATGGTGGTTTTTGTTTGTTGCAGGGTCAATCCTTCAAAGGAAATGGAAGAGCTTAAGGGCCAGTTATACCAGAGAGTTATTAAGGCAAAAAACAGAAAAGAGTGGTTCTGCAGCAACTGGTAGGAAGAAGTATATCTACTTCGATCAGCTGCGATTCCTAACAACTGACTGTAAGAACACTACTTCTAGTATTGACAATGATGATGATGATGACAGAAATGAGTTTGATGAAGGAGAAAATGTAGTGCAGGAGGCACGTGAAAAAACTGCTGAGCGACGGCTAAAAAGGCCACGTGAAAAAAAGAGTCTTGAAGAAGAAGATATGCTATATAACGTTTTGAAGGAAAGTACGCCAGAAAAGACAATTCATTACAGCAAGAATACGAAGATAGCTTGTTTATGCAGTCTTTAGTACCTGAAATAAAAAAAAATTGCCCAGTCATGCAAGATTGAAAGTGAAATCAGATTTGATGAATGTCACTATTAATGCCCAACAGTATTACAGCGCTTCTGCTTCCTCTTCGTCCCAAATAGGATTTGCACCGGTACCAAATAACGCTACGGGGGATCCGCATCACGACCGTGCATATCATGGAACAGTTCAAGGCTACACTGGAGGACAGTCGAGGCTGTCCGATCAGTTACCAGCTGTGCCAGCGGCCTCCGGGTACAGTGACGAGTCCTTAGCATACTTTTCAACAGCACAGGCAGAGAAACAATGAACTTAAAACTATCAGTGAAAGTCTTACAATATTTTGTAATGCATATTAATACAAGTTAAAATCTGTAAAATGTGCTTTCAATAAAATAAAATAATACTACAGTACCTACCTTAATGTAAGAGCAAGTTTTTCCTCTGGTGGGATAACCTCCCTTAGTATAGTGTCTTTTCCTGTGATTGCTTCTTCTACGTTTTCTAGTAGTTCATCAAATGAAGTTTTTGACATTCGAAAGTACTGAAAATACTTCTTCTCAGATTGTCTCAGATCGTCATAAAGGGTGTAATACAATCCTTTCTCCAGCCGATCACGTAGCAGTGGATGTATGTGTAATGAACGTTTTGTCTTCATTCTCCTCCTCCTCCTCCTCGTTACAAGTACTAACGACAGTTCCTCCTCGCTGGAGTCCATTCCACCAGTTAATCAGTTGGCAACAGCTGCAGTGTGGGACACCAGCGACCCAGGAGTGTTCGCCACAGTCACCAGTGACCGTCACAAGTGTCCCAGTGTGAAAGGAGCCTAGACTCGGGGCCACGGCTTACGGCGCGACTGCTGCAGAGACCTCTAGTGGTCATCGAGTTCCATGCCGACTGGCGCGGATTCGAATCCCGCGGCGCTCGGTACCAGATGGTGTACATTTTCTCTTTCTCTAACAGACTTTTCACATACGACCGATGGCAGTTCCATCCTTTGTGTCCTCCTGACGGTATAAATTTCGCAGCGACAGTGCGGTCTACCAACGATTAGTTTTTGTTATTATGGACGGAGCCCCCATACTGTAATATTTAAAGCCATAGAAATATTGTTTAATGTTAGTTTATTATAATTACGTTTCAGAACTAAATAGATTGATGTCTCTGTTGCACCTTAGGATGACCATCATTCACTGTTATTACGATACTGCTACTACCCAGAGACGAATACACAATATGAAACCAGAAGATATCAAACCACGACCTGTCGCTCGCTTCACTGTGCCAGTCACTGCCGAAACGAACTGAAAAACCGCTCGCTTTCATCTGAGGGAACTACTTTTATATTGGTAACTTGTGACGCCGAGAATGACGTCAACTGAGCCACAAGTGACAATTAAAACACGTCTTTTGAATAAAATTACCATTTTTACAATTTCAGATGACAGTAAAGACCAGTTTTCCCCCACGATTCAATGGATTAAAATAGAATGCGAGGATACTTACATACTGGCTGGTCTGTCCGCATGGAAATCGTGTTTAACATAATATGGTGATTTAATCGGGATGACAAGGGGATAAAACGCATGGAAATCGTGTTTAACATAATATGGTGATTTAATTGGGATGATAAGGAGATAAAAGAGCTTAAAAATTCGAAAATCACTACAAAGTGTCAAAACAGAAGTCGAACACAGTGTGACACACATGCGTCGCGAATGACTGCAGTTAATCTGTAGGATAAAGCTGGAATCGCATTTTCACAAGACGAAGTTTCAGCACTGTTTCACAATTAGAGGAAGAACTGCTAACGCCCGGAAGCGAATTTTTGCGATTGATCTTCAACGCATGGAGATGAACTAGAAGGAAGCTGAAATTCTGGCACCTGATGGAGTTGGATGGAGGAACCTTGTTGAGCGATATGCCATCTAACACTGAAGGAACAAATTCTAGCAACAAGCAATATTTCAGTAGTTATTGATGCATTTTATCCATGTTTTAACTAATTGGTCTTAATCAAAACACTGTGTTTTAGGCGAAACAAGTTACCTCTTTCGAGTAATTTTTAACCCAATACTTTGAGTGTGGCACATCAAGTGCTGCAGTGCTCTCGATTCAGTCCTTGTGGGATAACTTTATGTTAACTCTGCCCCCACAAAACATACTTCATCACATCGAATACGAGGTGGTAATGTTGGAGATAGTCTCTAAACGGGAAACCGAATGCTAAAACACAGAATGAAGGCTGCTGCGACGTGGTACGCGCCACTTTTATTGAGCACGTTTTATTGAAGTTTACACAAAGTGTAAGTCCAATGTACAGAAACTGTTCGTCGGCGTACAGTAATTGAGAATCAGGCTAACACAATAATCTGTAGCGAGTCCGTTATTGGTGATGTGACTAGAATGTTGCATAACAAAATCTAGTGAGCGAACATACGACCTCCTTGTGATCCGCTGCCTGGGCCTACTTATGCCCCGTTGGAGGCCACTGGTTGGTACCACTGAACCTACGTGGAGCTGGGGATTTGTCGATTGCTTGGATCGCCGCACTCGCTGCAAGGATGGATTCAGCATCCCTCTGCACTGAGATGACACGCTGGCGTACCATAGGGCCAACTTGTATCTACGCGATCGTTAAGGAACGGGTACTACCTCGGATGTTGTAGGCAGGGATTCTCCATCCCAACTTACCTTGCAGGGGAGGTAAGGCGCTAGGAGGAAAGGGTGGATCCACGTCCAATCGCACCGATGGCGCCGCTGAGGGGAATGCACTGTCAGCGTCTTGGTGTCGTGAGGTGGCTGTTGCCGCTGCTGCTAAGAAGAAGCCCTAGAAGAAGAGGCATTCGCAATGGGGATCAGAAACTGCAAGTACCGAGAGGTCCCAATGGGGGCGTTCAGCACGGCAGCTGGTGTTGGTGTCACCGGCAGTTAGCAGTCATCTGCGGCCACGAAGCAGAGATGGCATCCCGGGGCACAGGTGACTGGTGTGGGCGTATGTTCGCTCGGCCCCCACTTTGAAGATACGATACAATGATCCTCGCTCATGCTGTTATGGCTTTAAGAAGGGATCTGCCAAGCAAGACTTCCATTCAATTTTTCCCAGCAATCAGTGTAGATCTTTAGGTGGGCAAGAATATTGTTAGTGTGTCATCTGTAATTGTCGATTGGATCACTGTCGTCAGCGGACCACCTGCTCTTGCTCCCCATTGGGTTTTTGGTGGAAGAGAGCAGTAAGGAGGTGCTGGATACCATGTTGTTTCCCAGACCTCTGGAAAAAGGAGCAGTAAGATGGTATTGGATGCCGTGCTGTTCTCCAAAATCAGCGAAGAAATGAGACCATTGTCTGTTACTACTGCTCTTGGGAAACATTCTGTTACAAAGATCTGCGTTAATTCCGTAACTGTGCTCTCAACCCTTGTAGAATGCATTTGACGCACTAATGGGAAATTTGAAAACTAGTCCATGTTTTCCCTGTCGTATGCAAAAAGAGTCTATGCTATTGATGTGAACCTGGTCTCGAGGAGCAGATGGTTGACACCATGAAGAGAGAGTTATTGAGAAGCACAGTCCAAAAACTAACCGACCAAGTGGTCATTCATTTTGCTTCTCTCTGGCCGATAGACATGGCAATGGGCAAAGATGTTCAAGTTAACGATGCTCCAATATCTCTCATGCATCAAAGGGGACACATTGGTGTGGAGGACGGTCGGAATGTACATCTAGGCTGTGAACTGTCAAAAATTACACAAAAAATTTCTACAGTATTATATTATATTATATTACTACGTCACGCTGTTTAAAACAGTAAAAAAAACTACGTGATATCAATATTTCAGAATTTAAAGTGAAATAAACGAGAACAGTCACTAGATACAGCAACACCAAATGTTATATACACGTCACGACAACATAGACGTGCTTTAAAATGGAAATCTTCCAAAACAGCTGTCGCAGTAATCAGTAAAAAAAAAAAAAAGATTCTAATGGCTCTGAGCACTATGGGACTTAACATCTGTGGTCATCAGTCCCCTAGAACGTAGCACTACTTAAACCTAACTAACCTACGGACATCACACACATCCATGCCCGAGGCAGGATTCGAACCTGCGACCGTAGCGGTCGCGCGGTTCCAGACTGTAGCGCCTAGAACCGCTCGGCCACGCCGGCCGGCAATAATAATCAGTAAATGTTTTAAGCAGTGATACTAGAACCTTACTTACAATTTTTGATTTTGTGTGTTTAATTACTAGTGTGAATGATAGTATGAGTGTAAAGTAATATTAAAAATGAATATTGTTATGTCTATTAACTGATGAGATGATAGCTTGGGACTTGTAGCAGTACAAAGTGAGTGAATCACTCTCAGGGCATTTTTGTAGTTTACCGAGCCAGTTTATAGTACCGGGAAAACAAGAGACGTTTTACGATGATTCAGTTATTTAAAGAGGGAGTTAAGTTGACATTTGAGTGTTTAATAAATATGTTCATTTAATAAACAGCTCATAAAAGCTCTTCAGTCAAACGTAAAAGAAACAGGACTGTGTGGTTTAAGAAAAATATCGGATTGGCTGTGGAATATATATCTGCCAATCAGAGGACAGTCCGTCTGTGGGTATTTTGTGGGCTAAAGAATTACTTTTTGGAGTTTAGGACAAGTTTGAATCTCAGCCTTCGTCATGTTCGGACGCGTGTATGTGGAGCTCTGAATAAATGTGATAGCCGGCCGCGGTGGCCGAGCGGTTCTAGGCGCTTCAGTCCGGAACCGCGCGACGGCTACGGTCGCAGGTTAGAATCCTGCCTCAGGCGTGGATGTGTGTGCTGTCCTTAGGTTAGTTAGGTTTAAGTAGTTCTAAGTTCTAGGGGACTGATGACCTCAGAGCCATTTGAACCATTTAATAAATGTGATAATTTTGCGGAGTTACGAGTTAAGCTTGACCGTGCAGCGGTGTAAGTTGAAGGGGAGGGAGCGAAAGAGATGAAGGGACGAAATTCCTATTTTTGTATGTAAACTGTGATTTTTGAATCAATCAAAAGCTGGGCGTCTTATCGTGCATTTTGTGACCGAGATCTAAACGTTCAAAGAAATCGATGTGGAAGATATTAGAGCGAGCTTTTTGTCACAGACAATCCGTTTTGTAATGTTTTTGTTAACAGGTTTGTTTAGTTACCATAAGCTGGCTGTAACGAGTGGTTGCATTTGTGCGTGTATGTCGAAACTGCAATTTACGCCTAACATGGACTTGGAGGTGTTTTGTAGGAAGGAAGTGACACTACATATAAGTTTTCATGCACAGACTACCTTTCAATTAATAAGTCAGTAATACTGAAACTAGAAAATTATTCAAATATAAATGGTTCAAATGGCTCTGAGCACTATGGGACTCAACTACTGTGGTCATTAGTCCCCTAGAACTTAGAACTACTTAAACCTAACTAACCTAAGGATATCACACACATCCATGCCCGAGGCAGGATTCGAACCTGCGACCGTAGCAGTCACACGGTTCCGGACTGCGCGCCTAGAACCGCGAGACCACCGCGGCCGGCTAGAAAATTATTAACGCAACCTTTAGATACAGTTGGTGCGATTGGTTCTACTACAGCTCATCCGATCTACGAATACTGTTTACTAACAGGCGAGGCGTGTGAATAAGCTGTAGAAGACGAGATCACCGCAGAGTTAAAAGGACTGTTTTCTTAGAAGAGATACTTTTAACCGTGCCGTTGCATGTCAAATGTTCGCAGGGAGATTTGTATGGACCAAAGAAATCACGACAACTATCGTTGTATTGTCTGAAAAGCAGTCCCAGCAACAGTGAAAAGTTTTGCTTTGCACTAGGAAAGCAACAGTAGCACAGATGATGATTGATCTAGGAGAACATTGGTGCACCGTATCCTTTATTTGGTACTAACAGTCGCCAAGTGGTAACAAACGCAAAGTGAAGTCGGCTTCGTGGTGAAGTACGAGCACATGGCACCAATGGTACAGTGGTGCGCGCTCGTGGCCCTAGCAGGATAAACTGGCAGAGGCATCGGCAACGCTAGGCACCTTCTGTAGTCGCTAGCTAGAGGCCGTTTCCATATTTCAGAATCAGAGTGAGCTGCCGACTGAGTACGCGTGAGCAAGCTTTGCGCGCGTCGCCATCAATCAGTATTACGCCCATAATCTTGCTCCATTGAGTACTCCGACTCAACGTTGCACTTTGTGTTACTGAAAGGAGCGTCATCTTATGGAAGTGAAAAATAGCTCCGCTTCCTGTTTGGCGAATGCCAGATGACATCGGCAGCTGAGAATGTATGTAGCAACTGTTGCGGATGATCTTCATGTCACGGCTGGAGCTAGCCGCAGCAGAAGGAGGCAAGGTCAGTTCCGCTGAGCAACTAACTGAGCGTCTCATTTCACTGCTTTCTATACTGTAGGTCGGAAGATGCTCTTTCACGATGCCTGCGCTTCAGTGACTTACGGAAACCTGAGACACTGGATAATCTGTTCCCTGCCGTATAAATGAAAGAGAGGTATGTAATCACTTTACGAAAAAAGGAATGCAGAATAAAATTTAATGTCTCGACGACGTCGAGGCTACTAGAGTCGGAACACAAGCTAGGACAGTTTGAAAGATGGGAAAGGAAATCGGCCGGATCCTTTCGATGGAACCATCTCGGCGGCCTTTGCCTGGAGCGATTTGGGGAAATCACGGAAGGCCTGAATCAGGATAGAAAGACCTGACGCCGCCAGATGACGGAGACAAGCGATCTGACGTGTTTCTAAAAGTTTATAAAATGTTTGTATAATTTTGCAATGGTCTTGATCGCTATAGTGCTTTACTTTACACATGTAGTGTCTGTTCTTTCGGATATGTCCTATAGGGCAGTCGCTATTTTCATCCTACAATCACTGTGGATCAAGACTCAAAGGAATTAAAGAAATTATCTGCCAGTGGTTATTGATATTTGAGAATGGGGCAAGTTGAAAATTTGTGCCAGACCTGGATTCGAGTCGTGTTGTCTCGGTTACTTTCTTTTGTATCTCATTTTCTTCGTCAACATTCGTTGTATTTGTTCCAGGTGAACGTCTCGCGACACCTGTTCACATTCATCGTTGATCCCTTCGCTCAGTTCTTGTATGACAAGAGCAACTGACCCACTGACCCAACACGCTGAACTACGGTACCGGCTGCTAGCTGATGCGCTGACCACTATCCAATTCGGACACAGTGGTCACCATACCTGCACGAACTGCCCTAGCGGGCCTGTCAAACTCAAATTCTTAGCTTTTACCATACACTACTGATGTACTGCCCCCGCTCATTAGCCTCACTAATCGCAATATCTCCCTGACTTACAGAAGAGCTCGAGGTTAGTGTACATCTGCACTGAAAAGATCACTGGCCGTCATTGCCTTAGTTATATATGTGGTCTCTGTTCTTTCGTATTTTTCAGCTTGCCCTATTGATATAAATCAGTGCCCACAGGCAGCTAGCGTCTTTAATTCCTTTGTATCATGATTCATAGTGGCTGCAGGTTCAAAACAGTGTCTGTTCTTTCAGACATGTCCGTTAATTTTGGACCGCACTATGGAATGGACACGTCAAATTGCGCTTGAAAGAGTGAGTGACTGTAGCTATACACAGCAGAAACGAAACTACAAATATCTGGGGCGACACCGGAGAACATGCGCCTGGTGACTCTTAGGAGTGGTATCCGGTCAGGCCCGCGCACAGGATTATTTTTCGAGGAGGGGGTGTGGGGTGAGGGGGTAATTCGAAAAGCAAATTTTACCTAGTGTGATTTTTTATACTATAAACTGAACACAGATTCGATCAAAATTTTAATAGATCAGACAGGCGGACGAGAATTGATTTGCTGTTTTCATTTCAGTCAAATGTTCCCTAAACGTGTTAATAGCTCAAAGTACCTCAAAACTACTAGATAAATATTTATTTAATTTACAGCACCCTTACTAGAATATCAGTCTCACTTAGTATGCAGCAGAAATGCAAATCTCTCGAAAAATTCAAAGAGCCTAACAGAACGTAACAGCGTAAGTTCAGGTCGCCGAGGGGATCGACCGAAAATGTCAATTATAACGTCGGGGATCACATTAATATGCATGTCGTTCAATAGACAGTTGCGCCAGTCCATTCAGCCCTCTTCTTTCGTTGTCGGGCACAAGTAAGTTTTCAGTTGCCGCAGACAGCTAAAACTTCGCTCGCAACTGCAGGGTGCTAAAGGAAGGACAGCAAATGCACGAAGCAGTGTTCGAATGTTTGAAAACAAAGTCTCCGAGCATGTCCCTAATGTTTCGACTGCGTTCTTCTGCTTGTCACTTTGGTCAACGTTTTCCTGTTTCTTCCTCCATCTATAGAATTCACTTTTTACATTTTCTGAACTTGGAAGGTCACTACCGTAGGCGCGACGAGCGGAGATTATATACGAAAAGTTGACTTTAGTAACGAATTTCAGGACAAGATGTAACTTATAACAATCATTCTGATGTTTGCCAAAAAAGTTCTGACAGTTCATTGTGTAACATCTCAATGTAAGGGGTGTAAAAACTACTGTGAAAGTATTCCTCAAGTGTTGAGTGAGAAGTGTTCTCACTTTGTGATTGTCTCCCAACCAGACGTGGCAATCGGATGTCGATATCAAGCTCTTCACAGAGCTCTGTAATCTGTAGAAAGTGATAGTGGAATTCATCAGTCGCATTTTGCTTTCTTCTAGTCAGTATACTATCATCTTCAACCTGGAACGAGAAAAATTATACATTTTTATTTCTGTGATTAATTTTTCAGGTTAAGAAGGTAAAATAATAAAATCATTTGCTATTTTTTCTACGTGAAAGGACCTATTTACTTTACACAAGTTTTCGAAACAAGATACTAACCTTGAGCCTATTTCATTATGTTCCAAAATAGCCCAGACGCAGCCGTGTTGCACTTATACGAGGGCTATCCACAAAGTACATTACGTTTTCGTTCGTGTCCGTTAGGGGCGGGGCTAGCGCGGCCATCTTGGTGTCATGGCATTCCGCCGCTCAGTCGGCATCCTGCCGTGGTAGTGAGAGGTTCGTGCTGTACTCCGTTGAGTTACTGTGACAGTTTGAAATGTCAGCGTTAATTGAAAATGCCGCGAAGTGTGAAGTGCGTGCTGTAATAAGGTTTCTGACTGCAAAAGCCTGTACACCGATGGAAATCTATCGGCAGCTTTGGGAAGTGTATGGGGCAACATAATCAGTGAAGATGGAGTGCGTCAATGGGTCATAAAATTTAAAAATGGCCGAACCAACGTTCACGACGAACACCAAAGTGGAAGACCCAGCATAGTGACTGCCGAAATTGTCGAAAAAGTCGATGCCGCGGTCCGTGAAAACCGTAATTTCACAATAACGGAACTGTCTATGAGTTTTCCACAAATTTCACAAAGTTTGTTGCACGAAATGATTACCGAAAAGCTAGGTTACCACAAGTTTTCTGCAAGATGGATACCAAATATCTTGACAGAGCTTCACAAAAATCAGCGAATAGCTGCAGCGTTAACGTTGTTGGACGCTTACGAGAAAGATGGCGACTCATTACTCAATCGCATCGTTACTGGTGACGAAACATGGTTTAAGCATGTGAACTGCGAGACAAAATTGCACTTAATGCAGTGGGGGCACACAAATTCCCCCCCAAAACCCCAAGAAATGTATGCAGACAATGTCGGCAAGGAAGGAGATGGTGACTGTCTTTTGGGACAGAAAAGGTGTGATTTTTGTGGATTTCCTGGAAAGAGGCACTACAATAAACTCTCAAAGGTATTGCTAAACTCTGCACAACCTCAGAAGAGCAATACAAAACAAGTGCAGGGGAAGGTTGGGCTCAAAGATCTTGCTGATTCACGACAACACCCGGGCCCACACGGCAAATGCCACTCGTGAACTTCTCGAATCTTTTAAGCGGGAGTTGTTTCCTCATAGGCCGTACAGTCCCGACCTGGCACCGAGCGACTTCCACTTATTCCCAGCAATGAAAAAAGTTGTTGGCTATGCAGCGTTTTGGTGACGACGCACAGCTTCAGGAAGAGGTAACTACGTCGTTGAAGGCGCAGGCGGCCGAATTTTACGACGAAGGAATTTCCAAGCTCGTCCATCGCTACGATAAGTGCCTTAATTTAAATGGCAACTATGTAGAAAATTAGTATTTAAGTTTGGCTTTCACCTGTATATAATTTAAAAAATTCCAATTCTTTATTTATTTTTAATTCCAAAACGTAATGTACTTTGTGGATAGCCCACGTATTTTCCTTGTTTGGCTGAGTATGTCACTGAGACCAGAGACAAAGGTAATTAGATAAGAACTGTCCTTTGGTGATCTATTTTCAACTACACTGCTCAGAAATAGATTTAGTAATGATATGAAACTATTCTACTCTGCTTTACAAGGGCCTCATATAGTTTCATGAATCTTCCTCTGCTGTTTCTCATTACACCTGAAACTCTTTTCACTTGACTTTCAGTGTCAATCAAGAATGAACAACATCAGGATAGCATTTTGGTACTAGGATATTTCCATTGTATTTAGTATAAGCCCAAACATTTCTGGGGAGGGGGGAGTCACAGACCCCTGTTCTCCCCCCCTCCCCCCCTCACCACCTCCACTCTGTGTGTGGGCCTACACCCAACATATTGCCACCAGGCAGCATCTTGATAATTTTGTTTTCACAGGCAGCATCTTGATAATTATTTTTTTCACTGAGGTCCACTGCCTACCTACATTTTTCGAATGAAGATTACTAAATAGTAGAAAGTACAACCCATATCGGACAACGGTTTCGCAAAAATATGTTTTATTTTAAATGAAACAATATACTTTCCTTTAATTACATTCGAAAACTGTAGGAAAGACCAGTGTAGTGATTAACACTTTTTAATGATGGCGCTATAACCTGAGAAACGAGTTAAAATTGAGAGGTGAAGCGGCTGATGTCTACTGTTGCGATGGCGACATTTCCCAGCAAGGTTCTCTCGGCAGGCTCCTACACAACAATCGCAATAGCGGATTCCAGCCGCCTTGTTTCTCTGTAGTATATTTCACAGATAGTTTAAGGAACAATATGAATGACATAATTAACAATCTCTATAACAGTGCTTTTGAAAGACGTTAAAAATTCGTTACTCCGTTTTTTAACCGTACTTGCTTTAATGAATTGGTTGCTACGAGAGCTATGAGTGTTATCAAAAATTATGTGACATTCTGTGTACTGTAATTTGCCGAAAACCTCTTTTCGACTTTGAATCACTCTGAAAATAAACGGGGAGCTACATTGAAACAGTCGCTATTCGTTTCACTGTAACCGCCCTATAGGTGGACCGCTTCCTAAGCTTGTAAAAAGAATAAAATCTTCCTGCGGCGATATATTACAACATCTAAATATGCTAATTCAATAAATTGTTCCCTGTGTGAATTTACGGAGGAGTACATTGGATAAACTGCGAGAGTAAATCCTAAATGTCTTATTTTAACAAATTCAGCAACCAACCACTTTTTAATGTACTTTTATGTACGCAAATGCTCGCACCGGGCTTTCACTCACATTCAGTTAACGTAATACATATCAAAATTTCAGTTGTACATGTCTAAATTATCGAAAGTAGCTTGGAAGTTGAAGCTGGGCTGTGTAAATTAAACAGTTTTGTAGCCAGACAATGACTGACCGGTAATATCCCACCACAGAGTGTGACGCAAGACGATGTTATCTTACAATGACAGCTGTCGTAAAAATTGCCTATAATAAATCTGTGTTACTCAGAGCACCATATGTGTAAGATCTCCACGGCAATCGCTGCACAAAAAGGAGTTCTTCTCTCGGATTGAACAAACACACACACACACACACACACACACACACACAACCTCACTCACACGAACATACGCGTCTGTGCCCTAATTACGCAGCAAATTTAATGTCTCCTTACAGTCCTTGGTCCGTAATTGGTTTTTAAAATTAATAATGCATCGTGCATACTTAATAAGGCCTCGTCAGAAGATCTATTAAGCCCCCGCGCTGAAATGTGTCGACGGGTTATTAACAGTGTTATAACTTTAATGTAATCTGAGAACCTTTACTCATATGTCAGCTGCAACGCACCTTAATTGTTAGTTTCATTGGTAGGAAATGCAATGTCTGTTGCTATTCGTTACTTCAACAATACGAAAATAATTTTGATAATTTCAGCTCTGCATGTAACTCATCAAAAAGTTATAGCTTCTCAATGAGAAAAACCGCCATTTTACACACACATTTTAATGGAAGTGCCGTGGAATGATTTAATTGGAAAATAAAGAAATTATGGGACAGGTTTAATGCGTTAAGATGGCATAAAAAGACTACTGAACTTCAGGCACATAGCTATTAGAAACAATCGTCTTTTTAGCGAAGGAAATAGTGATGAAACAAAAATTACTCATAACGTATGTTACAGAAAATAAATATGCAACCGTTCCACAAGAAAAGTTAAAAAGAACTCCTACAAGAACAACCCCACACTCACACCACAGATAAACAAAAAAAAAAAAAAAACGTGGTACTTTGTTACAGTTAAAAGATTTACCTTAAGGGAAAAGAACAGGCTGTAAATCATTGCAAAATACGTGTTTTGTGCTAGAAAACGAAATGAAGTCGCAAGTTACACATTAATCAGCCAGAACATTACGTCCACTTATCTAACTGCGTGTCGGTTAGTTACTTAGATATATGCAGGATCCGTGAGTCATAATTACGATCTGTGATATAAAGCAAGTCTCTTAGTTTATAGTTATATCATGGTACTTTTCCTCCATGAAAAGATGGCAACATGCTGACGATTTACATGAATGCCTTTTCATTTTAAGGTTTTTTGTCTTCCTTTATTATCCTCTCTCTCTCTCTTTCTCCCTCTCTCTCTCTCTCTTTCAGGCAAACCACGCACACGCACGACACACTCACACACGCACTTACTATACGGAGGTGACGAAACTCATGGGATACAAGCTAATATCGTGTCGAACCTCTTTTGCCCGGCACAGTGCAGTAACTCGTCGTGGCATCGACTTAACAAGTCGGTGAAAGTCCTCTGGTGAAACACTGCGAAAGTGTTGCGGTGCAGGATTTTGTGTACGAACCGACCTCTCGATTACATCCGATAAATCTACATCTACATCTTTACTGACATGAGTGCTCTGCAAATTGCATTTAAGTGCTTGGAAGTTCGATGGGATTCATATCGGGCAATTGGGTGGACAAATAATTCGCTCGATATGTCTAGAATGTTCTTCAGCGGCCCGGTGAGAGATGCTGTTATACGAATCTTGCGGAGCTTACGTATTTAAGAAGGTTTCTGCTTCAGGCTAATGTGAAAATTTAGTACCCAAGTTTTAGAAAATTGTGTCATTTATTATTTATCTCTCATCCATTATCTCTGTCGTTATGGTCAGGCCTTGTGGGGTACAGAATAGCATGCAGCATGTCCACATTTACCACGCAAGTTCTGTAATGCCCTCGTAGATTCTCCGGACGCTGGTAAGCGGTTGACGCTCGGTAGCACCAGCTATTCCTGCACAGAAAATGCAACTTAAACTCAAGGTGGGGAGGTAGATCCGCTCGATAGTACGAGAGGGTGCTAAAAAGTATTGCCTCTGAATTTTATATGTGAAAACATGAGAGATTTTTAAATAAAACAAACTTTATTAACTGTCTGCATCTTTATTCTTCATGTCTACATATTTATTTCTTTGCAAGGGAAAACATAGTCTGTTGTGGGGCGATCACTCTGTTGTATAAATAATTCACTGTTTACTTGATGACCGGTTTCAACACACTCAAGGTGCCATCATCGGTTCTGAATCAAGCTTAACATGCAAAAATCATTTGTATATAACGCTACATGAGGCAGACCAGCTGATATAAAATCATTGTCGCAGAAGTAAAAATTAAAAAACAACTGCTCTCATGATCATTCTATTCCATCAGATATACAGGGTGTTACAAAAAGGTACGGCCAAACTTTCAGGAAACATTCCTCACACACAAATAAAAAAAAGATGATATGTGAACATGTGTCCGGAAACTCTTAATTTCCATGTTAGAGCTCATTTTAGTTTCATCAGTATGTACTGTACTTCCTCGATTCAGCGCCAGTTTGCCCTACTGAAGGAAGGTAATGTTGACTTCGGTGCTTGTGTTGACATGCGACTCATTGCTGTAGGCATTGTTGGTGATGTCTTGATTGGGCTCCATGTTCTTCCACCTACGTTCAATCGAGCACGTTATCATGATTTCATACGGGATGCTCTACCAGTGCTGCTAGAACATGTGCCTTTACAAGTACGACACAACATGTGGTTCATGCACGATGGAGCTCCTGCACATTTCAGTCGAAGTGTTCGTACGCTTCTCAACAACAGATTCGGTGACCGATGGATTGGTAGAGGCGGACCAATTCCATGGCCTCCACGCTCTCCTGACCTCAACCATCTTGACTTTCATTTATGGGGGCAATTGGCTGACTTGGAGCAAGAGAGTCATCACAGGACATTTTAATTTCTACTGTCTGTACTTCTACAAGAAAATTCATAAAACTTTATCACCATGACCAGTAAGGATTGAGGACTCATACTCATCGCAGTGGAAGTCCAAAAACGTAGCATAATAATTTTTTTTACATGTGAAATTTCATCATTTTTTCACTTATTACTGGCTGCATTTGTTGCTATAGGTACACTTTTCTTCCTAAGTAAGAGAGATTCTTCGATGAATTTTTCATAGCATACAAACATTAGTAACAGTTGTATGAAACTCTAGAATTTTCCAAATCTATTAAAAAACTGTGGAAAAAATTGAGGTAATTAACTATAAAACTTGAATTTTTTCTAAACATGAAGTTTAAAGTATAACAATTCATTCGTTTTTCATAAATTAAATAACTTCTAGAGTTTCATACACCTGTAATTATGGTTTGTATCCTGTGCAAAAGTCATAGAAGAATCTCTCTTACTTAAGAAGAAAAAAGTACCTATAGCAACAAATGCAGCCAGTAGTAACTGAAAAAAATGATGAAATTTCACATGTATAAACATGTGTTTCGTTACGTTTTTGAGCTTCCACTGCTGTCGGTATGAATCCTGAATCTTTCCTGGTCATGCTGTTAAAGTTGTATGAATCTATTTGTAAAAGTATAGACAGTGGAAATTAAAATGTTCTGTGGTGTCTCTCCTGCTCCAAGTCGGCCCGTCTGACGTCCTACCGCCCTTAAAAGAACAGTTCAGTAGACTTAAATTTAATGGTTTAAAGCAAATGGCTTGCCATTAAATTTTGGCAAGAATGAACGAATGGAGTTCGGCACTCCCCCGAAGCCTGAGAATGTGCTTTGTGTGATGTAATGAGTCCGCTGTGGGCGAGGCATTCAAAGCGAAGTTCCTTGTTCTTATTGCGGCCGCCGGCTTAATCCGCGCACAATTAGCGACAACGAGCGAAGGAGAGGCCCGCGGCTCGTGTGATCCGTTATCCCTGAGGCGCCGTGACATTGAGGAGCCAGTGAATGGTCCAGCCGTAGTACTCCGTCAAGGCCGAGGACGTGTTTCCACACTGCAATACATTTAAGTGGGAGTACATTTCGCAACTCTCACCATCCTTGGAACACAGGCTGCCTGTTTCTCGTCATCATTGTCATTCGAAGCGGCACGGAGGGACTCGCGGGGCCTTCATCGAGAAACTTCAGGAATCGCTGTTTATACGATTCCCTCGTGCTTGTTCGACACAAATTCCGGCTATAACAGAATGAGGCTCTGCTCGACACAGGAAAAATTCAGATTTTCAGTAGCAATTGATGTAAGCGCTATCTAACAGTAAACCTCTTTGGTGGTAAAGAAGGTATGTCTTGCATTATAGGGTCAGCGATATTTTGACAAGTGAGTTTTTTACACCGCTACCCATTAAAACTGCAAGACCAAAGTGGGGAAAATGGGGTGTAACCGAGTACTTGTATTTTTAATCAATGTAAATAATTTTTATGATTAATAAGTTCATAATTAACAGTTATTCGCATCTCTTATTTACTCAACAACCTGGTACTAGTCCTGTTTCAGCTAAAAATAAACAATCCCAGCATAAAAAGTAATGACGTCTTTAGGTACAAAATACCCGTTTTTGCCTCACTCTTGCGGTAAAATAGAATACCCATTTAAATGAATGAAAGAGCTTGCGAACAAGAAAAATGTTTTATTCTACGGTTAAAAATATATGAAAATTTCTACCAGTCCATAAAAATAATATCAAGACATACCACAAATCTATTTAAGTACCATAAACAGCTTTTCACAAATAACATCAATTTTTCAAAATACTACAGTAATACAGGCAAAATTCGTAGTAATTATTCCTAATAAAAAACAAAAACACACGTAATTAAGAACAGAAACAGCAGGCAAAGTAGTTGTCTTGTTCATCAGCACTGTAACATCACAAGACAAGATAGACACTACACCCATCTCTTCTTCGATAGTGCGCATGAATAAGCCTATTAAAAAACTTGCGTGCTTAGACTGATTCTTCTTCGCCTGATGAAGTCAAAGAACGTTGTTTTTAGAATTTTTTCGGACCTGGCTATCCTTTCCAACCGTCATTTTCTGCTTTATAGCCTTCTGTACAGATAGTGTAACGGTAGAATTCGCGACATCCAGTGACGTATGAGTGTATAGCACATTTTCGTTCATTTGGAGAGGTGCGTATGGGGTCTGAAGATGGCATAATGAAATACTGAAACTGGTAGCCTTCAGAATAAACCAAAACAGCATTTTAAGTTACACGGCTGTTGGCGAATTTCATTGACGTTGACAATTATGTTTATTCTGGTCATTTACCACGTCCTCCATTGTGAATTATGCCTGCACCATCCTTTACAAAAGATTGCTCGTCGCAAGAAAAACAAACCATATCTCGACAGACATTGGTAATTAGAGCAACTTTTCTTCTGGTTTTGACCAATTCCATCTCGTTAGCCGTGCCGTCTAACGCACTGCTTTCCGGGCGGGAAGGCGTGCCGGTCTCCGCCCGGCGGATTAGTGTCGAGGTACGGTGTGCCGGCCAGTCTGTGGATGGTTTTTAAGGCGCGTACGCCATCATAACTCTACCACGCTAACATTGGGGATTCACTCGTCTGGTGTGAGACGTTCCCTGAGGGGGGGGGGGGGGGGGGCACCGTGGGCTGAACCGCACAATAACACTGGGTTCGGTGTGGGGCGGCGGAGGGGTGAAGTGAACTGCTGTAGCCTGTTGTGGACCACTGAGGGCTACGGCGTTCCTAAATCCCCAGTTCCATACAATACAACGACAATGTGATATTAAGTACCCTGTATACAGGTTGTCCCAGGAGGAATGGTCAATATTCACGGACACAATGGAACGATCACTTGTAGCAAAATGATTCATACGGACATATGGCCTATTGCGAATGGTTTCAGAGATAGAACATATTTAATGTACATTGTCATTTTTTTCCGTATTCTTCCGTGCATTGTAAGATTTACAGATGTACACATGTTTAGCAATTAATGAGCATTACAACATGCGTTTTACAAAGTATCAACTGAGAAGTACGTAGTTTTAGCATTCTCATCTCCAAGCATTACAGCTTTTATACAATTCACAATAAGTGTTGGAATAACGCACTGTAAATTTCAATGCATTCGTGCACTCCTGGGAGAACACGTTGCGTTGCTTGTCTGAGTGCCTCTGCACGTTCCCAGTGATGCGACCAAGCAGTTCGTTTCACGTATTCACGTTTCGTTTGTGCACATCGGACTTCATTGACGCCATAAACAAAAATCTAATGGACTAAGGTCTGGCGATCTTGGTGGCCAGTTAAATGTAAAACCATGACCAATCCATCGATATAGAGCAGCTCCGTTATGCTGGATGTACATTGCAGTCCGCGTAGGAAAAGGAATGTGCTCAAGGCGTTCAACAAACTAATTTTTCAATAAATAGGTTTAATTGTGCCTGGTCATTCGCTCTTCTAACATGACTGGAGCTATCAGCATGTTACCGACAACGCTGCACAACATCCTGATCGAAAAAGGAACTTCTAAATTGATTTTCGCTGTGAACTTTCTCGCGACCACCGATGACTATGACGTGTGTTGTTCATTCCATGTCGTGTAAACTTGATTTCATCAGTGGATAGTATTAAGGGAAGCAAGTGACGATTATCATGTAACCAGAGACAAAATTTAAGTTGTGTGGCATTGTCGCCAGTGTGAAGATTTTGGTCATGCTGTATGTGAAGTGGGTACAAGTTTTCCACATGTAATGTTCGCCATACATGTGTTCGTTAGACATCGACACGTACAGAAATTCGCCTCGTGCTGGTGGTAGTAGTGTACTATTTCGCGTCGTGGCCTTGACAGGCCAATCGCCACCAACCGACCGCCGTTCCACTCTCTGCCAATGGAGACACGGGATGCGGTTTGAGGGGCTTATCGCTGTCCCAGCCATTGTCAGATTTCTTCAATTTGGAGCTGTTAATAATCGGTCGAGTAGTTGCTCGGTTGGCCTCAGGAGGTTGGATGCACCCTCTATGCATCGCCGGCCGGAGTGGTCGTGCGGTTCTAGGCGCTACAGTCTGGAGCCGAGCGACCGCTACGGTCGCAGGTTCGAATCCTGCCTCGGGCATGGATGTGTGTGATGTCCTTAGGTTAGTTAGGTTTAATTAGTTCTACGTTCTAGGTGACTGATGACCTCAGAAGTTAAGTCGCATAGTGCTCAGAGCCATTTTGAACCCTACGCGTCCTCCCACCAAGAACAACATCTCTGCAGGTAAAGGAAATCGTACCCGTGTCCTCCGCATGACAGCCAGCTGCGGTGACCGCTCAGCCACGAAGGCGAACATTGGTAGTAGGTCTACACCAAAAAAAGTATTTTAAATGTGTGATGTTTCGGAAACCTGCGCAATATGGCGTATGGTCGTTGGAAGTTCTTTGCCTCAAACGCGCAGTCCTGCCATATCCATGAATACTGACCACTTCTCCTTAGATACACTGTGATGTTTCCCTCGGTAGGCACACACCAACATGAACAGATGTAATCATAAACAAAACACATTTTATTCATAAGCTTCAGTTCTGAATAGTTGAGGCACAAACTGGCAAGTACAGAAATATTTGTTTTGTAAATAAAACCGCTTTTTCTTGCTGCAACTGTTATTTATTTCTCCCAGATGCGTTTCGCCTTATTTTTACTCTAAGGCATCTTCAGTGGGACCTAGAACGATACAAATTTGTTTTGATATGTGTCATTTCTAGATTATCAAACAGTTCACGTGGCGTTTTTATCTAAATAAGTAATTATTTTCAGTTTGTTGGCATCTGCGTTTCCTCTCATCTGCCCTGGAGGTCTCAAAACCACATTATTTCCGAAACATATGCATATTTTTATATTCCGAACTTTTTCTTTTACACTGTTCACTACGTTTCTCCTTATTTTTGTGGTGCACTATTACTCCTTTGCTACTAGTTATAGCTATTTGTTCGAAAACTGTGCTTCTAAAGACGTAAATGTTATTAGTTCATTACGTGTTTACCTACATGTTGCCAACATGACAAATTATATGTTGAAAAACAAACTCTATTCATATGTGTGTGTGTGTGTGTGTGTGTGTGTGTGTGTGTGTGAGAGAGAGAGAGAGAGAGAGAGAGCTGAACGTTATTTTTTTTCCTGTGTATGTGTGTGTGCGTTGGGGGGGGGGGGGGGGGGGGAAGGTTAGGGTTCGAACTTTGAGTTGTTGAATATGAATGGAATAGCTGTTAGAGAGCGTTCGAAAGCTTTGGTGATCAGCTGATTTGAGTTTTCGAAAATTGGAAATTGGTGGTAAGTTCCTATGGGACCGTACTGCCGAGGTCATCGTTCCCCAGGCTTGCACACTACTTAAACAAACTTAAATTAACTTACGCTTAGGACAACATCCACACCCATGCCCGAGGGAGGACTCGAAGCCCCAACTCGAGTTCTGGTTTAAATGTTCTGTGGACGTGTTTATGGACCAGAGAGTGAAAAGGTGTTGGGTGGTATTATTGTTATTATTATTATTATTATTATTATTATTTCTTTCTTATATCAGACGTTATGTCTGGTCAAAAGTAGAAAGTGACGCGGACCTTGATCAAGCGTGACGTCCTTTTAACTGTACGGTATATGTTATATTGCATTTAGGAACTTTCGGGTAATTGAACATGTATCAATAATTTCGGATTCTGTAGTTGTATATATAAGTTTGGATGTAGCTGTATTGCATTGATGTACTGGTGGATATTGTGTGGTATGACTCCTGTAGTTGATAGTATAATTGGTATAATGTCAACTTTATCCTGATGCCACATATCCTTGACTTCCTCAGCCAGTTGGATGTATTTTTTAATTTTTTCTCCTGTTTTCTTTTGTATATTTGTTGTATTGGGTATGGATATTTCGATTAGTTGTGTTAATTTCTTCTTTTTTTTGGTGAGTATGATGTCAGGTTTGTTATGTGGTGTTGCTTTATCTGTTATAATGGTTCTGTTCCAGTATAATTTGTATTCATCATTCTCCAGTACATTTTGTGGTGCATACTTGTATGTGGGAACGTGTTGTTTTATAAGTTTATGTTGTAAGGCAAGCTGTTGATGTATTGTTTTTGCTACATTGTCATGTCTTCTGGGGTATTCTGTATTTGCTAGTATTGTACATCCGCTTGTGATGTGATCTACTGTTTCTATTTGTTGTTTGCAAAGCCTGCATTTATCTGTTGTCCTATTGGGCCTTTAATAATATGCTTGCTGTAATATCTGGTGTTTATTGTTTGATCCTGTATTGCAATCATGAATCCTTCCGTCTCGCTGTATATATTGCCTTTTCTTAGCCATGTGTTGGATGCGTCTTGATCGATGTGTGGCTGTGTTAGATGATACGGGTGCTTGCCATGTAGTGTTTTCTTTTTCCAATTTACTTTCTTCGTATCTGTTGATGTTATGTGATCTAAAGGGTTGTAGAAGTGGTTATGAAATTGCAGTGGTGTAGCCGATGTATTTATATGAGTGATTGCTTTGTGTATTTTGCTAGTTTCTGCTCGTTCTAGAAAGAATTTTCTTAAATTGTCTACCTGTCCATAATGTAGGTTTTTTATGTCGATAAATGCCCTTCCTCCTTCCTTTCTACTGAATGTGAATCTTTCTGTTGCTGAACGTATGTGATGTATTCTATATTTGTGGCATTGTGATCGTGTAAGTGTATTGAGTGCTTCTAGGTCTGTGTTACGCCATTTCACTACTCCAAATGAGTAGGTCAATATTGGTATAGCATAAGTATTTATAGCTTTTGTTTTGTTTCTTGCTGTCAATTCTGTTTTCAGTATTTTTGTTAGTCATTGTCTATATTTTCTTTTAGTTCTTCTTTAATATTTGTATTATCTATTCCTATTTTTTGTCTGTATCCTAGATATTTATAGGCATCTGTTTTTTTCCATCGCTTCTATGCAGTCGCTGTGGTTATCCAATATGTAATCTTCTTGTTTAGTGTGTTTTCCCTTGACTATGTTATTTTTCTTACATTTGTCTGTTCCAAAAGCCATATTTATATCATTGCTGAATACTTCTGTTATCTTTAGTAATTGGTTGAGTTGTTGATTTGTTGCTGCCAGTAGTTTTAGATCATCCATGTATAGCAAATGTGTGATTTTGTGTGGGTATGTTCCAGTAATATTGTGTCCATAATTTGTATTATATAGCATGCTGGATAGCGGGTTCAGAGCAAGGCAGAACCAGAAAGGACTTAATGAGTCTCCTTGGTATATTCCACGCTTAATCTGTATTGGCTGTGATGTGATATTATTTGAATTTGTTTGGATATTAAGTGTGGTTTTCCAATTTTTCGTTACTATGTTTAGGAACTGTATCAATTTAGCATCTACTTTGTATATTTCCAATATTTGTAGTAACCACGAGTGGGGTACACTATCAAAAGCTTTTCGGTAATCAATGTATGCGTAATGTAGCGACCTTTGTTTAGTTTCAGCTTGATATGTCACCTACGCATCTATTATCAGTTGCTCTTTACATCCTCGAGCTCTTTTGCAACAGCCTTTTTGTTCTTCATTTATAATTTTGTTCTGTGTTGGATGTGTCGTTAGTTTCTGTGTAATGACTGAAGTTAATATTTTGTATATTGTTGTATATTGTTGATAATCTAAAAATGACAAATAAATAATAAACTATATCGTTCTAGATCCCACTGCAGGTGCCTTGGAATTTAAAAAAAAAAACGGCGAAACGTGTCTGGGAAAAATAAATTGCAGTTGCAACAAGAAAAGGCGGTTTTATTTACAAAACAAATATTTCTGATCTTGCTTCGGAGGATTGCCACGCAAACAGCATTAGTGAGTACAGGTTTATCTCTGCAGCAAAAACAAAAAAAGTTGAAATGGAGTTGACAAAGGTTTCTTGTCTGGAAATCGGTAAACGAAATAAAATAGTATCTTCCAATTATTGCAGTTAATTAATTCTTGGATCGCTACTTAAAATAAGAATCAATCTCTGGCGGGCAGTCTATTAGTAAAGACATTCATCGAAATAATTAAATCTCTTCAACGAAATACTGCCTTCCTCGGCGTATAATGAGAGGTCTGACTTAAACTGGCCACAACTTAAGTCCACACTTAAAGTGCCTTCGGAAATTTTTTAGGATCGCTACGATCTGGCGATTAGTTAGTCAGACACCGCTGAGGGACCGCAAATGGTTCAAATGGCTCTGAGCACTATGGGGCTTAACATCTAAGGTCATCAGTCCCCTAGAACTTAGAACTACTTAAACCTAACTAATCTATGGACATCACACACATCCATGCCCGAGGTAGGATCGTAGCAGCAGCGCGGTTCCAGAGAGACCGCACGTCCAGCAGAAGGCGCCCTGGCAGGGTGGGCTGATGAGGAGCGCGCAGCCCGGCGCCGGCGGGTGTCGGGCAGCTAATTGTGATGAACTGGTTGCGGAGGCAAATGCCTGCAGGCTTCCTCTTGTCCTGATGCAGGGGTCAAGCGGTAGGCCACCCGCCGTGCTATTTCGGCGGTGTGGCGCGGCGCACAGTCGCGATACGAGACGCCGTATATAGATAGGTAGTTGCCACCTGAGGCAGCAACGACGGCTCCTACCAGGCTAGCAAACGAGACCTCGAAGATAGGGCGCAGCCATCGGCCTTGCAAGGTGGCTTGGTCTTCAAACTTCAAGGTAAGCCTAGCACGAGTCGCAAGAATGCCCGGTTGCCCTCCAAAATAATGACTGAGGGAACTTACGACTACTACATGAGACATAAATTACAATTACTTTTATTTAACCTGACAAAATTGTTGATAAAGCAAAAGACAAATAGTGACAACATACGGCTTTGATAATCTGACATAGGGGCCAGGGGAGTAAGAATGAATTGTAATCGCAAACTGCCCACTGATTGTAGTGACATAAATTGAGAACAGATAGTATTACAGAAGGGAATAGGTCACACTTCTGGTTAGACTTGAAAGCAGACTGTTCATTGGCGTCAAAATGCAAGTCTTCCGAGCGAAACATGAAGTAACCTAATTATTATAAAACGATTGTAGTTTCCCCACGCATCGTCTCGCAGTTGCGGTTTGATCTCACCATAGTATTACAGGTGGAGGCTGAAGAACCAGCAAAATCAATCATTGGCAGAACCGTCGACTGCTGCCAGTAGCTAAGATCGGATGAGCCCAAAATTTTTCTGTCCCCAATTCATCGGCTCAGGCGACGCAGCAGGCTGACGGAGTCGATGACGTCTCTTAGCTTTGGTCTGGCGGTTGAGGCTCTCGAAGATCCAGAAGCAGTTATTTTTGATCTAAAGTTTACTAAAGAAGATTTCCCATTGCCTCGTTTTATTTTCCTTACTAAATTCGTAATGACTGACCTCTGGATGTTCTAATTGCCGGGCAGTGAAAATCCTCCTTAGAAAACACTAGTCCCCTTCCTTAAGGTGGTTAGCCAACCTATTCAAATCAAATTCGTCCTACCATCTTCCGCAGAAAGACGTTGCTTCAGTCTCTCTTTCTCTCTCTGTCTCTCTCTGACCAATGAGGCAGAGCCGACCGGTGTGACCGAAAGTTTTCTAGGCGCTACAGTCTGGAACCGTGCGACCGCTACAGTCGCAGGTTCGAATCCTGTCTCGGGCATGTATGTGTGTGATGGCCTTAGGTTAGTTGGGTTTAAGTAGTTCTAAGTTATAGGGGACTGATGACCTCAAATGTAAAGCCCCACAGTGCTCAGAACCATTTGAACCTATGAGGCAGACTTCGTCGTCACCATTCTCTTTCTCTGTCTAACCTGTAGTTTATTTACTCGCACGTTTTCAAAGGCTCAAAACTGTTTAACGGAATGTTTGCCGCTGGCATCTGGTACTTTCCGGAGAAACAGTCAACTTTCTATACTTGACCACAACAGAGCCTCATGCTAAAAAGCCAAACTTCCCACTCCACAGCCGGGTTGTAAAATGTTTGCAACAGGAGTTTGCGCCACGGGAGATCCTATCTATGTTCGTTCAGAACGAAGCTGGACGTCCTTGCATGGCACTACAATAGCATGGCCAATAGGCGGTGGGGTACTGATCCTCGCCTCTCCTTCGACAGGTGTTCTGGAAATTGGTTCTTTGGGAGATGGCTAACTCTACTGTCTCTGCCAATTCGCTTTTCTACCGCTGAGAATGCTTTCAACGTTCTCACTTTTGCAAGGCTCGCAAATTCTAATCAAGAGTAAAAGAAGAGTAAGGTTGCATTAGTCAGTTACCAACAGTTACTGCTGTTTATTATATTCTTAGGCGTCAATTGACTAGAAACGACTGTATAAAATTGTTCCACAAAACATTTGACCAATTTTATCTTGTTCTCGCCTCCTTTTCTGCATCGCTTATCAGCGGTGTACTTCTAAAAACTCACCCAGGTAGACTGAACAATAGGATTTATATAAATTCATTGATTATCTGACGTTTAGATGCAAGCAAACTGTACTCTGTATCAGAAAATTTGTATATACTACATATTTCAATTACACGCTTTGCGTAAATCACACCAGTATATTGACATCCTGTATTATCATATTTTATCCTTTACCTCGCCTTCTGTGTGAAAGAATGAATGGGTATATGTGGTGGTTCAAAAAATGGTGCAAATGGCTCTGAGCACTATGGGACTTAACATCTGAGGTCATCAGTCCCCTAGAACTTAGAACTACTTAAACCTAACTAACGTAAGGACATCACACACACCCATGCCCGAGGCATGATTCGAACCTGCGACCGTAGCGGTCGCGCGGTTCCAGACTGTAGCGCCTACAACCGCTCGGCCACCCCGGCCGGTGGATATATGTGTCTATTCGGGTCTGTAGCGCACTTAGCAGACAAGCTGCTTTCTGTCTGCTGACGAGTAAAGGCTCACTAACTTAGTTTTTCTTTTACTGTGGCAAAGAGTTCTATCCTTACTGCCCATGCCTTGCTGATGATGGCGGAAACGACCCCACTGGTATTTCCGTTTCACCTGGGTGGTTGTCTAGGTGCTGTCTCTAGAGAGAATCTCTGCTGTTGGCTGTTGGCGAGCTCAGTCCAGACTCTGCTGTTGGCTGTTGGTGACTTCGGTTCTTATTTCTTAAGTACTGTTTTGCTACTTTAAAGTCCTGGTGAACGTTTATTCTTCAGCTGAAATGATCCGTTTTACCTCCTTTTCCAGGATGTGTTCACTTACAAGTATATTGCTTCACTAACGTTATGAGTTTCGATTTATTCAATATTCTGGGTTACTCTATGTTATGGTTAGCAAAACTTTACACGAACTGATTGGGCAATACAATTCGCAATATCAATAAAGAACTACAGCCACTGTAAAATACATTCAGCCCCTTAGGTACGGAATCATCTGGCCCTGTTCAAAATTGAAAACTTTGGTCTCCGTGCACATAACAAATTAATTAAAGTGTATTACCTCTGGAACAGCAACGGAGTAACGCGACATATTCTGATCTCTCACGGAAAATAAATTATGCTAGCTGCAGTCTCAGCAGAGTGCAATAGTGGCCATAATACTTGGAAATGCACATTAAATTCTTTTGACTGATAAACGAGAACATTTAGGAAAATCCAATTTCTTAAAAATATATGTGACCTGGACAATATTACAAGTTAAGTTTGGCTTTTCAAAAACATCTGACAATTCAAGTTACATTGCTCACAGTTGATTCACAAACAATGAGACCTGAACATCAAGTATTATCTAATCTCATCAACCCAACATAAATGCACATCATCAAATTACATATCATAAAAGCATTACAAAAGTGAAATATCCAACTAGCCTTTTTATCAAAACGGTTTACGTACATTCTGGGGTTACTCAACAACTACAAAATATCAGCCAACTCATCTATACTAATGAGCTGGCGAAAACAAAAGTCATAATTATTTAACATCTTTACCTTGCTTGCATGAAGACTTCTGTTTCCAAGTTCAACAATATTGGCATACCTAAATTAATCTAACACTTGGTGGCTTCACACAGCACACCACAAGAACTGCCTACTCCATCGTCTTTCGCTGCCTACAACTATAATCTCAGACCAGAAACAGCATCTCTGGCTCTGCGGTCGTGCACAGTCATCGATCCGCTGTATGAAACCTATCAGAGACATTTTTTTTTTTTTTTGGTCATCAGTCTACTGACTGTTTTGATGCGGCCCGCCACGAATTCTTTTCCTGTGCTAACCTCTTCATCTCAGAGTAGCACTTGCAACCTTCTACAGTTCCCTCTAGTACCATGGAAGTCATTCCCTCATGTCTTAGCAGATGTCCTATTGTCCTGTCCCTTCTCCTTATCACTGTTTTCCCCGTATTCCTTTCCTGTCCGATTCTGCGTAGAACCTCCTCATTCCTTACCTTATACATCATTTATGATACCATAGTTTCAGTTTAGTTTACATTAACATTCTTATCATATGTGGGTACCACATAAAAGTGTGCCCCAGTAGACTCCTTTCACGGTACCAGCCGCCAACTTCCACCGTTCTCTACACGCATCTTACACTCCTGGAAATGGAAAAAAGAACACATTGACACCGGTGTGTCAGACCCACCATACTTGCTCCGGACACTGCGAGAGGGCTGTACAAGCAATGATCACACGCATGGCACAGCGGACACACCAGGAACCGCGGAGTTGGCCGTCGAATGGCGCTAGCTGCGCAGCATTTGTGCACCGCCGCCGTCAGTGTCAGCCAGTTTGCCGTGGCATACGGAGCTCCATCGCAGTCTTTAACACTGGTAGCATGCCGCGACAGCGTGGACGTGAACCGTATGTGTAGTTGACGGACTTTGAGCGAGGGCGTATAGTGGGCATGCGGGAGGCCGGGTGGACGTACCGCCGAATTGCTCAACACGTGGGGCGTGAGGTCTCCACAGTACATCGATGTTGTCGCCAGTGGTCGGCGGAAGGTGTACGTGCCCGTCGACCTGGGACCGGACCGCAGCGACGCACGGATGCACGCCAAGACCGTAGGATCCTACGCAGTGCCACAGGGGACCGCACCGCCACTTCCCAGCAAATTAGGGACACTGTTGCTCCTGGGGTATCGGCGAGGACCATTCGCAACCGTCTCCATGAAGCTGGGCTACGGTGCCGCACACTGTTAGGCCGTCTTCCGCTCACGCCCCAACATCGTGCAGCCCGCCTCCAGTGGTGTCGCGACAGGCGTGAATGGAGGGACGAATGGAGACGTGTCGTCTTCAGCGATGAGAGTCGCTTCTGCCTTGGTGCCAATGATGGTCGTATGCGTGTTTGGCGCCGTGCAGGTGAGCGCCACAATCAGGACTACATACGACCGAGGCACACAGGGCCAACACCCGGCATCATGGTGTGGGGAGCGATCTCCTACACTGGCCGTACACCTCTGGTGATCGTCGAGGGGACACTGAATAGTGCACAGTACATCCAAACCGTCAGCGAACCCATCGTTCTACCATTCCTAGACCGGCAAGGGAACTTGCTGTTCCAACAGGACAATCCACGTACGCGTGTATCCCGTGCCACCCAACGTGCTCTAGAAGGTGTAAGTCAACTACCCTGGCCAGCAAGATCTCCGGATCTGTCCCCCATTGAGCATGCTTGGGACTGGATGAAGCGTCGTCTCACGCGGTCTGCACGTCCAGCACGAACGCTGGTCCAAATGAGGCGCCAGGTGGAAATGGCATGGCAAGACGTTCCACAGGACTACATCCAGCATCTCTACGGTCGTCTCCATGGGAGAATAGCAGCCTGCATTGCTGCGAAAGGTGGATATACACTGTACTAATGTCGACATTGTGCATGCTCTGTTGCCTGTGTCTATGTGCCTGTGGTTCTGTCAGTGTGATCATGTGATGTATCTGAACCCAGGAATGTGTCAATAAAGTTTCCCCTTCCTGGGACAATGAATTCACGGTGTTCTTATTTCAATTTCCAGGAGTGTATTTCGGAAAGCGGGTCTCAGTGCCGCACGCAGCAAGCAAGTTCCACCGAGGAAGCAACGATGGAGCGAGTGTGACTGCGCTCGTTTGTGAGTCCTTTCGATCTGCATATACTTAAACAACAAAGGTACTACAAGACAAAAAAACAACAGAAAAACAGACTACTATCCTCTTTAGGCTTGTGTCGCTTCAGTAACAACATTCTAAACGGAAGTAGCACTTGGCAGTGTAGTTGCATAGACAACAGAGAACTCCGAATGCTAGGTACGGTTGAATAACTGATTAAGACTCACGCCGAACACGGACTCGAAACTGGACCGTTGGCTACACGTCAGAGCCTTTTAAACATGCCTCACGGACTAGCTCAAGGCCTCACTGAGGAACAACTTCTCTTGTCATGTTCAGAAATCTGGTTTCTGCCCTTTATTCTTTCTTGTGCGATATTTCAACTGCGTGACTCGTAGTCTTCGTCAGGTGCTGTGTGACACTGTACGCGTACATGACAACGCCTCGCCGGGAAAGCCCGATGAACTTGTCTCTTGTAGTTGCAGTCCCCATCGACTAACACTCTGACGGTAGAAACTGGAATGGAGAATATCAGAATCAAGTTTAAAGTCTAATTTAAAACATAGTGAAATATATGCTCTGCAAAATGGGATGGGCTCCAGCTCGTGCTTCAGAATCTGTAAGTGTAGGATGTAATAGAAAATGAGTTAGCAAGTGAGATACGTTACAATACAAGAGAACATCCAAGTAAGTAGGAACCTCGTTAGTAGCTACAGTCTTAGGTGTGGCATTTCAATCAGTCTGTCAGCTACACACAACATGCATCGTTGTAGGAATCAAAATATCCAGGTAAACTTGAGATATGAATGTGGCTAAACCAGAAGTATTCGATTATCTGGGCTCCTGATTTAAGTATCACAGCTAAAAGCTGGAGATAAGACAGCGGGTTAAAAATGCATCTACAGCACACTTCAGCATGAAACAGATAACGATAACACGCATACTCTTCATCAAAGCCAAATTCCTGACATGTAATCCAGCAACAGTTACAGAGGTGTTATACGGAACAGAGACCTTGAGTACCACAAAGGCGGACCCTGACTAAATATTGTCCTTCAGTTAAACATCTTGAGCACAGTCTTTGTTTCAGCGCGAGATGCGAAGGCTGGAGCAAAAGGAAGAACTCGGAACTGTACGAATTGATCAGGCAATGGAACATTGTTCAGATAATGAGGGCAACAAAACTTCGGTGCACAGGATACACGACTCGGACGTCTGTACACTGTAGCGCCGAAGCAGCGCTGGGGGGAAAACCAGTCCACCTGGCGGATCCGGAAAGCTATGGTTGGACGAAATCAGTAAAGAGCTGCGGTAGTTGGACGTTGAATCAAACTGCATGCAAGCAGCTAGAGAGCGCAGTCAGTGGTAACAGACTGTGATGTCGGCACATGGTCTTCAAGGTTAACCATTACAGCCGATAGCAAAAAATATTTTTCTTCGTGTACTCAACTTCGATCGTCTGATAAGTGACAACTACACCTTACCTTCCCATAGGCGTATTCACACTGAGTTACAGAGTAGATTACTCATGTCATAACTAGTAACTAATACGTAACCTGCCCCCCCCCCCCCTGGCTAAATAATAGTTGACATTTACGTTTCCAAAATTATCAGGATCTCACAGAAGTTGATACATACAACGGTATTATGAGTATCAGCCATAACAGCACGACGTATTATTAAAAAAGCACATCTTTCTTGACTTATTCTTCCTGTGCCCAGGAGAACAGAGCAGCCTTGTTTAGATTTCTGTTTTTTTTCCAGCCAGATTCGAACAAGCGCCCAGTGGGACTGAGTCTGTCCGCTTGGAAGTAGTCGATAATGAACTTATAGTTTGGAACTTACCTCTACAACCACATGAAAACTCTCAAAAACCGTGAAGAAGTGGGGTGTACTAATTATCTGTCGGAAATATCAGATCAAAAACACATTTTTCCATCTATATTTCCAATTTTATTTTATTTTTGCTATCAGTTTCGGCTTCATTACGCCATCATCAGGCTCCAACCAACGGGTAGGAAAAATCCAGCTTCATGTGCAATGGAAATAGAGGCCAATTTTCAGTAACTGGTATCTGTAGACTTTTTGTGTAACAACGCCGTCCCTTCGTTCATCCATTGCAGACTCGACTGCACATGAGGTTAGGTTCTTCCAACACGGCGGTCAGGGGGCCCGAAGAAAACTGGTCTCAAAAATAAAACAAAATTGGACATACGACTGCTGAAGGTGTTTTCTGTTTGTCGTTTTATACTGAACAGCCGAAGTGCCGCAACCATCTTGTGTAAAGATAGACTTAGAGAAAATTATATATTTATTTTATTTATGATTCTGCCCAACTACGTACCACACACAACTTAAGACCTATGGTGTTTCATTTTGTTTCTTTCTTCCCAGTACTCCTTCATTTTCTCTCCAACTTCTCGTCTCTGCTCATCTGTCCACACTCTCTTGTGTCGAGGTTTTGACTCATCTTCTTCACAGTTTGCGTTTTCTATCAGTAGCCTGAAGTGATTCCTGTCACCTATTATTTCTTCTGTAACACCTATTTTGATGGCATCTTTCTTTACTGCTTCTATCCATCCTACAGTTTTTTCAGGTTAGTAACGTAATTAAAAATTTTCTTTCTAATCCGTGATTCTTTCATTCTTTTTAAATGTCCATAAAATTTTAGCCGTCTCTTCCTCATTGTATCTGCGATCATTTCCATATTTTTGTATAAATCTTCATTTCTCCTTTTAATCCACCTAATTTCATTGTTTTTCTACGTATTTCTCTCTCTCTTTTTTTCTAGTTCTCTTAATTCGCCTTTCTTATTCAATGTCAGGCACTCCGATCCATATGTTGCTTGTGTCCTAATAACTGAATTATAATGTCTAATCTTCGCTTATATACAGAGTGATCCAGTGATAGTGACGGGGCCAAATAACTCACGAAATAAGCATCAAACGAAAAAACTACAAAGACCGAAACTCCTCTAGCTCTAAGGGGGAAACCAGATAGCGCTAGGGTTAGCCCGCTAGATGGCGCTGTCATAGGTTAAACGGATGTCAACTGCGTTCTTTTTTAAATAGAAACCCCAATTTTTATTACATATTCGTGAAGTACGTAAAGAAATATGATTGTTTTAGCTGTTGCACTTTTTTCACTTTGTGATAGATAGCGCTGTAGTAGTCACAAACATATAAGTACGTGGTATCACGTAACATTCCGCCAGTGCGGAGGATATTTACTTCGTGATACGTTACCCGTGTTAAAATGGACCGTTTACCAATTGCGGAAAAGATCGATGTTGTGTTGATGTGTGGCTATTGTGGTCAAAATGCCTAACGGGCGTGTGCTATGTACGCTGCTCGGTATCCTGGACGACATCATGCAAGTGTCCGGACCGTTC
Source organism: Schistocerca gregaria (assembly GCF_023897955.1). Classification (NCBI taxonomy): domain Eukaryota; kingdom Metazoa; phylum Arthropoda; class Insecta; order Orthoptera; family Acrididae; genus Schistocerca; species Schistocerca gregaria. Next base: position 316,906,215 of record NC_064927.1, read on the forward strand.
GGCGGATAGTTACGTTATTTAAGGAAACAGAAAGTGTTCAGCTGCATGTGAAACGTCAACCACGACCTGCAACAAATGATGATGCCGAAGTAGGTGTTTTAGCTGCTGTCGCGACTAATCCGCACATCAGCATGAGACAAACTGCGCGAGAATCGGGAATCTCAAAAACGTCGGTGTTGAGAATGCTACATCAACATCGATTGCACCCGTACCAAAATTCACGATGGCTGCGAGAAGTGGAACATCAGCGACCTTGGCGGGTTAATGTATGGTGCGGCATTATGGGAGGAAGGATAATTGGCGCCAATGTTATCGATCGTAATCTAAATGGTGTAATGTTTGCTGATTTCCTACGTAATGTTCTACCGATGTTACTACAAGATGTTTCACTGCATTACAGAATGGCGATGAACTTTCAACATGATGGATGTCCGGCACATAGCTCGCGTGCGGTTGAAGCGGTACTGAATAGCATATTTCATGACAGGTGGATTGCTCGTCGAAGCACCAGACCATGGCCCGCACGTTCACCGGATCTGACGTCCCCGGATTTCTTTCTGTGGGGAAAGTTGAAGGATATTTGCCATCGTGATCCACCGACAACGCCTGACAACATGCGTCAGCGCATTGCCATTGCATGTGCGAAGATTACGGAAAGCGACCTACTCGCTGTTGAGAGGAATGTCGTTACACGTATTGCCAAATGTATTGAGGTTGACGGACATAATTGTGAGCATTTATTCCATGAATGTGGTATTTACAGGTAATCAGGCTGTAACAACATATTCAAACGTACGTACGTTCTGTATATTAATTTAAAAAACCTACCTGTTACCAGCTGTTCGTCTAAAATTGTGGGTCATATGTTTGTGACTATTACAACGCCATCTATAACAAAGCGAAATAAGTGGTCCAACTAAAACATTCATATTTCTTTACGTACTACACGAACATGTAATAAAAACGGGGGTTCCTATTTTTTTTAAAAAAACGCTGTTTGTATCCGTTTGACGTATGGCAGCGCCATCTAGCGGGCCAACCATAGCCCCATCACGTTTCTCCCATCAAGCTAGACAAATTTCGTGCTTTGTAGTTTTTTCGTTTGACGCTTATTTCGTGAGATATTTGGCCCGGTCACGATCAATGGACCAACATGTGTGTGTGTGTGTGTGTGTGTGTGTGTGTGTGTGTGTGTGTGGGTAGTAGGTAGTACCTTCTTTTATCCTCGTATTTGGTGATAAATCATACCATGCAACGGAGAATTCCTGCGAATCACCGTGGAACGAAGAAACAAGATTTTCTCTTACAGATACGAATGCTTTCATTATCATACCCTTATTATTAGCACGGCCTATACAGGAGGAGCTGTTCCTTACAGGAATTCCTAGGAAAGGTTTAGTCAGTTAGGGAGCGGTGGACGCTGGCCGAAGGTAGTGACGTGCGTCTGCGTGGCTATCTCGCACCTGCTGGTGAGTGCGCTCTGCGCAGACAAACGTGGAGGGCCCGGCGTCGTGCTGCTCCCACGCCGCACGCCCGCAGACAATGCTGTGGGAACGCGCGCCCAGGGTCGCTGCCGCTTCTCTCTGGCCCCCTTACTGGCAGGTGCAACGCAGTTTGTCTGCGAGCACAGTGCCGCTGCTGTTGTTTCTGAGAACAGCTTAACCTCAGGGTGATTCACAACGTTTATCCGATTTCGCCTTCTACACGAATACATACACTCCTGGAAATTGAAATAAGAACACCGTGAATTCATTGTCCCAGGAAGGGGAAACTTTATTGAATTCTCTAACCTAAAAAAAACCCATGTGCACTCCACACGTACTCCGCTACCCTCGTAGCCGCTTCCGGCGTGTAGTGCACGCCTGACCTATTCAGGGGGACGTTACATTTCTCTACCCGATAGCGGAGGTCGAGAAATTTGCACCCCAGCTCTCCGCAGAATCGTCTGAGCCTCTGGTTTAAGCCTTCCACTCGGCTCCAAACCAGAGGACCGCGATCGGTTCTGAGAGCGATACTACAAATAGTTAGCTTACGGCTTAAATTCCATCGATCACGTGTGGGATGAGGTGGGGGGGGGGGGGGGGAGACATATTTCAGTACGTCCACATACAACAACGACCATCGAGCAGGTGTGAACCACGCTAGTGGACGAATGGAGCGCCCTACACCCTTGTGGCCGACGTTGGAGGACGTCGCAGAGTATGCGTTGCCGTCGTGATGGGCACACGCCTTATTGAGAACCGTGTCCTGCCTTTTGTATTGTCCAAAGGACCAGCATAAATCGCCGTGATCTCCGTGTAATTATTGTCTGTGCGTAAAGGTGTCATTTCTGATCGTCTCATTGCGCATTTGTGTCAATTACCTTCTGCATTAAACTGCACCAGTGCTTTGTATGTATGGGCCAAGTTTCAACGAGCTATGATACTCGGCAGTGACGTAATATGCGAAAGTTACTTTCGTCTCCACATTGTGTACAACTTGCTGTGTGGATCACTAACCAATGTGCGTCGAGTCCAAATTCCGAGAACACAGCAACATCTGAGTTCTCCATTCCAGCAGCTGTAATTTACTTAGTGCTGTCTATTTCTCGTGTTCAGCAGAGTTGTGCAGATATTATGCAGAAGTATCCTCATTATGCCAGCCGGGAGACGGTGATCGCTCACTTGCCTGGCTCGCCGATTTTGTGACGACATTTGTATATCAAACCGTACAGAATTCAGTTGCTACAGGAACTACTGATGGTGATAAATAACAATGTGTAGAGTTTTCTTAATTCACTCTGTACGTGGAAATGGAAGATTTTCCTTTCAAGTTTGATGTTCTGTGATTTAATGGGAAGATGTTCATTTACAACGTAATAATATGTGAAACACTGCAGCTCCATACCATAGTCGATCAGGAGAGAGACCTTCCAAAGCTTTATGTATTTTTCGCTGTATGAGAAAGTTTTATGGCCTGTTCCCTTTTGTGGTAAAGGCTGTTACAGTATTCATGGACCTCGACATGTTGGGAGATCTGACTTTTTCCACGATTACCAGAAGATACCAAATACTAAGGCGCCCTGGAGTTCACGTACAACAGTAGTAGCTATTATTCCTTACCTGGTTTTGAAACTCTTGCAGTACCTGCATTTGCTGACAAAATTGTTGAAATCCGGAGCAAATCTTGGTTCAGGAGGTCTCTGCTTACGGAATCCACGATGATTTTTTATAGAAGGTTCAAATGGTTCAAATGGCTCTGAGCACCGTCGGACTTAACGTGTGAGGTCATCAGTCCCCATGAACTTAGAACTGCTTAAACCTAACTAGCCTAAGGAAATCACACACATCCCTACCTGCCCGAGGCAGGATTCGAGCTTGCGACCGTAGCGGTCGCGTGGTTCCAGACTGAAGGGCCTAGAACCGCTCGGCCACAGCGGCCGGCTTTATAGAAGGGACTTTGGTTCTCCGAAAACTTCATACTGCGTCAATATAAATGGTCGATAATTCCGTGGCTAATTTCGGGTGTTGTATCTCCCGTCTTAACTGTATGCTGCTTTTTACACTATTGCTCATTAAAATTGCTACACCAAGAAGAAATTCAGATGACAAACGGGTATTCATTAGACAAATATATTATACGAGAACTGGCATGTGATTACATTTTCACGCAATTTGGGTAAATAGATCCTGAGAAATCAGTACCCAGAACAACCACCTATGGCCGTAATAACGGCCTCGATACGCCTGAGCAATGAGTAAAACGGAGCTTGGATAGCGTGTACAGGTACAGCTGCCCATGCAGCTTCAACACGATATCACAGTTCATCAATAGTAGTGACTGGCGTATTGTGACAAGCCAGTTGCTTGGCCACCATTGACCAGACGTTTTCAAATGGTGAGAGATCTGGAGAATGTGCTGGCCAGGGCAGCAGTCGAACATTTTCTGTATCCAGAAAGGCCCGTACAGGACTTGAAACATGGGGTCGTGCATTAGCCTGCTGAAATGTAGGGTTTTGCAGGGATCGAATGAAGGGTAGAGCCACGGGTCGTATCACATCTGAAATGTAACGTCCACTGTTCAAAGTACCGTCAATGCGAACAAGAGGTGACCGAGGCGTGTAACCAATGGCACCTCATACCATCACGACGGGTGATATGCCAGTATGGTGATGACGAATACACACTTGCAATGTGCGTTCACCGCGATGTCGCCAAACACGGATGCGACCTTCATGATGCTGAAAACAGAACCTGGATTCATCCGAAAAAATGCATTTTTGCCATTCGTGCACCCAGGTTCGTCGATGAGTACACCATCGCAGGAGCTCTTGTCTGTGATGCAGCGTCAATGGTAGCCGCAGATATGGTCTCCGAGCTGATAGTCCATGCTGCTGCAAACGTCGTCGAACTGATCGTAAAGATGGTTGTTGTCTTGCAAACGTCTCCATCTCTTGACTCAAGGATCGAGACGTGGCTGCACGATCCGTTACAGTCATGCGGATAAGATGCCTGTCATCTCGACTGCTAGTGATACGAGGCCGTCGGGATCCAGCACGGCGTTCCCTATTACCCTCCTGAACCCACTCATTCCATATTCTGCTAACAGTCCTTGGATCTCGACCAACACGAGCAGAAATGTTGTGATAGGATAAACGGCAATCGCGATAGGCTAGAATCCGACGTTTATCAAAGTTTGAAACGTGATGGTAGGCATTTATCCTCCTTACACGAGGCATCACAATAACGTTTCACCAGGCAACGCCGGTCAACTGCTGTTTGTGTATGAGAAATCGGTTGGAAACTTTCCTCATGTCAGCACGTTGTAGGTGTCGCCACCGGCGCCAACCTTGTGTGAATGCTCTGAAAAGCTAATCATTTACATATCACAGCATCTTCTTCCTGTCGGTTAAATTTAGCGTCTGTAGCAAGTCATCTTCGTGGTGTAGCAATTTTAATGGCCAGTAGTGTAGTCTACAGTTTTACAGATAGTAGGTAGTTCATACACGTTTCGCTGTTGACCATGAAATAATTATACCAATCACGTGGTAACATCGACAGATGACAGAGTAACTTTATGTCAGAATATGTTGTTAGTCCTATTAACCAGTCATTACACCACGTATCTAGTATCTATTTTTTGGTTCCACCACGGTAAGGCGGAACAGAACGTGCGAATAATCGTAGTTTGAGCACAAAATAAAGCTAGTACAAGCATGCTTCTTCTGTGTGGTTGCGGAGGATACGTGTGCCTGCTTGCACAGAACGCTGGGTCACGCAAGCTTGTCAGGATTGTTGTAACGCGGGTGGCCCCGGCCCTAAGGTATTCACGTTGCCCGGCGGGTTGCCTACCGCAGCGCCCCTGCCCGCCGCCCGACCAGAGAGCGCTGTCGGCCGCTGCCGCGCGGTGCAGCCTGCACGCTGGAGAACGGAGTGCGCTGCCGACCGAGCAACTGCGTGCCGTGATTGACAGCAGGGAGTAGGCCTCACGCTGCGGCTGCGCCGTGACGTGACGTGACGTGACCTGACGTGACGCTGTTACGCAAAGCGCGACCTGCCGCTCGGCCGCGCCCACCGCACCCTCCCACCCCGCCAGACACGCGTCGTGGGAGAGCGCGAGACGCCGGGCCGCTCCCACGCTCAATTAAGCACGTTTTACACGAGCGACTTTCTGGTCGAAATCGACTACTCGATGTGAGAGCGCCTTTCGTGCTTGCGTGTAACTCAGCAACAAACTACGACGCGAGTGTGATTTGGCGGACAGGGTGGTTAGCAATCTGCGGTTGTCTGCTGATGATACCGCGAAGTTGAGTGACCGGAGGAACATACAAGAAGACTTAGACAAAATTTCCCATTGGTGTGACTAATGGCAGCTAGCTCTAAACGTGGAAAAACGTAAGTTCATGCGGATGAGCTGGAAGATCAAACCTGTAACGTTCGGATAGAGTATTACTATGGTCCTGCTTGACACAGTCAAGTCGTTTAAATATCTGGGCGTTACGTTGCAAAGGGATACGAGGTGGAAAAGGCACGTGAAAGCTATGGCAGGAAAGACGAATGGTCGACTTCGGTTTAATGAGATAATTTTAGGAAAGAGTGGATCATCTGTAACGGAGACCGCATATAGGATGATGGTAAGACCTGTTCTTTTCTTCTTATTTATTTATTCATTTATTTATTTATTGTTCTGTAGGATCAAATCAAGGAGAAGTCTCCATGGTCATGGAACGAGTCAATACATGAAATTATAACATGATAGAAGAAACAGATAAAATGAGATACACTCCTGGAAATGGAAAAAAGAACACATTGACACCGGTGTGTCAGACCCACCATACTTGCTCCGGACACTGCGAGAGGGCTGTACAAGCAATGATCACACGCACGGCACAGCGGACACACCAGGAACCGCGGTGTTGGCCGTCGAATGGTGCTAGCTGCGCACCATTTGTGCACCGCCGCCGTCAGTGTCAGCCAGTTTGCCGTGGCATACGGAGCTCCATCGCAGTCTTTAACACTGGTAGCATGCCGCGACAGCGTGGACGTGAACCGTATGTGCAGTTGACGGACTTTGAGCGAGGGCGTATAGTGGGCATGCGGGAGACCGGGTGGACGTACCGCCGAATTGCTCAACACGTGGGGCGTGAGGTCTCCACAGTACATCGATGTTGTCACCAGTGGTCGGTGGAAGGTGCACGTGCCCGTCGACCTGGGACCGGACCGCAGCAACGCACGGATGCACGCCAAGACCGTAGGATCCTACGCAGTGCCGTAGGGGACCGCACCGCCACTTCCCAGCAAATTAGGGACACTGTTGCTCCTGGGGTATCGGCGAGGACCATTCGCAACCGTCTCCATGAAGCTGGGCTACGGTCCCGCACACCGTCAGGCCGTCTTCCGCTCACGCCCCAACATCGTGCAGCTCGTCTCCAGTGGTGTCGCGACAGGCGTGAATGGAGGGACGAATGGAGACGTATCGTCTTCAGCGATGAGAGTCGCTTCTGCCTTGGTGCCAATGATGGTCGTATGCGTGTTTGGCGCCGTACAGGTGAGCGCCACAATCAGGACTGCATACGACCGAGGCACACAGGGCCAACACCCGGCATCATGGTGTGGGGAGCGATCTCCTAAACTGGCCGTACACCTCTGGTGATCGTCGAGGGGACACTGAATAGTGCACGGTTCATCCAAACCGTCATCGAACTCATCGTTCTACCATTCCTAGACCGGCAAGGGAACTTGCTGTTCCAACAGGACAATGCACGTCCGCATGTATCCCGTGCCACCCAACGTGCTCTAGAAGGTTTAAGTCAACTACCCTGGCCAGCAAGATCTCCGGATCTGTCCCCCATTGAGCATGTTTGGGACTGGATGAAGCGTCGTCTCACGCGGTCTGCACGTCCAGCACGAACGCTGGTCCAACTGAGGCGCCAGGTGGAAATGGCATGACAAGTCGTTCCACAGGACTACATCCAGCATCTCTACGATCGTCTGCATGGGGGAATAGCAGCCTGCATTGCTGCGAAAGGTGGATATACACTGTACGAGTGCCGACATTGTGCATGCTCTGTTGCCTGTGTCTATGTGCCTGTGGTTCTGTCAGTGTGATCATGTGACGTATCTGACCCCAGGAATGTGTCAATAAAAATTTCCCCTTCCTGGGACAATGAATTCACGGTGTTCTTATTTCAATTTCCAGGAGTGTATAAGAAACATATTCAGGCGACAAGTCGTGAGTTTAAATAAAGAAAATCAACAACGTAACACTGTAATTTGCTTAATTTTTCAGCTCTACCAGGAGCTCCTCGACAGAATAGAATGAGTGAGCCATGAGGAAACTCTTCAGTTTGGATTTAAAAGTGTTTGGGCTACTGCTAAGATTTTTGAGTTCTTGTGGTTGCTTATTGAAAATGGATGCAGCAGAATACTGCACTCCTTTATGCACAAGAGTCAAGGAAGTGCATTCCACATGCAGATTTGATTTCTGCTTAGTATTAACTGAGTGAAAGCTGCTAACTCTTGGGAATAAGCTAATAATGCTAACAACAAACGACATTAAAGAAAATATATACTGTGAGGGCAATGTCAGAATTCCCAGGCTATTGAACAGGAGTCGACAAGAGGTTCTCGAACGTACACCACTTATAGCTCGAGCAGCCCGTTTTTGAGCCAGAAATACCTTTTTGATTCAGAAGACTTACCGCAGGAAATAATGCCATACGACATAAGCGTATGAAAATATGTGAAGTAGGCTACATTTCGTGTTGAACTGTCACCTATTTCAGATTCTGTTCTAATGGTAAATAAAGCAGCATTTAGTTTCTGAACAAGATCCTGATCATTCGACAACAGTGTACTACCTATCCGACCACCTAGGAACTTGAACTGCTCCGTCTTGCTTATAATATGCCCATTCTCTCTGATCAAAATATCGGTTCTTGTTTAATAGTGAGTTAGAAACTGTAAAAACTGAGTCTTACTGTTATTTAGCATCAAATTATTGTCCACAAACCACGAACTAATTTCATGAACTACATTTTTTGATAGTGTTTCAATATTACACTCAAGATCCTTCACTACCAAGCTGGTGTCATCAGCAAACAGAAATATTTTTGAATCACTTGTAATACTAGCAGGCATATCATTTATATAAATAAGAAACAGGAGTGGCCCCAGCACCGACCCTTGGGGAACGCCCCACTTAACAGTGCCCCATTGGGACTGAACATCACTACCACTCTCAGTATTGTGGAGAATTACCTTCTGCATTCTGTTGTTAAAGTAAGAGGCGAACCAATGTAAGCTACTCCCCTTACTCCATAATGGTCCAGCTTCTGCAGTAATATTTTGTGGTCAACACAGTCAAAAGCCTTCGTTAAATCTAAGAATACAACTAGCGTTTGCAACCTTTTATTTAATCCGTCCAAAAGCTCGCAGAGAAAAGAGAATATAGCATTTTCATTTGTTAAACCATTTCTAAAACCAAACTGTACATTTGACAGCAAATTATGTGAATTTAAATGCGCCAGTAACCTTGTATACACAACCTTCTCGATATAACGTTAGCAAACACAGATGGCATAGAAATAGGTCTAAAATTGCCAACATTATCCTTGTCTCCCTTTTTATAAAGTGGCTTCACTACTGAGTACTGTAATCGGTCAGGAAACCGACCACTCCTAAAGCAAAAGTTACAGATATGGCTAAGTACTGGGCTAACATACACAGAACAATACTTCAGTATTCTGCTAGATACCCCGTCATATCCATCAGAGTTCTTGGTCTTTAGTGATTTAATTATTAACTTAATCCCCCTCGTGTCAGCATCATGGAGGAGCATTTCAGGTAACAGTCTCGGAACCCCTTTTTCTAAGAGCGCTATATGATTCCCTGTTAGGACTAGGTTTCTATTTAGTTCACCTGCTATTTTCCAGAAAGTGATTATTAAATACTGTACATATATGTGACTTATCAGTAACACGGACATTCCCACTACGCACTGATTCTATATCCTCGAACTGTCTCTGCAGACCAGCCACTTTATTTACGACTGACCATATGGTTTTAATTTGATCCTGAGACTTAGCTATTCTATCTGCATACCACATACTTTTTGCCTTCCTAATAACATTTTTAAGCACCTTACAATCCTGTTTGTAATGGGCTGCTGCATTTATATTTTGACTGTTTCTAACGTTTTGGTATCACTGTTCTACAAGGTATTCTTATCCCTCTAGTCAGCCACCCAGGCTGCCTGTTTGTGCTAGTACCCTGTTTTGAACGTTCTAACGGAAAGCAACTTTCAAAGAGCACGAGGAAAGTCTTGAGGAATGCATTATATTTATCGTCTACTGCATCAGCACTATAAACATCTTTTACAGCAACTGGATCAGCTTTTCTAAACAGTTGATAACTATGTTTAACATGTGTTGCAGCACAAAAATCTTTTAGAGTTAAAATTTGTGCATCATGATCTGAAAGGCCCTTTACCTTTTTGCTAACAGAATGCCTTTATAGTAATGAGGAATAAACAAAAATGTTGTCTATGGTTGTTCTACTGTTCCCTTGCACTCTCGTTGGAAAGAATACGGTTTGCTTAAGATTATATGAATTAAGGAGGTCTACCAGCATCCTTTTCCTTGCACTATCAATTGCACTATACAATTAATATTGAAGTCACCACATATAACTAACTTTTTGTATTTCCTATAAATTGAACCAAGAAACTCCTCTAGCTTTAGCAAAAATGTTATGAAATCGGAGTCTGGCGATCTATCAATAACAACAGTTAGAAGTTAGCTCTACTAAATTTAACCACACCTGCACAACATTCAAACACCTTTTCAGTGCAGTACTTTGAAACATCAAATGACTCAAATGGGATGCCGTTTTTCACATACATGGCTACTCCCTCACACCGCAAAGAGCTCCTAGAAACGCTGCCAGCCAACCTGTATCCTGGTAAAGGAAGCCTCTGAATTTCAGAGTCAACATCTATAAGCAGTTGACTAACTTTATCTCTAAAACCTTGTACATTTTGATGAACTATACTAATTCCCTCATTACTCGGATACCTAAGCTTTGTCGAAAGTGGTTCCCTTGTTACAGAGACTTCCCTTAAGCAGGAATACCTATTAGCTGCCTTCAATCTACAAAAGGTGCAGCTCTAACACCCACTACTACAGGAATTTTCCCAAGAATGATCCCACCACCACAACCTATGCTGTCACCTACAAGCTTTGCCAACCTCCCCTTCTCATACCTGTTGAGGTGCAGGCCAAGTCTAGTGAAACCTATCCTGCCGATAGACTCCACCACTGAAATGTGACCGATGCCTTCTGTCATCAGCGCACCCCCAAGTCTCATATTATTACGCCTGACGGCTGTATTAAGATGAGGCCGATTGTGACTATGAAACAGTTCCACGAAATGCACATTCGTTTTGCCAATCTGAGTGGCTATTCAGGTCACCATCTATGTCATACTCCCCATCCCTATTAATACTTACCCCCCCCCCCCCCCAATGTTAACAGTCACCTGAACCAAACCTGCATTAGACTTGACATTGCTGGTGATCTGGTACTCACTCCCCAACACTTCCTGCAACTGCTGGCCTACACCTCTGCCATGAGAACTACCTAACAGCAGAACCTTCTTCTTTCTCTTCGACTTTGCAACTGCCCTAGCCGCCGTAACTGCTGAGGTCAGCTGCATACTTCCTACATCTACAGCTACTAGAGATTCCTCTCCACTAGACTCTGAAAGTTGGTCGTATCCATTGCAAACACCAATAGTAAAACTATCTGAATATCTCCTTCTCCTAGCAATGACTCTGAGCACTATGGGACTCAACTTCTGAGGTCATCAGTCCCTTAGAACTTAGAACTACTTAAACCTAACTAACCTAAGGACATCACACACATCCATGCCCGAGGCAGGATTCGAACCTGCGACCGTAGCGGTCGCGCGGTTCCAGACTGTAGCGCCTAAAACCGCTCGGCCGCCTCGGCCGGCTTTCTCCTAGGAGATCTCTTGCTAACAGCCAGCTCCCATTCCCCAACCCCCTTCTCCCTCCTCATCCTATCTAGCTCCTCACGAGCGTTTTTCAACTGCACCTGAAGGGCACAGATCTTATGCTCCTGCTCCTCTATCAACTTACCCTTGCTACATAACCTGCACTTCGAGGAGGGATCTCACCAGAATGCCCACTAGTTTCCCCACTGCATTCACCCAGTGAAAAATACTTCGAACAAGTCTCACACCGCAATCCACTACTCACGAACCTACGGCAAAGCCCACACTTCTCACTCATGGTAAAATTTTACAGTTATTGAAACAAGAAAAGTACTTTATCTAAGTTCCGCTACTACAATAAGATGTTAAAAAACTGACTAACAATAATCACAAACTTACTCTACAAGGGAAGTAACTACTATTATTAACAGTATTAATCAAAAACAAATGAGAATATAACAAAAGACTAACACAGAAAGAAAATCAAACGTCTAATGACACAGTAGCGAAACTGAAAACAGTTTCCAAAAAGTTCTTCTGAAATTATTTCACCAGAAAACACCAAGAAGACCAGTTGAAGACTAGTAAAGTTCCTAAATAAACCACTATACACAAACAATTACTTAGTACTTAGCTTTCGATGCGCCGCTACAGCTGCAACTGGTCAGCGCAGAATGTAAACACAAGTAAGAGGTTAACTTGCTCGATACGAAACACTCACAAATATCAGGTCACAACACAAGAAAGGCGGAGGTGAATGAAGAAACCACTAATAAGTCACTTAAATAGTAAATATTATCACAAAAACCGCTAAAATATGTATCTGAAACCTAAAACATATGAAAACTTAGAGAGCGATCTCACACGCAGACGCGCTACTGCTCGAGTGTTTGGGATCCCTACCAGGTTTGATTGAAGGAAGACGTCGAAGCATTTCAGGGGCGGGGTGCTAGATTTGTTACCAGTAGGTTGCAACAACACATACGAGTTACGGGGATACTTCGGGAAGTCAAATGGGAATCCCTGGATGGAACGCGACGTTCTTTTCGAGAAACACTACTGAGAAAACTTAGAGAACCAGCATCTGAAGCTGACTGCCGAACAATTCTACTGCCGCCAATATGCAATGTGCGTTAGGGCCACGAAGATAAGATACGAGAAATTAGGGCTCATACAGAGGCATATATGAAGGCTATTCAGAACGTTTTGGCATTAAAAAACTAAGTGCAAGAAATACATTTTATTATATACAACTGAAAGAGAGACTGACAATCTACTTATACACAGTCACCAAAAACATTGAGGCACTTATCATAGCGATGGACAAACTTTAAAAGGCCTTCGTCGTAAAATTCTGCCGCTTGTGACTTTCAGCCAGTAAGTCACGCCCGCCTGGAGTCCCCGTCGTTATCAAAGCACTGCGTTGCAAGCCAGCTCTTCATCCTGGGAAACAAGTGGAAGTCGCTTGTTGCAAGACATGGGCTATAAGGTGGATGAGGGAAAATTTCCCATTTGAATGAATTAAGGAGTTATTTAGGGCGTTTGCCGTGTGAGATCGGACATTGTCGTGCAAAAACAAAATTTTGGACGTCAGCTTTCCTCGGCGTTTATTTTGAATTGCTCTTCTAAGGCTGTGCAAATTTTGATAGTACCGGGCCGAATTTATGGTTGTTCCACGCTCGAGAAAATCAATAAACGCGCATCTTGCCTGTCCCAAAACACTGTCGCCGTCAACTTCCTTGCTGAAAAGGTTTGCAAACATTTTCTTGGTTTTTCGGGGGACCTTGTATGCCCCCACTCCATGGACTGTAATTTTGTTTCTTAATTGACATGTTTCACCCAAGTCTCTTCACCGGTTATGATTCAATCCAGTAATGAATCACCATGTTTGTGGTAGACCTCCAGAAATGTCAACGTTGCCCCCATTCACTGTTCTTTATAGTGGTCTGTAAGCATTTGGGCACCCATCGTGAACAAAATTTGTGGTAGCCTAGCTTTTGAGTGACAATTTCAAACAAAAAAAAGCGTGAAATTTGGGGAAAAGAAAGCGAAAGCTCCGTTATTGTGAAGCGACGGTTTTCACGAATCGTTTCATCAACTTGAGCAACAAGATCGTCAGTCACAACGCTCGGGCGTCCAGTCTTCTCTTCATCAAGAACGTTGGTTCTGCCATTTTTAAACCGATTGCACCATTTCCGGACGGAACATTCACTCATTACGTTGCTTCTGTACACTTCGTACAGTACACGATAAATTTCTATAGCTATTAGGTTTTTTTGCCAACAAAAACTGTGTCACAGACAGCACCTCAAACTGACAGAATTTACGATTGCAGCGCACATTTGAAATTCGAATATCGAAAAAACCAGACGCACACAGACGTTCCCGCTGTCACTGGTTGATGCCGACTGAGCTGCCGAGCACGCACATACCAAAATATACGCGATCGGAGAGTGCCTAGCGGCGTCAGACGGAAAAGTTCCCTCCTTTATGAAAAGCCCTCCTAGACAGTCGTTTCTCCGTCGCTCTGTTTACACGTGTAACAGAAAACGACATGACAAGCAGTGGTACAGGGCACGTTCTGCCACGCACCGTACGGTGGCTTCCGGAGTATCTATGCAGATGTCGAGGTAGATGTCTATGACGTCAGTCTGTCGCTTCCCAAACGTGTGTTGTCGTGGGCTGAGCGACGGGGATTCGCTAGGAGTGAGTTACCCGGTTGACCTCTGTGGGAAGGAGTCTAGATCTAGTTCTTACTCTTTGCAAAATAGAATAAGGACTGGAAGATACCTTGAAACGGTCTCAGCAAGAAGTGTGTTACATTTTTTCTGTGTTGTGGGACCTGCAGGGATAGGAAAAATAATGTGAACACCTGTACTTACTTGGGAATGTTATATTAATAAGGGGTTGGACCCCCATAGTACAGCTGCGATTCTTCTTGGAATACTGGCATGTAATGATCGTATAGTCTCCAGTGTAATGTTATCCCACTCTTTGATCAGAACCTCTTCTAATTCCTGTAGCTCCGGAGTCTGCCCACGGGGGCACGATAATGTTCAAGTCCGGGGCTGTGCTGGCCAGGTAAGATGCTGAAGTTCAGTTGCATGCTTCTCATACGACCACTGTGCTGTCCTGGCTGGGTGAACGAGTGCATTATGGTCATAAAATTTGGCATCGTTGCTGGAGAACATTTAAGTCGTGGGGTGCACCTGATCACCTAAAATGTTCACATAATTTGGCTGTAACATGACGTTTGACACTAATGATGGGACCAGAAAATACCACCACACTTCCACCTCCATGTTTAACCGTTTGAGTCACGCAATATGGGTTGTAGGTTTCTTTCGGCGTTCTCCAGACGTAAACGCGGCCCGATGTTGGAAATAACGAAGACGTTGACTCGTCGGACCATATGAAGTGTTTCCACTGATCAGCCGTCAAGGGTTTATGCTCCTGACACCATTCGGTGAAGCAGCTCGTTCATGAATATTCACTTTATGCAGTTCTCGGCGGACAGTTTCGACAGATATGGGATCTTGAAGATGGCTATTGAGCTCAGCAGTAACTTTAGCCGTACTGAACACTCACAATGCAGCGCGACACGTGCCATACCTGCGTTGTTGACCGCCAAACACAACCATCCCATTACTACCACTGTTCACATTATTTTGCCTACCCCGAATATTATGTCACAGTAGGACATTATGCCCAGCACTGGAAGACACTATACAGCTTCATATTTTATTTTAGTACATAAACATTTTTCCGCTTTATTGCCATCATCAGTACATGACATGATGTTGTAGATGGACATATGTCAACTTTGAGTAAGCCATTATTGCTGTTTATGTTTGTTGGTTGTAACATTATCTTCAGCAACTTTTTTAAAGTTGTTCGATAATTAACTGTTGTGCGTATATTATAATATATTTCTTACTATCTGACAGCTATAGAAATTCAAGTTTGACAGATAGTTGTTTACTGAAAGGTACAAAATATGTTTGAGTAGACAATTAGTTGTCAAACCTGGAGTTCTGTAACTGTCAGATAGAAAAAAAGTGTGAGCCGTGACTGGCTCATGTTATGCGTTTGATTAAACCTTGGTTGCTATTCTGTGTTTAGTCTCCCGCGGTTATCGCGATTATGCTGTTATCCTCTCTCTCGGCGAGTGGCAGCAGCGATGTGTATAGATATTCGCACCTTGTGCTATCTTTGGCCTGGCGCTTATAGTTTCCGGCTGTGCCGTGTGCAAGGGGTTGGTCGGTTGGCGTGGAGCAGCGAGGAAACCTCCATGGAATATACACTCCTGGAAATGGAAAAAAGAACACATTGACACCATACTTGCTCCGGACACTGCGAGAGGGCTGTACAAGCAATCATCACACGCACGGCACAGCGGACACACCAGGAACCGCGGTGTTGGCCGTCGAATGGCGCTAGCTGCGCGCCATTTGTGCACCGCCGCCGTCAGTGTCAGCCAGTTTGCCGTGGCATACGGAGCTCCATCGCAGTCTTTAACACTGGTAGCATACCGCGACAGCGTGGACGTGAACCGTATGTGCAGTTGACGGACTTTGAGCGAGGGCGTATAGTGGGCATGCGGGAGGCCGGGTAGACGTACCGCCGAATTGCTCAACACGTGGGGCGTGAGGTCTCCACAGTACATCGATGTTGTCACCAGTGGTCGGCGGAAGGTGCACGTGCCCGTCGACCTGGGACCGGACCGCAGCGACGCACGGATGCACGCCAAGACCGTAGGATCCTACGCAGTGCCGTAGGGGACCGCACCGCCACTTCCCAGCAAATTAGGGACACTGTTGCTCCTGGGGTATCGGCGAGGACCATTCGCAACCGTCTCCATGAAGCTGGGCTACGGTCCCGCACACCGTTAGGCCGTCTTCCGCTCACGCCCCAACATCGTGCAGCCCGCCTCCAGTGGTATCGCGACAGGCGTGAATGGAGGGACGAATGGAGACGTTCGTCTTCAGCGATGAGAGTCGCTTCTGCCTTGGTGCCAATGATGGTCGTATGCGTGTTTGGCGCCGTGCAGGTGAGCGCCACAATCAGGACTGCATACGACCGAGGCACACAGGGCCAACACCCGGCATCATGGTGTGGGGAGCGATCTCCTACACTGGCCGTACACCTCTGGTGATCGTCGAGGGGACACTGAATAGTGCACGGTACATCCAAACCGTCATCGAACCCATCGTTCTACCATTCCTAGATCGGCAAGGGAACTTGCTGTTCCAACAGGACAATGCACGTCCGCATGTATCCCGTGCCACCCAACGTGCTCTAGATGGTGTAGGTCAACTACCCTGGCCAGCAAGATCTCCGGATCTGTCCCCCATTGAGCATGTTTGGGACTGGATGAAGCGTCGTCTCACGCGGTTTGCACGTCCAGCACGAACGCTGGTCCAACTGAGGCGCCAGGTGGAAATGGCATGGCAAGCCGTTGCACAGGACTACATCCAGCTTCTCTACGACCGTCTCCATGGGAGAATAGCAGCCTGCATTGCTGCGAAAGGTGGATATATACTGTACTAGTGCCGACATTGTGCATGCTCTGTTGCCTGTGTCTATGTGTCTGTGGTTCTGTCAGTGTGATCATGTGATGTATCTGACCCCAGGAATGTGTCAATAAAGTTTCCCCTTCCTGGGACAATGAATTCACGGTGTTCTTATTTCAATTTCCAGGAGTGTAGTTAGGCCGGGACCACTGGCGGCGTCTACGCGCGGTCGGAGTGCGTAGTTGTGTTCCCATTGCTATGAGGTCCGTGGCTCACCGATCCTGGACACGAAAGTTGAGTTTTATCTTAATCTACCAGCAAGTCACGACTGTTCACATTATGTCGTTTGGTTTTCGTTGTCGGCTGTTGTGACATACCCGCGAGAACAACGTATGTTTTCAAGTTGGCAAATTTTAACCACCCTCTGGTGGACTTTAACTGTACTTGGTTATTTTGAATTGAAGTGCACCAGGTGAATCTTATGCCTTGTGGCCGTTAACTTTCTGGTTATCTGAGCTGGACGTTGAAGTATACTCATGCAATGTATTTTTCTCATCGTGTTCTCGCTGTCCGGCACAGTGTGTAGTTTGACAGCTCAGTGTATAACTGGTTGTGGGCGCCAATACCTTCTATGTTGTTCCATTGAACCCCCTGTTTTGTGCTGGTCGGATGGAGCGGAAGTTATCTTGCCGGTGGGTCCGTTGACTGTCTGTCGATTGGGTTTTCGTCGCATCGAGAATGGTTGGTCCGACTGCCTGTCTCACCTAAGCGAGCGTTAGTGTTTGAATTACAGGCCGACCCTCGGTAAATTCTGAGTGCCGTTGGGTGTACTGCCTTTTCTTATTTGTTCTTGTTATTTATATTTGTATGGCTTCTAGCCGATTTTTAAATTAAGGTTGTTCTGCTCTTAAGGCGTAAGATTATTTGGGCCTTCAGCCTAATTTAAGAACTGTTTTACGTAAAACCATTGGTATTTTTTCTAAATTAATGTTATTGAATCTTAAGTGTTGGGCCTTCAGCCGATTTTGAATTGAAGTTTTTTTGCTCTTAAGGTGTCAGACTGTTTGGCCTTTCAGCTTAGTTAAAGAACTGTTCTAAGATAAGGCCTTTTGCCTTTTAAAATGCTGGTTTTGGTTTGAGTCTTAAGTTATTGGATTTCAGCCGATTTTAAATTAAAGTGGTCTTGTCCTTAAGGCATGATATTGTATGGCGTATTCAGCCAGTTATGAAGTTCCAAAAATTAATGCTGTGTTTTTATTTTTGAAAATTTTCTTGGCTCTTGTAATGCTTGCTCAAATAATAAAGTTGTGTGCTCTCGTGTAACTGACAGCCGCTTATTTTTGCCCCTTTCCACAATTTAAACTACCTGTCCTGTCCTGCGGGTTTAGCAGGGCGTCTCAAAGTGTTATAACAGCAGATTATGGAACAAATTTAAAACGTTGCTCAAAATAATATTACAACCAACAACTACAGAATGCAATAATGGCTTACTCAAAGTTCACATGGGTCCATCTATGTCAGGACATGTACTCATTAAGGCAGTAAACCCGAAATAAGCTCATACACTAAAATAAAATATCAAGCAGCAAACTGTCTTCCATTTCGCTCCTTGATGTGTTACAGTTCTTAGTTTATTTCCTAAAATGACTTCTCTTCTGCTACTGATACTGTTTGCATTTCCTACGCACAAAGAGACGTAGTCTTTACACCGAGACGGTGATTTGGTGGCACAATTCTGTCCTTAATGAATATCACATTACATGGTACAATATCCACTCTACAACAAACAAAGTTCCTTGATGTAAGTCTCTTTAGGGCTCCCGGCAGCTCTGTCTCTCTGACTTTTCTCTCACTCTCTCTGGGAGTGCGCTGTGCTCCCTACTGTTTTTCAGCTTGTTCCCTTAATCCCCATCTGTCTGTGACGCAACGTGATGCTGGAGGCGTGTTGCCCATTCAATGGCTCTGATTTGCACCCGGTGCACTTAGTAACTTTCCAGAGGGCGGGTAGGGGGATGACTCTGGCAGTATATTGCGTTGCTAGCCTCTTACTGACTTCGTGTGATGTATAGTTTCCCATACTAGAGCGTCTTCCTCTGTCCTCTTCTAGCTGTGTGATCTTTTCCTTCAATTATTTTGGTCTGCATGTGTACTGACTATACTTGGCAAGGATACAATGTGAT
Source organism: Schistocerca gregaria (assembly GCF_023897955.1). NCBI lineage: Eukaryota > Metazoa > Arthropoda > Insecta > Orthoptera > Acrididae > Schistocerca > Schistocerca gregaria. The sequence goes on from NC_064927.1 coordinate 316,925,400, forward strand.
GCTACTGTGTTCACACCTCACCTGGTGACCACCACGCAGGCGCCGGTGCCTATTCACCGTCGAATGAAGCCTACCACCCTGCCCATTCCCGCTACTGCACTGACTCTGACGCACTTTCTCTTTACAAGACTTGGCATTTTTCTCTGCGGATACGATAGATGACATACAGATTGAGCCGAATTTGGAGTCCTAAATTTCCGAGTATGGTGCAGACGGCGCATGAGCAGAAACAAAGAACAATAGCGACGTCTGCTAACATCAGAAGTCAACCTATTCTGCCCGAGCTCTCTCCTATTATAGAAATTGATGTTCTGCTTTCGTGTCTTTCTAATCGCAGTTACGTTGTTCGGTTTGTTTTTGTGACAATGTGAACAGTGACACAAGCTTCTGGTATTTTTTCCTGGTGGTGTTCTCATACAAGAAAGACAGAAAAATCTGAAACCAAAAAAGTACGTAAGTTTTAGAGAGGAAGAGCTTAAACTCTGCATAAATAACATAAATAGATAAATGTGTTTTAATGAAATTATTTCAACAGTGAAAAAGTCAGAATTATTTGACAAGAAAAATAATTTTCGATGTTATTCTGCACTTAGCAAGAAAACAATGTACACTGAAGGAAAAAAAATCGCAACAATAAAAAATCAGTAATGTAGATTAATGAAATTTCAGGAATACATTTGCTGTGATAACATATTTAAGTGATTAACATTGCAAGACCACAGGTCAATGTAAGCGCGAGATAATCTGTTGCGAAATATTAATTACCGATATAACCGCCAGGATGTTGAATGCAATCATACAGTCGTGCATGCATTGTGTTGTACAGGTGCCGGATGTCAGTTGGTGAGATTGGGTTCCATGCCTGTTGCACTTGGTCGCTTAATACGGGGGTGGTTAATGATGTTTATGGATGAGGCACTAGTTGTCTCATATGTACTCCAATGCTGATCGAGCAGGCCAAGGCAACATGTCGACAATCTGTACAGCATGTTGGGTTACATCAGCGGTATCTGGACGAGTGTCATCCTGTTGGAAAACATCTGGAATGCTGTTGATAAATGGCAGCGCAACAGGTTGGCTCACTATAATGGCGAACAAATTGCAATCAGGGTGCGTGGGATGACCGCTAGAGTGCTCCTGCTGTCATACGGAACTGCAAAAAAATGGCTCTGAGCACTATGGGACTTAACATCTATGGTCATCAGTCCCCTAGAACCTAGAACTACTTAAACCTAACTAACTTAAGGACATCACACAACACCAAGTCATCACGAGGCAGAGAAAATCCCTGACCCCGCCGGGAATCGAACCCGAGAACCGGAATCGAGAACGCTACCGCACGACCACGAGCTGCGGACTACGCAACTGCACCCCAGAGAATAACTCCAGGTTTAGGTCCAGTATGTCTAGCACGCAGACAGGTTGGCCTCCTTATAACCAATACACCAAACTGCACCGTGCGTCGAACCACCACCAGCAATAAAAGACAGGCTCATAAAAACGAGGGCTGATAGAGCAGGGCATATCTGCGAACCAGAGCTGCATAACGCGGAATTAAAACATATGACCAATACATTGCACAAGAATGGTTATTCGTTCGCTGAGGTGAAAAGAGCGTTAAGACCATCACGTAGAAATCATAGTACGGTCAAGTGCCGGTGAAATCGAAAGTTTTCCTGTCATTCATTCAGCACGTGACCGATCGCATAGGAAAAAATCTTGAAAAAGCGGAACATCGCAGTAATTTACACACACACACGGATGATACAAGATCACCTACAATCGGCCAAGGATGCTCGTCAGCCGCTGGAAAAAGGTGGAATTTGTTGGATTCCGTGTAGCTGCAATGAGGTTTACGTGGGCACTCCGAAAAGAACTGACAAAAAACGACTCGAACAGCACAAGGGCAACTGCAAAGAGGGGAGACCGATAGATCCCCTGGTGCGGAACACGCTTTACAGCCAGAAAACCACCAAATTGATCTTGATGGGACTCAAGTACTGGCAGCCACAAGCGGATACGACGAAAGGCTACATCGAGAGGCCATAGTTATTGTGAAACGGTCCAAGAATTTCAATAGGAAGGAGGAGGGCGTAAAATTGACTGAAATTTGGATTCCGGTGCTGAAGAAGATGTGTACGCGTCTTCCACCATGAGAACTAGCACTCCTGAAAGAAAGGATATTGCGGAGACATGGCTTAGCCACAGCCTGGGGGATGTTTCCAGAATGAGATTTTCACTCTGCAGCGGAGTGTGCGCTGATATGAAACTTCCTGGCAGATTAAAACTGTGTGCCCGACCGAGACTCGAACTCAGGACCTTTGCCTTTCGCGGGCAAGTGCTCTACCAACTGAGCTACCGAAGCACGACTCACGCCCGGTACTCACAGCTTTATTTCTGCCAGTATCCGTCTCCTACCTTCCAAACTTAACAGAAGCTCTTCTACGAAACTTGCAGAACTAGCACTCCTGAAAGAAAGGATATTGCGGAGACATGGCTTAGCCACAGCCTGGGGGATGTTTCCAGAATGAGATTTTCACTCTGCAGCGGAGTGTGCGCTGATATGAAACTTCCTGGCAGATTAAAACTGTATGCCCGACCGAGACTCGAACTCTGCAAGGTTCGCAGGAGAGCTTCTGTAAAGTTTGGAAGGTAGGAGACGGATGCTGGCAGAAGTAAGGCTGTGAGTAAATCTCATTCTGGTTACAATTTTCTTATTCTTTCAGTTCTCACTAGCGTAAATAATTTACCACACGACCTTTCACAAGAAACTACCGAGTGAGGTGGCGCAGTGGTTAGCACACTGGACTCGCATTCGGCAGGACGACGGTTCAATCCCGCCGTTCGGCCATCCTGATTTAGGTTTTCCGTGATTTCCCTAAATCGCTGCAAGCAAATGCCGGGATTTTTCCTTTGAAAGGGCACGTCCGACTTTCTTCCCCGTACTTCCCTAATCCGATGAGAGCGATGACCTCGCTGCTTGGTCTCTTCCCCCAAACAACCCCACAGGTAACTTCCACTACCTATTCTATATTATTACTCGTAACCTCACTTTCACTGTTCAGCTTCCATACTGCTTAGTAGACAGCTCTCACAACAAACGCAGTTTTGGCGCTGACGTGTAAACAGAACAGACGAGACTCAGCGTGCAGTAAAACGCTAGGAGCGCGGCAGTAGTGTCGCTTGTCCGTAGCAGACAGTTGACACAAAGAAGTGGATCGTGTGAAAGGGGCTTTACACGGGATTGTGCGCCACCGAGTCAAGAGCCGTCACACAAAGCGCAGAGTCGTCACGCACAGTGCTTGGCAAGCCAGCGCGAACCACGTGCAGAGATAGAGGAACCTCTGCTGTGCCAGATGAACCCTGACTTTATAGCGTACAGCATGTTACGTGGTAATACACGCTGACTTCAGGCGAACTGCACAACAAACCTTGTGTTATAACTACACTACTGGCCATTAAAATTACTACACTAAGAAGAGATGCAGATGATGAACGGGTATTCATTGAACAAATATATTATACTAGAAATGACGTGAGATAACATTTTCACGCAATTTAGGTGCATAGATCCCGAGAAATCAGTACCCAGAACAATCAGCTCTGGCCGTAAAGACGACCTTGATACGCCTGGGCATTGAGTCAAACAGAGCTTGGATGGTGTGTACAGGTACAGCTGCCCATGCAGCTTCAACACGATACCACAGTTCATCAAGAGTAGTGACTGGCGTATTGTGACTAGCCAGTTGCTCGGCCACCATTGACCAGATATTTTCGATTGTTGAGAGATCTGGAGAATGTGATGGCCAGGGCAGCAGTCGAACATTTTCTGTATCCAGAAAGGCCCGTACAGGACCTGCAACATGCCGCCGTGCATTATCCTGCTGAAATGTAGGGTTTCGCAGGGATCGAATGGAGGGTAGAGCCACGGGTCGTAACACATCTGAAATGTAACGTCCACTGTTCAAAGTGCCGTCAATGCGAACAAGAGGTGACCGAGACGTGTAACCAATGGCACACCATACCATCACTCCGGCTGGTACGCCAGTATGGCGATGACGAATACACGCTTGCAATGTGCGTTCACTGCGATGTCGCCAAACACGGTTGCGATCATCATGATGCTGTAAGCAGAACCTTTATTCATCTGAAAACATGACGTTTTCCCATTCGTGTACACAGGTTCGTCGTTGAGTACACCATCGCAGGCGCTCCTGTCTGTGATGCAGCGTCAAGGGTAGCCGTAGCCATGGTCTCCGAGCTGATAATCTATGCTGCTGCAAACGTCGTCGAACTTTCCGTGCACATGTTTGTTGTCTTGCAAACGTCCCCATCTGTTGACTCAGGGATCGAGAGGTGGCTGCACGATCCGATACAGCCAAGCGGATAAGATGCCTGTCATCTCGACTTCTAGTGGGATCCACCACGGCGTTCCGTATTACCCTCCTGAAACCACCGATTCCATATTCTGCTAAGTCATTGTATCTCGATCAACGCGAGCAGCAATGTCGCGATACGATAAACCGCAATCGTGATAGGCTACAATCCGACCTTTATCGAAGTCGGAAGCGTGATGGTACGCATTTCTTCTCCTTACACGAGGCATAACAACAACGTTTCACCTGACAACGCCGGTCAACTGCTATTTGTGTACGAGAAATCGGTTGGAAACTTTCCTCATGTCAGCACGTTGTAGGTGTCGCCACCGGCGCCAACCTTGTGTGAATGCTCTGAAAAGCTAATCATTTGCGTATCACAGCATCTTCTTCCTGTCGATAAAATTTCGTGTCTGTAGCACGTCATCTTCGTGGTGTAGCAATTTTAATGGCCAGTAGTGTTATGTAAATGGAAGCACAGTGTAACCGACTGCTATATTATTTACTATGCAACGTACGAAGGGCTATTAATAAGTAATGCAACACATTTTCTGTCTGAAAGCAGGATGATTTTTCTTCAGGATTCCAATACACCATATTGTTTCTCACTATTTTGGCTACAAAACCATAATTTTCAACATTATCTCCGTTCAACGCGACGGCCTTACGGCACCTTACTGGGAGGGCCTGAATGTCAGCACGGTACCACTCTACTGACCGACGTCGGAACCAACGTCTTTCTGCATCAATAACCTTCCTATCGTCCACGTACCGCTTCCAGCGGAGTGCATCTTTCATTGGGGCAAACAGATGGAAGTCGGAAGGTGGGAGAATCGGGCTGTAGAGTGGATGAGCAACGAGAACAGTCCAGTGAAGTTATATGACCTCCCCTGTGGTGTGGAGACTTGTAGGAGGCCTCGTGTTGTCATAGAGAAGGAGAACTTCGTTTGCATTTTTGTGACGACAACCATCGTGACATGGTCGCTTCAGTTTCTTGAGGTAGCGCAGTACACTTCAGAAATGATCATTGCACCATGAGGGAGGGCATCAAGCAGAATAACCCCTTCAGAGTCTCAGAAGACCGCCGCCATTTTACTGGCTTAATGTGCGACTTTGAACTTTCTCTTCAAAGGTGAAGTAGTGTGGCACCACTCCATGTATTGTCGTTTTGTTTTTGGTTCGAAGTGATGAACACATGTTTCATCGGCTGTGACGATGATCGACAGAAATTGTCACGATCAGCCTCGTAACGAGCAAGCACTTGCGCACAGATAGTCCTTCATTGCTCTTTATTATTTCTATAAAGTGGAGAGGAGCCACGTATGCGCACACATATGACTACACCAACAAATGGACGAGTGTGGCAGCACTACCAACAGAGACGTCCAGTTGAGCCGCGAGGTTCTTCATTGTGATCAGTCAATCCTGTCGAATGAGAGTGTCCGCACGTTCCAACATTGCAGGAGTCACAGCTCTGTGCGGCTGACAGGCACGCGGGAGATCGGACAAATATGCGCGACCTTCTTGCGATGATGCTGACACCTTGCCCAACGACTAACCGTACTTTTGTTCTCTGCCAGGCCTCGGTGCACATTCTTAAAACGCATATGAATATCTGTGATCCTCCAGTTTATCGCTGAAAGCAGCACAAAGGCAGCTCTCCGTTACAGACGCCATTTTCAAGGCTACGTATGGCGATGCCACCAATCGAAACTTTATGAAACAATAGGGGCTAAGGAGGAAACATTTCACTATGTTCCACAACAAATTCTGCATTTTTCATCCGAAATTGGGCGAGAAAAAATGTGTTGCATTACTTATAAACACCCCTTACAAAAACTACAAAAATAGGAATGAGAAAAACAGTATTGAAAAGTTTATAGACAGCGTAGTGCTAAGAAACGTTTCTGGTGATCTTCAGATTGAAATTGATATGAAATATTAATTAAAACAAGTCTACTTTCATCGTTACATGTTAACCTTCGTCTTAAATCTCTTAGGTCTCCAAACCTAGTAGGAAATAATAATAATAATAATAATAATAATAATAATAATAATAAATGAGTAATAATAATAATAATAATAACAATAGTGGTAGTAATAATAATATAAATATAATACAGAATACACCAGAAGACATGACAATGTAGCAAAAATAATACGTCAACAACTTGCCATACAACACTAACTAATAAAACAACACGTTCCCACATACAAGTATGCACCACAAAATGTACTGGAGAATGATGAATACAAATTATACTGGAACAGAACCATTATAACAAATAAAACAACACCACATAATAAACCTGACATCATACTCACCAATAAAAAGAGGAAATGTACACAACTAATCGAAATATCCATACCCAATACAACAAATATACAGAAGAAAACATGAGAAAAATTTGAAAAATACATCCAGCTGGCTGAGGAAGTCAAGGACATGTGGCATCAGGATAAAGTTGACATTATACCAATTATACTATCAACTACAGGAGTCATACCACACAATATCCACCAGTACATCAACGCAGTGCAGGTAGGTCCAAACGTATATATACAACTACAGAAATCTGTAATTATTGATACATGTTTAATTACCCGAAAGTTCCTAAATGCAATGTAACATATACGGTACAGTTAAAAGGAAGTCACGCTTGATCAAGGTCCGCTTCACTTTCCATTTTTAACTAGACATAACGTCTGAGAAAGGAAAGAAAATAATAATAATAAAACATTGAGAAGGCATACACCAGTCAGTTTTAGAGCGAAACTCTATGTCATAAAACACTCTATTTAGGGCCCTTTGTACTTGAAATAGAATTAAATTTTATTTTAGGAGACACCATGAACAGTTCTTTGCGAATATTTCTTTGACAAAGGCAAAAGCAAAGCGACTTACTTCTTTATCCGTGGTTCACATAAATCGCTTCAGGCGAATACAGTCTTCTACTTCATGTAATAACATGAGCTCGTGGCATTGTATACTGTCTATATTTTTTAACATTGATGAACGTGGCTCCCACTGACAGTGAAAGGTAGAATGATACTTAGCATATGCGTGACTGATCTCTCGTCATACAAGTAATTTCCATTCTTCTCCTAAGTACCTTACATTACGTATTCTACCTCGAAGCTATACGCAGTTTTTTCTGACAGCCTGTTAACATATCGATGCGTTTAATAGTGCCTGCTGTATGTTAAAGCAATCAGAATAGTTTTTTGCTATTTATCGATACACGTGCAGAGATAATGTGCACCAGATGTTGTCTACTGCATCTCTCTGTTGGCTGATCTGCTATGCCCTGGGAAATTATACTAACATCCGTTAAAATTGCCACAAACAGAGAGAATAGTTCGAAGGAATTCAAACTGCAACGATGTGTACAATAGATTACCAAGAATAAGTGATTAAGGATGGAGAAAGACGTCACAGATATAGGCTGAGTAGCACCCTCTGGTGTGAGCACAAAGGTCAGTTTTACAAGCTCAGAGTCTGAAGGACCTAGAAACGCACTCTCAAATTCCATTGTATCTCGTTGGCGAACAAATGGTTCGATATCTGCATATGCGTGATATCGAACGGGGCCAATTAATAGGTATCCGGGAAACGAGTTCAAAATCTGAATGCATTGCTCGCACGAGGTAAGTTAGCACAACATTGATGCCGAAGGGTGGTTCGCAGTGACAAATGCTTACTGAATCACGGGATGTGTGCCGTGCAGGCTCTACACGGGAGCTGTGCGAAGCGTGTACATCTGTATGTGTTGACACTTCGATGTCGATCTGGGCTGCTAGTGCGAAAACCACTATGTCGCCTTCCGTTATCCTCAAACGTTTCTCACTGTAATGGACACGTGGAGGGCGTCATTGTTGTTGTCAGTGGCAAAATGTACTTGTTTCGGACAGGCGTGGCTCCAACCGATTTTACAGTGATTGCTGCAGATTTGTTCGACATTTCGTCAGTGACCACCATTTGGTACCTTGCAATATCGAATGGCATAACACGTAAATGACGTTGTCCTGGATCTGAATGCCCTACCACGTACCAGGGCTGTAGATAAACTGATATATCGATATTTTTTCCAAGAGAATATCGATATATGCTGGTGAAATTTTTCTAGCGGTATATCAATATGGAAATGGCAATATCGAATGCCAATATTTTTATTTTGTGTTACATTTTTCCGCAATTTTCAATAAATATTTGAAGCTGTTCTTTTGAAACTGTAGTGGAACATACCTTTAATTTCACTGTGTGAAGGAGCTTTCATCAAGTCCAGTCTTTCTCTTTGACAGTGTGAAGCAAGTATAGATGGCACCAGTAAGAAGCCCAAATGCTCTGGGGGAGAGGGATTGGGGAGGGCGGGGGGGGGGGGGGGGGGGGGGGGAGAGGAGGTCGGGGCGGTGTGAATGGAATAAAAAGACATCCGATGTGAAGAAATAACACACCAGTTGCATTAAAAAACAATAAACAATTTTGCCTCAACTAGTGTGCTATTTCTTCACACCGGAATCCTGCAAAAACAGCTGCTGAAACTGATGAACAAACATCTAAGTGACAAGACTGGTCTTTGCGGAGGGCGGAAACGTGTGAGAGTAAATGCTGACGTAATCGGCTCTCGGTGCTGTATACCTAGGTACAGAATAAGTGCTGCTAATAACCTCTATTTATATAAATAAGTGAGGCCAATAGAGGGCATTAATGTTAGTGTGCATGAGTAACCAGTTTTGTAAATTTGATAACTAAATTGCAGTATGCTCAGTCATTAACTAAAATTATTTCATGTGGCAAAAATTGCGACTGACAATGAAACAAGAACTGACATACAATATGAGGAAATAAAATCTATAATTAAAAATCCACATAAGACAAGTAGAGAGTAAGTCCACATAATTGTGTAAAATTCAGAATCAAAAGTTTAAAACTAACATCACATCTATAAATCGAAACCTTTCAACACAAAAAACAGTTAAACATATGCGCAAGTGTAAGGCAATTAACGAGAAAAGACTGTTAATTTATGTGAAGATGACTGATCTTTGCAAATTAAGTCGCACAACATGATCGCGGACTGATTTACAGAGTTCGTGTCTTCAACTGGTGAGGTCCATCTTATAGAATAAATTACGTTTTTTGACTGTACAGTAAGAAATATTGAAGTTGGGGGCAAATGGTCGTAATTAGTGGAAAGATCATTAAAAATGATTAGAAAATGAAAGCGCCCATTATCCGTTCCAGTGATACCTTTTGAATGAGTGAAACTATAGTGCGAGTACCGTATGATATAAGAAATGTCTGATGAAGCCAAACAATAAAAGCAAACATCGCCGTATTTTGTGTGACTATAGGTGACTTTGAAAGCGGCATACTTTATTTTTCTGCATTTGGGCAGTGAAGATACGGGATTTCCAGGCAGTGGGATCGCGGATGTATAGGTACTGGGCGCGTGGAGAGAGGGACAAGAGCCCAGGGCGCGGCCACTGTTTCAAGTACTTGGGGCCGGGTAGACTGTGCGGCGCGTTCGTGGAGCAAGGCGACAACGCGCAGCTGCTCAGCTAGTCGCCAGCTCCAGAAAAGGGTGCATTCAATCTGAAGATGACCTACTGTATTGCGCCGAATCCGGTCATTATCAATAAACGGTGGTTTGTGACCGTGACTGTTTCTTCATAAGTAATCGTCACAAGTAAGATCGCTGATACTCGCAATCATGTTGGTTAAAACCACAGGAACCTGTCAAAAGAAAATTTATCGCGATAAGAATAATGACATTGGTGTCAACGTCATGACACAATGAAACATCAAATGTAAATATTTCCGTTTGAAAGCCGACAGTGAGTGTAATGTGTCATCTGAATTAGTAATTCCAGATTTTTTCGGGGTGTAGCATTGGATTCATCAGCTTTAAGTAAGCAAGTTAAAATAATTTCCCTGAGAACCTGCCCTACAAATGCAAATGAAATCTGAATACTTTGATGGAGATGAAATCGCCGGCCACAGTGCCGAGAGGTTCTAGGCGCTACAGTCTGGAAGCGAGCGACCGCTGCGGTCGCAGGTTCGAATCCTGCCTCGGGCATGGGTGTATGTGATGTCCTTAGGTTAGTTAGGTTTAAGTATTTCTAAGTTCTAGGGGACTGATGATCTCAGAAGTTAAGTCCTATAATGGTCAGAGCCATTTGAACAATTTTTTGGGAGATGGAATCAACTTGTCCATACCTGATGCAGGGGCAATGGCATCCACCTACTGTTATGTTTCTATTTTGTATGTGAAGTGATGAGGTGGACCTACGTCAATCATAATAGCAAAGCAAAGTACAAAATAAGATAAGCAATTTTTTCATAGACTGCGAAACATTTATGAGAAATTCGACATACGCGACTCACGTATTGTGCATTCTCATTATGAACTGTTCGGTGTGGTACCGTTAACCCTTTGAGCCCCACCGGTTTCTCCCTGACACCATCATTTTATTAATTTTTCTCAAGTACCGGTGCTTTTCGCATGAGTCCACGGGTGCTATTGCAAGTCAGAGACTTCAAAATGTTCAAATGTGTGTGAAATCTTATGGGACTGAACTGCTAAGGTCATCAGTCCCTAATCTTACACACTGTTTAACCTAAACTATCCTAAGGACAAACACACTCAGACCCATGCCCGAGGGAGGACTCGTACCTCTGCCGGGACCAGCCGCACAGTCCATGACTGCAGCGTCCGAGACCGCTCGGCAAATCCCGCGCGGCAAGTCAGAGACTTATTGTGGTAAAATGAAGTACTTATACGTTTGTAGTGCACTGCAGCAGTCAACTAGAACGTTGAAAGCAACAGGCAGACTGCGCGGTGATTGACCTACGTGATTTTAGGAGACTCTGAAGCGTCTTTTTTTGTATTGGACGTATTGAGGAAACCATTGACAGTAAAAGAAAGTATATCTAAGTTATTGTAACGTAAACCAGGGTTTGTGCTGCTGTTTTCATGAGTATTATCGAAATGAAACCACTGGGATAGTAAGTAGTTGTGACAGAAAATTCATTAAATTTTAGGTCAATTTTTGCTTGTTATTTAGGACTATATTTTGTTTTACTGTCTATGAGTTCACGGAAGTTTCGTGATGTGGAATGTTGTCTAGGAAAAACGCAAAGTTGATTTCAAAACGTCACATGAAATGATGGATGGTTGAAAACTGTATGTGTCAATATTTCCAAAGTCAGACCACCTCCTTAAAACATTTGATGTTTCTCCTTTTTTCAATTTCATTCTATATTCGTTGCTTACTGTGACAATAAAGTTTAATTATGTGAAAGATTTTATGTTTCTATTCCAAAATACAACCACATCCTTAAAGCATTTGATTTTTTCTTTTTGCCACTTTCTCGTTTTAGTCTTTGCTTCCTATGAAAATAAAGTTTAATTATGTGAAAAAATTCAAAATTTTATTTTTTTCATATTGTTGGGACTCAAAGGATTAACCATAAAAAGGCTAAAACAAAGAATTTATTAGAGGGAAGGTTTTCAGCTTTATGTCAACTCCATCTCTTGGGGAACTCTGAACATTTCGGTCTACCCTCGCGTAGCTAATGAACAAAATGACCCTAGCACAGGATCAACACAACTGGACCACATATGATCAAAACTTGGCGTCATTGGCTTCCCTAACATTAACTGAAAATGTCACTTCATGTTGGAATCACACTGAAGCGGGTCAATCATAGCTGTTTCTTCATTTATGACGCGTCTTGCGTACTTGTGCCGTTTTTATATCGCACTTTACTCTGTCAAATTAATAATCAGCCTCTGAAGTAGACATGAGCCAATTTGTTCTTTTGTTTTGCTCACGTAAGTACTCCCATTACCCTTGTTTACTGAAAAATAGCATACATGAATAAGTGCGCGAGTTTCCAAGGATGACCAGAGTTAACAAACACAGCAAGTTTGCCAAATGGTTCAAATGGCTCTGAGCACTATGGGACTCAACTGCTGTGGTCATTAGTCCCCTAGAACTTAGAACTACTTAAACCTAACTAACCTAAGGACATCACACACATCCATGTCCGAGGCAGGATTCGAACCTGCGACCGTAGCAGTCCAAGTTTGCCAACTTAACCTTGTGGGGAGGTATAGCAGAGGACGAAAGCAGTGCACAGGTTCAAAAAACAAATCCTAGGTTTGGATGTTGTTGGAGTGTAGTTGGTCAGACATACGGGACGTCTCTCTGCCTGTTACAGTGAGAAACATTTCGGCCAATCGTGACATTCATTACATTTGCTGTGAATTGGTAAGTGACTAGACTTGCTCTGTTGAGCTGTGTTATTCGCTTGTGGAGCCAGGTATTTGAACGTGATAGCATATTTTGTAGAACCGCTTAATTCATTCTATTTCAACTCCATTAGTTCAATGACGTTTCGTGATGCATTTTCCAATTTTTGTCATTTAATTTCGTGAACTAGGGGTGCTCTCCTCAGATATGAGGTCCTATCACGTGTGGCATGAGACCGATGCACTATATATCATTAGCTCCTCATTTCTAATTTTATTATTCATCAACAGATATATCGTATAGGGAATACATTCAGTATTGCTTTGACTGGTTACTTTTGTGTCTGAAATCATCCCCCTAACGAATATGTACATACATGGAGAATTATCATTTGCTGACTATTATTTCATTTTTAGCAAAATGTTTGCGACCACGCATCCTTGGTTCTACGCCTTTCACTTGACCTTTCTATTTACTGTATGCTTGCGTCGATGGGAGTATATCATACATCGACTGTTAACAGCTCTCGCACTGCATGAAAGCGCGTGAATTTCAATGTCCCTTGTCCAACGCTCTGGAACATCGATGCCTCGAAAACAACGTTTTTTTAACTTACAATGATCATTGTATTCTTGCATCTTCGTACTTGTTAAGGAACCCATTAATTAATAAGGAGTTATGAATTGGAATCATAAGATAAATTGTGTGGGCCTGTTCGCACCTTGAAAATCGTGTTTCATTAATGCGTTTAAAGTTTCGTCACTAGAAATAAAAAATCGTTGCCATCTACGATAAAAATATCTTCTGACTTTTTTAAAAAAATTTGCTACCACACATTCCGTTTCCTATTGATCGACATCCAACTATCTCGTAAAGAGATACATACATTAGTATGTCTTTAAAAGGAAGTCATGAGCCGGCCAAGACATGGGCAGTGAGATAATACAGCCAAGTGCCCCCCCCTCTTCCCCCCCCCCCCCCTCCATAAGTCGCCATCTGATGCATACTTGTATAGATTCGAAAATTATCTGTAGTGCGCAATCACTATTGATTGGTTTGATGGGCCATATTCAAGTGTTAGTTGTCCAAAATTATATTTCCAGCTTCAAAACGCCGTATAAAGAGAACCACTTCTCAGAATGACATCAAATATGAACGGCATATTATTGATGCAGGGGGAAATGTAATGGAACCAAAAGCAATTGACTAACAAATGACGGCACACGGCTTTCCTCACTTTGCTGTTTCTCGATATCAGCTTATGGCAGAAAGTGGTGGATAGCATATTGAACATGTCTTGCACCTGTCTCACGACAATTAGAAACAATTGGTATTTTGTTTTTTATGCGATTTTTGGCCCAAGAAGAATTAAAAACCAATGTCATTTTGCTTTTTATACGGTTTTTGGCCCCAGGAAAATGAAAAACAGATTATTGCCACCCGATTTGGTATGCCTTGCCGTGCCTAGCTAGCTATCAGTGCCCCGACTGTTGACTGTGCAGTGCTCGTTGAAAGTGTGGATAGTGTAATGTACAACTCTTATTGAAATTCGTCTGTAATTTGTAGCCGATCCCAGTTACGCTTAGACGCTTGCAGCGCCATCTATTTGAAAAATTTTCGTTAATTTTTTTCCCAAGATGTTCCCCCCCGTGTCAATAAAATGCTGGGCATATCTGACGTCATTATGATCAATGGTTCTCTTTCTATAGCGTTTTGAAACTAGAACTTCAATTATAGACACCCTGTATATTGATAGTTGTGGAATACAAGCGTGATACGCTGTGAATGCGACGCATGAGGCAACGCATGCTACTCAGCAGTACAAGTCAAATTTACGAATAGTGTTCAATAAATAATACAGTACATCCTTTTTCTCGGCCAGTTCCAGTTGAAAAAATGCGCAGTATATCGTGGACCATCGTGGAATATTTGTGCTTCAGCCCTGGTATGTTCATGAAGTTCCGGTACGTGGCTGCCCTACAGGTGGCCTTCGAAATGGCGTCTGCAGTGGTGGTGCGTTCCCTGGAGAGAGCTGTGTTCTTTTGGCGGAAAACGAGGCCATCGCAGATATTCATAGGCGCTTGCAGAATGTCTGCAGAGACCTGGTAATGAACAAAAGCGGGTAGTTGGGCGATTCGTCTGTTTCAATCACAAAAACGTAGTGCAAACTTGACCGATCTCCTGCATGCCGGCGGGCCACACACAGCTGTGACTCCTGCAATGTAGAAACGGGAGGTCATTCTCAATAGAGGTGATCGGCGGATAAAAATCAAACACTTCACTGCTGAGCTGGAAGTCACAGTAGTCTGTGGACCCAAAAAGAGGTCACAAAACTTCACTGGACTCTTCTTCCTCATCCATCTGTTTGGCCCACTGAAGGAAGCAGTACTTATAATGGGGAGGTTACTGATGCAGTAAGACATCGACCAGGAGAATGATACCATGTGAGCATACAGTCCCCCTGTAAGGTGGCTGAGTCCGTCACATTGAACAGACAAATACTCATGCTCATAAATTAAGGATAAATGCAGAACGTGGTGGCACACTACTTGGCACGATACAAAACCGGCGCCTCCCATTCTTGCACTAGTGCCTGTCGAAGCTCCTGAAGTGTCGTAGGGGTTTGAAGACGTCCAGCGATACGTCGACCGAGAGCATCCCAGACTTGCTCGATGGGGTTTAGGTCTGGAGAGGAGGCAGGCGACTCCATTCGCCTTATATCTTCCACCTCAATTATTCTTCCACGATGGCACCTCGGTGAGGCTGTGAGTTATCATCCATTAGGAGGAAGGTAGGACCCACTGCACCCCTGAAAAGGTGGATATACTTGTGCAAAATGACGTCCCGATACACCTGACCTGTTACAGTTCCTCTGTCAAACACATGCAGGGGTGTACGTGCACCAATCATAAATCAACCACACACCATCAAACCACGACCTCCAAACAGGTCCCTTTCAGGGACATTAATAGGTTGGTTTATGGTTCCTGGTTCACGCCAGACTAAAACCCGGCGAGAATCACCGTTCAGACTATACCTGGACTCGTCCGTGAACATCACCTGGGACCACTGTTCCAATGACCACGTACTGTATTCTTGACACCTGCCTTTAAGGGTTCTCCTGTGACCAGAGGTCAGTGGAATGCACCTTGCAGATCTCCGGGCGAAAAAACCATGTCTGTTCAGTCGTCTGTAGACTCAGTGACTGGAGACAACTGTTCTAGTGGCTGCGGTAAGGTCCAGTGCAAGGCCACCTGCAGTACTCCGTGGCCGCCTGCGGGCACTGATGGTGAGATATCGGTCTTCTTGTGGTGTTGTACACTGTGGACGTCCCGTACTGTAGCGCCTGGACAAGTTTCCTGTCTGCTGGAATCGTTACCATAATCTTGAGGTCACACTCTGTGGCACAAAGAGGGCCCATGCTACGACCTGCTGTGTTTGACCAGCCTCCAGTCGCCCTAGTATTCTGCCCCTCATAACGTCATCAATATGCGTTCTTTGAGCCATTTTCAACACACAGTCACCATTAGCACGTCTGGAAACGTCTACAGACTTACTCGCTGCTTCGTACTATGACATGCACCAACACACCTGTGCGTATGTGGACTGCTCCCAGCGCCACCGTGCGACGACCGCAGACCAACCCGAAAACTGCCCACCAGAGGATTGTTTCACCACGTATCAGCATTATCCTTAATTTATGAGCATGAGTGTAGTTTTTTGTAGACAAAAGAGAGGGAAGAATGTGATGTACTACAATCCTGAAAAAAACCAACCTGCTTTCAGAACGAATGTGTTGCGGTAGTTATTGATCACCCCTGATATATTAATCAGTGTGGAACACAAACTTGTAATTAGTCAATGTGACGTTGGAGGGTGCGCATGTTACTCAACAGTATATGTCCAAATTTGAACTACACACCTAATTCCAACCCAAAGAAATCAGGTGTTGACAGATGTGAAAATTACCGAACTATCAGTTTAATAAGTCACAGCTGCAAAATACTAACGCCGTTTCCTTACAGAAGAATGGAAAAAAAACTAGTAGAAGCCGACCTCGGGGAAGATCAGTTTGGATTCCGTAGAAATGTTGGAACACGTGAGGCAATACTGACCCTACGACTTATCTTAGAAGCTAGATTAAGGAAGGGCAAAACTACGTTTGTAGCATTTGTAGACTTAGAGAAAGCTTTTGACAATGTTGACTGGAATACTCTCTTTCAAATTCTGAAGGTGGCAGGGGCAAAATACAGGGAGCGAAACGCTATTTATAATTTGTACAGAAACCAGATGGCACTTATAGGAGTCGAGGGACATGAAAGGGAAGAAGTGGTTGCGAAGGGAGTGAGACAGGGTTGTAGCCTCTCCCCGATGTTATTCAAACTGTATATTGAGCAAGCAGTGAAGGAAACAAAATACAAATTCGGAGTAAGTATTAAAATCCATGGAGAAGAAATTAAAACTTTGAGGTTCGCCAATGACATCGTAATTCTGTCAGAGACAGCAAAGGGCTTGGAAGAGCAGTTGAACGGAATGGGTAGGGTCTTGAAAGGAGGATATAAGATGAACATCAACAAAAGCAAAACGAGGATAATGGAATGTAGTCGAATTAAATCGGGTGATGTTGAGGGAATTAGATTAGGAAATGAGACACTTAAAGTAGTAAAGGAGTTTTGCTATTTGGGGAGCAAAATAACTGATGATGGTCGAAGTAGAGAAGATATAAAATGTAGACTGACAATGGCAAGGAAAGCGTTCCTGAAGAAGAGAAATTTGTTAACATCGAGTATAGATTTAAATGCCAGGAAGTCATTTCTGAAAGTATTTGTATGTAGTGTAGCCATGTATGGAAGTGAAACATGGACGATAAATAGTTTGGACAAGAAGAGAATAGAAGCTTTCGAAATGTGGTGCTACAGAAGAATGCTGAAGATTAGATTGGTAGATCACATAACTAATGAGGAAGTATTGAATAGGATTGGGGAGAAGAGAAGTTTGTGGCACAACTTGACCAGAAGAAGGGATCGGTTGGTAGGACATGTTCTGAGGCATCAACGGATCACCAATTTAGTATTGGAGGGCAGCATGAAGGGTAAAAATCGTAGAGGAAGACCAAGAGAAGAATACACAAAGCAGATTCAGAAGGATGTAGGTTGCAGTAGGTACTGGGAGATGAAGAAGCTTGCACAGGATAGAGTAGCATGGAGAGCTGCATCAAATCAGTCTCAGGACTGAAGACCACAAAAACACAACACACCTTCTTTTATCCGACGTCCTGGCTCAGGGTCTCCTTTTTTATATCCAACAGTCCAAAATTAATTTCTATCCAAACATCTCTTAAATTAGTCTTTTAAATGTTGAGACCGAGTTCTTTTAGAAAAGGGAGGTAATTTTTTTGTAAATATTGAGAGAGGTCATTGAGAATGAACTTAATAAAGAGGTAAAAGTATATGAAGGATTCCTGTCATCGTGACATTTGTCCTTTCTCGCGAAGCCAGCGGCGGCAGCAGGAGGCGCGGGCAGAACTTGTGCTGTGCGGAGGCAGGGCGGGGCCGCCGCGGGTGACGTCAGCTCCTGTCTGGCTCAGCGGGCGGCCCTGCCGGCGCCTCTGTGGCCACTCCAGCTCTCCGCGCGCGGGCAGGACGGATAAGAACCCAGCAGCGATCCGCCAACACCCGGTAACGCCTCATGTATGGCTCCAGCTACTGTGTATAGCATAGTAGCCGTGACTACGTAATGTAGTACACTATTGCGAAGTCCCAATTGTGTAACAACTTCGTGACCTGTGTGAACTGTACAGTTTCAAAGCAATAAAAATTAAACACCAGTCTGATGTTTTTCAGGACATTACATATTTAGTCCAGTCACATTAATGCGACCACCTGCCAAAAGCCCGTTTTACGGATCAGTCCGCTGTGATACACAGAGGAATTGAGTGAGTGGGGTTCGCGAAGGTAGCGAGAGGGATGCGATGTCATGCCAACTCCAGTCCTCTGGCCAGGTGCACTAGGTTTTTCGGTTGAGGATCCATGGTGCGAACAGCAGAGTCGAGGTGGTCCCACAGATTCTCGATTTGCTTTAAATACAAGGAGATTTGTGGTCATGAGAGTGCGGTAAACTCACCCTAGTGCACTGCGAGCTGTGTTACTTGTTGCATTGTCCTGCTGGTAGATGCCATCGTGACGAGGAGAAAGAAACTGCATTAGGGCTAGACATGGCACCCACGGATTGATGTACATTTTTATTGATCGATTGTGCCCTTCATAAAAACGAAATCACCTAGGAAGTGCCACAAAAACATTTCCCAGGGTATAACGCTTCCTCGTTGTTTGCTTTCAGACGTCTCATGCTGTACACACAAACACCTATCTGTCTGATCGAGCACAAAATGTGATTCATCCGAAAAAGGCCACCTATCAGCACTGACAGAACGTCCAGTTGCGATTTTGGTGTGCGAATTGGAGCCTTTGTCACCGAAGAACAGCAGCAGCATCAAGGGTGCATGAACGAGGCACATGTTGCGGAAGCCGGCTTTTGTGGCCGAGCGGTTCTAGGCGCATCAGTCCGGAAATGCGCTGCTGCTACAATCGCAGGTTCTAATCCTGCCTCGGGCATGGATGTATGTGATGTCCTTAGATTAGTTAGGTTTAAGTAGTTCTAAGTCTAGGGGACTGATGACCTCAGATGTTATGTCCCATAATGCTCTGAGCCATTTGAACCATGTTGAGGAGGGTTCGTTGAACGTTCATGCAGCAGACACTTCTGGCAGACCCTTGCTTCATATGGATGGTCAGTTGCTCAACATCTGCACGTCTATTCGCCCATACACATGTCCACAGCTCTCCTTCACTCCTGTCGTCTATGTCCCCTGGTGCACCACTGTTACCTCGGCGCCAATTTTGGATAGCTAGATTTTGCCATGCACGGTATACTTTAACCACGGCAGCACGTGAACAGTTTACATACATAGGCATTTCAGAAATGCTTCCAACCTAGGCCTGAAAGCCAATGATAATGCCCTTGTGGTCGTCAGATAAATCGAACCACTTCTACATTACGAGAATGACTTCACTGTTTTCCACGTTCGCCGATGTGTCTGGTATACCCTCTAATGCTAGTGCGTGTTGATGTCGAACATAGGCGGAGGCCACATTAACGTTGCCACCTTAATGTGACTGGACTGTGTATAAAGTCTAACATAAAATATTTAATAACGTAAGTACTCAATATATTTAAATATTTAAGTTCTAGTACGTGCAAGAGAAAACGGAACGGCATGCTTTCAGGTGTGGTATTTCACGATGCCAGCTGTCAAACAGCTGGTTTGTTGTGTCAAGTCAATTATTTTTCCTTGACAGAATAAAAACAGGGTTTTTATTGCATTAATTCTCTTTCAGTTAATTTGTCATCAGTTACATGCATTTTGAGCGGTAGACAGTCGGAAGCAACTGTGCACAAGAAAAAACAGCAATGAGAGGCATTAGAAAAGCCTACAAGCGCACCGCCAACTGCTGGAGGCACGTATCGTTTCCGTTCTATGACGGTTTAAATGTGTAACACGTCCACGTCTTCTGAAGGAAAGAGAAAAGCCTCAGAATTACTTATCCTGACAAGCAAGTGTAGGCTACTACGCTAGACGGTCACTTAGCGTGACTTAACGTCTGCCTTGCTGTGAGACCTACACATTGCCTGTGCGTCTCCGGTACAGGTCCGGTACACGTTTTCGGAATACACAGACACGCTCCCTGTGTATAGCGAAGCTCGAGGTAACGGAAGAGCTGCTAGTCGGCAGTATTACGAACGATTTCCGCAACATAGCGCGCCATCCCACAAACTTTTTGCCCAAGTTAACGCAGCGGCTCCGAGGAACAGGTACCTTCACAGTGAAGAGGCAGGACTGTGGCGCGCTCCACGGCAACGCTGGATGCTTGGATGTGTAGATGTTCTGCATCGCTTTGAAGGGAATCTGTCAACGAGTATCTAAAAACTGCGCTTACAATGGGTGTTAGTTATGAAACTTTCTGGCAGATTAAAACCGGGTGCCGGACCGAGACTCGAACTCGTGACCTTTGCCTTTCGCGGGCAAGTGGTCTACCGACTGAGCTACCCAAGCACGATGCACGCCGCGTCCTCACAGCTTTACTTCTGCCAGTACATCGTCTCCTACCTTCCAAACTTAACAGAAGACGAGGTACTGGCAGAAGTAAAGCGGTGAGGACGGGTCGGGAGTCGTGCTTGGGTAGCTCAATCAGCGACAGAGGGCGTGATCGCTGAGCGTTGTTGGCGCTGGTGCGCGAAGCAACAATTTTGGGAGGACGGCTCGGTCAGTATATGGCGACAGGACGGAAGCGGCGGAGAGTCAACTGATGCCTGCCGATTAAGGACTGCGATGAGTGTGGCTGTTTGCGAGCATGTGGGGAGGACGGAATGCTCGCTTGCTTAGCGTTGTTCTCCATGACCAGCTGTTGTTTGTTGGGCCTAGCACTCGAGTGTAACAGGAAACTGCATTGGTGTGGTTCTCGTCACCTGGCTAAGGCCGAAATTTTCATACACATTTATTATATATCGTGATCATTACCATATTATGTGGTTGGTACTTGTAGCAAACATTTTGTGATTTGAAATACTTCAGAGAATATCATCATGTGCCAGGTGTCTACTGTGAATAATTCTTAATTTTTTTCATAGCGTATGGCACGGTATCCACTATCATCGACCATTTTATGAAAGTTCTGTCCAAATTATTATTACATTAGAGTTTGTTAAAAATGGAGCGTTTAAATTGCAAATTTCCTAATTCTACTAATATTGCTTGCGATTAACCCATCTATTTCTTGATATTGCCATATTTGTGTATTAAGTTGTGTATCTTCTCGAGACTGACTAAATTGATTTTGGAACACGTGGAGGGGAATATTTAAATGAAAATATCTAGATAACACAACCGTCGTGAAATTGCAAACTTGACAGTGTTTACTCATGTCACCAGTCGTTAATGTTATTTCTGTCTTGTAGCTTACTTAACTGATATAAAATAATTTAGAAATTCTATGTATTTGTCAGGAAAGGTGAACTGTTGTCGCATGACATTGACATTTGTGTAGGGTTTACGTAAGCTAAAGTGAAATCAGGAGGTAAAAGAAAAAAAAGAACTGATTATCATTGCCACATTTTTTGTTAGCAGGCAGTAGGGAATTATTGCACCCTTTCCAAATTGTATTTTTTTAAGGTTTGATTTACATGCAGTACAGATAACAAGTTCAATATTTTTCTGGTGTAATTGTTAATATTTGTACATGTTGCACTATTGTACGATATAATATACCTTTTACTAACAGTACATTTATGTAATGTTTCGGAGGGGGGCTGCATGTTCTTCTAGAGAATGCTTTAAATTTTTTTTGCTAAAATTTCCATTTAAACTGTTAATTGTATTAAGTTGGATGTATAACCAATTATTGTGAGATAATAAATTTGTGTCAACACGGCTTAGACCAAATAAATGTGCCTACACCCTCCCCATCCTGGCTCTGCTACCGGCTGTACATCACATACTTCTTGTGTGGTTGTATGCGAAGTTTAATTTACTTGACTTATGTAGAGACAGAAGAAGATCTGCTGTCGTAAGTTCTGGCCACTACACTGGAAATTGGCATCGAGCTGCTGTTGTAATGCATCAGTACTGTTCTTAACGTACAGTATGCTGGGTTCTTTTTTGTTTGGGGGTAATATAAACACGTAATGTATAAGGATTAATACAAACAGATGTGCTTAGGTGATAAATTGATATTTCGCTATGTTTCCTTTCTAATTGTTACTTAGTAATTGTACTGCCTCGTGCCTAATTCAATTCTTCAAACAGAAGTGGATGAGTTAAATATCTGAAATGCAACCATTGTAGAACGGAAACGATACGTTTGCAAAACCGGGGTCCTATTCAAAATATTGTGTACGCACTCCCCTCTACAAGTCCTAGAAGTTTGCACCTTGTATACGAGTATTCGGCAGACATTCAGAATCGGATTTCAAGGATGAAATCTACTCACTGGAAAAACCTAGGACTAAGTTCGGGATCCTGAATGGGGATAATGTAAAAAAAAAGTTTATATTTGATCTAAAACTTTCAACCTATCACAGTCCCGCAGAGAACTTGTCACTTCGCTCTCACATACGTTGGCACTCTACAGAAACAATTGAACATTAATATCTATCGACCTTGGAGTCGACCGCACGTCATTGCCTAGCAAAAAACTAGAGAGCACCGTGTAAGCCTTGGCCTTGAAAGCGTCCTTGACTGCTGGCGCTAATGCCGGAAGCGTGTAACACCGAGGCTGCGGGAAGCGGCCGCGGCGTCTGACATGTGCAAAGAGCACATGAGCGGACAGTCGGTGGAGGGGGCAGCAATGTTCTGACATTTATTAAAGGCCGAGGCGTACAGGCAAGAGCGCTGAGCTGGTCCACTCAGCTTTCCTCGGCTAGGGCTGCGAGCTGAATTCTTACCAGCGTGGCATTGGATGGGCGTCATAGATACGTATCGTACACTATGTGATCAAAAGTATCCGGAAACCTGGCTGAAAATGACCTACAAGTTCATGGCTCCCTCCATCGGTAATGATGGAATTCAGTATGGTGGTGGAACACCCTTCGCCTTGATGATAGCTTCCACTCTCGCAGGCATACGTTCAATCAGGTGCTCGAAGGTTTCTTGGGGAATGGCAGCCCATTCTTCACGGAGTGCTGCACTGAGGAGAGGTATCAATGTCGGTCGGTGAGGCCTGGTACGAAATCTGTGTTCCAAAATATCCCAAAGGTGTTATATAGGTTTCAGGTCAGGACTCTGTGCAGGCCAGTCCATTACACGGGAGTTATTGTCGTGTAACCACAGGCCGTGCATTATGAACAGGTGCTCGATCGTGTTGAAAGATGCAATTGCCATCCTCGAATTGCTCTTCGACAGAGGGAATCAAGAAGGTGCTTAAAACATTAATGTAGGCCTGTGCTGTGATAGTGTCACGCAAAACAACAAGGTGTGCAAGGCCCCCCCCCCCCCCCATGAAAAACACGACCACACCATAACACCACAGCCTTCGAATTGTACTGTTGGCACCACACACGCTGGCAGATGATATGCACCGGGCATTCGCCATACCCACACCCTGCTATCGGATCGCCACAGTGTGTACTGCAATTCTTCGCTCCACACAACGTTTTTCCACTGTTCAATCGTTCAACGTTT
Source organism: Schistocerca gregaria (assembly GCF_023897955.1). Lineage (NCBI taxonomy): Eukaryota > Metazoa > Arthropoda > Insecta > Orthoptera > Acrididae > Schistocerca > Schistocerca gregaria. The sequence continues at coordinate 316,949,271 of NC_064927.1, forward strand.
AGGCTCCTTCAACCAAGCGAGGCGTTGGCATTTACCAGCGTGATGTGTGGCTTATGAGCAACCGCTCGACTATGAGATCAAAGTTTTCTCACCTCCCGCATAGCTGTCATAGCAGTTGCAGTGTATCCTGGTGCACTTTGGAATTCCTGTGTGATAGTCTGGATAGATGTCTGCCTATTACACATCACGACCCTCTTCAACTGTCGGCGATCTCTGTCAGTCATTTTCAGGCAAATACCGGGATGGTTCCTGTGAAAGGGCACGACCGATTTCCTTCCCCATCCTTCCTTAACCCGAGATTGTGCTCCGTCTCTAATGACCTCGTTGTCGACGGGACGTTAAACACTAACCTCCTCCTCTGTCAGTCAACAGACGAGGTCGGCCTGCACGCTTTTGTGCTGTGCGTGCCCCTTCACGTTTCCACTTCACTGTCACATCGGAAACAGTGGATCTAAGGATGTTTAGGACTGTCGAAATCTCGCTTAGAGACGTATGGCACAAGTGACACACAATCACCTGACCACGTTCGAAGTCTGTTACTTCCGCGGAGCGCCTCATTCTGCTCTCTCACGATGTCTAATGAATACCGAGGTCGCTGATATGGAGTACCTGGCAAGGTGGCAGCATAATGCACCTAATATGAAAAACATATGTTTTGGGGGGCGTCCGGATACTTTTGGTCGCATAGTGTATAAGTTAGAGGAACTGAATTCGTGGCAAGGTATGTAGAATAATGTGTAAGATACATGCTGCGTTTCTTGGTTGGTGCATCACAAGAAAACACTGGTATTTCACTGTCGCTGTTTAAACACGCACGTTTGTCAAGGGCAACCTGTGGAGGTGCTATAACGCTTTCCAGGTGTTCACAATGCAGTAGTTCACTACCAAAAGCCACAGTGAGCGTATTATAATATGATTATCATCTTCATAGCAAAGAATTTGCTATTTGGGTTGTGGATAAGGGCGCAGCGTTTTTCCGTAAGTTTAATAAGCACAACAGATACAAAAAACAGAGATTTTAGTCAGCGACAATATTTTCTCCTTCATAATTTACAACAGTTTCCCAACAACGAAGTAACTTTTCGAATTCGAGCCAGTAGAAATCACGTGGTTTCGAGGCGAAGAACTGGTCGACCCATGTTCGGAACGCATTTTCACCCGGAATGGAAGTTCCTTGATGGTTGCTCGAGAGAGACCAAGATCGGATGAATAAAGTGGGTGCGGAATAACTTCAAAAAGGAACTCCTGTATAGCGTTTCTTTGTTCCACCAGAACGCGGGAATGCGGACAGGTGTTAGGGCTGTAGCACCACTTCACGCAGTCTTCCTGGTCGTTGTTCTCGGACTGCGTCTGCAAGGCGTCTCAGTTAACAGATTTCAGCAGTGATGGTAACACCAAGTGACAGCAATTCGTAGTGCACCAAGCCGTCGCTATTCCACCAGATGCATAACATTATCTTTCGGGGACGCTCACACGTCCTTGTATGGGAGTTGATGCTTTATTTGGGCTCCGTTTCCTTACGTTAGCAAGAAAACACCATTTCTCGCTACCAGTAACGAAGCGGGATAGGAATGGTTGGTGTTGTTAACGAGTCAATAGATGACGGGCAAGAAGAGATGCAAGAACGGTCACCCGCAGATTTTTGTGATTTTGCCTTAGGGCATGCGGTAGCCTTACAACTGGCTTCTGAACCGTCCCCACTGCATAGAAATGCATAGAAATGTCGCACGATGGTGGAATGATGACAGTTCATCACATTTGCCAGTTCTTAATGCGGTTAAACAATCTTCATCAAAACCCGAAAGACTTTTTGAACGTGGAAATATAAACAGTCCTCCTTAACGCAAGAAAAATAGTTTCTTGTCGTGGTGTGTGAGGTGATAGTATCCCCATACACGGGGCAAATGTTTCTGGCTGCGTTCGCTGCCGTCACTCCTCTACTGATCTCGGAATTGTTCCGATTTCTCCACGTGGCACTTGATTTCCTAGCGTTCACACACCTCTACACGCTATCTCCAAATGAAAAATGACAGTGGAAAATGGAAATGAGCGTTTGGCGTTGTATTACATTCGCCGCCAGACTGGGCGACCTGCTTGCCGGATGGGGATGAAATAATGATGAGGACAGCACAACACCCAGTCCCTGAGCGGAGAAAATCCCCGGCCCAGCCGGGAATCGAACCCGCGCCCGTAGGACGGCAATCCGCCAGGCTGACCTCTTTTTCCCATCATTTTTTTTAAAATCTCATTTTGTCCGTTTTCGTTCATTGCAACTGCTCGGGGCGGACGTCGCAAGACTCCCGTTTTAGTCCGTCGTTGATCCATTAACTCAGTTTCTTTATTAAAGAGGGCAGCTTACCCTCTGACCGAATACCACCCAGCTATCGAGGTGGACAAAAACGACAATATGTAAACTCAAATAACAAGAGCGAACTAAAAATAAAAATGACCATCGATAAATAAACCAATAGTAACCGCGACAGCAACATGCAAAATAAAAACGAACTTATGTACCAACCTAATGCATCTTAGTGCAGTAAGTTGACTGTAGGTGACAGAGTAAAACCGAATGATGAAATATGAATAATGTAACTTGACCTACGGCTCGTAAAACTGCAAACGTACAAAATCTACAACACTTCTGGCATACGATACAGTACTGTATAAAACTATATAGATTCAGGGTCTGTCAAGTTTTGTGCAGTCCTTCGTAGCTTCGCTTCAACGTAATATCGTCGTTGTGAAAAACATACAAACATCCATCGTGCACAAATTCAGTTTTACAGGTAAATCAATTTGATGGCTGGAAAACTGATACATCTCCGTGATAAAAAAAAAATCATTCGGTTTTACCTATTCAAATTACTGTCTTTTCTTGTTGGTGTACAACGATATGGATCGAAGAAGGTACTTAATTTACCTGAGCATGAAACTGAGTTTTAGCATTCGTTCTTTACTTTGCCAGCCGTAATTAAAATCTCTCGTTCTCTACCGATTAATTCATAGCTAACACTTACTTTAATTCTCCCCGATTCCGTCTCACCTGCCTTCATAGCTAGACTGAACGACGTGGCCCAGAGGTTAAGACAATGGGCTCGCATTGCCGGCAAGTGTGGTTAACATCTCCGTTGTTGTGGCCAGATTTAGGCTTTGCATGGTTTTTCTTATATTGATGTAGGCCAATGCCGGGATGGTATCTCTGAAAAGGATGCGACGGATTTTCTCCCCCGTCCCTCTCCTTTTGCCAACGTGTGATGTGTGTCAAACGATCTCGTCGCCAACGGGACGTTAAAGCCGAGTCTTCCAACTTTGCTTTCTGTGGCCAAAGTGTCTCACGTGTACAACTGGTGCTGGAAAAGATTTTCATTACTAGTATTTGATTAGCGTCATGGCGCCACTTCCCTGATCCCTAAATATTACACCAACCTCCTTACTTAAATTCTTTTCAGCAGTGTCTTACGGACTGATCGCATGTGGCACGTGGGACGGTGGTTCATCTGTCGGATGGAGACGTTAAGTTATGACGCCTGTTGACGCTGTCATGCAGGTGCCGATACCCTGACCCAACATCTTGCTCTTCTCTTCCGTACTCTTCGAAACACACAGGACAAAAGTTGAGAATGAAATTTTCACTCTGCAGCGGAGTGTGCGCTGATTTGAAACGTCCTGGCAGATTAAAACTGTGTGCCGGATCGGGACTCGAACACGGAACTTTTGCCTTCCGCGGGCAAGTGCTCTACCAACTGAGGTACCCAAGCATGACTCACGACCCGTCCTCACAATTTTACTTCCACCAGTACCTCGTCTCCTACCTTCCAAACTTCACAAAAGTTCTCCTGCGAAACTTACAGAACTAGCGCTACTGGAAGAAAGGATATTGCGGAGACGTGGCTCAGCCACATCCTAGGGGATGTTTCCAGAATGAAAGGCAAAGGTCCCGAGTCCGAGTCTCGGTCCGGCACATAGTTTTAATCTGCCCGTAAGTTTCAGATCAGCGCACACTCCGCTGCAAAGGGAAAATTTCATTCTGGAAACATCGCCCAGGCTGTGGCTAAGCCATGTCTCCGCAATATCCTTTCTTGCAGTAGTGCTAGTCCTGCAAGTTTTGCAGGAGAACTTTGTTTGGAAGGTAGGAGACGAGGTACTGGCAGAAGTAAAGCTGTGAGGACGGCTCATGAGTCGTGCTTGGGTAGCTCACTTGGTAGAGAACTTGCCTGCGGAAGGCAAAGGTCCCGAGTTCGAGGCTCAGTCCGGCACACAGTTTAAATCTTCCAGGAAGTTTCAGGACAAGAGTTAGTCACCGCCTGTAGACACCACGCTAATACCACCTAACGGATAATATCCTTGTTACTGAACTCACCGGTGAGGAAGACAGTCTGAAAGTTTTCGAGTATACCATATCCAGCTGCTCATTGACAATTAATCCAGTAGAGCAACGAATTGCGGTGTTTACTGTTACGTTCCACGCGCTATTGCAAATAGTGCCAGCTATTTTCCGTGGGATTAATTAAGATAAGCTGATTTATCTGGCAAATCGAGGTTCGAGACGGTACCTGAGTGTTCGTCAAACCAGGAACGTATGCGCGCAGTCTTATGAACACTGATGTTTATCTCGGAAGACAACAACGTCGGTAGGCTCTCGCAACGCTTCAATTGGGTGCAGCTTGGCCATGAACAGGTAGCATAAACTCCACGCTGTGCCAGATCTGAACTATTAGCTCAATGAGACGAAGCAATGCCCTGTGGAACGGATACGCAGAGGTGCCGATATTAGCGACAGACTTTTTATTTTTCAGTTAAAGCCTCTAAATGCAACCAGTTTATATCTCCACAATGCGATAGCTTGCATATTTCTTTCTGTTACTGTTACTTTTATTTAAACATAAGGACATAACACTATCTTCTTATGGACGTAAACGACCACTTCGTTTCGTCCAGGACACAAAATCTATAGCAAATAATTGTAGATACAGTTACATCACCTACATGCAATGCGATACAAAAAACACAACGCGTAGGCTACAAATGTTTGCACATTACGCTGTGCACAGTATTTCCATTCTGTAGGTTTGACTTCCAGGCTTATCTTCACAGAGCCGGTACGTCCACGTACGAGCAACGTTCGCTTTGGAAAAGGTATTCAAAGCTACCACCTTGCATTGGCAAACACTTCGCCGTTCCCTGGATCATACTTTGCTGGTCCCAAATCGACACACCTGTCTCCACTATTGCCGAAGAGACATGTATGCAAGGTATTAGGTCGTGTGCATCAGTGGGTGAAGTACTATAAACTAAGTGTAGCCACAAATAAAAATCAAGTATGGTAAATTCCGGGGAATATGGAGGTTAGAACATTGGACTCCCACGACCAATCAGTTTCTCTGAAAACAGTTTAAAGACTGTAGTTAGGCACATTCACTCAGTTTTGCGATGCACCATCACGCTAAAACGATAGCTGCCGCCGAACACCAACTGCAACGTTTTCTAATGCGTCAGGCAAAGTATAGCAAAGAAACGTACGATACAGGCACGCGCATAACTTGCCTGGCAATAGGTCAAGGCCAAAAGCACTCCCTTCACGATTCCAGTTCACAGGTATATGCCAAAGCGTGCCTAAAAGCCACATGCACGTATGGCATATGGGTCATGTTCCGACCAATAATAGCTGTTGTGGAAGTTGAACCTAGCTTCACGAGTGAAGCTAGATTCGTCAATTCGTATCACGTTATTTGTAAAATGTTTGTTACCTTCCACTTTGTGCAAAAGCCATTCACAAAACTGTATTCGACGAATGCGGTCTTTCCAGATGCTGGTGTTGAATTAATGTGTTATGATATGGACGCAGTGCTTCATTATGCAACACTATTATGCAGCAGTATTACGGGTACTTCGCAGAGGTGACTGGTGTACGGTTTCGAGAATCAAGTCCAACGTTTGTGATGAATCTGTAGTCCTTAACCGCGCGGGATTAGCCGAGCGGTCTGGGGCGCTGCAGTCATAGACTGTGCGGCTGGTCCCGACAGAGGTTCGAGTTATCCCTCGGGTATGGGTGTGTGTGTGTTTGTCCTTAGGATAATTTAGGTTAGGTAGTGTGTAAACTTAGGGACTGATGACCTTAGCAGTTAAGTCCCATAAGATTTCACACATTTGAACATTTGAACAACACACTTCACACTTACTGATCAGCCAGACGACCAATCTAATAGCCGGTATATCCGCCTTTGACATGGATAACACCGACGACACGCCTTGGCAAGGAAGCAATGAGGCTTTCGTACGTCGTTGGAATGAGTTGGCACCACATCTGCGCACATAGGTCATAATTCCCGATAATTCCTGGAAAGGGTTTTTTTTGGAGGGGGGGGGGGACTATGAGCTCTCACTGCACGTTCAGTCATATCCCAGATGTGTTCGACTAGGCTCAGATTTGGCGAGTTGGAGTGTCACACTTCCTCACTCTCCTGGCCTTGTAACATGGCCCATTATCTTGTTGAAAAATCCCACTGAGAAATATGATCGTCAAACAGGAGCGTATGTGGTCTGCATCCACTGTATGAAATTCCTTAGCCGCGGTAGTGCCTTGCATGATCTCCACTGGACTCATGGATGTCCATATGAAAGTTTCGCAGAGCACAATGGAGCCGCCGCCAGTTTTTCTCCGTGTCTCAGTACATCTGACAAGGGTAATGAATCGACGGAGCCCGCATCTCGTGGTCGTGCGGTAGCGTTCTCGCTTCCCACGCCCGGCTTCCCGGGATCGATTCCCGGCGGGGTCAGGGATTTTCTCTGCCTCGTGATGGCTGGGTGTTGTGTGATGTCCTTAGGTTAGTTAGGTTTAAGCAGTTCTAAGTTCTAGGGGACTGATGACCTAAGATATGAAATGTCGTGTGACGAGGGCCTCCCGTCGGGTAGACCGTTCGCCTGGTGCAAGTCTTTCGATTTGACGCCACTTCGGCGATGGGGATAAAGTGATGATGATTAGGACAACACAACACCCAGTCCCTGAGCGGAGAAAATCTCCGACCCGGCCAGGAATCTAACCCGGGTCCTTTGGATTGACAGTCTGTCGCGCTGACCACTCATTTACCGGGGGCGGACATGACCTAAGATGTTAAGTCCCATAGTGCTCAGAGCCATTTGAACCATTTGAATCGACGGAAGCGTGCTAACAGAAGCCGAAGACGGAAACAGATGCCAAAAGCCAATTTTAGCGGAAGTGGATGCGGAAGTGGAAGTAGGCCTACATATATTAAGAAAAAATTAACAATTCTTTATTAAACACTATTTCTTCATTATGTTAATATTCAAATCTTATCAGTGGAAGATTATACACTGAAGAGCCAAAGAAACTTGTAAGCCTGCCTAATATCGTGCAGCCCAACGAGCACACGTAACTGCTGCAACACGACGTGGCATGGACTCCACTAATGTCTGAAGTAGTGCTGGAGGTAATTGACACCCTGCATCCTGCTGGACTGTCCATAAATCCATAAGAGTAAGAGGGAGTGGAGATCTTTTCTGAACAGTATATTGCAAGGCATCCCAGATATGTTCAGTAGCGTTCATGTCTGTGTAGTTTGGTGACCAGCGGAAGTGTTTAGAATCTGAAGGGTGTTCCTGGAGCCACTCTATAGCAATTCTCGACATGTCGAGAGTCGCAGTGTGCTGCTGGAATTGCCCAACTCCTAGGAATGCACAATGGACATGAATGGACGCAGGTGATCAGACAGGATGCTTATGTACGTGTCACCTGTCAGTTTCGTATCTACACATATCACTCCAACTGCACATGCCCCACACCATTACAGAGTCTCCACCAGCTTGAATAGTCCCCTGCTGACAAGCAGGGTCCATGGATTAATGAGGTTGTCCCCATACTCGAACAAGTCCATCCGCTCGATACAAATTTGAAACGTGACTCGTTCGACCAAGCTACATGTTTGCAGTTATGAACAGTCCAATGTCATTATTGACGGGCCCAGAGGAGACGTAAAGCTTCGTGTCGTACAGTCATCAAGAGTACACAAGAAGGCCTACGGCTCCGAAAGCCCATATCGATCATGTTTCATTGAATGTTTCGCACGCTGAGACTTGCTGATTGCCCAGCATTGAAATCTACAGCTATTTGCGGAAGGGCTGCACTTATCGCGCTGAACGATTCTCTTCAGTCGTCGTTAGTCTGGCAGGATCTTTTTCCGGCCACAGCGATGTCGGACATTTGATGTTTTACGGGATTCCTGATATTCACGGTGAACTCGTGAAATGTTCGTACGGGAAAATCCCCACTTCATCGCTACCTCGGAGATGCTGTGTCCCATTGCTCATGCGCCGACTATAACACCGTGTTTAAACTCACGTAAGCCTTAACAACCTGCCATTGTATCAGCAGTAACCGATCTAACAACTGCGCGAGACACTTGTTGTCTTATATAGGCGTTCACGCCGCAGCGCCGTATTCTGTCTGTTTACATGTCTCTATATTTGAATACGCATGCCTGTGTCAGTTTCTTTGGCGCTTCACTGTATTTAACAAAAAGTAATTTCGCCACTCTTTCACCGCGTAATCTATTTTGACGTTCTTCGTATATGAGGTCAGCTCCATTGAACATTTGTTCACAGGCTACGCTACTGTGAGGAGCCGACAGGTACTGACGAGATAGTAGCAACCAATAGTGATACTTGTGTCCATTTGATTTCCACCACATTAACGGGTCATCTTTTAGAGGAAGTCTTCTTTCCTTTTTTCTTTTTTTTTTTTTTGCTCCGATAGGTTTCATTGTGTAGTACCAAAATCAGATTACCGTTTTCGTTAGTCATAGTCCGATGTTGTTGATCTTCGTCCATATTTACCATGAATTCTAACATCTGTAACGACATTTCTAGGTTAGATTCTGAGATTAAGCCACAACTTGATGGAGGCTGATTTTCAATTTCAGATCGACACCTTCTAGCGCTAGTAGGTACGCAGTCATCTTGATATGAGTCTGGATCTCTGACTTTCAGCATCATCAAATTAAGTATTTGGGACTCAACTTCCTGTGTGAGGATGCCATTAAAAATTTTTGACTTCTATCGCGAATCTAAATTCGTCACAATTGTGTACTTATCGTTTTTGGTCAGTCCTCCAAATCTCGTACTTTAATTCAATTCATCACGCAGTTTTCTTGTAAAATTTTGGAATTGTGCTGAGGTTTCAATTTTTGGTACTTCTTGCTGTAAAGTGATCACAAGAACTTGAATTAGCAGTATGATAAATCAAATGCTCGCTTGAGAAGTCGTTGGGTTCCTAATAATTTCTTCCAATGGTTTCATTATTTTTACAAATTTTTGAATATTTATCCACTGTTCAGTGGAGATCTTCGTGATTAGATTTGAATATAGGTACAAAATTAGCGAATCCTTAAGCTTTGAAAATCGATACATCATACAGAACGGGTTATTCCAGCTGGAAATAGAAGAAATTAAATTAACAGATAGGATTTTCATAAAGAAATCACTTAAGATATACAGTAAAATTAAAACGCAGCTATGTATATTTTACTACATTCACCGTATTGGGCAATCCTGAATGACGAATAAAGCAGGTTGGTGAAGTCGTTACTTTTGAATTTTGCCATCTTGATTTGTGCGACCAAAGAATGATTGAAATGGGTGGCAATTTTTTTCAGTTTATCTATAAGTTGAAGGAGCCACTCTGGGATTTCACAGCGGCTCGAATACAAAGTTATATCTGATTTAACACACAATTCACATCATCAAATCCAACTGCCTGGTGATTTATACCCCATTCTTGGAGTATCGTTCCAAATTTTGTCGATATTACGTCATCTGTATGGCGCTCAGTCATGACTTCACATTGCAAAATTATAGACATCTTCTAAAAATCCTTTGAAACACTATGAGAAGTCAAACTAAGTAATGAAGTTGCAGAATGTGGATCAAACCATAGGTCAGCTGGGAAAGATATTTTTTCAGATTTTTCAAGTAAATTTTTCATTTTTCTCGCCATCTTACTGTAAAAGTTACCGCACAAACACGAAGTAAACAAGTCGCTATCTTTCAACTTACACTTTCGAAGAGCGGTATTCATCACTCGTCAAAAGCCGGTACCCTGACAAAATTAAATGATAAGTTCTGGAGGGCAAACATTTCAGCATTCACACGATTCATTTGTTGAGATTTTAGGGCGAGGAATCCCAGTAATCATTTACTTGCAGACTTCGTTGCAGTGTAAGTAGTTGTTTAGCAACTTCCGCCAGAGTAAACGAAACCTATAACAACGACACATTAAAAATACTAAAGTACCCCAAGAAATTAAATGGGTAAAAAGTAATATAAAAATAAAATTCCAGGTTGTTAAGTAGAGCACACCAATAATTCGCAGCGTGTCCAGCTAAAGCGACAGTTGCAAAAGAAACGTTTCTTAACCAATTTATAAATCATTCTGCAGTTTCTCAGTAGGGTGTTAATTTATAAATATTGGGTTTACTTCTTCATATTGCAAACTAGGTTTCGGTAACTTATTTACTATCGTTAATGTTTTTTTTTAAACTGATGATGGTAGAGAAGTTACCGACACCTGGTATGCAACATAGAGAATAAAATACAATAAATAAAGTAACATTGTACTAAGTAAATGCAACGTGATTGGTATTGGTTCAAATTATAAACAGTTATGTGCGTAGCATCACTCTTCTGTTGATAAATGGAAGATAAAATTCTTAGAAACCTTCTCATATAGGGTGCGATAATTTTTTAAAAGTGCTCACCTCAGATTGGATAAAGATGTCAGGGACATAAAACCAGCTTGAATTTCATGCAGTGCTGCCAACATACATTCATGTGCACCTCATGTGCTACTTTGGTGACCTTATTCCGTGCCACAGACTGTTATATGCTGATATTGTTAAGTGTTGGTGGCAACGAGAAAAGGCACATTATCTATCGACTTGCACCAACGCAAACAGACCAGAACTAAGGGTGGGGTGCGGTCTTTAAAATGTAACTATATTGTGCATCATTCAGATGAAAGAGCTTTGCACCAGCAGTGGACAGAGCTCACCATGTAACAGTCGAGCTATATTATTAGTACCGACTGCATTGTTATAACAATGCTGACTAAACTTTTGTTTTCTCGCCTCCGCTAGAAGTTTGATTCTTTCAGCTAACTTCACATAATCTGCAAATTTGTGGACATGTAGAGATTTAAGATGACTCGTGCGACCGTTTCGTGAATATACTTTGTCACAGATTTTGCATTTGACATTCGAGTAATTAATCTCCGCGAAGTGGTTCCAAATAAGACTTGTTTTTGGTTTCTTCATTACACTGTTAACTAACGTTACACAACAAAACTGTTGACTAAAACACACTGTACAACATAGTAATGTTATGCAGCAACACAAAGTAACTGACGAGCGTGTGAGCGTTATACAAGGTTAAAGCAATTACAGCCCTCGGTCATAAAATTTTAAATCTTTTGAACAGGTTTCAACACTTCAATGAGTGTCTTCATCAGAAATTAAATATTCAAATTGGCCTATAACATAAGTACAAAATTATGGGAAAACTTTTTATATAAAGGTTTAAGTACTGACTAACGGTACAAGTAAGAAACAGTACTTACTTATCACGTATAAGATAAATATCAACCGATAGCTTTAGTCACAAAAATTTAAAAAAGAATACATATACGGTGAGCAACTATGGGTTGCTCATACATATAAAGTCACAGGTAGCAATAGTCTAAGCAGTCCGCAGCTCGTGGTCGTGCGGTAGCGTTCTCGCTTCCCACGCCCGGGTTCGGTTCCCGACGGGGTCAGGGATTTTCTCTGCCTTGTGATGACTGGGTGTTGTGTGCTGTCGTTAGGTTAGTTAGGTTTAAGTAGTTCTATGGGACTGATAACCATAGATTTTAAGTCCCATAGTGCTAAGAGTTATTTGCACCATTTTGAATAGTCTTAGCAACTGCGGGCAGGTGAACATTACACCAAGAGTGCCATCTAGTAGCTGTAAATATAAGTAGTCTCCTTAACATTTAAAATATAGACAGTTGAAAGTTAAGATGAGAAGTAAGTACATGAACTAACAGGTGAAGTTTTATTTGACAGCAGCAGAAATGGGGTAACTTTTTGTTTATGTAAAATCTTAGAAGCGCAGTTAGAAGACCGAAAACTGATTAACAGTACGGAAAGAAACAGTACTTACGTGTCACGTATAAAATAAATATCAAGCGATAAAGCTTTAGTCACAATTTTGAAAGCAGAATGCGTGGAAAGCAAGCCACTACGGGCTGCTCGCATATGTCGAGCTACAGGTAGCTTCAGACTGAGGCGCCCGCGTTAACAACCGCGGGCAGGTGAACATTGCACCAAGAGTGCCATCTAGTAGCCACAAGTACAAACTGACTACTTAACATTCACGTAAAGACAGACGAATATTATGATGAACATTATTCACTACATGACGTAAAAGGCAATATTTTGTTTGGCAGCTGCAGATGAGGTAAAATCTCAGACAAAATTGTTAAGGCTTTCGTGGCCACTTGTTGACAAATTGCCTATTGGCTTCTGTCTCGGGTTCTTCGGCCGACGTTCATCTACTGATTTTTCTGACGTTTCGCCAGCACGGGTGGCTGGCATTGCCAAAGCTTCACCCTCCATTGCCGGTGGTGAACTGGAGCCGAGCTCGCGGCCGCAGACTATATGTAGATGGTGCGCCAACGTCCGAGGGCTTCTCCGCGGCCATTTCCGTTGCGGCTCTCCTCTTGCTACCTGCGACGCTCGTTCGCTGCAGTGCGCGAACCCAGGATCCGTTGACCTTAATGCTTTCCTCTTTCTTGTTCAAACTGTTCGCGTGATTTTGTATTTCTACAGCTTCTCTGAACAAGCGCTTGTGATAGTGCTTCTCTACAGCCAGAACTTCCGTGTCGGCGAATTTTATTACGTGGTCGGTCTCATTCAGTGCGTGCTCTGCCACGGCCGATTTCTCCACCTGCCCCAACCTGCAATGTCGCTTATGCTCTTTGATCCTGGTGTTAATGGATCGCCCAGTCATTCCGACATAAATTTTCCCGAATGTGCACGGTATAGGTATATTCCCGACATTGCAAATGGGTCTCTTTTCTCCTTCGCCGATCTAAGACACTCTTTGATTTTCCTTGTAGGTTTGAAAATCGTCTTTACGCCCTGTTTGCGCAATATACGGCCGATTCTGTCCGTCACTCTGGGAATGTATGGCAGAAACGCCGTACCCAACATTTCTTTTCCTGGTTCCTTACTTCGCCGAGTGTTTGGCTCTGTTACATTTCTAATATAATTTGTGGAGTACCCATTTCTACTCAGGACAGTTTCCAGGTGTTGCATTTCTAGTTTGAGGTGTTGGGGCTCACATATTCGTCCTGCTTTCGATACGAGCGTACTAATCATGCCTCTTTTCTGGCTCGGGTGGTGGTTTGACAGTCTGTGCATACAACACCGAGAGACTGGGCAAGAACGGATGAGGAACTTCTGGACATTTTCTATCAACTAAGTAGCAGAATGCATCGAGACGACTGGGACAAGATCGACAGCATCACTCACAGGAGCATGCAGAACGAACTCGAGCGCTGCACCGAGCTGCAGAAGAAAAAGTTTGAAAGATGTCGGAAGCAGACCGACAAGGCGATTCCCGACATGTCACACACAGTGGTCAACCTCACTCAACGACAATTGACCGAAGAGGAAGTGTCTGTTCTTCAAAAAGGAGGGAATTTCGCTATCGTCCCGAGAACTATACCTATAGAGGACATCATTGCCAACACCGAAGCAGCCATTCGGACCCTTCCTTGTGAGCCGGCCGCGGTGGTCCAGCGGTTCTAGGCGCTCAGTCCGGAACCGAGCGACTGCTACGGTCGCAGGTTCGAATCTTGCCTCGGGCATGGATGTGTGTGATGTCCTTAGGTTAGTTAGGTTTAAGTAGTTCTAAGTTCTAGGGGATTGATGACCACAGCTGTTAAGTCCCATAGTGCTCAGAGCCATTTTAACTATTTGAACCTTCCTTGTGAGAAGGGCAGAGGAAATACGCACGGAAACAGCCAGGATACTGCGCCGAGCAAAACCACCAGCTTGCAACCTGAACAAAGAAGAGGTACAAGCCATTAACAATCTCAAAGCCGACGAGAGTATATTGGTACTGCCTGCCGATAAGGCGAATGCGACCGTCGTAATGAAGACCGAAGATTATGAGCAAAAGATCCGAGACCCATTAGATCCGACGACGTACCGAAAACTAAGCGCAGATGCGACGCAGCGTATCACACGGAATACGAATCGATTAATCAAAGCGTCTTCTCTGCCGACGGACATACAGAGAAACCTGCGTAAGACAGAAGCCCTACCACCTCGGCTGATTACCCAAGATCCATAAGAACAACGTTCCACTGAGACCGATCGTTAGCGCTCCTGGATCACCGACATATAAACTGCAAAACGCTTTGCCTCTCTGCTCCAGCCACACGTGGGGAGGACCGACACGACACATACATTAAGGACTCAGGACATTACATTGAGAAGCTGAAGAAACTGAAACTTGCACCAAACGACATCCTGGTCAGCTTTGATGTTGTTTCGTTATTTACGAAACTGCCACTCAGTGACGCTCTGGAGCACATCGGTTCCATTTTCTCGCAAGACATCAGAAAGCTCTTCCATGCATGTCTCACCACGAGCTATTTCACGTGGAATGGCGATTTCTACAATCAGCTGGAAGGTGTCGCCATGGGTAGTTCTCTTAGTCCAGTGGTGGCCAACTTCTTCATGGAACAATTCGAAGCACAGGCACTGGACTCGGCGACTTTCAAACCTAAGGTGTGGTACAGGTACGTCGATGATACTTTCGTTGTATGGAGCCATGGTGAAGAACAGCTCGGTGACTTCCTAAGACACTTGAACAGCCTCCATGCCAACATAAAATTTACCATGGAAGTAGAAAAGGACAAGAAACTGCCATTTCTAGATGTGCTGGTCACAAGGGACGGCGAAAACCTGAGACACAGCGTGTATCGAAAACCGACACACACGGGCCGATACCTGCACAAACTGTCAAACCACCACCAGAAACAGCCAGAAAAGAGGCATGGGTACTCCACAAATTATATTGGAAGTGTAACAGAGCCAAACACTCGGCGAAGTAAGGAACCAGAAAAAGAAATGTTGTGTACGGCGTTTCTGCCATACATTCCCAGAGTGACGGACAGAATCGGCCGTATATTGCGCAAACATGGCGTAAAGACGATTTTCAAACCTACAAGGAAGATCAAAGAGTGTCTTAGATCGGCGAAGGAGAAAAGAGACCCATTTGCAATGTCGGGAATATACCGTATACCGTGCACATGCGGGAAAGTTTATGTCGGAATGACTGGGCGATCCATTAACACCAGGATCAAAGAGCATAAGCGACATTGCAGGTTGGGGCAGGTGGAGAAATCGGCCGTGGCAGAGCACGCACTGAATGAGACCGACCACGTAATAAAATTCGCCGACACGGAAGTTCTGGCTGTAGAGAAGCACTATCACACGCGCTTGTTCAGAGAAACTGTAGAAATACAAAATCACGCGAACAGTTTGAACAAGAAAGAGGAAAGCCTCAGGGTCAACGGATCCTGGCTTCCCGTACTGCAGCGAACGAGCGTCGCAGGTAGCAAGAGGAGAGCCGCAACGGAAATGGCCGCGGAGAAGCCCTCGGACGTTGGCGCACCATCTACATATAGTCTGCGGCCGCGAGCTCGGCTCCAGTTCACCACCGGCAATGGAGGGTGAAGCTTTGATAATGCCAGCCACCCGTGCTGGCGAAACGTCAGAAAAATCAGTAGATGAACGTCGGCCGAAGAACCCGAGACAGAAGCCAACAGGTAGTTTGTCAAAATCTAAGACCTTAGAAAAAAAATCCAAGGTTTTAGAAATATATTCAGGACTGAAGGTAATGACTAAGGAGCAACCTTTGTCAGACTTAGTTATTAAATCATCATCTTCTTTAAGTTTATTGTCACTGGATTTAACCAACTTCCTATCGTTCTGCATAACGTTATGAAGAGAGGCTGTGTTTTTACTGAGAATGTTAGCTACATCATAAACAATTCTAACGTGTCATGAACGAGAATAATACTTCGGAACTGCATGAGGATCCGACTCCAGAATTACAAAATGAAGTCAGGTCAGCTATCAACAACTCAAAATTTCTAATCAAACCTTTTCAGAAGAAAATGCTTATCAATATTAACCCTCAGCCCTAAATTTCAGTATCAATTTAGAATTCACAGACCCAATCATCCGATACGACTGATTTCTAATAGTGTGAATAGCACGCACCATTATTTAGCCAAATTTCTGAATTAAACTCTGAAAAAAATCATTCTTCTTCGAGAACAATTATTCCATCCCCAATAGTCAAGTCTCACTCCATAAAATAAAAGATTTAGAATGCGGTTCAGATACCAAACGTTAGTCCATAAAATAAAATATTTAAAATGCCGTTCAGATACCAAGTTGTTTTCATTAGACATCAAAAACCTTTATACTAACTTTCCCGTATAAGAAATGCTGACAATCGTAGAAAAAAATAGGTCATTCCAAGAAAGTTCTTTCAGATGAACAAACCACTGACTTCGTGAATCTCATCATAGTCGTAGTCACATACAACTATTTTGAATTTAATTAACAATTTTACCGGAAGTCCGACGGTCTCCCAATGGGAAATCCGTTTGCTGGTATTCTTGAGGATATTTTCATTAATTCTCTTGAACAAAAGTTTTTCAACTGTTTTACAGCTACAGCACTAGGCATTCTCTCATATATCAGATACGTTGATGATATTTTAGTTATTTACAATGGACCTGCTGATGGCATTGACCGTATTTTCAATCTCTTTAATGAACTTCATGAGAAAATATCTTTCACTACCGAACTCGAAAACGAGGCGCGCCAGTTAAACTTTCTTGACTTGAAGTTTGCAGTAGAAGAAAATAAAATCTCATTCAATGTTTTTCGTAAAGAAACATACTCTGATCAGATCGTATGTGTGTCTTCCATGCACCCACAATCCCATAAAACCGCTTTTTTCCACTCTGCTACTCATAGAGCTACTTCTATTCCGTTCTCGAAAGAAAAATTCAATGAAGAAATTAATTTACTCACACGATAGCAGTTAATAACGAATATGAAGCTGGCATAGTGGATAACATCCTTAAAAAGAAAACTGTTAAAAGAGTTACTACGCTCGGCATCTCTATCATTGAATCTAACCCAAAAAAACATTTTTCCGTTCCTTCGTTGGGGCCCATTTCTCATCAGGTTCAATGCCTTCTTCGTAATAAATACAACTTTAACGTTACCTTTCCACCAGTAGCGATTAAAAAAAAAAAAAAAAAAAAAAAAAAAAAAAAAAAAAAAAAAAAAAAACAACTTCATTCATAATTTAAAATCGACTCGTTCCGATTTAGAAAATTCTGGCGTCTATAAGATTTTCTGCGACACCTGCTCTTCTTACTACATATGGCAAACGGGACGTACTTTTACAACCAAATACAAAGAACATCTTTTAAGAAAATATGGCACTAATTCCCAAAATCCGTCTTTTGCCGACGACCTTCTGATTACAGTTCACGTGGCTAAAGCTGTTCACGATATGAACATTTTGCACACCGAGAAGAAAGTGCGTAGATTAAAAATTCTCGATGAATTAAAAATTTTTAAACATCGTTCTGGAAATGATAGCCTCATTCTCAATGAGCATCTACAATTACGTGACAAAAACATCTTCAGCGGTATAAAGCCGTTACTTGATATTTGGTTTCGGATTTCCTCGTACAGTTACCGAAATGTTTTTTTCCATCTAAGTCAACTCACAATTTTTCGTTTATTAAATGGTTCGTATTAGCTGTATTTCATGTTATATTGTTTTTCTACAGGCAGTGTCATTCAGCCTTCTTTGTATTTTCTATAATGGTTGTTTCATCCTTTAAACTGTACTTTTCAGCTGTGATGTAGACAAAATGCTGCCTTATCTGCTGCTGCCAGACAAAATATTGCCTTTTACGTCATGAACTGAATAATGTTCATCTTAATATTCGTCTGTCTTTACGTGAATATTAAGTAGTCAGTTTGTACTTGCTGCTACTAGATGGCACTCTTGGTGCAATGTTCACCTGCCCGCGGTTGTTAACGCGTGCGCCTCAGTCTGAAGCTACCTGTAGCTCGACATATGCGAGCAGCCCGTAGTGGCTTGCTATCCACGCATTCTGCTTTCAAAATTGTAGCAAAAGCTTTATCACTTACCATTTATTTTATACGTGACACATAAGTACTGTTTCTTTCTGTACTGTTAATCAATTTTCGGTCTTCAAACTGTACTTTTAAGATTTTACATAAACAAAAAGTTACCTCATGTCTGCAGCTGTAAAATAAAACTTTACCTGTTAGTTCATGTACTTACTGCTCATCTTAACTTTCATCTGTCTATATTTTAAGTGTTAAGTAGACTACTTATATTTACGGCTACTAGATGGCACTCTTGGTGTAATGTTCACCTGCCCGCAGTTGCTAAGACTGTTGCTACCTGTGACTTTACATACATGAGCAGCCCATAGCTGCTAGCCTTCCATGTATTCTTTTTTTAAATTTTTGTGACTAAAGCCTTATCGCTTGATATTTATCTTATACGTGACAAGTAAGTACTGTTTCTTACTTGTACCGTTGGTCAGTACTTCCACTTTTATATAAAAAAATTTCCCACAATTTTGTTCTTATGTTATAGGCCAATTTGAATATTTAATTTCTGATGAAGACACTCCTAGAAGTGTTGAAACATGGGAAAAAGACTTAAGATTTTGTGACTGGGATGTAATTGCTTTAACTTTAATTTGTGAACCGTCGCTGACTACGCTGCAATGTTTAAAACTTTTAAACGCTATACGTTCGCGGTGGTGGATAGAGATCACCGTGCAATAATCCAATGAAAGCAACAATCGCTACGGGCACGTGTCAGCTTCCCGTTGGGCCAATAATCGCGCGCATGGACAGTCTCGCCCTTGTTGAAAATTCAGTTGAACTTCCGATATAAAAATGCGAAACTGAATTCAGAAGCGGTTGTGAGAAAATACGCTGAACTTCCGCAGGTCTGTTGCATCACTAGTCAATGAGCTTTTTACTTGGAAAACGGCGGATTCGCGCCCTCCCATTGGGGATTAGTTGTAAGATAGGCCTGCGCTACGAGAATAAAACTTTATTTCCCTTGAACCAACTTACACCTAGATGCAGATTCGTCTACGAATGTTGTAAATGGGAATACGACATGGGTTGGACTCTAGCGTATCGCAAAGAGCGTAGGAAAACTGTTTCACATTGGTGTGTCCCCACACATTTATGTGAGCTGAAACAGAGAATTCAGAGGTCTTCCTCTTACACCATGCAAAAAGCAACTACTGCATTAAATTTCTAAATGGTAAAAGGAAAATTTGTCGTCTCTTTTCCTTTACGTGGCTGTGCACTTCTTAGAAGTAAAATACATACTGCTGGACAGCTGTCTCTACGTGCACTATTCTAAATTATATCATATGAGATACGTTCGCTGAACCAAACATTTGATTAAAATTATTTTGGTGACTATTGGTACGCAAAATAAATATTATTCTTAACGAAACGTCGTTTCATGCTGAACGTGAGCTCCTAATGACAGCGTTGCCAGCTACTTGCAGTACACGCTGTCGACTTAGTTGACATTACAATGCAATTTCGTATACACGTAAATGGAACAAACAGTTTGATAACAAAAATGAGCGGCTTGCTGTGTAGACAAGTAAAGAAGCAAATGTGTTGGCATTCTGACACAGCCTAGCATGAGAGCTGTGCTTCGCGGTGTTTGCACCGCTAAAGACGATTCCGGCCACTGTGCTCTCAAATTATAGGACATTTCTCGAATTTTCTTATGACAGGTTTCAACGTCAACAGGAACAAACTCTATATCGCTGTAGCTGCCTTCTCAAGAGATATGGAATTCAGTTATAAAAACAATATTATTCCATTTCAATTGTACTTGATTCAATATTTCCGTTGATACCAGCGATATATATATACGTGCTCCTCGACACTCTGCCGTAAACCGCGTTTTGATATGTGTAACCGTTCTCGAAATAAAAGGGCTGTTACATCTTACGTGACTCACCCTTGAAGTATAGACAGGGTGATTCCGTAAGAGCGTGCAAAAATGTAACAGGGCATAGAGAACGGTCCACTGAAGAATTTGAGGTAGAGAACTTGGGGTTGGAAAAGCCAGTTTTGTCTAGCATTACTGTTTTCCAGCTTGTTTATATTATCATGCGTACAGGTTTACAACTACCGTGCTGTTTATTTACATGCACATTCTTTATTTCCTGCAAGGAAACAGGGAGGACGAGCCTGGTTATTGGGAAGTCATGATGAAGGTTTTGTTTACTTTACTTGTCCATCAGGTGGCTCTGTTGTATCACATTTACATTGTCCCCTTGGCTGTTCGTGAGATGATGTGGGAACAATATGACGGTGCACCGCCTCTCTTCAGTGTGGATTTCCGCAACCATCTCAGCGCTGTATTTCCTGGTCTCTGGATTGGAAGAGGAGGTCGTATTCCATGCCTACGACGTCACATGATATGAATCCCCTTGATTATTTCCTATGGGGATATGTAAAGTCACTTGTGTATGAGTGGAGATGGAGATGGAATTAGTTGCCAGAATTGTAGCTGCCTGTGATGTAATTCGGAAAACACCAGGGGTAGTGTCAGAGTGCGTCAGAACCTTGTCATGCTCTCATTGAGATTGACGGCACATTTTTTAATGTGCAGTACAAATGGTACGTTAATTGTGTCAGTGACGCTATTTGCAATTAATCGTAACCTATGTAAACAAGAAAGTACACATTTGCGTGTGTGGGTTTTATTTTGTCAAGTTGCGCAATGGATTGATCCAACAAGTACCCTTTGCCTCCTGCAAGAAACAATTTCCGCCTCGCACTACTACAGAAGTCAGACAGACGCTTCTAATGTATCAACAAGAACTGCTTGAAAAACATTCAGCAACAAATATCTTCTGGAGTCGTCCACTGTAAGGAAAAAACACAAAAATATTCTATATACTCTTCGGTAACTAGTGGGGATACTTGGGTACGGGAATATTGCTCGTTAATGTAGGAAAAACATTAAACGAACGAAAAATATTATTTATTACAAAAAATTCTGAGAAATCAAATGAAACTTTTTTTTATAAAATAATAATAAATTTCCGGGTTCTTTTCGGAACAGTAGATGCCTCTTATGGATAGGAATGCTATTATTTTACGAAGTATGGACAGGTTCTTTTCTCCCTTTTCTTTAAGATGTTAGTTATTTGGCAGAATGGTTGAGAGCCACGCCTACACAACTTGAATAACTTTTCTAGGTATGGTAAAGGGTGTCGTGTGAGAAATGTAATGGAGTGTACTGTTATGGAGGACAGATGGGGCTGCATACGCTGTAGTGCACAATGCTGTGAGCTGCGACGACTGCTGCCTGCTTCGCTCGCTGCTGACAAATAACACAACTATCTCTTTCTATCCGGATTCACCTTCACCAATCAAACTCTCCCTACGCCTTGAGGAAGTCAAGGACTCCTACCCGCCCCTAGGCTAACTATTGGCGTGGTACACCGGTCAGATAACCAGTCCACCGCGATGCTACTCAATACGCGCTCACAGGCGTTTAACTAGTACTCTGTCCGTGTTCGCACCGCATAGTAAGTGTGCCGGCCAACACAGTGAACAACGCTTAATCGCGAGCGACTCAATATAGAGTGTCACTCCGATTCGCTAACAATAGAGGTGCTCTCTCATTGAAGCACTGAGATGAGACATTGTTCCTCGCTCTTTGCTTGCACGTACGAGCGCACTAGCTCTCGTTAAGTTTTCCTGCTCCAAGAGTGACAACAGAACGGCCCCTTTTTCTGGAAAAGTTGCAAGCGTATATCATTCGCTGTCATACCTCACTCCTCTGGCTGTTTGCGTCAGAAATATTCCGCCAATGAGCATTGCTCTTTTAAACGGGAGAATGACGTATCGTTTGAGTCGACCAATGCGGGAATCTGTAGCATCTCGGTTAGGCGTATACTGTCCTCCTGTGAGAACTCCGTAACTACACAGTTGGTCTGTGAAAAAATGCTTCTTCTGGACGCTTCCACACTATGTAGCAGAATTTGCTTTTAAGTCGAACACGGGGGTCGTTATCCCTTCACTCCGGCAAAAGCTGTCTTCTCTCTGGACGGTCACTTCGGCCAAAGTAGGTATGTTGTTGACGCAGCCCTCTGAAGGGACGGTCTTCTCAGCGTGCTGGTTTCCTCTTTAGAACGAAAATTCCTGTGGCAGTCATGTGCACACCAGCCTGGATTTTTACAACCTCGGTGCACACTTCCGATTTACTTATTATATTTTATATTGCTTACATGGATTCATACAAAATTGATTCTACCTTATCGAGTTTGGGTTTGAATGAAGCGTCATGATTTACAGAATACGATTGTGAGGACAGAATATGTAAGAAAAGAAGGTCAGGAGACCACGCCACCTTACATACATTAATGTGATTTTGTTCTTATTGTCTCCGTAAGCTGGCTTCTCTGACCCCAGGTTCTCTACCTCAAATTGTTCAGTGGAGCCTTTTTGTCCGGTCTTACGGAAACACCCTGTACATAGCGATATAAGAGCATTAGTATTTTCTTAGGTTGGTTAGTGTGTCCAAGTACATGTGGCGGGAGCAAGCCATTATTGCTTACTTCCTAGTGGCGACAGGTCAGGTGTTAAAGTGGGGATGCGTGGATACAAAATGTTTAATCTATACTGACAGCCATTGTCCACTTGGTGGTCCAGTTACGACTGTGCAGATAGTACAACATGTGACGTGTTAGCAGAAAGATCGTTAGATGGAGAGAAAAAACAATTAACACACTTCAGCAGGTACATTTTAATGTACCAATAATAACAAATCTGCGCTTATACCTCTAACAACCTGCGCATATATTTATACATAGTTCGTTATTAGATTTATATCTTTGATGTAAATCATTTTGCATCATTTGTAATATTTAGGACTGTCCCATGTTCTGAATTGTCTGTCACTGATAAGAACTATGGTGAAGTTCTCAATTCATTTTTTATTTATAGGCTCCGTTTGTTCATTCGAGATGTTACTTGGATTTTTTCAGATGTGTGTACATTTTTATTCCCTCCAGCATGCTCATGTATCTCCTTTTTCGGCTCTGTGAAGGAGGTATAGTTTATTACTTATGTCTACTGTGAACTTCCCATTTTTTCGAAGATGCGTACTAAATGTGGAGAGATGGTTTTGGATATTGTTTGTGTATTCTTTCTACTTTGTGGTAAATTTTCGCCATGTTTGTACGATCTATCAGTCTAATATTACTGCACTTGGGAGTGAGAGCGCTTCCGATATCATGATATTTCACAAGGACACTGAAACACTTGACAGTACATGCACAGTGTCTTGAAATCACTCACAGTGCCATCCATTTTGCTTAGTAAACACTGTACTTCTTCACAGTGACGTCAGCACATGTTTCAGATATCAGCCAAGTGCAATAATATCGTGGTCGGATAGCTGCTCATCTCACAGTCTCTGCATTCAATCTGATATATTTCTCATTGGGCGTATTTGTGAAGTTTGTGTTTTCTCTTGTGTTACCTTTGAAACGTCCCCTTAAAACAATTATACAAGACTGTGCTTAAACTGACACACAATATTTTTTAGCGCAACGCAACCTGACTTCCAAAAATCCCTACTAAAGAATGGCCCTGACTAACATTAACCTATACGTTTCACAAATCACTTACCTCACAAAAATCTTCGTTACTGAAGCTACTGCAATACAGCGAGCGCCACTACTGCCAGCTAAATAAAAGATTCAAACTATGGAAGTCACTAACTACTGAGGCACAGTTAGCAAATGAAAGGTTTTAATAGAGAACAAACAATGTATTTACCTTAATAGTCATAATATATATGGTAGTTCACGACATCCAGTCTTACAAATTACAAAACTCCGCCATCTCTCTCCCCACGTCCACCACTGCTGGCGGCTCACCTCCAACTGCGCAACGCTACGCGCTGTTAGCATCCAGCTGCCTCTGCTCAACACTACAATGGCAGACAACAATGCAAACTAAACACAGACTGCGCACAGCACAGCCAGTGATTTTTCATACCGAGCGCTAAGCGGCGTTACCAATAAGACAACCTAAACAGCCTACTTACATAGCCCCCATGCTCCCCACAAAAAATTTTTACAAATTGTTTTGGGCAGTGGCCAATAATGATTTGATAAAATTTTTCATAATTACTATAAGAAAGATATCAAATGCACACACTTATTGATACAATGTTGGTCAAAAGCTAAAATTTTCTCACAGTCCATATAGACAGTCCTGATCGTTCATCACAGTAAAATACTAGTGTTTTTCTCAAAGACTGAGCAATAAAAGAAAATGCACACAGAAGTAGTGGATTTCCATGCAGTCTTGAAGAAGTAGTGTTGTCCTTCCAACGAAAGACAGTGCTGACTCTTGACATGCAGACAGGTAATGGGCCACAACAGAGTCAGTCGACGTTGAAGACTATCGGTAGGTAGGTCATCACAGAGCAGACCCACTGTAGTCCTGGTAGAGATTACGGTATTGGTGGGCCACCAGAGGTGCAGACCCATTGCAGTCCTTGTAGAAATAATGGTATTGGTGGGTCATCAAAGCTGTAGACCCACTGTAGTCCTTGTAGAGATGGTCAGCAGCCATCTGTTTGACTGTGCAGGCGCACAATCACCATTGAAGAGTCTTGCGGATAATATAGCAAGTCCATAACCACCACCTGTGCACTCAAAAAAATGGTTTTTTAAAATGTCCTTACAAACAGCAATGCTGTTATCCAGTCCCTTACTGAATTAGTAACATACGTACAAACACTATCAGTCCCTACTTCTCACATATTGTCCATATACTATGACCAACAGAAACGTGTGCAGTGAAATGTAATTTACAAGTTACTTAATTTGATGAACTGGTGCCAATTACAATTTTATAACATAACAATACAATAACAAAGGTACAAAATACATCTTTAAAGAACATAACACTACAGATAACATTTGCCGTAGTACAGGCTTTACAAAAGAATCGAAATAGCAAATACATCAGTGTTACAAAAATTACGACATACGTACATACATAAAAGATCAGAATAACTTTTGAAACATCAACTTCACACATGAGCATTAGAACAAAATAGAATAAATAATGTCTAAATATCTTTACAAAGTATGTAACATATTATTGATGCAAATTATATTTGAGGATAACAGTATTCCTCATCATAGTGAATGTAGCTTAGTATTAGAACAGAAAAAATTCTATGAAACAATACACAGAGACAGGAAGAAAATAAATACACAAGGGTACACAAACACATAGTGGGATACACAATAGGAAAGGACAGGGTTTGTTTTCAGGGTAACATTTGGTACTGGAGTCCAACCGAAAACGTCATTCCATAGATCGCCCCTCTTATTTCAACATTTGCTCCAGCCAAAAAAAATCCTATCCAAGCATGCTTTCTGCATTCTGTTCTCATCCTCTTTCAAAAATAGTTTTCCTCCACTGTACACTACTTTTTTGGCCAAACCATTTTCTTATAGCTTCTCAATACTTTTCTTCCAATTCATCATAGTTATTTCTTATATAGTCTACCCCCTCTTAAGCTAACTTAAACCTACTGAGCTCAGATGCTAAACTAATGGATGAGGCAATGCAGCAGCACAAAACAATTAATACAAACAGTAATGACAAAAAAATGCAAGTAAGCATAGCGAGCAGCAATAAATGTAATAATTTATATCTAAACATGACAAAGCTGAAGCAGAAAAAATATTACAGTAAAAATGTTTAATACCTATGTCACACCTTAACACTAGAGTGATGCATCACTAGAACATAAGCTAGTAGATAAGTTACCAAATCGTAAAAAAATTATTTTTTCCTGTCAAGGGAAATGTCTTTTTGAGCTCCTTCGTTTTTTTAAAAGTGCATCATAAGGTTATTATTTACTGGATCTGTAGGCATAAAATATTTATATTAGTACATCCATTAAATTTTATAGTACCCAAAGCTGCAGTGCAGCTATAAACTAGATATTAAACAAAATAGGCAAAGCAAGGCGTGAAACATCATTCGCTAGCAGTAAACAATCTTTCAACTAGCAAGACACTAGACATGAAACGTTTCTCATCATTTCATTTCAGTTGTTGTTGTTGTTGTCTTCAGTCCTGAGACTGGTTTGATGCAGCTCTCCATGCTACTCTATCCAGTGCAAGCTGCTTCATCTCCCAGTACCTACTGCAACCTACATCCTTCTGAATCTGTTTAGTGTACTCATCTCTCGGTCTCCCTCTACGATTTTTACCCTCCATGCTGCCCTCCAATGCTAAATTTGTGATCCCTTGATGCCTCAAAACATGTCCTACCAACCGATCTCTCCTTCTAGTCAAGTTGTGCCACAGACTTCTCTTCTCCCCAATCCTATTCAATACCTCGTCATTAGTTACGTGAGCTACCCATCTAATCTTCAGCATTCTTCTGTAGCACCACATTTCGAAAGCTTCTATTCTCTTCTTGTCCAAACTAGTTATCGTCCATGTTTCACTTCCATACATGGCTACACTCCAAACAAATACTTTCAGAAACGACTTCCTAATACATAAATCTATATTCGATGTTAACAAATTTCTCTTCTTCAGAAACGCTTTCCTTGCCATTGCCAGTCTACATTTTATATCCTCTCTACTTCGACCATCATCAGTTATTTTACTTCCTAAATAGCAAAACTCCTTTACTACTTTAAGTGTCTCATTTCCTAATCTAATTCCCTCAGCATCACCTGATTTAATTTGACTACATTCCATTATCCTCGTTTTGCTTTTGTTAATGTACATCTTATATCCTCCTTTCAAGACACTGTCCATTCCGTTCAACTACTCTTCCATGTCCTTTGCCGTCTCTGACAGAATTACAATGTCATCGGCGAACCTCAAAGTTTTTACTTCGTCTCCATGAATTTTAATACCTACTCCAAATTTTTCTTTTGTTTCCTTTACTGCTTGCTCAATATACAGATTGAATAACATCAGGGAGAGGCTACAACACTGTCTCACTCCTTTCCCAACCACTGCTTCCCTTTCATGCCCCTCGACTCTTATTACTGCCATCTGGTTTCTGTACAAATTATAAATAGCCTTTCGCTCCCTGTATTTTACCCCTGCCACCTTTAGAATTTGAAAAAGAGTATTCCAGTCAACATTGTCAAAAGCTTTCTCTAAGTCTACAAATGCTAGAAACGTAGGTTTGCCTTTTCTTAATCTTTCTTCTAAGATAAGTCGTAAGGTCAGTATTGCCTCACGTGTTCCAACATTTCGACGGAATCCAAACTGATCCTCCCCGAGGTCTGCATCTACCAGTTTTTCCATTCGTCTGTAAAGAATTCGCGTTAGTATTTTGCACCCGTGGCTTATTAAACTGATAGTACGGTAATTTTCACATCTGTCAGCACCTGCTTTCTTTGGGATTGGAATTATTATATTCTTCTTGAAGTCTGAGGGTATTTCGCCTGTCTCATACATCTTGCTCACCAGCTGGTAGAGTTTTGTCATGACTGGCTCTCCCAAGGCCGTCAGTAGTTTTAATGGAATGTTGTCTACTCCGGGGGCCTTGTTTCGACTCAGGTCTCTCAGTGCTCTGTCAAACTCTTCACGCAGTATCGTATCTCCCATTTCGTCTTCATCTACATCCTCTTCTATTTCCATAATATTGTCCTCAAGTACATCGCCCTTGTATAAACCTTCTATATACTCCTTCCACCTTTCTGCCTTCCCTTCTTTGCTTAGAACTGGGCTGCCATCTGAGCTCTTGATATTCATACACGTGGTTCTCTTCTCTCCAAAGGTCTCTTTAATTTTCCTGTAGGCTGTATCTATCTTACCCCTAGTGAGATAAGCCTCTACATCCTTACATTTGTCCTCTAGCCATCCCTGTTTAGCCATTTTGCACTTCCTGTCGATCTCATTTTTGAGACGTTTGTATTCCTTTTTGCCTGCTTCATTTACTGCATTTTTATATTTTCTCCTTTCATCAATTAAATTCAATATTTCTTCTGTTACCCAAGGATTTCTAGCAGCCCTCGTCTTTGTACCTACTTTATCCTCTGCTGCCTTCACTACTACATCCCTCAGAGCTACCCATTCTTCTTCTACTGTATTTCTTTCCCCTATTCCTGTCAATTGTTCCCTTATGCTCTCTCTGAAACTCTGTACAACCTCTGGTTCTTTCAGTTTATCCAGGTCCCATCTCCTTAATTTCCCACATTTTTGCAGTTTCTTCAGTTTCAATCTCCAGGTCATAACCAACAGATTGTGGTCAGAGTCCACATCTGCCCCTGGAAATGTCTTACAACTTAAAACCTGGTTCCTAAATCTCTGTCTTACCATTATATAATCTATCTGATACCTTTTAGTATCTCCAGGGTTCTTCCACGTATACAACCTTCTTTCATGATTCTTAAACCAAGTGTTAGCTATGATTAAGTTGTGCTCTGTGCAAAATTCTACTAGGTGGCTTCCTCTTTCATTTCATAGCCCCAATCCATATTCACCTACTATGTTTCCTTCTCTCCCTTTTCCTACACTCGAATTCCAGTCACCCATTACTATTAAATTTTCGTCTCCCTTCACTATCTGAATAATTTCTTTTATTTCATCGTACATTTCTTCAATTTCTTCATCATCTGCAGAGCTAGTTGGCATATAAACTTGTACTACTGTAGTAGGTGTGGGCTTCGTATCTATCTTGGCCACAATAATGCGTTCACTATGCTGTTTGTAGTAGCTTACCCGCATTCCTATTTTCCTATTCATTATTAAACCTACTCCTGCATTACCCCTATTTGATTTTGTGTTTATAACCCTGTAGTCACCTGACCAGAAGTCTTGTTCCTCCTGCCACCGAACTTCACTAATTCCCACTATATCTAACTTTAACCTATCCATTTCCCTTTTTAAATTTTCTAACCTACCTGCCCAATTAAGGGATCTGACATTCCACGCTCCGATCCGTAGAACGCCAGTTTTCTTTCTCCTGATAACGACATCCTCCTGAGTAGTCCCCGCCCGGAGATCCGAATGGGGGACTATTTTACCTCCGGAATATTTTACCCAAGAGGATGCCATCAACATTTAATCATACAGTAAAGCTGCATGTCCTCGGGAAAAATTACGGCTGTAGTTTCCCCTTGCTTTCAGCCGTCCGCAGTACAAGCACAGCAAGGCCGTTTTGGTTAACGTTGCAAGGCCAGATCAGTCAATCATCCAGACTGTTGCCCCTGCAACTACTGAAAAGGCTGCTGCCCCTAAATATCATAAATAAAGAACTCTACAGTGTAATCATGTTTTCAAGTTTGAGGGTGTCGTATTTACTAAGCTTTCTACAAAGGAATGTTAATAGCGAGGATAATGGTTTTTTTTTACCTGTGCCTCTGAAAGGCACACACTAATGGCTTTTTTCCCAGGCGACTATCGCACAGCTGGGTGACCACGACGCATTACGTCACGGTCACTTACCTTTCATACCGAAATATTTACGGCAGCAGTTTCCGCTACAGTGACAGTCTCATATAAAAATATTTTCACAGGTTGAGAATTTGCGTTACAAATCTGTAGAAACAAAATCCTTTAAATATAATAGTGTCCAAAAAATGTTCACCAGCATTGTAATACATTCATGCATTTACATACATTTCATAACTCTTAAAGTACGATTCTTGGTTTCCAACCACCTTTTTCACAAACCAGAGTCCCTAACCACTACTCATTATTCCTTACCTTATTCGTCGACACTTCTTCATTATTTCACTATAACAAATAAGTAGCATAATCAAATTCCTCATATAGCATCAGCTTATTGATCATAAACATACCGCAACAGCATAATACACATTGTCATCGTCATAATAACATCATAAAATCTCAGCTAAATCTCAAAATCATCGTAGCTTCTTCCAATAATTTCAAAATCTAAAAAAAAATTCTCTGCTGTTGTCAAAAGTGTCATCTACCTCAAACGTACTTAAAAATCATGATCTCATACCATATATGTCATTCAAAGCTCTCATAGTATCACAATGGTTCCGAAAAGATATGAACAGTTCACAAAGTACAGACAAATACAATTTCATAAGTGTGAAGTTATCCAACGGTGTAATTACATAACATCTGTCATTGATGTAGTAAAATAAATGTTTGTCTCTCTCAGTTAAATGATCAGATAGCTGTGTAATTTATGTCTTAGAGAAATATGGTACCGATGTGTAAAGTTGTATAAACAAATACCATATTAGCTAGGGCTCCTTGTGCTTGCCAAACACATGGTACACAAAGTAAGCGTGTACCCCCCTGAGGAATAATGTAACTATATCCTCAGGTGTTACAGATTACAGCAATGGAATGAAATGTATCACGGAAAACTTTCTTTGTAATTCAAATATGTTGAAAAATAAATAGTTTAATGCGTGTCCTGTAGCGCTAAATGTGCGTCTTGCTGTAAGACAATCTCTGTGGAAGTGTCGTAGTTATTGTCCTCCGAAAGCTAAGTTCTGCAGAAGTCAATGTACTTACCTCATGATAAATGAAATTGAAATGCTTTCCGTATAGGTATCTTAGTTATTACGCTTGTTGCCGTGATGAAGTAAGTACTGTACTGTACGTATTGTTGTGCTACAGAAAAGGCTGCCTCATTGTAGCTATACCACAAAAGTTACTACTAAAACATGTTTTACTTTCCAGAAAAATTCAGAAAAACTGTGCAGATATAAAACAGATAAACTGCAAAAGCAACATTGTAAATTGTCACTCATTAGTAGCGTCGTGATAAAATCGTGTAGCTGTCACATAAACTAACCACTGAGTCATCTGGTATCTCACAGAAAGTACTTTAAATCCAGAATTTATTTTAAAGTAAACCAAAATGTTGCATTAAAATCTCATTAACAGTATATGTTCTAAGTATGTAAGCCTTATAGTCGTTACGTAATCGTACAACTAACAAGTAAGAATGTACAAATAACAAGAATGTGTCGTCTGTTCACTATAACAATGTATTTGTAATTTCTGTTTAAAAATGTTCCCTAGGTTCTAGAGTGGTTAGTTAACTTCAAAACATTGTTGCATGTTAAGTTTCTCAGTGTGACAAAACATACTACAAATGTGAAGTTAAATGTTTTATGGCAAAGACAAACTTAAAAAGCAGATTATCTCTTAATAAACGGTTTTACATGTAAAATGTGGTGTAAACCTTTACTCTTCCTAGCACGCAGACTGTCAACTGAAAAGCAATTATCATGTTGTTACGACGGTAAGGAACACTGGAATTTTGCTCAAGGTTAGCGTCTATGTTATTTTTCTCCGAGCCAGCCGGAGCACGCGGCTGCCTGCGGTGCGAGTCATTGTCTGTTTCTTTGTTGGCGCGCGTCGTTATTGGGATTAGGAGACCTAACTTCTACAAATTCACCTTGCCGAGAGGGCCCTACCCTGTTTGAAGCTCGCCAATTCTGATGGATTTCCGGTCTGTCATTATGATTATATCGTCTGTCGTCATGTCGGTAGTTCCTGTAATTTCTTGTTTGTCGGTCATGTGGTGGAGAATTTCTCCCTGAATTATCACTGCGCGGTGGACCCTTGCGTCTGAAGTTATTCTGTCTCCTGTGATAATAATAGTTCTGGTTGCCATATTGTCTGTTTCTATGATTGTCTCTGTCATGTTCATTACTATGGAAATACGATCTTTCTCTGTAACTATTACTCTGCCAATGGTTGTCATACGGGTGGTGTCTGTTTTGGTCACGATTTGTGTTGTGAGAATAGCCTTGTCGGGTCCAGTTACTATTTATTTCATCGCGGATTTGCGACGGATGTGACCTGTAGCTGTTGTGTTCCTGTTTTCGCGTTCCGCGATTGTCAGTGTCAATTTCTAATTCTTGTAAGAGTCCCTGAAAAGCTTCAATGTCGTCTTTGCAACGGCCTGACAAAATAATATTCCTTAAATGTTCCGGTAATTTCATTAAGCAAATGCGGATGATTTCTGACGGGCTGTATGGGTTTGACAGGTACTGATTCTTATGTAACATGTCTTCAAAATATTTCACAAGACTTGAAAATTCAGATTGTTCAAAGTGTTTCATCATCATGATGCTATGTTTTACTCGGTCTTGCGTGGCTTGAGACCAATATGATGAGAGGAAGGCATGATAAAATTCTCCTTCACTGTGGCAATCGTGAATGACCGATCGCATTCTCACAGCTGGTTCATTCTCTAAGTAGCCACACATAAATTCTAATCTGTGCTCTAGTGACCAGTTGGGAGGAAAACAATGAGAGAATTGATGAAGCCACGCTTGTGGATGAATGTCGTTGCCAGAATTCTTAAATGTTTTGAATTTACGTGTAGTAATGAACAACTTATAGTCAAAATCATCGTGTCGGCGGGTCGCATATCGGTCATTGTTACGTCGTTTCGGCGGTTCCATCTCAAAATTCGGTGTACTTTGCCAATTTCTTTCATAATCTCCAAAGTGCCCTGTGTTGTTATTTTGTGGCAGTTCCGTATTTTTTAGTCCCTCTTTCCGTATTGGAGTGCGAATGTCCTCTGAAATATGTAATTGTTGTATTACCTGTGTCAACTGATCTTGTACTTCCCGGATTTCTCTTTGGTGTTGCGTATTAATTTGATTCTGATTTTGTTTGAATTTCCTAATTTGTTCGAACTCTTCTGTGTCATTAAAGACTACCGGTTTTGTGTCATTCAGATTATCATCTACCTTCGTAGATAAATTATTTAGCTGATCCGAAAGTTCAACTACTTTCTCTGATAATGAACTAATGTCCTCCATGTGTCTTTCTGAACCAATTTTCAGAGTATCTACTGTGTCCTTTAAGTTTTCTTGAGTTTTTGCAAGTTGCGTAACCGAATCGGTAGATGCAACTGAGTCAATTTTAGCTTGCAAGGTCTCATGATTTTCATGAACAATAGTTTGCAGTTCTTTTATGGCTGCTTCGTGATTCTGTAATGCATTTTCATGCCGCGAAAAAATAGGTTGGAAATGCTCACAAATTTGTGTTTTTACGTTATTACAGACTTTTTGAATTTCGATTCGATTTTATGTAATTCAGTAGTTAAATCTTCATGTGTTTGTTCAAGCGTATGTTCCACTGAGTCTAACTTTTGA
Organism: Schistocerca gregaria; assembly: GCF_023897955.1. Classification (NCBI taxonomy): domain Eukaryota; kingdom Metazoa; phylum Arthropoda; class Insecta; order Orthoptera; family Acrididae; genus Schistocerca; species Schistocerca gregaria. The sequence goes on from NC_064927.1 coordinate 316,982,634, forward strand.
AGCTTTTGCTCCATTGCGTCTAACTTTTGCTGTGTTTGTCTCTGATTTTGTTCCATTGTGTCTAACTTTTGAAGATTTTGTTCCATTGTGTCTAACTTTAGAAACTTTTGCTGTGTTTGTCTCTGATTTTGTTCCATTGTGTCTAACTTTTGAAGATTTTGTCCCATTTGTTTCTGATTTTGTTCAAGCGTTGTGTCTAACTTTTGTAGCCTTTGTCCCATTTGTTGCATTAACTGTAATAACAGTGCACTGGTGTCTGAAACATGTTCCTCAGTGCTTTTCGGCAGTGCATTTGAACCGGCAATATTCGCATTTTGAAAAGCAGAAAATGTGTCTTGATTTATTTGAGAAAATGGTGAGGACGCAAAATCTGAATCTACAGTATTTGCAAGATTGTGTCCTGTCATTTCGGAATCCTGAGGCGAGCTGTTGCCGACCGATCGATCGATAACGCTTCCCTATCCACTAATTGTTTCACTGCCTACACCATTATTTGCAACCCGCTCCATTTCCCTATGCACAATTACCAAATTACTACTTTGAACATTAGTTAATTCATTACATGGTGGCGCTAACACACTGCTTTCGTCTTCACTGTCATTTCTCAGTTTACTTTGGAGCCTAGTATTACGTTTTTCACACGCCATTTTTGTCACAATTTTTCACACGACAACACAGAAAAACACAATTTGAAGAACAAAAATAAGAGAACACATTAACATAGTACTGAAAATAATATCTAGTTAATTGCAAGCGCAGCTGCGAAATACTTCGTGCAAAACTACATGCATGCCACAACTATTTTACTGTACAACAATGAAAGACTGCAACTACAAAGGAAATTCTCTCTATGATTACCCGCTAGCAACAAAAAAAATCTACATTAATTACACAAACTACAAGAAAAAATCAGAAGATTCCAGTGAGGTATCCTCGGCTAAGGGTCGACATATGAAACGTCCCCTTAAAACAATTATACAAGACTGTGCTTAAACTGACACACAATATTTTTTAGCGCAACGCAACCTGACTTCCAAAAATCCCTACTAAAGAATGGCCCTGACTAACATTAACCTATACGTTTCACAAATCACTTACCTCACAAAAATCTTGGTTACTCGAACTACTGCAATACAGCGAGCACCACTACTGCCAGCTAAATAAAAGATTCAAACTATGGAAGTCACTAACTACTGAGGCACAGTTAGCAAATGAAAGGTTTTAATAGAGAACAAACAATGTATTTACCTTAATAGTCATAATATATATGGTAGTTCACGGCATCCAGTCTTACAAATTACAAAACTCCGCCATCTCTCTCCCCACGTCCACCACTGCTGGCGGCTCACCTCCAACTGCGCAACGCTACGCGCTGTTAGCATCCAGCTGCCTCTGCTCAACACTACAATGGCAGACAACAATGCAAACTAAACACAGACTGCGCACAGCACAGCCAGTGATTTTTCATACCGAGCGCTAAGCGGCGTTACCAATAAGAAAACCTAAACAGCCTACTTACACCTTCATTCCTAATTTATTTCGTAAGCCAACCACAACTGCCATTAACATACATAATTCATTATCGACTAGCACATAAAACAGTCTAGTTTCACACTGTGACAGATGACATGGTCGAATCCCCTTGCTAACGAAAACCTGAAGACAGAATTGGATACAATTAAAATTGTAGCCTCAAATAAAGGCTATTACCCTAATATAGTCCATAAAATGTACAGAAAGGATTAGGACCAAATTTTAAAACCCGAATGAGGAAATAACGTCAGAGAAAGTAGAAAGAAAGAAGAGAGACAAATTTAATACGTTCCCTTCTATGTAAAATATTGCTCTAAACCTATCCAATACATTTCGTTAATACTAATGTTAAAATTAGCTTCTACACGGAGAGTGAACTAGGAATGATAATAATACACAGAACACGCAAGGTTTGAAAATGCGACCAATCAAGAATATACAAAATTAATTGCAGTGACTGTGACATATTTTACATCGGACAAACAGAGCAAAAATACAAAGAACATATGAACAATCTCTTGATATTTTTACGCATCGTCGAGAAAATCGACACTCTACGGTAGACATAAACATTAATCTTCCATTCTTCGTAGCGCCGTGAAAAGGAAGCTACATGAGCATGTTGGAGCAAAGAGCAATGTACTCACTTCTGGCAAGAAACACGAATAACGTCTTAAACGAACAAACAAAACTTACAGATAAAAAAATATTTTGAGAACTTCGACAGAATTCTTATTAGTAATAGATAATTAAGAACAAAGAGCAATCGTACGTTTCGCATACCACATAAATCGATTGTAAATTTAATATCGAACCATACCTCTGACACACACATAAATTGATAGTGGAAGTACCATGCAGAAAAATAACAAAACAATAGTATATATATGTATGTGTGTGTGTTTGTGTGTGAATCACTATTACACTTGTATATATGTCATATTGCTATTCCTTTATTTCTCTGTCACAGTTACACGGTTCTTCTTTCCGCTCTGCTCATTTGTCACTTTGTGTCTCTTCTATATCATCATCTAGCTTGTCTTCTGATGACTCTTCTACATGTATGTCTACAGCAGTACTTCGCAATCCGCCTTACGGGGCGTGACGTATGGAACCGTGTACTACTACCAATCATTTCCTTTCAGAACGAGGGATAAACTACTATCTATACGTTTCCTTATGGGTCCTAATTTCTCATATCTGATTTTCGTGATCATTACGCGCTTCAAATGCCAGTTCTCTAAATTTTCTCAATAGTGTTCCTCGAAAAGAACGTCGCCTTCCCTCCAGGGATCCCCATTTGGGTACCCGAAGCATCTCCGTAACATTTGCGTGTTACTCGAATTTGCTAGTAACAAGCCTAGCAGCTCGCGTCTGAAATGCTTCGACGTCTTCCTTTAATCCGACCTGGTAAGGATCCCAAACAATCGAGCATTACTGAAGAATAGGTTGCGCTATCGTCCTATATGCGGTCTCCTTTACAGACAAACGACAGTTTCCTAGAATTATCGTAATAAACCGATGTCGACCATTCGCCTTTCCTACCACAAACCTCACATGCTCGTTGCATTTCATATCGCTTTGCAACGTTGCGCCCAGATATTTAAACGACCTCACTGTGTCAAGCACGACACTAGTAATGCTGTAACAGAACATTACGGGGTTGTTTTTCTTCCCACCCGCATTAACATACATTTTTCTTTATTCAAAGCTGGCTGCCGTTCATTGCACCAACGAGAAATTTTGTTTAAACCATCTTGTATTCTCCTAAAGTCACTGAACGCGGCATCTTGACGTACACCACAGAGTCATCAGCAAATAACCGCAGATTGCTGACCACCCTCTCCGACAAATGTAATAGCGCCCTACCACACTTCTCTGGGGCACTGCTGACGATGTCCTGGCCTATGATGAACACTCGCCGTCGAGGACAACGCAGTGAGTTCTGTAATTCAAGAAGTGTTCGAGCCACTCACATGTCTGTGAACCTGTTCCATATCTTTGTACCTTCGTTAACAGGCTGCAATGGAGCACCATGTCAAATGCTTTTCGGAAATGTAGAAATATGGCATCTGTCGGTTGTCCTTCACCCATAGTTCGCAGTATATCATGTGAGAAAAGAGCAAGCTGAGTTGGGCACGAGCGATGCTTTCTAAAACCATGCTGATTCTTAGTCAAGCTTCTCGGTCTCAAGAAAATTTATTATATTCGAACTGGAAATATATTTGAGGATTTTGTAACAAACCGATGTTAGGGATTTTGGTCTATAATTTTCCAGGTCCTTTCTTCTGCCCTTCTTATACACAGGAGTCACCTGCGCGTTATTCCAGCCACTTGGTACTTTGCGGTGGGTGAGAGATTCACGACAAATACAAGCTCGAACAGGGCCCAATACTGTAGGGTACTCTTTGAAAAACCGAACTGGGATTCCATCTGGACATGGCGACTTAATTGTTTTCAATTCCTTCAGTTGTTCTTGTACAGCAGGGATTCTTATTACTATTTCGTCCGTACGGGGGTCTGTTCGATGGTTAAACGATGGTGTGTTTGTACGATTCTCCTGCGTTAACAATTTCTTGAACGTGAAATTTAAAAGTTCATCTTTCGTTTTGCCATCTTCAACTGGCACTGATCAATAAGTGACTGGGTGGTAGTGGGTCTAACCGACTCGGCGATTTTACTTACGACCAGAATTTTCTCGGTTTCTCTGTCAGATCTTTTGATAAGAAATGATGGCGGTAATAATTCTACGCTTACCACATAGACCTTTCCACAGAGACACGACTCTCTGCTACCCTTTGCTTGTTGTCATTTGCGCGTTCTCTTTTGAACCGACAGTGCAACAGCCTCTGCATCCTCAGCATTTTCCGAATTTACTAAACCATAGTGTGTCTTTTCCGTCCTTAATCCAGTTACTAGGCACATAATTCCCCAAACCACGATTTACAGTCGGCTTAGACTTTGTCCGTAATTCCTCTACTTCCAGTTTACTGCAAGAAAGTGATTTCAGTTCACTGTCTAAGTGAGACGCAAACGACTGCTTATCTGCTTTTCCTATCAGAAACACTCTGCTAGTCTTCTTAACTGATTTATTGACTTTCGTAACCATAGTTGCTGTAATGACATTATGATCGCTAATCTCCGGTTCTATATTGGCGTTGTCGAAAAAGACCGTCCTATTTGTAGCTACAAGATTTAATATATTTCCATTGCGTGTGGGCTACCGAACTAGCTGCTCAATACAGTTTTCAGGACACATGTTCGAAAGTACTTCGCATGACTTTCTGTCTGTATTCCCTGCAATGAATCCGTAGGCATCTCAGTCTACGATCGGTCGGTTAAAGTCGCCTCCAGTCAGTAATTGGTAGTTACGCGCTACTGTCCATAGACATTCTTTGAATGACTCTAGGACTGTTATAGCAGGATCGGGTGGCAAGTAAAAAATTCAACAATTAGCTTGGTTTCACCTATACCCCTTACACGCGCCAAGGTAACTTCACTGTCACGCTCAACTTCGACCTCAGTAGAGACAATATTTTTGTCAATTGCACTGAACATTCCGCATTCTAGGGCCCCTCATCTATCTCCCCGATATACGTTCCTTTAATTGAATACTTTTGTTTTCCTTGGATAATTCATTATATATATGTCTCCTGTCTTCTATTCTTTACTGCTTTTCATTATTGGCAAAATGCTCGCCTTTTAAATACATACAGGAAGTAAAGTTTGACGATGGTACAACTGGTTTAATGTTCAAGATATATGAGTACGCATATGCTCGTAAGTTCTTTGTCAGAGGAGATATCGAAGCACCGCTGATTTTCTAATGGAACAGCTTTCGATAGATGTTTAAGACGGGGATAATGGAGATCACCTATCACTTCTTCTAGAGAGACGTTTCGCAGAATAACTGTTTGATGTGCTCCAAGAGGAGGGCACAGCTTCAGTCCCATTGCGAAGTAAGCGTCGGATAACGAGGTGAAAAACCATCTGTGACGTACTATTTCAGCCTCATGTTCAATAGAAACTTTCTTCAAAAGAGGTATTATATGGTTCAGTCTCTCAGCGGACGAATACCAATTATAGACGAAAATATTTGACCTTTGTCCAACGATTTTTCGATAGGTTGATCTTTTCGTAAATATAGAGTCAATTATCAGTTTTTTCATGCGTAAGTTATTACAAAGGGCGATGAAAAAGTTTCCGTTCGATAGACGTACAGCCCAGAGTCGATAGGCCAAACAGGCAAAATATTCATGAGCACTTAGGCAACCATCCCACCGATGCATGTGGCTGAATATACCATTCTGGTAAAAGACCTTGTTCTGCTGCATGGAGTTCGTAACTGGCTGCTGCCCATCCTCGACTGACAGGGATCGTGGACCCTTCATGGCCATTTTTAAGGGACCGAAAGCATGATAATCGGATTGGGAGATTGTCTACCACATGAGTTCTCTTAACTTCTGAGTTATCGACCGATGTTTTGTGTCGAACTGCGACTAGCTCGAAACTTGGCGCGCTATTCTACAACGGTGGTTTTCGCCGGACATGCTGCTCCACACGCAGTCTTTGTTTTCCGATGGATGTCTAAAACTGCTTGTCGTTCAGTAGCCACTAAAAGAATAACTGCACGTTGGTCTTATTTCCGCATTTACCGCACGCACCTCGGGAACATACGAATGCACACTGATCCCTTATTTACATATCGGCGCTTATACACCAGCATCGTAGTTGCGGTACGTTGGATATAAGCTGCGGCAACGTCCTGAAAATGAAACTTTTTGATCGTTCCTTATACGTCTTACCACTATTGCGGCGCGAATACCGCTGTTGAAATATGCTTCAGTTTACGGATGACCATTACGGTGTGCAGTCATATGATGATGACTATGTATGATAAAAATGAATTTTAAGCAGCGTAATCGAGTCAGCCTTCTCTCTGCCGATTTAAGGTAACTGAAAATGAACGAAGTTATTACATAAATAGTCGGTTCGAAGCTAAAGAGAAAGTGAGAATTTTGCTCCTTCACTAGCTGAGAGCGAGCCAGAGATGCCATTACTGATTCTTACTGTAATTTCCGGAGCTCTCTTTAATGGCAGTGTTCCAATACCTGGGGAGCCAGTAATCTATTGGGCAGAATCTGCTCTTACGAACTTACATCTTTACAGCCTTCGTCACGTTCAGGAGAGGTCTGCGTGAACCGCCACAGAGACACGTCATCGAGCAGTGTTTCCTATTGCCGATACACAAAAATATTGGTGGGGTATGTTAACGTTATCATATCAGAAATACGTTTCATAGTTTTGGAACACCATGAATTTTTCGGAACAGAGAGGGCACTGATTTTAGCATTTTTATCGATACTACAGGTCAGTGTAACAACTTCTGTGGATTTTGTAGGGGTGGTAAGAATTATACTGAACTGACAGAGAAGTCAAGCGAAACCATCCTCAGAATTCTTAGAGGAAGATTTCGTGCTTTGAGTTGGGAAAACACAGGAGAGATACCTGTTGCTAGAACGTACAGGGTGAGGCAGCGAAGCCATAACATCCTTTTTATCTCCCGAACCGTAATAGATACAAAGATGCCGTTTGGAAAGTGAATTGCAGGGACAGGGGCTACTTGAATACATCACATTTCGTGTTTGTTCTATTTTTTATTTCAGAGATATGAGGCCATATTTGTTTTCTTTAAATGGAACCCTATGTTAAACTTTAGCGTAACATGATGGGCTTAAAACGACGGTTTCAAATATGTGTATATCATAATATTTAGGCGAATAGTTTTTGAGATACAGATGTGTTCTCCTATCGTGTTCGTCCTTCGAAGCGGCGTTTTCCAATGCGACCTCTCCTGTATTCAAGTAGCACATGTCCCTGAAATTCACTGTCCAAACGGCATCATTGCATCTATTACGGTTGGAGAGATACAAGCGGTGTTATGACTTAGCTGCCGCACCCTGTGTAAATGAAGTACCTTGGTTTGCTGATGACGTTGTAGTGTTTGTCTCTAGTGGAGATAAGCTGCAGGGAGAACTGGGTGAAGTCAACAAACAATGATTGAAAGTAGGTTTGAAAATTAATTACCATGGGAGTAAAATGAGAACGTTTGCTAAATTATGAGGGGCAGAAAAAAAAAAACGAGCCAGAGGCCTTTAAGAAGAAATTTGTACTTTTATTTCAAAAGTATTCCCCAGACTGTTGGAGCAGTTACCCCACAGCGACACAAGACAGTGAATAGCCACGTCATTAAATTGCTGGGGGCTACGCTGCGACGAAGTCCCTAACGCACTGCTTGACGTCATCGTCCGAAGTCAATCACTTACCTGTCAGATCCATCTCCAGATCACAAAAAAATGGAATAATCATACGCAAAGAGTTATAGACGGCACGTACGGTGACTGAGGACCTCTCACTGGAATGTCTGCAAGAGCTCATTGACTGCGTTTGCTGTCTGGGGGGCCGGCCGGAGTGGCCGAGCGATTCTAGGCCCTACAGTCTGGAACCGCGCGACCGCTGCGGTCGCAGGTTCGAATCCTGCTCGGGCATGGATGTGTGTGATGTCCTTAGGTTAGTTAGTTTTAGGTAGTTCTAAGTTCTAGAGGACTGATGACCGCAGCAGTTAAGTCCCATAGTGCTCAGAGCCATTTGAACCATTTTTTTTTTTTTGCTGTCTGGGGCCTTGCATTGTCGTGAAGAAGAAGAAGCTCGCGGGTCAGGTGCGCTGGTCGTTTCGATCTGATCGGTTTACAGAGGGTGCTCAAGGTTTGTGAATATTGTAGCGCATTATTGTCCCATGCAGCAGGAAGTAAATAAGAATGTTACCCTTCTGGTGAAAGACGGAGGTCAGTACAACGTTTCCCGCACTTGTTTGGACGGCCTTGGATTTTCTGAGTGGCAGCTAGCTATCTTGCATGCATATACTGGAGACTCCGTAGTTTTCGACCCGAGTTCAAAATGATGACCCCCTGTCGTGCCTTCAACGACCACTCGCGAGTCGAAATTCCGTTCCTTGGCATAGCGCTGCAGAGACCCATTCGACATGTTCTGCTGGTTGAAGACTGTGACGCAACCGCAGGGTGAACACTTTCAGTCTGTCCTTAATGATGACATTTTCGACACACAGTCCGTCCTCTGCGACAATGGCTGCTCCTGTCTCGAATAATGAGGACACTGACTAGCTGTACAAGGGCATCGGTAAAGCGGTGTGCCGTTCCAAATTGTGCATCATCGTCCAGTGTTACACCCTTCTCATAGTCGCTTGTGCCACGCCTTGGTCCTTGCGGCGACCATGCAGTACTTTCTGTGAACTTGTGCCATTCCTCGTTTGATTTCCGTGAGACGATGTCCGTCCGCCACCAAAAAAACGCACTACACCCCTTCGCTCTTGTTTTGAAGCCCCCATTTCACCGTTTTCAGCGCGAATGACTACAGTGGACGGTCGACGCGTGGTGTACTTGCTCTCTCGTCAGGTAGACATGCACCATGACTGCAGTGGATTGTTTTACTGACACTAAGTTCATACATTAATTTTTGCTGATAAGAATTCCAGTTTCAATAGAACTATACATTCGAATCGGGCCTAACAACAGTTTTGGAGTCACTTCACGATAGACGCACAACAACTACCTGTTACGACGATGATAGTAGCATCGTCACACACGGAGCGCTACATATTGCTTGAGTTCGTGAAATGGCAGCTATCTTCGGCTAGCACGTGTACGGCTGCTAACACTCCATAACTGTTGGATTTGGGTTAGTTGTGAAATTTTGTACACTATGCATCATTATGCGATAATAAATTCAGAACAGGGAAATATGCAAAAATAGTCAAATCATTTTTGTTTTGAGTTCACATAAAAAGCGAGGCAGTTCGGATTTACGGAGCATTAAACTTCTTACCTACGGATTCTGAGTACTTCGTTGTCGGCATCTTGCTTTTCAAAGCAGCTCAAAACAAAATATCTGAAAGTTCGAAAGCTCCCTTCCCAGCAGCCTGTAGAACATTAAGCGACCGTTTGGGATATGTTTCTCCACTATTCCAAATTAATTTTCTGATAATTTGGTTGTAATTCAACAATAACACACTGCATTTAAACTGGAGACCGAGCTTACCATGCGTTCGCTCTTTGTCAGGACTGTCTAACAAAGGATGTTACAATGAAGCTCTATGCCGTCGTGTGCTTTAGCGTACTGAACTCTTCTTACAAAACGTATTACCAACTCTTGTCTCTAGCGAGGATTTCTCATTATTAAGAAAAAGATACTTCCAATTTTATAAAATTTTATTTTCAGTAGTGAAGGAGTTTTGCTATTTAGGAAGTAAAATAACTGATGATGGTCGAAGTAGGGAGGATATAAAATGTAGACTGGCAATGGCAAGGAAAGCGTTTCTGAAGAAGAGAAATTTGTTAACATCGAATATAGATTTATGTATCAGGAAGTCGTTGCTGAAAGTATTTGTTTGGAGTGTAGCCATGTATGGAAGTGAAACATGGACGATAACTAGTTTGGACAAGAAGAGAATAGAAGCTTTTGAAATGTGGTGCTACAGAAGAATGCTGAAGATTAGATGGGTAGATCACATAACTAATGAGGAGGTATTGAATAGGATTGGAGAGAAGAGATGTTTGTGGCACAACTTGACTAGAAGAAGGGATCGGTTGGTAGGACATGTTTTGAGGCATCAAGGGATCACAAATTTAACATTGGAGGGCAGCGTGGAGGGTAAAAATCGTAGAGGGAGACCGAGAGATGAGTACACTAAGCAGATTCAGAAGGATGTGGGTTGCAGTAGGTACTGGGAGATGGAGCAGCTTGCACAGGATAGAGTAGCATGGAGAGCTGCATCAAACCAGTCTCAGGACTGAAGACAACAACAACAGTTCTCTACACAAATATGTCTTCTGACCGTTTTCCATTAGGTGTGTTAATCATGGACTCTTTGAAAAGCAGCCATAAAAAATTATGAGTAACAGCGATATGCGTCAGGAGAAGCGTTGTTTTCATGTTTTGATGGGAAGAAAACCGAAGGAACAGATCTTAAAGAATTAGAACAGGGTGGTGCCTCAAACTGTGGAAATAAACAAATCTAGCAAAATGGGCATTGATTTTGAATGTCAGCTATTTAAAATCGTCCCCAAAAGGAAAAAAACGAGCTGTAAACCAAAATATTTCTGTAATTTGCTGCCCTCGTCCTCATTTACAATTGAACTCTTCGCTCCTACACATAAAAATACTATTCGCGGTTTCAGAATGTGTTTTTAATTACTAAATAGTATTTCGCTTGTACGTTCCTCATAAATGTCCAGTGAGTGAGATTTCAGGTCGCAATGAGATCCTTGCATATCACTTCCAATAGGACTGTACCTAGGAGACACTGTGAAATTTAACCCAGCAGGCGGTTTGGTTGTGAACAAAAGGCAACAGAAGACTGCAGAATACAACAGATCACTTAAAACATCGATATTTGCGAATGGTAACACTTAAATAATCTATGGAAGCTGTATCATTTGATTGCTAGAAACAGAGACGAGTAGTTGCGCCAAAAGGTGTCACCTTTAGTAGATGATTTTTGATGTGAAGAAATATAAAAAAGGTAGACCTAAACAGAAACCTTTCTTCAACATAAGAACTATACTTTTATCAATTACTGACATGGGATTGAGGAAGATGTTTCTGAAACAGTAAGCTTCGATCCTAAATTTGTACGAAGCGAAATGTGGATCACGAAAAAGCTGGAAAAGTAGACACTTGAAGCATTATTACCGTGGTGATATGGAAAGTCATTACAAATTAAGTTGAGAATTAAGCGGCAAAGAATTGCCTCTAGGTATAGCAGTGAATTATAAATATTCGAGAGAAGAATCAAGATGAATATTTAAGGTACAATTAGAAGCGCAGAAGTCTGGAAATGAAGAACAAATAGTGGAATATACCAAGTAGAGAAAATATAATGAAAAAAAAAGATATGACTGATTCTTTTCGGACATTTAAGCAGGATTAACGCCAAAACGCTAACAAAAGATTTCTTGAAGTGCCTTTTGGAAAAGAAATTAACAAGCTGGGTCCGAAAAGTTAAGAAGAATTTAGAGACAAACAACGTGAAAGCAGGAGAAGCGACAAGAAGAGTTTTTTTTGGAAGGAAAATGTTAAAATTAGGAATCCAAGTCAGAAAGAGTAAGACAATAGATGTGGTCTCAAGAAAGGAAGAAGAAACACAGTGAAACAGCAAAAGAATACTGTGGGTGCTATCTGTTAAATAGAAACTTTCAATTTTAAAATATATTATTGCTTTATTTCGGGAATCAATCATTGCTGAAGTAATGCAAAGATGGCATTGTATACGAAGAGTGGACTACAAACAGATTTGTTAGTTGGTGTAGTCTTTGGAGCTCACGAGAAGTCATATGTTTCGGTTCCGGTTTAGCCCAAATCAGATAACGACTATAAACATAGCTGAGGCGTCGGCTGATTCTTCTAGTAGACCGTTGCGTGCCTCTTTATGCTGTGTCCGCGGTGGCGCCTACGTACGAGTGCAGCAGATACGCACTCGAGGCGGCCGCAGATTCGCGGTATCGTCACGTGAGTTACTGCCCGGTGTGGTATCGATACTGTACGATACCGCAGACCGTGATGAAAAATTAGAGCACGACAGCTTCCAAAGTCACTGTAGAACTGATTGTCGCACTCGCCAACTCTGCCAGCACCGAAACAACACGAGGGGAGCTCCTAAAGCAGGATACTGCAGGGAGAACTGAAATTCCAAAAACACTCATTAGTGACGGAAATTCCCGTAACAGGAAAACGTGGTGCCCAAGCCATAAAAGCACGACTATGGAGCAATGGTAAAAAGTCATTTGGTCGGTTGTTGCACACTGTTTACAAGTTGTGGCGTAGTCTGCGTCCCTAGAGTGAAATATAGCGGGGCTTCCGTTATGATTGTGTCACCATGTCCTGGTATTCGACGGGTCCCTGGTTACTCTGCAAGGTCGTACAACTGGCAAGGATTATGCGACCATTTTGGCTGATGCGGTCCATCCCATGGTGTAATGTTTGTTTCCCAATCGCGATGCTGTGTTTGAAGACGACAACTCGCACCGATCCAGACTGGTTTTGAGAACACGAGGTGGAGTTTTCGCATCTACCCTGGCCACCACACTCATCAGATCTCAATATTTATTGACAATTTGTGGTCTAGTTTAGGGAGAAGGGTGCGTGATCGCTGTTGACTTCCATCCTCGTTAACTGTAGTCGCTACTATTTTGTAGGAAGATTGGTATACACATGGGTGGCTCGTGCAAAATGTTGCCAATGTGCTACAATGTAGTGGCCTATAGCTTCTTGACTTCACAACGGTAGTAATATTATCTCAGTTGAATACATAGATTTTATGCATACAATTTGAACTATTTAAATAGTTTTAAAAGTTATAATAAGTCGTTTAATAATGTGAGGAACAGAGTAAAATGAAAAATAGATACCTGCAGGAATTGAACCCAGGTCCCCTAGTTAACAGTTCATACTTCAGAACATTTTCCCACGGTGGAATCGTGACACACATGTTTTTTAAAAAAAGCCCTCATGTTCTACGTTTGCACAATACAGTACACGCACTCGAGGCGGCCGCAGATTCGCGGTATCGTCACGTGAGTTACTGCCCGGTGTGGTATCGATACTGTACGATACCGCAGACCGTGATGAAAAATTAGAGCACGACAGCTTCCAAAGTCACTGTAGAACTGATTGTCGCACTCGCCAACTCTGCCAGCACCGAAACAACACGAGGGGAGCTCCTAAAGCAGGATACTGCAGGGAGAACTGAAATTCCAAAAACACTCATTAGTGACGGAAATTCCCGTAACAGGAAAACGTGGTGCCCAAGCCATAAAAGCACGACTATGGAGCAATGGTAAAAAGTCATTTGGTCGGTTGTTGCACACTGTTTACAAGTTGTGGCGTAGTCTGCGTCCCTAGAGTGAAATATAGCGGGGCTTCCGTTATGATTGTGTCACCATGTCCTGGTATTCGACGGGTCCCTGGTTACTCTGCAAGGTCGTACAACTGGCAAGGATTATGCGACCATTTTGGCTGATGCGGTCCATCCCATGGTGTAATGTTTGTTTCCCAATCGCGATGCTGTGTTTGAAGACGACAACTCGCACCGATCCAGACTGGTTTTGAGAACACGAGGTGGAGTTTTCGCATCTACCCTGGCCACCACACTCATCAGATCTCAATATTTATTGACAATTTGTGGTCTAGTTTAGGGAGAAGGGTGCGTGATCGCTGTTGACTTCCATCCTCGTTAACTGTAGTCGCTACTATTTTGTAGGAAGATTGGTATACACATGGGTGGCTCGTGCAAAATGTTGCCAATGTGCTACAATGTAGTGGCCTATAGCTTCTTGACTTCACAACGGTAGTAATATTATCTCAGTTGAATACATAGATTTTATGCATACAATTTGAACTATTTAAATAGTTTTAAAAGTTATAATAAGTCGTTTAATAATGTGAGGAACAGAGTAAAATGAAAAATAGATACCTGCAGGAATTGAACCCAGGTCCCCTAGTTAACAGTTCATACTTCAGAACATTTTCCCACGGTGGAATCGTGACACACATGTTTTTTAAAAAAAGCCCTCATGTTCTACGTTTGCACAATACAGTACATGCAATTTCAAAGAAAAATACTGACATTTTGAATTCAGTAATCTGTCACAAATAATTGACTTTAGATTAAATCCGCCTTGACATTCATCTAAATTTCTCTGCAGCTTTTTTTCTAATCTGTTTAGTTCTGCATAGTAAGTCCTCTGTTGTTGTTAACATATTATTTATTGCCTTTTCTTACGTAATGGATGTGTTAAGACCACCATCCACTCTGCTGGGAGATAAATACTGCTAAGTTTTTTCAAAGATTAGATTTAGCTCATTTTTATTTTTATTTTAGGCAGAGTCCATTTCTAAAGTTCTGCCGTAATGTTCTCCACTAGCTTGATAAGGTTTTATCAACTTTTCCAGTTTTTTTGATAGCTGCAGGTAAATCTGCTTCTACATTTTCACGAGTGTTTGCGTACTCTATCTTATGAGTTGGATCTGGAAAATTAAGAAGCTGATAAAAACATTTTGCAAGTATTTCGAAATTTTGTGTGTCAGGTACTTGAAATCGGTGAGCCTTCTCTCGCATCCCTTTGTTCTTAGATTTGTATTTAAAGTACATCTACCTGACTCTTTAAATCCCACTATCTTCTCCAAAGATCTACTGGGAGCGCGCCTCTTTAGCAGATCATCTCCAGACACTTTGATACTAAATTGCCTCGTATACTCACATTTTTTACTCCAATATAGCCTATAGCCCTTTGCCTTACAAGAGTAGTAATCATAACCATACCGAATACATTAATTTTATCTAAAATGGCTGAACTATTATTTCTAATTTTACAGTTAGCAGCTTAGTATTGACAGGAATAAAATGAAATGAAAAAGAAAGATGGTGTATGCAATTATCGAATACAGCTTCGCGAATTACAAGTCTATGCGTCAGACCACTTGCCCACGTTAGAATCATGATAACAGCACTTCAAAAATCTGTCATACTCTACGTCCGCACAGTACACTAAACACAGTTGTAAAGAAAAATGCCGACGTTGTGCTGTGAGCGACATAGCACTCGTAGTGCCGGTTGGGATAATGTCATATCAGAACATACGCAATAGAAAACGCATAGCGTGGATGACCTTCATTTCAGTGTTTGACACTGGTTTGCAGCTATCGCGAAGAGAGTATTATAAAACAAATTTTCGTTCTTGTTACTTACGTACCAGCATGCGTTTGAAAATAAAGGGCGTAATTTTAGTGCAATTTCTAGTTTGCATTCGAAGTGAAGCGGCATAATTTTAGTGCGATATTTACAGTGTTCTGCAGCACGTTAGCACATGATAACAATCCACCAGTGGGTACACGGTACCATTTAAAATCATTTATTTGAGTCATTAGTCTTCTGACCGGCTTGATGTGGCCTGCCACGAATTCCTCCTCTGTGCTAACGTCTTCATCTCAGAGTAGCACTAGAAACCTATGTCCACAGTTATTTGCTGGATGCATTCCAGTCTCTGTTTCCCTTTAGAGCTTTTACCCTCTGCAGCTCCCTGTAATACCTCGGAAGTTCTTCTGAGACGTCCAAGCATCCTGTCTCTTCTTCTTGTCAGTGTTTTCCATATATTCCTTTCCTCACTGATGCTCCGGAGAACGTTCTCATTTCTTGGCTTATCAGTCCACCGAATTTCCAACGTTCTTCTGCAGCACCACATCTCAACTGCTTCGATTCTTTTCTGTTCCGGTTTTCCCATAGTTCATGTTTCACTATCATACAACATTGTGCTCCAGATGCACATTCTCAGAAATGTCTTCCTCAAATTAAGGCCTGCGTTTAATAGTAGTAGAATTCTCTTGGTCAGGAAGCCCTTTTTTTGTAGGTGGTGGTTTGCTTCTTATGTTCTCGTTTCTCCATCCATCATGGGTTATTTTTCTGCCTGGATTGCAAAAATTGTTACCTTCGTCTATTTCGTGATTCTTAATTAGATGTTAAGTTTCTCGCAGTTTTCATTTCTATTACTTCTCATTACTTTCGTTTTTCTTCGATTTACTATCAATCCATAATCTGTACTCATTTGATTGTTCATTGCATTCAGCGGATTATGTAACTCTTCTTCACTTTTACTGAGGATAGCAATGTCATCACCGAATCGTATCATAGACATCCTTTCAGATTGAATTTTAATTCCACTCCTGAACCTTTCTTTTATTTCCATCACTTCGATGTACAGATTGAACAGTAGGGCGGAAGAGTACATACCTGTCTTACACCCTTTTTAATCCGAGCACTTACTTCTTGGTCGTCTACTTTTATTATTCCCTCGTCTCTCCCTGTAGCGTACCCCTATTATTCTCAGAATTTCGCACATCTTGCATCATTTTACGTCGTCGAACGCTTTTTCCAGGTCTACAAAGCCTATGAACGTGGCTTGATTTTTCTTCAGTCTTTCTTCCATTATCAACCACAACGTCAGAATTGCCTCTCTGATACCTTTAGCTTTCCTGAAGCCAAACTGTTCGTCATCCAACATATCTTCAATTTTCTTTTCGATTCCTCTGCGTATTAGACTTGTCAGCAACTTGGATGCATGACCTTTTAAGCTGATTGTGCGATAACTCTCGCACTTGTTGTCTGTTTTAATCTTCGGAATTGTGTGGATGATGACTTTCGGAAAGTCAGATCGTATATCGTCGGATTCATACATTCTTCACACCAACGTGAGTAGCCCTTTTGTTGGCACAGCCCCCAATGACTTTAGAAATTCTGATGGAATGTTATCTGTCCCTTCTGACTTATTCGATCTTAAGTCTTCCAAAGCTCTCTTAAATTCAGTTTCTAATACTAGAACCCCTATCTCTTCTCTGTCGACTCCTGTTTCTTCTCCTATCACATGAGACAAGTCCTTCCACTCAGAAGCCTTTAACGTACTCTTTCCACATACTCGCTCTCTCTCAATTTGACAATGGAATTCCCACTGCCCTCTTAATGTTGACACCTTTGTTTTTAATTTCACCAAAGGTTGTTTTGAATCCTCTATACAGACCTGTATTTGTTCATTCTGAGTCGCCCGGAAGCTGTTTCGAATGCCAACGGTTTTCCTGCATCGTGTTAGTCATGGTAATTGTTTTACTTCTTTTATTTTTCCATATTTTCGTCCACCTTCAGATCGAAGCGTCCAGAGACAAAGGGACCGGTGCAGATTCGGATGGTATGGCGTTCTGTTTGGAACTGCTCAAAAAACTGACGACTTAAGAAAATAACGACAGGGGCAGAGTGTCCGCCGCGGGTGCGTCGTTTGCTCGGTGCGGCCGCGCTTAGCACGCAGCCGGCTCTCCTGCGATTAGCAGCGGCTGCTCGGCGGGCGACACCCACTGCCCGTGGCTGCCCGCGCCTGCATCCGCCGCCGCCTGGTCGGAATAATGCAACGCGCCACCCACAGGCGATCCTGCCTTATCGTCCCGGCCATCTGCGACTGCAGTACTAGGACGCTCGCTGCGCCGGCTGAATACTCAAGTGGGGAAGTCCTCTCGCTACTGTGAAACCAAACGGAAGCCATGCGACAATGTTCATTTAAACCATAGTCCATTTAAGACTTTCCTCTAAACAATGAAAGTTTCGTAAAAAATGATTTTCGTTTGATTTTGAACTCGTACTGGCTTGATTGATTGGCTGTAACTTTGCTGCTGTTTAGCATTGGGTGAATTTGTGCATTTCCAACTGTGAGAGAAACCAAATATACATTACTGGCCATTAAATTTGCTACACCACGAACATGACGTGCTACAGACACGAAATTTAACAGACAGGAAGAAGATGCTGTGATATGCAAATGATTGGCTTTTCAGAGCATTCACACAAGGTTGGCGCCGGTGGTGACAACTACAACGTGCTGACATGAGGAAAGTTCCCAACTAATTTCTCATACCCAAACAGCAGCTGACCGGCGTTGCCTGGTGCGCCGTTGTTGTGATGCCTCGTGCTAGGAGAAATGCGCACCATCACGTTTCCGACTTTGATAAAGGTCGGATTGTAGCCTATCGCGATTGCGGTTGATCGTATCGCGACATTGCTGCTTGCTGTGGCCGAGATCCAACGATTGTTATCAGAATATGGAAACTGTGGGTTCAGGAGGGTAATACGGAACGCCGTGCTGGATCCCAACGGCCTCGTATCACTAGCACTTTGAACAGTGGACATTATATTTCAAATGTGTTACGACCCGTGGCTCTACCCTCCATTCGATCCCTGCGAAACCCTACATTTCAGCAGGATAATACACGGCGGCATGTTGCAGGTTCTGTACGGGCCTTTCTGGATACAGAAAATGTTCGACTGCTGCCCTGGTCAGCACATTCTCCAGATCTCTCACCAATTGAATACGTCTGGTGAACAGCAACAGGCTCGTCACAATACGCCAGTCACTACTCTTGAACTGTGGTGTCGTGTTGAAGCTGCATGGGCAGCTGTACCTGTTCACGCCATCCAAGCTCTGTTTGACTCAATGCCCAGGCGTATCAAGGCCGTTATTACGGCCAGAGGTGGTTGTTGTGGGTACTGATTTCTCAGAAGCTATGCACCCAAATGGCGTGAAAATGTAATCACATGTCAGTTCTAGTATATTTTTCCAATGAATAACCGTTTATCACCTGCATTTATTCTTGGTGTAGCAATTTTAATGGCCAGTAGTGTATCTATCCGCGAAAATACAACATGAATTTGTCCCTGTTTTGTAATCTTTATAAAAACGTGCAGATAAATAAATCCTAATCTTTTCTAATAATCTCTTTAATTAGAAAAATGGTCCCTGTGCTTTACTGATCAGCTTAATAATGCTGTTCATGAAATGGCCCTTATGCCTTGCTAATTTTCGTAGCAAACGGATCCCAAAATCACAATATCTTACCTCGTAATGTAATTTTCCTGGAAACGCGGTGCTTACTGCTCTCTGTGAACCAACTGCAAAGTTAGAAATTAGTGCACTGCTCGAAACAACATGTAAACTATTTTATATACATCACTGAGTGAGACACTTTTTAAATGAAAATGATTTGGATAGAGGATGTGGCAATGCTCCTAGGTGAAATATTTCTTCAACAAACCGTTTTTAAATTACCTGATGTATTAGAAGTTGTATGAAATTCATGTTATAACAATCATTAACATTGAGGGAGAGCAACATTGATACCAAACTCTTACTCTCACAAATGTTAGACAATTGAAAAATACCTTACAGTGAAAATTACTCAACCTTTAATGAAATGGAAGTCTCATTCAAGAAACGTTACAAACTACGCGCGAGTGCAATGCCGCTAGATAAAAAATATTACCTTCATTCCTCTTCAAATGCTTTTCTAGTATCATTACATCTCATTTAATTCTGAATCACTAATAGAATCTTCCTCCCCCATTTCACAATATTCAAACACAAACCACTTTACTTAAACACTAATGTACTTAACGTCCACACTGCCATGAGTTCTCTGTTCGCCGTGTGTCTCAGTACCCCGCTAAGCGTAGAACTCCAGCGCTCCTGGCTGCCAAGCAGCGACGATACAAGCACATCTTCCAGCGACACAGCGACATGGTGTCGGTGTTTTTGAATTGGCATGATCTTTTGTTGGTCGACTTCATGCAACGAGGAACCACTATCAATGCAGGAGCATACTGACAAACCCTGAGAACGCTACGTAGAGCGATTCAAAACAAAAGATGCGGCATGCTGACAAAGGGAACTGTTCTTCTCCATGACAACGCAAGACCTCACACTGCAGTTCAGACTCACGATTTATTGGGATGTTTTGGACCACCCACCTTACAGTCCTGATCTTGCGCCAAGCGATTACCATCTGCTCCTCCACCTCGAACAACACCTCAGTGGCATCCGGTACAATGGTGACGACGACGTGAAAACGGCAGTGAACTCTTGGTTATCGGAGCAGGCGGTAACTTTTTATGAAGAGGGTATTTTGAAATTGGTTGAGAGGTATGATACGTGTTTGAATAAACTTGGAAAGTATGTCGAAAAATGGAGTGAATGACCTTACTTAAAAAAAAACACGCCTACTAATAAATAAACCGCTTCGACTCGATTTATCCCTTTGTTATTAGATCACTACCGATTTCATCGCACGAAAAGCAACAACATCAGATGATCATCTAAAAATTAGAGTTAAAAAGCTCGAAACTTTGTAACCGACATTCGTTGTCCGTCATAACAAAACATAGCTAAAAGGTGGTATATCATACAATAAAATAGCCGAATTTCAATGTGGTGGATATGTCCGCTTCTCCGGTGTATATGCAAATCGCGAACAGGGGACGCGGCTGCATGCTGTGTCATACACACACACACACACACACACACACACACACACACACAGCACGCGACCGCTTCCCCTGTTCGGCTTCGTAGCGTGGCATTTTGTTTTCAACGGTTTATAACTGTTCTTCTATAGGTGTTGTGCGACTGTCAGAAACATGTATCACACAGGTATACAATATTTTTGGAGGTAGGAAAATAACCTTTAAAATACACCACTGTGTGCTAAGCGCCTATATTAACGTAGTCGTACCTTCTTTCTTTATCTTCGCTTTCATCTATCAGACCTAAGCAGGCAGACGAGGGCGACGTTTATCTGATGCCAGCTGTCAGACAGTAAACATCGACAGGTGGCAGGCTTCTCGCTTAAAAAAGACAAAGAAATAAAGAAGAAGAAGGAGAAACTGAACTATAGAACTAGCAATATTAGCTGTTAATTTCTTGTAAGTCTCTGTATAGAAGCGCCGGCCGTTGTGGCCGAGTGGTTCTCCAGCGCTTCAGTCTGGAACCACGCAACTGCTACGGTCGCAGGTTCGAATCCTACCTCGGGCTTGGATGTGTGTGATTTCCTTAGGTTAGTTAGGTTTAAGTAGTTCGAAGTTCTAGGGACTTATGACCTCAGATGTGAAGTCCCATAGTGCTCAGAGCCATTTGAAACATTTCTGTATAGCAGCATTTAGGAAAAATAAACTTAAAAACTGTTCTTAAGTGGGTTAGAAATTCATTTATTTTTGGAAATTAATCGACGCAGTTGCCATTAGTCAGATGTGCACTGACTTGACTAGACGAGACGACTATACAATTATGTTCTTCTTGACGTTCAGTACTAAAAGACAAAAAAGAATTCTAGAATTTTTTCCGTCAGAAAACATAAATTCCGACGAAATCTTAGTTTACAGGAGTTTACTATTAGTTTTATTGGTAACTCTACGAACTGAATTGGCGGAAGTTCACATGTAGACAAGAGGTAAGTTGATGCCTTTTTGCCTCTTTCTCTTTTTTAGTTATAGTTCACTAATGTCCGCCCAAAACGCAGTGAGAAGTGTTGTCGTATACTACGCACATTAGATATTCTGTTTTACAATTGAGCACTGCATAATTATTTTGAGGTATTTTCAGATATCGTCAGATGTCTGTAACTGCCTGCTGCACAGCCTCGTCCGACAGGAACCTTCGACCCTTCAAGCCCATTGTGAAGAGACCGAAGGAGCGACAATCGCACTGGGAGAGATCAGGACTATAGGGCGAATGCTGCAGTGTCTCCCACCAGAGTTGGCGTAAGTCCTGCGAATTCCAAGATCGACCGGCATCTTGTGTCGAATCGTGACCAGCACGGAGCTTGGTGCCCCATTCCACATCGCTGGTTTTTCGGCAGCTATGTTGCCTGATACACATTCTGCATTGTCCAATGGATTTCCATCGGTGTTTGTCTTCCGGCAGCCAAGAAAAAAATATCAGCACGTTGGTCTTGTTTGGACGCATTTCATAATTGTGTCGCTATACCCCATGCACGCCGGAGAGACATGGATGCCACACTAATTTCTTACCTGCCTGTCGGTGCTTATATACGCGCATTGGAGCCGTTTTACGTTGCATGTACGCTACAGCTAACCGCTCAAACGGAAACTTTTGATAGCCTCTTGTAGTTACCACACCAGTGAATACCAACAGAGATATTTTTATTAATGTGTTCATTACTCTTAAACGCGCGACGTTTGGACCACAGTATATAAATTCGTTACATTAACTTTTTGGTTAGGGGTTTTAAATAGCGTTACGAATGGTCATCTCGTGCTCATTGGACGAACAGAATTTAGTGTCAATTAGATTTTCCGGGAACTCAATAAAGCGACATTGGACAGAGAAATTCACTTTCACAGTGCTTGTAGTAATACGATCTGTAGCCTTGGTACGTTTTAAAACCACGCTGAGACAATAGGTGCATACGAACGACAGTCCAACACCACACACTACTGACCATTAAAATTGCTACACCAAGAAGAAATGCAGATGGTAAACGGCTATTCATTGGACAAATGTATTATACTAGACCTGACATGTGATTACAGTTTCACGCAATTTGGGTACATAGATCCTGATAATTCAGTGCCCAGAACAACCACCTCTGGCCGTAATAACGGCCTTGATACGCCTGGGTATTGAGTCAAACAGAGCTTAGATGACGCGTACAGGTACAGCTGCCCATGCAGCTTCAACACGATACCACAGTTCATCAAGAGTAGCGATTAGCGTATAGTGACGAGCCAGTTGCTCGGCCGCCATTGACGAGACGTTATCAATTGGTGAGAGATCTGGAGAATATGCTGGCCAGGGCAGCAGTCGAACATATTCTGTATCCAGAAAGGCCCGTACAGGACCTGAAACATGCGGTCGTACATTATCCTGCTGAAATATAGGGTTTCGCAGGGATCGAATGGAGGGTAGAGCCACGGGTCGTAACACATCTGAAATATAATGTCCACTGTTCAAAGTGCCGTCAGTGCGAACGACACGTGACCGAGACGTGTAACCGATGGCACCCCATACCATCACGCCAGGTGATATGCCAGTATGGCGATGACGAATACACGCTTCCAATGTGCGTTCTCCGCGATGTCGCTATACACGGATGCGACCAACATGATGCTGTAAACAGAATCTGGATTCATCCGAAAAAATGACGATTTGCCATTCTTGCACCCAGTTCGTCGTTGAGTACACCACCGCAGGCGCTCTTGTCTGTGATGCAGCGTCAAGGATAACCGCAGCCATGGTCTGCGAGCTGATAGTCCATGCTGCTGCAAACGTCGTCGAACTGTTCGTGCAGATGGTTGTTGTCTTGCAAACGTCCCCAACTGTTGACTCAGGGATCGAGACATAGCTGCACGATCCGTTACAGACATGCTGATTAGATGCCCGTCATCTCGACTGCTAGTGATACGAGGCCGTTGGGATCCAGCACAGCTTTCCGTATTACCCTCCTCAACCCACCGATTCCATATTCAGCTAACAGTCATTGGATCTCGGCCAACGCGAGCAGCAACGTCGCGATACGATAAACCGCAATCGCGATAGGCTACAATCCGACTTTTATCAGAGTCGGAAACGTGATGGTATGCATTTCTCCTCGTTACACGAGGCATCACAACAACGTTTCACCACGCAACGCCGGTCAACTGCTGTTTGAGTATGAGAAATCGGTTGGAAACTTTCCTCATGTCAGCACGTTGTAGGTGTCGCCACCGGCGCCAACCTTGTGTGAATGCACTGAAAGGCTAATCATTTGTATATCACAGCATCTTCTTCCTGTAGGTTAAATTTCGCTTCTGAAGAACGTCATCTTCGTGGTGTAGCAATTTTAATGGCCAGTAGTGTATTACCTAGTGATTCCGTACCGAAGACGCTTCTTCTGTTGTCAAACATGTGTATGTCGAAGACTGAGTGATAACCAACACTATTCGAATAACCGAGAATCGCTAGAGAAGTGGAGGCCGCGGTGATTCAAGACGAGTCACCGTCAGCGAGCGTATTTTGTCGGCGGGCCACGGATGTTTCTGGCGGTTTCTTGATCACCTACTGTTCCTGTCCTGACCGTTTGTCCGCAGTTCTCGGAACCGCTGATGCTGCGTCACAGCAGGTACACAGACGTGCGGATTTCTGCAATTTGCCTCGTTCAGTACGTCGGTGAGTTTTTGGCGAGCCCGTGGCTGACGCTCTAGTCTGGCGGAACGGTGCCCTCTCGTCGGCTGCCCTGTAATGTTTCTCACGCGATTGTAAAGGAACTATTCAGCAATACATTGATTTTTAGGTTATCTGCGGCTTTGTATGTCAGACTCATGGTGAAGGAATCCACCATTTCGTTAATGGTCATAATTATTGTGACACCTTGCATTGAAGTAACACACTGCGCGAAATTCGAATGCGTTGCAATGAAAAATAGGGCTGCTATGAATTTCCGCTTGGTGCGTATGAAACCATGAAATTTAGATAACATATTAAATTTTTTTTGAAGCTTGGGTGGAGATCAATATCCATTTCCAGTCTCGAGAAAAGGCATTGTATATAGTGTGTCCATTCCAACCAGCACATGCGCGAGAATGTAACGTTCACCACCTCCCTCATACTTACAAACGGTTCGAGATACCGAAACGAGATTTTTAGCAAACGATTGCACGTAGAGAAGAATATGTTGTTCTATGGTAAACATGTGGAACTTCCTTAACTACTGCAATATAAGAGTAGCTGTAGCCTTTTGCAATAGAATGATGTAATTTTTAAGTCCTCCATAGCTGGCAAAATGCAACAAGGTACATGAAGAAATTGTACGTTTATTTTTATACCGAGAATATATTTTTTTCATAAGCTTTTGACCCGATTTTTCCTCGTTTAATAAACCATTGTTTCAGGGTTTTGTCGAAACGGTAACTGCATTAGGATGTTAGCGAGGTAACATTCGTCTATCCAAAGGAAACAAACTGTAACATGGAAAAAAGAAAAATGTAAGTGATATATGAAATTCGCCATTGGTGAATGAGTAGTTTTCATGTGACAGCAAGTTTTAGTTGCTACAAGTATAGTCAAGGGAGCAGACCGATTACCACATCGACAACTCTACACAATTGTACCTTGAATTACCTTGTTCGTTAAAAGTGACAACAGAAGTTTCCACGAAAAAGAATGTAAAAAGCTGGACTTACGAAGAGATGGGTCAAACATTTTAGGCAGTGTTACGAATCTGGCGAAAGTGTTATAAAAACTAAGCTACAACATTTGAAATAAAGTTTCAGAAAAAGTTCTTCATTTGTGTGACCATATCGTCAATAGCTGCTTTATAATAACTGAAGCTATTTTAAATCCGTCGTTTTCACTACAGGGTCAAACTAGAGATAAGTCAAAAACGTACAAGCAGACGGCGTTTCCTGAAGTGCACCGAACCGGGGAAACAGCGGGACTGCTGCAGCTACGTCAGGCCAATCCAGATGCCACCTTGCTCCACTATGACCCCGAGACAAAGTAATTGAGAAAGATATGGGAACATATCGATACACCGCCGCTGAAGCAGACAGACAGCCATCACGGGGAAAAGTGACGCTAAGTGACTTTTCGGACTGCCATGATGTGTATCTAGCAGATTATGCCTTTAAAACCGAAACTGTCACGGGATCATATTACTGAAATCTCCAACCAGGTTATAAGAGGTCGTCAAGGAGAAGCGTCGACGGAAGCTGTCTGAGGGAGAGTTTATGTTCTACAACTGTCCGCCAGCTCATCTGCACAGGACGCTGTCGCACCTGCTGTTCTTTTAAGCCTATCAGATTTTTCCTTGACCCTCGTATTCCACTGATGTTTCAGCCAGTGACTTCTCTTTTCTCGTAAGAAGAAACCATGCGTGACAGGCCTTTCCAAAGTGGCAACGGTGCGATTTTTGATGTCGAACATTTCCTGAACAGCCAAATTCAGATCTATACAGCCAAGGACCGCTGGGAAACGTGTGTAACATTGAAGGATAAACATTTTGAAGACGCTAACAACATCATCAAACTTCGTGATCGCACAGTGAATGTTTCGAGGTGATAATTACAATCTTATTTATGGATTCTTCCGTTAAGTCTTAGTACAACAATTCCATATTTAAGGTAAAATAACAAGTACGCTGTTTTTGTTCTATCCATTTGTAGAGCAAAAACAGTGTACTTGTTATTGAAACATCAAAAACGGTAATTACAACTTTGTGATTAGTCTTTGATCAGAAGAAGCATGTTCCACAATTGAAGTGAATTCATACCGACTGCATGGTAGGTGCCCATGAGACTCGACACGGTATTGCCTGTTAAGACGTTATTTCAACGCCGATATTGCACACAACCCTAAAATTGGCTTGAGCAGTAACTGCAGTATGCAAGTAGGCACAACCATCTCTCCATGGCCTACAAAAATATAAAAAGCTCTACCCTCATGATTTGAAAAAGAAAACTGGTACAATCACTTATACTTCCAGCAACCATTGATTATAGCCATGGTACCCTGCTACGTCTTTCTCAGGAAAGCTGATGGTGTCTGGAACTGGTTGTAAATGCCTGTGTTCGTTATATCTGTTATGTTAGACTCTTTGACCATATTTCACCACAATATGCACACATATCCTGGCTGCCTGCAGAAAGAGTAGAGATTTACGCTTCTCCACTGTCTTATCTATGCACGCTGTCCACCATATATCTCCCCTACCTTAACGGTCTTGTCTGAACAAGGAGCCGCAAGACCCCTTTGCCACCAGAGCAAAATCCTTTCTGTCCCACTCCATCGTTACGCCATTTTTCTACAGCCTTTCTCAGTAAAGGGAAACCGACTCTGGAATAACACCCCGCGTTATTTTAAAGAACTGAATAACATCTCCAGCTTCAGAAGATTTTTAATGACACATCTACTACCGCATTAATAAAGATTATTGTTGTCTCTGTACACACTAGTTCCATTTGTACATTCTTCTCTCCAACCAGATCTTCCGCATTTTCCAGTATTCTTAGCTGGTGCAGTCTCCTAGAATCTCTTTCCCCAGTACTTACTATATTAGAAAATATCTATTTTGTACACTATTAAATTCCTTTTGCGTCTGCCACTTTCGTTATTGTTATACTTGTCATTGTCATTATTATTATTATTATTATTATTATTATTATTGTTATTATTAATTATTATTACTATTAGTTACAGCAGTAGTGCAAGTTCTGCCAATATTAACTTTATTAGCTGGTAGTATTATTGACTCACATTGTCAGTATAGACACTCAAACCATTATAGTACTATGTGTCATATTACGGTTGTTATTTCTCAGGTAACTATGATGCGAAAGAAATAGTGCATGTGTGAAATCCTGGTCCGATGTGAGAGATATCATGATGGCCCTAATCCGTTCCAGTTAACTAAGTAGATAAATAAAACAGTTCTATAGTGACTACGAAATGAGAATACACATAGAGTCAGAGTCGCACTGGGTTGTCTTAAACAGTAATATGCGTTACTGAAGGGAACGAAAGCAAATAATTAGCCGAACCATATACCATCACTCGTCCAAAGAGCATACATTAGACGAATGGCTAGTTAGTATGGGCCGGTGGGTAGTATGCATCACTTAGAGCGGACACACGCAATTTTTGGAATAAAGCGTAGACAAGACCCCGCCATTTGTTAAAATTAGAGTGATGTAGCTCTTGACTTAGTGTCACAAGAGAATTTTTTTTTTTTGAGTGTCGAAACTTTTGAAGGTTATAATTTTCAGCATCGGTTTATACTTATAAAGGTAAGAAGTAATATTATTGTATTAATATTAATATTTAAGTAGTCTAACATAGATTGTAACGTAATGCCGAGTCTCTTCTCGCTCAAGCCAGTTTCCATTTCCTCCATGTTTTAATGTCCAATGACAGTCGGGTAGCATTGTTCCCATCAAAGTCAATCCGTGTCCGCGATTAAGTATTCATTTGTTTTTTGTTTTTTAGGGCACGGTGCCAAGGTTCAAGAAGAAGCTTGCCGGTCGGGATCGAGAAGAGTTGTCTGAGACTGCAGTGAAACTAATCGCTTTCGAGTGTTTTCGAAGGTGAAATGACCAAAAAGGCTGCAGCCGATCGTTTTAATGTTCCTAGGAATACAATGGAAACGAGATTAAAGTTAGTTGTAGGCAACCAGCAGACATCTATGACACCTCATATGGGGTTTTCAAAACCAGCATTTGAAGAAACGAAGACATGCTTGTAGCACACACGAGAGATTCAAATTCCAGGCTGATACCGCTAGCTAAGATTGAGTTTCAAACGTTGGCTTAAGATTTGCCGAAAATTTAAAAATATCCCACAGGTTTAACAGACAACAGAAATTTGCTGGCTAAGATTTACATCAAATCCTTATGAGCAATCATCGACAACTGCTTTTTTAACCAAGAATTTTCTGTTATTTTTGTGTCCTGCCAACTCTTCAAATATGGGGTGTCTAGAAAACCTGCTTTCTCGGAATGCTAGACAACAATTCAAGCAAATCATAGTAATGAATTTTTATTACAGTAAGATAAATGACGACTGTGAGAATTTACAATGATGGTCGCAAGCATGCAAATAAGAAAACTCTTCAGCATATACAATGCTACATAGTAGAACCGAAATTACTAGTCTTGATGCTGTTCCTGAGGTCGCTGCTGGAGAACTTGTAGGAGTGCTGGTCTTCAACTGAAGCGAGGAGCTTATGTCCTCGTCGCGTCGAGGACCATGCCACCGGTTTGTCGTCCTAGAGAAGGGTCGGTCCGCACGCAATTGGCTGACGTCTTCTTCACATCCCTCTCTGCTCTAAATTCTCGACCGGTGCGCCGGCGCTTCACTTTACGCTGGAATAGTTATCGTGTTCTTTTGATATATAAACAGATTATTTCGTCTGTGAATCACAAAATCATTTTTATGTAAAAACCTATATTTTGTTGTATAACGCATACTGCCCGAAATTCTTCTTAGCGTTCCATGATGCTTCTCCAGGCGGATGTAAAATGAATGTGCGCAATGGAGAATAAAAACGCCAAAATGAAGATTTTGCCCTGTCTGACTACCCCCTGAAGCAGATCTTAGGACCTCTTAATTCTATAAGTTACAATCTAAACATAAATGAATGATGAAGGCAACTAAACCTACTAAATGATAAACGTTGTTCTTGCTTATATACTTATTGTAGAATTAAAAAACCTTTATGTTACAAAGTTTATATTTCTAAGTAAAATTACTAATCAATTGCCCAGCTCTACCCCTTATTATGACTGCGCGATCTAATATCAATAATGCGAAATGACTGACATCATCTACGTACCAAGCACTAGAAGACACTACTTTCAAAGTTGATCTACGGTGCTGTACCTGGAAACCACCTGTTATCTCTGGCGGAAACCAATGTGATCAGGGTGCATAATATCCTTAAATATACACAATAATTAGTGCGTGGATGGCCAATGATCTGTTCAGTGCAGATGCTCACGAAACTCAAACTCTTAGGGTGGAACGTCCCCTTAGAACAATTTATACAAGACTGTGCTTGAACTGACTCACAATATCTGTAGCGCAACGCAATCTGACTTCCTAAAATCCCTACGAAAAAATGGCCCTGACTAGCATTAACCTATACGTTTCACAAATCACTTACCTCACAAAAATCTTCGTTACTCAAGCTACTGCAATACAGCGAGCGCCACTACTGCCAGCTAAATAAAAGATTCAAACTACTGAAGGCACTAACTACTGATACGTATAGTTAGCAAATGAAAGATTTTAATAGAGAACAAACAATGTATTTACCTCACTAGTCATAATATATATAGCAGTTCATGAGACCAATTCTTACAAATTTCAAAACTCCGCCATCTCTCTCCCCACGTCCACCACTGCTGGCGGCACACCTCCAACTGTGCAACGCTACGCGCTGTTAGCATCCAGCTGCCGCTGCCCGACACTACAATGGCAGACAACAATGCAAACTAAACACACCGCGCACAGCACAGCCAGTGATTTTTCATACCGAGCGCTAAGCGGCGTTACCAATAAGACAACCTAAACAGCCTACTTACATAGCCCCCATGCTCCCCACAAAAAATTTTTACAAATTGTTTTGGGCAGTGGCCAATAATGATTTGATAAAATTTTTCATAATTACTATAAGAAAGATATCAAATGCACACACTTATTGATACAATGTTGGTCAAAAGCTAAAATTTTCTCACAGTCCATATAGACAGTCCTGATCATTCATCACAGTAAAATAGTAGTGTTTTTCTCAAAGACTGAGCAATAAAAGAAAATGCACACAGAAGTAGTGGATTTCCATGCAGTCTTGAAGAAGTAGTGTTGTCCTTCCAACGAAAGACAGTGCTGACTCTTGACATGCAGACAGGTAATGGGCCACAACAGAGTCAGTCGACGTTGAAGACTATCGGTAGGTAGGTCATCACACAGCAGACCCACTGTAGTCCTGGTAGAGATTACTATTGGTGGGCCACCAGAGGTGCAGACCCAGTGCAGTCCTTGTAGAAATAATGGTATTGGTGGGTCATCAAAGGTGTAGACCCATTGTAGTCCTTGTAGAGATGGCCAGCAGCCATCTGTTTGACTGTGCAGGAGCACAATCACCATTGAAGAGTCTTGCGGATAATATAGCAAGTCCATAACCACCACTTGTGCACTCAAAAAAATGGTTTTTTAAAATGTCCTTACAAACAGCAATGCTGTTATCCAGTCCCTTACTGAATTATTAACATACATACAAACACTATCAGTCCCTACTTCTCACATATTGTCCATATACTATGACCAACAGAAACGTGTGCAGTGAAATGTAATTTACAAGTTACTTAATTTGATGAACTGGTGCCAATTACAATTTTATAACATAAGAATACAATAACAAAGGCACAAAATACATCTTTAAAGAACATAACAATACAGATAACATTTGCAGTAGTACAGGCTTTACAAAAGAATCGAAATAACAAATACATCAGTGTACAAAAATTATGACATAAATACATACATAAAAGATCAGAATAACTTTTGAAACATCAACTTCACACATGAACATTAGAACAAAATAGAATAAATAATGTCTAAACATTTTTACAAAGTAAATAACATATTATTGATGCAAATTATATTTGAGGATAACAGTATTCCTCATCATAGTGAATGTAGCTTAGTATTAGAACAGAAAAAGATTCTATGATACAGTACACAGAGACAGGAAGAAAACAAATACACAAGGGTACACAAACACATAGTGGGATAACACAAAAGGAAAGGAGAGGGTTTGTTTTCATTGTAACATTTGGTACTGCAGTCCAACCCAAAACTTCATTCCATAGATCTTTCGTCTTATTTCAACATTTGTTTCCGCCAAAAATATCCTATCCAAGCATGCTTTTTGTATTCTGTTCTCATCCTCTTTCAAAAATAGTTTTTCTCCACTGTACACTACTTTTTTGGCAAAACCATTTTCTTATAGCTTCTCAATGCTTCTCTTCCAATTCATCATAGTTAGTTTCTTATATAGTCTACCCCCTCTTAAGCTAACTTAAACCTACTGAGCTCAGATGCTTAACTAAGGGACGAGGCAATGCACCAGCACAAAGCAATTAATACAAATAGCAATGATAAAAAAAATGCAAGTAAGCAAAGCAAGCAGCAATAAATGTAATAACTTATACATAAACATGACAAAGCTGAAGCAGGAAAAATATTACAGTAAAAATGTGTAATACCTATGTCACATCTTAACACTAGAGTGATACATCACTAGAACATACGCTAGCAGATAAGTTACCAAATCGTAAAAAAATTGTTTTTGTAAGTCCTGTGAAGGGAAATGTCTATTTGTGCTCTCTTTTCTAAGGAAGTACATCATAAAATGATTCTTTACTGGGTCTGTAGACAGAAAGTAGTTATATTAGTACATGTATTAAATTTTAATTTAAACAATGCTGCGTTGCAACAAGAAACTAGATATTAAACAAAATAGGCAAAGCAAGGCGTGAAACGTCATTCGCTAGCCATAAGGCACTTCATAATGCAGTAAACAATCTTCCAGCTAGCAAGACAATAGACATGAAACGGTGCTCATCATTTCATTTCAGTAAATATCATAAATTAAGAACTCTACAGTGTAATCATGTTTTCAAGTTTGAGGGTGTCGTATTTACGATGCTTTCTACAAAGGAATGTCAATAGCGAGGATAATGGCCTCTTTTTTTTTTCTCCACCTGTGCCTCTGACAGGCACACACTAATGGCTTTTTTTCCAGGCGCCTGTCGCGCAGCTGGGTGCCCACGACGCATTACATGCAGGTGGTCACTTACCTTTCTTACTGAAAAATTTACGACATCAGTTTCCGCTACAGTGACAGTCACATATAAAAATATTTTACAGGTTGAGAATTTGTGTTACAAATCTGTAGAAACAAAATCCTTTAAATATAATAGTGTCCAAAAAATTTTCATCGGCATTGTAATACATTCACGCATTTACATACATTTCATAACTCTTAAAGTACGATTCTTGGTTTCCAACAACCTTTTGCACAAACCAGAGTCCCTAACCAGTACTCATTATTCCTTGCTTTATTACACATATACATATTTGTCGACACTTCTTCAATATTTAATCACAAGAAATACATAGCATAATCAAATTCCTCACATAGCATCAGCCTATTGATCATAAACATACCACAACAGCGTAATACACATCGTCATCATAACATCATAAAACCTCAGCCAAATCTCAAAATCGTCGTGGCTTCCTATTTCAAAACCTAAAAAAAAATCTGTGCTCATGTCAAAAGTGTCATCTACCTCAAACGCACTTTAAAAATCATGACCCCATACCAAATACATCATTCAAAGCTCTCATAGTATCACAATGGTTCTGAAAAAATATGAACAGTTCACAAAGTACAGACAAAATAAAACTTCGTAAGTGTGAAGTTATCCAATGGTGTAATTACGTAAACATCTGTCACTGATATAGTAAAGTAAATGTTTGTCTCTCTCAGTTAAATGATCAGATAGCTGTGTAATTTATGTCTTAGAGAAGTATGATACCGATGTGTAAAGTTGTATAAACAAATACCATATTAGCTAGGGCTCCTTGTGCTTGCCAAACACATGGTACACAAAGTAGGCGTGTACCCCCTGAGGAATAATGTAATTATATCCTCAGGTGTTACAGATTACAGCAATGGAGTGAAATGTATCACGGAAAACTTTCTTTGTAATTCAAATATGTTGAAAAATAAATAGTTTAATGCGTGTCCTGTAGCGCTAAATATGCGTCTTGCTGTAAGACAATTCTGTGGAACTGTCGTAGTTATCGTCCTCTATAAGCAAAGTTCTGCTGAAGTCAATGTACTTACCTCATGATAAACAAAAGTGAAATGCTTTGCGTATAGATATCGTAGTTATTACGTACCTTACCGTGATCAAGAAAGTACTATAATGTAACGTATTGTTGTGCTACGATAAAGGCTGTCTCATTGTAGCTATACCACAAAAGTTACTACTAAAACATGTTTTACTTTCCAGAATAATATAGAAAAACTGTGCAGATATAAAACAGATAAACTGCAAAAGCAACATTGTAAATTGTCACTCATTAGTAGCGTCGTGATAAAATCGTGTAGCTGTCACATAAACTAACCACTGTATCATCTGGTATCTCACAGAAAGTACTTTAAATCCAGAATGTATTTTCAAGTAAACCAAAATGTTGCATTAAAATCTCATTAGCAGTACTGGTAAATGTTCTAAGTATGTAAGCCTTATAGTCGTTACGTAATCGTGCAACTAACAAGCAAGAATGTACACACACAATAACACTGTGACGTCTGTTCACTATAACAATGCACTCGTAAATACTGTCTAAATAAGTTCCGTAGGTTCTAGACTGGATAATAAACTTCAAACATTGTTGCGTGTTAACAGTTTCTCAGTGTGACAGATTGTACTAGTAGCGTGAAGTGATAAATTTTACGATAAAGACTAAATTAAAAAGCAGATTATCTTTCAATAAACTGTTTTACATGTGAAATGTGGTGCAATCCTTTACTTTTCCTAGTGCTTAGCATTAACTTGAACGCAGTTATCATGCGGTATACATCGGTAAAGAATACTGGAATTTTTCTCAAGGTTAGCGTCTATGTTATTTTTCGCCGAGCCAGCCGGCGCACGTGGCTGCCTGCGGTGTGAGTCAATGTCTGTCTCTTTGTTGGCGCGCGTCGTTATTGGTATTAGGAGACCTAACTTTTACAAATTCACCTTGACGAGAAGGCCCTGCCTTGTTTGAAGCTCGCCGGTTCTGATGGAATTCAGATCTGTCGTTTTGTCGGTAGTTTCTGTAATTTCTTTCTTGTCGGTTAAGTGGTGGAGAATTTCTCCCTGAATTATCACTGCAGGGTGTACCGTTGCGTCTGAAGTTATTCTGTCTCCCTTGATAGTAATTATTTTGGTTCCCATATTGTCTGTTTCTCTGATTGTCTCTGTGATAGTCATTACCGCGGAGAGGTGACTTTTCCCTGTAATTATTACTACTCTGCCAACGGTTGTCATACGGGTGGTGTCTGTTTAGGTCACGATTTGTATTGTGAGAATAGCCTTGTCGTGTCCAGTTATTATTTCTTCCATCGCGGAATTGAGACGGATGTCACCTGTAATTGTTGTGTTCCTGTTTTCGCGTTCCGCGATTGTCAGTATAAATTTCTAATTCTTGTAAGAGTCCCTGAAAAGCTTCAATGTCGTCTTTGCAACGGCCTGCCAAAATAATATGCCGTAAATGTTCAGGCAATTTGATTAAGCAAATGCGGATGAGTTCTGACGGGCTGTATGAGTTTGACAGGTACTGATTCTTATGTAATATGTCTTCAAAATATTTCACAAGACTTGAAAATTCAGATTGTTCGAAATGTTTCATCATCATGATGCCATGTTTTACTCGGTCTTGTGTGGCTTGGGACCAATATGCTGAGAGGAAGGCATGGTAAAATTCTCCTTCACTGTGGCAATCGTGAATGGCCGATCGCATTCTCACAGCTGGTTCATTCTCTAAGTAGCCACACATAAATTCTAATCTGAGCTCTAGTGACCAGTTGGGAGGAAAACAATGAGAGAATTGATGGAGCCA
This sequence comes from Schistocerca gregaria, assembly GCF_023897955.1. NCBI lineage: Eukaryota > Metazoa > Arthropoda > Insecta > Orthoptera > Acrididae > Schistocerca > Schistocerca gregaria. The sequence goes on from NC_064927.1 coordinate 317,017,775, forward strand.
CGCTTGTGGATGAATGTCGTTGCCAGAATTCTTAAATGTTTTGAATTTACGTGTAGTAATGAACAGCTTATAGTCAAAATCATCGTGTCGGCGGGTCGCATATCGGTCATTGTTACATCGTTTCGGCGGTTCCATCTCAAAATTCGGTGTACTTTGCCAATTTCTTTCATAATCTCCAAAGTGCCCTGTGTTGTTATTTTGTGACAGTTCCGTATTTTTATGTCCCTCTTCCCGTATTGGAGTGCGAGTGTCCTCTGAAATACGTAATTCTTGTATTACCTGTGTCAACTGATCTTGTACTTCCCGGATTTCTCTTTGGTGTTGCGTATTAATTTGATTCTGATTTTGTTTGAATTTCCTAATATGTTCGAATTCTTCTGTGTCATTAAAGACTACCGGTTTTGTGTCATTCAGATTATCATCTGCCTTCGTAGATAAATTTGTGAACTGATCCGAAAGTTCGGCTACTTTCTCCGATAATGAACACATTTCCTCAGTGTGTTTTTCTGAACCAAGTTTCAGAGTGTCCATTTGTGTTGAAATCGAATCTACTGTGTCCTTTAAGTTTTCCTGAGTTCTTGCAAGTTGCATAACCGAATCGGTGGATGCAACTGAGTCCATTTTAGCTTGCAAGGTGTCGTGATTTTCACGAACAACAGTTTGCAATTCTTTTATGGCTGCTTCGTGATTCTGTAATGAGTTTTCATGCCGCGAAGAAATAGGTTGAAAATGCTCACACATTTGTGTTTTTACGTCATTACAGATTTTTTGACATTTCGATTCAATGTTATGTAACTCAGTAGTTAAATCTTCACGTGTTTGTTCAAGTGTGGCGTCTAACTTCCGAAGATTATGTTCCATTGTGTCCAACTGTTGCTGTGTTTGTCTCTGATTTTGTTCCATTGTGTCTAACTTTTGAAGATTATGTTCCATTGTGTCTAACTTTTGAAGCTTTTGCTGTGTTTGTCTCTGATTTTGTTCCATTGTGTCTTAACTTTTGAAGATTTTGTCCCATTTGTTTCTGATTTTGTTCAAGCGTTGTTTCTAACTTTTGTAGCCTTTGTCCCATTTGTTGCATTAACTGTAATAACAGTGCACTGGTGTCTGAAACATGTTCCTCAGTGCTTTTCGGCAGTGCATTTGAACCGGCAATATTCGCATTTTGAAAAGCAGAAAATGTGTCTTGATTTATTTGAGAAAATGGTGAGGACGCAAAATCTGAATCTACAGTATTTGCAAGATTGTGTCCTGTCATTTCGGAATCCTGAGGCGAGCTGTTGCCGACCGATCGATCGATAACGCTTCCCTGTTCACTAATTGTTTCACTGCCTACACCATTATTTGCAACCCGCTCCATTTCCCTATGCGCTATTACCAAATTACTACTTTGAACATTAGTGAATTCATTACATGGTGATGTTAACACACTGCTTTCGTCTTCACTGTCATTTCTCAGTTTACTTTGGAGCCTAGTGTTACGTTTTTCACACGCCATTATTGTCACAATTTTTCACACGACAACACAGAAAAACACAATTTGAAAAACAAAAATAAGAGAACACATTAACATAGCACTGAAAATAATATCTAGTTAATTGCAAGCGAAGCTGCGAAATACTTGGTGCAAATCTACATGCATGCCACAACTGTTTTACTGTACAACAACTGCAAAGGAAATTCTCTCTATGATTACGCGCTAGCAATAAACAAAGGCTACACTAACTACACAAACTACAAGAAAAAATCAGAAGATTCCAGTGAGGTATCCTTGGCTAAGGGTCGACATATGGAACGTCCCCTTAGAACAATTTATACAAGACTGTGCTTAAACTGACACACAATATCTTTAGCGCAACGCAATCTGACTTCCAAAAATCCCTACGAAAGAATGGCCCTGACTAGCATTAACCTATACGTTTCACAAATCACTTACCTCACAAAAATCTTCGTTACTCAAGCTACTGCAATACAGCGAGCGCCACTACTGCCAGCTAAATAAAAGATTCAAACTACTGAAGGCACTAACTACTGATACGTATAGTTAGCAAATGAAAGATTTTAATAGAGAACAAACAATGTATTTACCTTAATAGTCATAATATATATATATATATATCAGTTCATGACACCAGTTTTTACAAATTTCAAAACTCCGCCATCTCTCTCCCCACGTCCACCACTGCTGGCGGCTCATCTCCAACTGCGCAACGCTACGCGCTGTTAGCATCCAGCTGCCGCTGCCCGACACTACAATGGCAGACAACAATGCAAACTAAACACAGACTGCGCAAAGCACAGCCAGTGATTTTTCATACCGAGCGCTAAGCGGCGTTACCAATAAGACAACCTAAACAGCCTATTTACAAGGGGAATCGGAGAATTGCCGCGAGTATTGAGGACAAAAGGTAAGAGAAGCTGCGTTAGTAGTGTGTGGATAAGTCGAAAATTTGGATCTGACAGCAGGCGTGCGATAGTTGTCCCTGCAGATGAGCTGAGCCCTTTGTCCGGATGGCGCAGTGCTCAGTACACCTCCCTAGTAGGCAGGAGACCCGGGCTCGAATCCTTGGCCGACACAAATTTTCAATTTAGCATACTGATTTAAATCAATGCCAACCTTCGTAACTGCTTTGTGTCTTATTTCCATAAATGTCACTGACATTCCGCTATGGAAGAGAGACGTTTCCACTTGCAGTGCAACGTAACCTGGGGCGAAATAGCCACTTTGCCCGACACGCACAGGCCGAATTTCCACTTAGTTTAAACTCCAAAATAAGGGATACTAAGCGTTTTAAGAAATACTTAAATACATTTTATTGCAAAACAAGATTTGAATTAAATTATTCCTCGTAACAAGCAGACTGCCAAGAGAAAGAGGATAACTGCCGTCCTGAAACACTCAAAATCTGTTATTAGTGCCGAGGATTATGGACTTATTGCACTTTTATTTATCTGCTACAGACTGTCGGAGAGAGTATTCTGCAATAGGATAGCATCACCTATCTTGAAACACGTTCTTTTAGAACAGGCTGGCTTTAGACAAGGCGGCAACTGCGGCGATCAACCGCTAGCATTATCAACTTGCATAGAGATGGGCTTCGAAAATCAGAATAAAATAATGGCCCTGTTTATTGACTTAACATCAGCATATGATACAGCGTGGCGCAAGTTCGTAAGAACAATTACACGTATGGGAATAGTACAACTATTCAATAACACGATGTTCACCTAAGTGGTCAAGTGAGCAAGGTATACAATTTAAATGACGAACTACCACAAGGATTCCTATTTGCCCCACTACTTTCAATTTATATGTTGCGGACTTAACAAAAACGAAAGCTCTGATGATGACATAGCCTTGGTGACGCAGTAAACTTCAGAAACGACTCTCACTCAGTATTTTCGAACTCTAGACGAGTTTTTTAATGTATGGTGACTCAAAATAAATGAGAACAAAACTGAATATTCGACCTTCCATCATAGTAACAGGCATGCTGGCTATAAACCGCAAATTGCATTCGTAAATCAGTTGCTGTCATGTAACTCACTTTTCAAAATATCTTGGCGTGACACTGGATATCTCCCTAACATATAGAAACGCCTAACTGAATCAGCCTCAAAAATGAGAACCAGAAACAACATATTACGAAAACTCTCTGTAACAGGGTGGGGACTTAACGCGTCACATTTGAAGACAACTGCTCTCTCACTTGTGTATTCTGTTGGTAAATATTTCACCCCACTATGATTGAATAGTGCTCATACAGACATGGTTGATACACTGCTGAATGAGGCCATGGGAAGTACATCTGCCGCAATAAAATCCACAGCCACAGATGGCTACCTTTTCTGTCTAATATCGAACCGCTGAAGATACGACGTCAAGCTGCGCTGATAAGGGAACGGGAGAAATGTTCCAAAAATCCAGAGCTGCCACTGCACCAAGATTGTGATGCTGTTCAAAGACAACGAACTTAAGTCTATCAAACCCTGCTGCAGACTTGGCAGAAGACACATTTCTGAAGGATTCCAGCCAGAAACAGCGTGGCGGGATGAGTGATTCTCAGCCAGTCCTGATTTTGAAGGTCTCATTGTCGATCCTATACGAGCCCCTCCTGGATTCCACTTAACTAGGATGTTGTTGACCAGACTAAACGGCACACACACTAAGTATGGAAGATGCCATGACTTGAGGCACAAGTTGGGAGTCGCTGAAAATGGCGAATGTCACTGCGAACACTAGCGACAAACAGTACGCCACATGGTTACAGAAAGTCCTCCATGGAAATGCACTGGAATTCTGTCCAGCACATGAGGTCTCTGGGGACGCAGTCTCCTGGATGGAAACTTCAAATATCCATCCATAACCAACAGCTTGCAAATATTTAAAGAACATTCCTGTGTATTACAATCGTAAACTTAGAAAACCTATTCTGTTTAGAAACTACCTTTTCGTCATTAATGTGTAATTCTCTCAAGTGCTTTTTAAGTTTATTCTACTCACATGGGTAATATTGTCTTATCGATTTAATCTAAGACTTTGCTAATCATGGATGAATTAATTTATGTTATCTGTACTTTATGTATATTGCATAACCATTAGAACAATTGCTGTTCAATCTAAGTAATGATGTCGTACGAAACAAATAAAAAATAATTTATACTTTTCACAGACAAAAATTAAACTGTGTTCCTCAACTCTTGTGCAGATTTAGTGGATCTAGAGGGAGCACAATTGGCACTAAATCCTCTGTTCTTCTGCCCTTAAATTTCAAAATTTTTCTTCGCAGTATGCGCACTCTCTCTCTTCATAGTTGTCTTCAAAATGAGTTCTTCTAGGGTTTCGCTCTTGCTGTTCTCATTCATCTTTCTACAGCCTTTCTTCTATATTGCTGCTTTCCGTTTTTCCTTCTTTTTGCTTTCTTTTTCTTTTCTTTCTTAATTTATAGGTCGCTAAGAGGTCACTGTTATAAGGACTTGCTGTAGGTATCGCCACGGAGCTCTTTTTTAGGCCACTGCTTTTATGTTTTCCCCCTACACAAAGGGGCCAGAAGCCAGTACCGAGATGGCCACTTTGCCCGCACTCACGCAGTACCCTCTAATAACATGGCCGAAATTTTAATTACTGTGTAGGATTAAGGAGTCACGATATGGCCCTCTGATCGTAATTTCATTAAAAGGACGAGAGTCCCATTCCCTGCCTACAATAAATACACAAACTGATCACTTACCTTACATCAAGATAACTAAAATCCACAAAATATATTAGAACTCTGATGGTCGGCACAGCAGTCAGGTTAGGTCTCAAGACGTGACTATGCCTTCCAGGGAGAATAAATCACAACATTCCCCACGCCGTTCCATCACCTTGTAGCTCCCAGAAGTACACTGGCCACTTTGCCCGCAATGGCTCCTTTGCCTTAATCCCCCCTACATATAATTTCGTACGAATAAAAGCCACAGGTTTTCAAATTATTTTAAGAGGAAATATTCAGAATAAGAAAAAGGGCACTGTAAAATTTCGTTAAATTGTGTTCTTGAGAGAATCTGGCCAACAGACAGGATAACTATTTTGGTAAGTGTATTCGTGAATGTACTTTGCACAAAAGAGTGAATTGTAATCCAGAGTTGCAGAAAGTGCTATTTGTGTAAAACATATTTCTGCTTCATTCAATTGTCTCTTATAGCACTACATTGATACCATTGTACCATAGTTTGTAGCACTAGTGAAAGGATGAATGAGCAAATGTATTTCTAGTTGCATGCTTGATGGTAGCAGGCAAGCCTGTCTGCTAGAGAACAGTAGAACCAACGTCAGAACAGGTAGCTACTCTTTCTAAAAGCAGAGAGGTTTCTATTCTTGGTATGGTGCTGTCCGTCCCTTGTCATGTTGGTATAGGAAGCTACCTCTCTGGTCACTTCAGATTGTATGTGTGAGCCACCCTCGGTATGGGCCTACGTCATTCTGTCCGCGGCGTGGTAAGATCTCCGGCTAAGTGCGCCTCTGCTAACTCCCTAGGACAATGGATTTCTTATGTTCAGCCTAACTGAAAATTTAATTACCTTTGTTTCAGGTTTAGATCTAAAATATCTTCTGTTATCTTAAATTGCAACGCAGTGTAAATCGAGTGTGAAGTTCAGAATATCTTCCAGTAGTTTGCTTTGTCACTACCTTGTGAACAAAGTGGAACCACGTGTTGATGATCCGTAACTCTAAGATCATCAATCTTAAATGCGAATGTGCGTTAGATTATAACTTCTCGTCTTGAAAATATTTTTCAATAGACCAACTTTTCTTTATGTTCAACCCACGTGGGGTGTACTTTGTGAGACCAGTACCACGTGCTTATTTAATTGTTTGACCCATCAGGTTAATAGTATGACCATAGTAACCAGTTGGAGGTTTTTCTTTTGTAAACTGCGTTTCGATGTAATTTATTTTAACTATCAAAATTATTGTGGAGTTACACTCTTTGTGTAAACCAAGTTGACCACGTGAACCATGTGGTGTAATCATCAAAGTAGCCTTCAGCTATTCTTTTTGAGAAGATTTCACAGACAGTTAGTATGAATTTAGTATACCAGTGTGTGGTAATATCATGACGGACAGGATTACGCTACGACCGTAACTTCTTTGGGTGAAAATTGAATCGGTTGGTTGTGGTTAATTTCCTCTTGCATATGTTTCAACGTTCCTCGTGTGTTATTTTATGAATGCAGTGTTGTATGCGGTCTCCCAATCTAGGTTCCATATTTGATGTGTTCTGTAAGATTACAAACTCACATTTTCACAATCCTAAATAAGGCACCAGTTTAGTTACGAATCAAGTTTAATATGCTGAAATTTTAATGGGACAATGATCAATGTTAAAATAAATGTCCAAATATAAACTGATTTATTTCTTTTTATTTAAATTCTCTTGTTATATATATATATATATATATATATATATATATATATATATATATATATATATATATATCACTGGTTGTTGTAAGATGACTATTAAAAGATTATAATTAATGTTAGCCTGGTTGGCAATTTGTTAAACTAGACAGGATATCTGGTGAAACAGTTGCTCAGTAATGCAAGGATAACTTCCCCAGATACCTCACAGCTTTTTACCCCTCTTTTATTGTCTTGAATATCAGCACCGCTTTCAGAACAACTTAATGCACCAACCTTACAACTTATGGGACACAGTGTATATAAACGAATGGAAATCTGCTTGTTTGAACTTAACATCAGTGGCTGGGCACCAATGCCATCAATATTGGTGAAATATCTTCGTGTGAGGGTTCAAGGTGACAATAGGAGATAGGCGAAACGGTAATATGTGTCTTATGAAAGGGTGGTAAATGTCTGGGAAAGTTTGTCTATAACCGTCCAGGCTCGGTGACCTATGCGCGAACCACCTGTAAGTATTTTGTACCTTTCTCCAGACTTCATCAAGTAGCATTGTCGTAACACTTGACTAAGTTGTAATGTAAAATTTTTAATATTCTACAGTCTCGTTGTACACGTTGAATCGAATATTACTGTCTACGCTCTTGTTTTTAGCTTAAGCGAAATGCAGTTGTTTCTCACACTCTTAGCAGTTTCAGACATCAAGTACGGAAGAAACGGCTTAGTGATATTTGTTAAGTTTCGGTAGATGATTTAAAACAAAGATGTGATCGTTGACTTACGTTCTAAGTGTATCTAGTTTTCTTCTAATCACATTGTAATCCAGCATTAACAAAAAACAAATGTTTCTGGCGCAAAAATAACACATGTGTGGCGTAGAAAACGTGCATAAAGTGAAAATGAGGATTCACATTTGATAAATTAAAGTCAGTGTTAGATTTCACACGCAAAAGCACCATCTTAGGCTTCACTGGGATACGAACAACTTTGCCTGTAGGCAGCTTTTCTTTCGAGCATATATCAATCGCCACGTGAAACGGAACACCCTGTCTATCGTGTAAAGATAGGATTGTCTACGAGTTGTTCGGTGCGCTCACTGTTGGCGAAACGCATCAGGTTGAATAAGGACGGCGAAGAACGTCATCCGTGTCCTTTCAGAAAAAGCCACCCTGGTATTGCTCAGGAAAACAAGGAAAAACCTAAATCTGGATGGCCGGATATGGATCTGAACCTCATAGTTCCTGGACGGGAGTTCGTCTGACCGTGATGCCACCTTTCTCGGGCGCAGCGGTGGCTATAATAAAATATATGAGACCTGGTCTCATTTAAAGACGAAAGGCAGACTTTTATCTACGCATTTTCTGAGGATGAAAGAGTAATGTAGTCTAATCAATGTAGTATTAAATTACTTTGCCGAGCTCCATGCGGTGTTGCTTACAAGTATGCATGTAGACTGTGAACGAGGGACATTTAGTCGTGTTGAGCATGTCATTTGATCAGGAATCAGAACGACTTCAGTATTTGTGCTACAGTAATGAATGAGATTAGAACTCGTTCTATATGAAATTAAAACTCACGAATCGTACTACATCCTTTCAAGGACTATCACGGACAGCTGCCAATATTTTTCCAGTGCGATGTTAAATGGTCACGATACAATCTTTAAAAGTAAGAAATAAACAAATGGCCGTCAAACAATGAACACGAACAAGGTGGAGAAAATGTATAATTCAAAAACGAGATTATGGAGAGCTGATGCTACACCAAGATATTTTTCTGACGCTGGAGTTAAGTCATAAAACAAATTTATTGGATGTCCGTGACTGGTTAGCGGTGTCATAACGCAACACGACCAGCACTCTGGAGCGATCTACTCGATCTTGATCTAATTTATGCATCGGCTGTCACGTGGTATCAGCGTCCTCTCCAACACTGGTGGACGTGGCGGAGCTACGTTGTATTTCAGTTCTTGTAACTGTGTTCAGTCCTACCAGAACGACTAAAGCAGGAGATGGGATTCCCTTGGAAAAAACACCACGAATGCAGCACTGAATTTCACAGACCAAAGCTGTTTATGTAACTGTCAGATCACTCGCATCTGTATTTATATACACAGCGCTGATCAGACTGAGGGACGAAGTAACACGTTAATGCCATGGCGGTTATCCTGGAAGTAGTCGTTCTGAGTCCTGCTGGTGCAGTGCATCTTCAGTAGCAAAATTTAGGACGTAAAATAGAAAGACAAAGAGGAGGATACGGCGACGTACCGTTCATGAGGAGGAATACGGGTCATGTTTGCAAACGACCATAACACGAGGAAAACAATTTGTTACTACGGGAATAAGGCTGACATCAACTACTTCGAGGAACGTTTTTTAGCGTTACAGTTGTGGGCAGGAAGCAGTGTAAAGCAACTGCTTATGGCTATGAAAACAATTCCAATGAATGAGAAACTGTTTATCTTTGAGTACGAAACAGTTGTTACTTCTTGGTCCAGTCAGCAAAAAAGTGAAATTGTACAAAGCTGTCCGTTTCATTCGCATACAGTTATGCAGATAAGTATTCTGGGTGCACTTAAAGAATACGAACAGAGGCAATGGAAAGAATAATTGTCAGGAAATGGTCGGAAGAAGATCGGAAGAAACTCAGGTCATCTGACGTAAATAAAAGACCATGCACAATTGTTTTAAACGGACAAAACATGATTCATTGTCACTACAACTGTTGTTCCGACATCGAAAGCGACTGGTCTTTGCTTATGAAATCTGGCAAACTATGTAAATCCACTTTCCCACGGCGCAGAAAGGCAATCCTCAGGCTGCATTTCGATAGCATCTGGTTCCGCCGAACTGGATAGACAATACCAACGTTCTCGGAGAAAAAAAAAAGTTTTTCGTTGCGAGTTTCAAGACAAGAAGAAATAAACGATACCCAGCAGAACCACAAATTGTCAAGCTTTCAGAAAACAACCGTGGATTGGAAAACGCAGAGAGTCAGTAACAGCAGCTCAGTAATAATGTAAGGCACGGCTGTGATTGATGTGTGTACGTGCAGCTTGTATAGAGACACGTGGGTACTACTTTCCGTGGTTCAGTAGCGAAGTTAGGAAGCTAATACGAAAACTGAGACAACACCGTTGTACAGTCTTGCTGACTGATTACATGAAAGATGTCAAAGTGACTGTAGCGATATTTAACGACAAGCATTCAGTTAATCTGAAGGCAAAATGCTATTTGACGAACTGTCGAAAAGTACTTAGACTTTTGTTCTGAAGTAAATCGATCACCGGAAAGAGAAATCTTACTTCCAACCTCTCGTTGACCATACTAGCACCGAAATTAAAGTTTATAAAGTTACCCAGAAAAACACCCTCTGAAATCGTTCATCTAAAAAAAAAAAAAAAAAAAAGACAAGTATAGACTTAAATGGAAAATCGAAGGACACTTTTTATCATTATGGGGAAGATATGGATAAGCTTCTGACGACGTTTTATCGAACGTCCCATTTTATTCGAAAACCATATAGGTCGCTCTCGCTGTTGTGACTCGCCAAAAAACAGACGTATATAACGAAACCGGCAATGTGAGGCTTTTCGTTTATAATTACGGAGTTATTCTATCAAAAAGTGACGGAATTATCTGTTAAGACGGACATAACTATGACCTTATCATCAACAGAACTTTTAGGAATGGTGAAACATTAGTTGTGCGGTGTTTTTTTTCATAACTGAAATCTCCTATATAAGAATGAAGACAGACTCTGTGCGCATGGCCACGGGAGATTATCCTGCTATGGGCTGGAGGACTTCGAATGTTCATTAAGGTTTTGTGACACTGACATACTCTTTTTCTCTTAAGTACAGTTATTTTTATTAGTACACGTTGCAATGTCTAACGAAACTGCAGCAGCGTCAGTGATAACATTGAAGAATGAAGAAGGTCAACCTGATCCTTACTGACTAACATTATACCTTTCTCGATTACGTCTAACGCCTATAACACTGATTTTCCGTGCATATTCAGTAAAAACTGATTTAATACAAGTGGAGAACGGAAATATACTACGTATTGCCACAACAAACTCGCGTGCTCTCCCACCTCAGTTAGCGCAGAACTACGGATCAATCTGTGATTATTGTATTCCGACCGAGGAAATACCGAGCCACGACTCATTTTACCATGATGACCCAAAAACGCATCCCTTGAAGACAGGCAAAATACCAGTTTCTAGCGAGCGGAAACAAGTCTTTCAGTTTTGATTATCGAATTGACGCAATTGAGCACCATATTCTCTTTTAAGCTATACATCACTCACAGGCGTAAAGTTTTGTTGTTGTTACGTTTAAGGGTGCATAGTTTCGCGGTTATTACCAACCGAACGTAAAGTTTTATTACACACGTTCCTACATCGGTCATTCTATAATGATCATAACTTCTTTGTCGAAAATAAATTCCGTGTAGTTTTATATCAGCGAAATAAGGTTTTGAAATTTTTGCAAAGTGGTATCTCTTTAGACACACTTCAGTGGTGATATAGTTTCAATTACTGCTGACCACAGCAACACCACATAAGAACTGACGAATTGGAAACGTCTCTTCCTGTCTACCCAGAACGCTTCCCACACAATTCTCTATATTTGCGTGCAGATCGCTTTCCGGCGTAACGTACATTGAAGCATCGATCGCGTCGAACCTAGCTTTGTCTTTCAGTTTACGAGAATGGGAAAGTTGCAGATAAGTGGAGCATAAAATGTTAACGAAAGTCGTAACTTTCTGGAAGTCTTGCTACTGATCTACACTAACCTACTGCAAATAAAAGTAAGTGATCGAAGTGTAGAAGGCCAGTGCTAGCTACCACCTTGTTTTGAGAAACATATCTTGGGAGGGGAACATGAATGAACAAAAGGATTTGCTTGAACTGATTTTGGCACATTAATTGTAGTTTAGAGACTGACCACACACCACTGCATAACAATTCCTACTCCAAGAAAAATTACAGACTTTAGTTCTTTGTAGACTCATTAACTGCAATATAAATAAATGAATATAGCTGGATCAAATGAGCTAGGCGACACAAGAAATACCTTCGAAAGCCTACATTTTATACATTAAATCATGACTCTGTCGTAGAGGAACCAGTTCTCAGCAGCTGTAGTAGGTAGTGAAATTCTTATTGTGACAGCACTTATTAAGCCAGTTATTTGTGTGTGAGCTTAATATTTTCTGCAGAAAATTACGTTGTCGGCTTCGTATGTACAAATCATACTCATGCATTCAAATCTGTTTACTTTTTACAGCATCTGAGAAGTTGCAGGTATGGTACTTCACGGTCATGAGGAAATACTATTTACATTCGCATACTGGTACCTCAATTTCACAGTTAAACCTGTCTCTATTAGTCTTTCTAAACAGTCTAAAACTACATCCGCACACCTCAGGCCCGCTGCGAAGGACAATATTGCGTTTCCTGATCCCCGGCACATTCAGTTATGAACGAAACATTCCATCCTTTTGGCACCGTTAAATCACTATTATTGACTGCACTCTGTTATTCCTAGCATCACTGTTATTTTCGTTCCGATATTTGCTTTTTATTGAGTGCCAGTAAATAGCTTTCAGTTCATTTTTTCGTCCATGGTTATGTTAGCCCTTTACTTAATAGTGAAACTTGTGTATGTGGATCAAAATGTCGAAATACTCCGCGGCGTGGGAATGGAAGAAATCATACGACTGCATAGTGATCCTCAAGATAAATTTAATGTGATATATAGTATCTCCAAACTTGATTCGTACTCTAAAACTATATTAATTAAAGAAATTTAAATAAAATTAGCAAAATGATACAAATATTTCTCACGAAAAAAAAATGTTGCCAACAAGTGACAGTATATGGTTAGAAAGCTTGTAATGAAGTCGCCAAACAGCGAAAGAAATTGTAACTTACATATTTCCTGTTCACGTCACATCCGCATTTATCGGAAGAGAATTATCGATGATTGGTACAAATTAGCGGGGAAGAGAGAAACAGAGCTTAAACACACTTAAATAAAAATAATTGCATATTTATTTAAACATAGCACCAGCCATTAACGTTTGAAATCCAACCAATTATCCATATTTAATACTAGAAGTACGAGAAACCATACTGAAGTACAAACATATGTAAATTTTTAAAATACTTCATTTTTATAACTATGCTTTTTATTCGCCTCTTCTTGAAATAAGATACGTTACTTGCATCTAAAAAATCTGGAACTCTTGGCGAGGAGTCATATATAACCGAAAAGGCTAAAATTTATGTAAGTGAAATCACTAAAACTCCGCGAATGAGTGACACCATTCATATAACTGACGTCACCGTCAGAGACTTGCTTAAGTCGGCTGTCTCACACTGATTGAAACCACTCACACCCGGGGTGTGTGTTAGAAACGCTGATATATCTGACATGGCCAGGCCAATGAGACTGGTTGTATTCGGTTGTTTCACTCGACTGACGAAAAAAAACCACTAATCGAAGCCGGCCGGGGTGGCCGAGCGGTTCTAGGCACTACAGTCTGGAACCGCGCGACCGCTATGGTCGCAGGTTCGAATCCTGCCTCGGGCATGGATGTGTGTGATGTCCTTAGGTTAGTTAGGTTTAAGTAGTTCTAAGTTCTAGGGGACTGATGACCTCAGCAGTTAAGTCCCACAGTGCTCAGAGCCAGCCCATTAATCGAAAAACAAACGACTGGCCAATCGGTTTTCAAGACAAGTCGGCTGTCCCATCTTTATTTCGCGCACATTTCCCGTGTCAGTTGAGCTATCCAGCATCCACTGACAATTAATCTGTTGTACACCCTGAGTATTAAATTCATCTTGGAAAGAACCTTTGGGCAGTGGATAAGGCATTACTTGTTAAACTCATTTGCTCAGCAGCGTTTGCCAAGTAGCGAGGAAGAATGTCTATAGACGTTTGGAATGCAAGACACACCGCAATTTCCACATAGTCGATAAACGACGGGAGCTGCTGCCACATACACCGCTGAACACCAGGACTGATGCATTTAGTATAGTTGTCAAGAGTTTTCGCTTCTACAGAGTTGGTTTAAGAAACATGGCAACTTTTTCAAGTTTTAACTTTGAGAAAACTAATAGTGACAGTTTCTTGCCACTACCCATAATACCACATTCAGTTGGTGCCATCGTAAGAGTCCTGACGATTAGCTTGTCGCAAACACCGATCGAATAATAAATGTCTAGCTGATAATCCCGGTACTACCCGGATATTAATTCTGCAAATTTTCTTTTAGAAACGAAAGTAAAAGGTGAACTGTGTTTGTAGTGAAATATAAAAAAAAAATTTCCATCTATTAGCATGAAAAAAGCTTTGAGATTATAAAACAGTCGTACAAAGAAATATGCATAATGTACAAATATATTGTGTAAGTGCTGCATCCAAATTAAGAAACATGATCCCGGACAATTTATGTACGTTGGGCGGAGTAGTTTCATATCTCTACAACCCGATTTTGTAAACATCTCTAAGGAAACGCCTGTTCAAAGCTCTATAGAGGGTTACTGTTTTCGCCTACAGCCGTTTGCGCTTCGCTGTTGAAGGCTGTCAAAACCACTTCCAGGTGTAATATCTCCTGAACTATGTGTGGTATCATAATATACAGGCTGTTACAAAAAGGTACGGCCAAACTTTCAGGAAACATTCCTCACACACAAATAAAGAAAAGATGTTATGTGGACATGTGCCCGGAAACGCTTAATTTCCATGTTAGAGCTCATTTTAGTTTGTTCTTCCACCTACGCTCAGTGGAGCACGTTATCATGATTTCATACGGGATACTCTACCTGTGCTGCTAGAACATGTGCCTTTACAAGTACGACACAACATGTGGTTCATGCACGATGGAGCTCCTGCACATTTCTGTCGAAGTGTTCGTACGCTTCTCAACAACATATTCGGTGACCGATGGATTGGCAGAGGCATACCAATTCCTTGGCCTCCACGCTCTCCTGACCGCAACCCCCTTGACTTTCATTTATGGGGGCATTTGAAAGCTCTTGTCTACGCAACCCCGGTACCAAATGTAGAGACTCTTCGTGCTCGTATTGTGGACTACGCCATTCTCCAGTACTGCATCAGCGCATCAGGGATTCCATGCGTCGGGGGGTGGATGCATGTATCCTAGCTAACGGAGGACATTTTGAACATTTCCTGTAACAAAGTGTTTGAAGTCACACTGGTACGTTCTCTTGCTGTGTGTTTCCATTCCATGCTTAATGTGATTTGAAGAGAAGTAATAAAATGAGCTCTAACATGGAAAGTAAGCGTTTCCGGACACATGTCCACATAACATATTTTCTTTCTTTTTGTGTGAGGAATGTTTCCTGAAAGTTTGGGCGTACCTTTTTGTAACACCCTGTACTTCTGTAGGTGCATTTAGCGGCATATGTGATAGTTCAGTATTCTCCCAGTTTAATTAGTCATGGTTTCAAACTATTGATGTGAATCGTTTACAGAAGAATGGAAAAACTGGTAGAAACCGAACTGGAGGAAAATCAGTGTGGATTCCGGAAAAATGTAGGGAGATGTGACGCAATACTGACCTTTCGACTTATCTTACAAGATAAGTTAAGGAACTCAAACGTATTTTTATAACATTCGTAGACTTAGAGAAAGCTTTTGATGGTGTTGACTGGAGTACCCTCCTTGAACTTATGAAGTAGCAGGAGTAAAATAAAGAGAGTGAAAGGCTATTCCAAACTTGTACAGAAACCAGGCGGCAGTAATAAGAGTCGTAGGGCACTAAAAGGAAGCAATGGTTGAGAAGAGCCAGAGAAAGGCATGCAACCTATTGCCAATGTTATTAAATCTGTACATAATTTAACAATTAGTAAAGGAAACCAAACAAACATTTTGAAGTAGTAATTTATGGTCAGGGAAAGAAATAAAATCTTTGAGGTGTGCCGATGACACTGTAATTCTGTCGGAGACAGCAATGGACTTGGAAGAGCAGTTGAACGGAATGTACATTGTCTTCAAAGGAGCATATAAGATGAACATCAACAAAAGCGAAACAATAAAAAATGTCAAATGCGTGTGAAATCTTATGGGACTTAACTGCTAAGGTCATCAGGCCCTAAGCTTGCACGCTGCTTAACCTAAATTATCCTAAGGACTAACACATACACCCGTGCCCGAGGGAGGACCAGCCGCATAGTCCATGACTGCGGCGCGAGACAAAAATGGAGTGCAGTCGAATTAAATCACATGATGCTAAGTAAATTAGATTAGGAAGCGAGACACCATAAGTAGTAGATGAGTTATGCTATTTGGGCAGCAAAGTAACTGATTAAGGCTGAAATAGAGAGTGTATAAAATGTAGACTGGAAGTGGCAAATAAAGCATTTCTGTAGAAGAGAAATTTGTTAACATTGAATATAGATTTAAGTTATGGATATAGATTTAAGTGCATGGAAGTGAAACATGGACGATAAACGGTTTAGATAAAAAGAGAATAGCAACTTTGGAAAAGTGGCGCTACAGAAGAATGTTGAAGATTAAATGGCTAGATCACGTAACTAATGATGAGATCCTCAATAAATTTGCGGAGACAAGACATTTGTAGCACAACTGCATGAAGAGAAGGGATCGGTTGATAGGACAAATCCTGAGATATCAAGGAATCAATAACTTAGTACTGGAGGGAAGTGTGGGTGGTAAAAATCGTAGAGGGAGACCAATAGATGATACAGTAAGCAGACTCAGAAGAATGTAGGATGCTGTAGCTGTTCAGAGATGAAGAGGCTTGCACAGGATACAGTGGGACGGAGAGCTACATCAAACCAGTGTTCGGACTGAACACCACAACACCAACAACGTGGATATTTTCTGCGAAATTTATTGTGAATACAGTTAGTATCACAGAAGTAATACATGTAAACTTCATGTATGAAGCGACAGTTTTTCACACTTTTCATTGTTTATGATGTCATATCCCTGAACTACGTTAGGTCAGTGGTTCTTATCTCCACAGCGATTATTGCCTGACAATAAAGGATTTGATCCAAGATTGGTTGAAATCTCTCCAGTGTTTTAGTAGGAAATGTGGAACTCACACACATTTTTGTAATATGTGTGGATTTATTGCAGCTTAAACGTGTGTTAAAAAAGACGTTACTGGAGTTTGAAATGGGGGAGATATATAGTGGCCGACTGAAACTTTGAGACTCGTAGATTTCCGTACCTCGACATGGTGAAATCAGTGCCAGTTGGAGGCTAAAGTTCGGATCTGGCGCACATCTTCAGTATCTCACCACTGGCCCACAGAGCCACAGAGTGACAAGATGGTGTATCTACCTGACAATTCTCCCGCACTCTGCAGTTTCGGACTGAGTATTAAGTCCACTTTATTGTAACCGCAGTACAATGAATATGAAGCACACATCCGTAACCAGCCAACATTTATCCATAGAGGCACATGAAAATTATAAGACATATATTGACTTTGTAAGATAAAGGCACCAAATTTTATGAGAATGTAAAACGCGCCTTGAAGAAAAACGATGCTCATCTTATTGTGCGTGAAACAATTTATTCTCCGTCGAGATTACTGTTTGATAAATAACAGTACCTGTTTTATTTTAAAAGCGTCCTCAGATCTTTCGTGTGTGACAGAATTAGACAATAATTTTGACGATGACGACTGATACGCATAACGCATAGTCGTACTGCAGTCGTAATGTACAGATCGAACCGGCTATTACCAATAACAGTAGTTGGTTGGTTGGTTCGGGGAGGAGACCAGACAGCGTGGTCATCGGTCTCATCGGATTAGGGAAGGATTGAAAGGAAGTCGGCCGTGCCCTTTCAGAGGGACCATCCCGGCATTTGCCTGGAGTGATTTAGGGAAATCACGGAAAACCTAAATCAGGATGGCCGGACACGTGACTGAACCGTCGTCCTCCCGAATGGGAGTCCAGTGTCTAACCACTGCGCCACCTCGCTCGGTCGATAACAGTGATAGCCATTTTTAATACCCGACAGTAAAAACGTTCTTGGAAAATATACTGACACGATCAAAATCGTAACGAAATGCACTATATATCCTTTGTGAAGCAAGCAACCAATCACTCGATGACACTAACATAAAGTTCTTGCTATTGTATAAATTAAATGAATTCGACCGGTTTCGTGTGCTTCAGTCATCATCAACTTGAAAAAAATTGTAACATGTATTGGTTTAAAAATGCATATTTCACATAAAAGACCCCTTTCATATGCCAAATGCAGAAATGGAAAAAAGTAAAATGCGTCATAATCAGATTTTGAAGAAAAACTTAAAAAGAGTCGCCTGTTAAGTTAGAAGTGCATTTGTGATTTATCTGAGCTTTTTAAGAGTTTGTGAAAATCTGATTGTGTTAAATTTTACTTTTTGCCATTTCTACATTTGGTATATGAAAGTGTCTTCTGTGATATATACGTATTTTAAGCGACAGCTCTTACAATTTTTTTCCAATTGGTTGTGCTTGAAACAGCCGAATCGGGCGGAATAAATATAATTTTCACAGCTGATTGACAAAGAAAAATGCTTTTCTATAAATATCTCACGGCTGAAACCAGTTACCTACATAAATTCTTAATTCTTGCCGATGGCTGAGAAAGTCCGGCTGTGCAGTATATTGAGCGCTACTCCGCTTTGACTTTTCCATTTTGTCCTGTCTTCCAACTTAGCCATCGAGGCTGAACTTCAGAGGTTGGAAAATAACTAAAAGCAGTAGAGATTTGGATTTCGCCCTTAAGTTACTGCAGAGGCCACATGCCAAATGACAAGTTCGTAAGATTACCGGATGGGCGCCTGAATTTGAATTGCGGACTGAGGCACCTGAGAACGCCTGACATTTTAGTAACAACTTTTTCACGGTGAATGCCAAGTTCTCTCGCTGGCCACACGTGGGACGTGCCTGACGTGAGGAGAGCCAGCCGTCCAGCTCCCCCAGGTAGGCAGACGGACGCTCTCTCTCACTTGCGATTCAGTCCACGACTCGCGCCTGTCCGCCAGTAGTTCGGACGCGGCTTTTCCAGCCGCTAATCAGTATTCAGCACTTAAAAGTGGTCATAATTAATGTCGCTTAAAGTGGCCGCTAAATCTGTTGGCTGTCTCAATTAAAACGATTCGGGCAGGGAATTAGTGTAAGTCACGCTCCAGCGATCGTGGCTGCAGCGTGTACTTTTGTCCGTGGCTAGACAGAGCGGCCCCAGCTATTGCCGGTGCGGAAAATTACATACCGAGCCGCCTGTCGTAAAATTAACTCTCCCCGGTAATAAATTGCCGTTTGTTTGCTGTGCACTTTAAAGTAAAATTAATTTTCATCAACAGGAAACGACGCAGTCGCCGGGCCCATCAATCAAATATCGACTAGGCGGTGGTGATTTACGCTGTGGACATGGCCGCGCTCGGCCTATGAGCTGTCAGCGTGGCAGATGGTCGGACATTTTTGCCATCCGCCAGTGCAGTGTCTAGGGCCCTGCCCGCGCTCTGACTTTTACGTTTTGTTCTGCCATCCGGCTTAGCTGTCGAGGCTGAATTTTAGAAAGAGGTTGCGCAAGCCTGCTCGATCACGCCTGATTTATTGCGACACTGCTGAATAAAACATGCGCGGTGCTGCGCTGCGTGTTCTCGCAATATATTGGTAATAGAGCTCCGCCACTGAATATGAGTTGTGATGAATTACAGACCGCAGGTGCTGCTGTGTCTTAGCCCTGGGACTTAGAAATGTATTATTCCAAGCAACGGACCATCATCATCAAACGAAAAATTCGACTTTTGCAACATAACTAATATACATCGAGAAAACTGCTGAAATAGTCACAGGAAGATGTAAATCTCTTAGGATTCTATGAGATCCAATTGGAATATGACAATAATAAACGATTTCAAGATGTTTAGTGGATAATACTGATACAAAATTGACAGTCCATTCACGGTCTATGTCGGACGTCAACTTGCAGTAGTCACTCACAGACGACAGGTGGAAGCACTGGCAGATAGACGACGCTTGTAGAGATGTGTACCGGAGCATAGACGTGTCAACTGTCCCCAGCACACTGGTCACCAAAGATGTAGCGCGAAGATCCATTTTAGATGCTGGATCAAGCACGCCTGTCACGAGAGATGCACACCAGCAAGCAACATGCCACCAACGCCCTCCCGACAACAAGTATTTACGCCGCCTCGCTCGATCACTCACTGCCACTAACAGACTCACACTCTAGTTTGGCGTCTGTCAATATACTCGAAGTTCATGTCACAGCGACCAGAATTGTGACTGTAGCAAGATTACCGATATTGTCTGCAAGAGGGCTGTTACTTATGAGCTTATAAATAACGAATGGACTATATTCAAGATATGCAAATACTTCACGTGAGTAAAGAGTGCATTTGTGTTGTGGAAAGAGGATACCGGCCACCCACAAGAATGTCCTCTCCCTTGCTTCATTGCGGGACAAGTTACTACAAGACGAGCACCGGCTGAGCGGCTGACGGCCCACGTGAGCTAATGGGCTACCAACAGTGTGTCCTCTACGAGCGTTCGGCGAACGTTGCTGCATATGAGCCCCGCAGCAGGCGCCTGGGTCATGCACCCGCGCTGACTGCTAATCATCGGCGACGAAGGCTGAAATTTGCGCTCCAGTACCACATCTGAATGTCCACTAATTTTTAACAGGTGGCCTTTTCAAACGAATCACGTTTCGTGTTCCATCGAGAAGATGGCCGTTGGCGTGTATGGTGTGAAATGTCAGGAAGCCAATACCCACACCCTCCAACCAGGAGAGAGCTTTACCACCCCGCAACAAGGAGGGAGCGTTATCGTGTGGCAGCGTTTTCGTGTCGTTTCCTGGGAGAGCTAGTCATTCCGGAAGGCTCAATGGATCAACAGAAATATGCATCTATCCTTCTACATCCACGTCTACGTCTACATCTACATAGATACTCCGCAAGCCACCATACGTTGCGTGACGGAGGGTACCCTGTGCCAATACTTGTCATTTCCCCTCCTGTTCCACTCGTAAATGGAGCGAGCGAAAAACTGCTGTTTGTGCGCCTATGTATGAACCGTAATTTCTCATGTCTTATCTTCATGGTGCTTACGCGCAATGTAAGTCGGCGGCAGTAGAATCGTTAGGCAGACAGCCTCAAATGCCGGTTCTCTAAATTTTCTCAATTGGGTTTCTCGAAAAGAACGTCGCCTTCCCTCCAGAGAAGTTACCCACGTTCACAGCAGTTCTTCATTTGAATTCTGGAATGCTAGCTTCATCCTTTTTCATGAAGTAATTTCGGAAAATTGTATCTTTCAGAGATGCTGTCTACTATTAATGATCATTCATCTAAGTCTGAGGGCCGATGTTACTTTTTATGAGTATGCGACGTTTTTTAACTGAAATTATCTCCTGCTGGCTCCTCCCATTGTCTGGTGACGTCTAGTAAGTTCCTTGCATAGAAATGTAAACAAAAAAAATCATATCCTAGATTGTTATCCAAAAACTTAACAATTTGTCCTCTGCCTGTTCCATGCCGGTTCAGAAGCTATTGTCTCAGGCAATTACATGAAGGGCCATTATATGAGTTGGGAAATAGAGCAATGCTTGTTATGTTACCTAATGCGGCTGCTGTATTAACGTTCTGATTGCTGAATATGGTTCACCAATCTGTCGGGACGGATGGCTTTACGTGAGCTGTAACAGTCGTTACCAGTGTGTTGCATCTTTTCGTGTATGAGTAACTTTGTTTTCTCACATCCGAGGCCCTGGGAATGGTGTTTTTGCTTGTGAGCTGCGGGCGCAACACTGACACACATCTATCACCACCCAGATGACCATTTATTTAATCGCCGATCACGGCTCTTTTATCCTCCTTGGATTTATCAGCGAGTGCTACCTGTACTGCGTTTGCCTCTCAGGTCTATCTTTCGGTTATAATTCAACTGTTCTAAAAGAATGGAAGGTTAGGGTTTAATATGCCGTAAATTACGAGATCCTTACAGAAGACATACCTTCGTTAGGGAATGAGAGAGGTAATATCCTTACAGAAGGCTCACATTAGGAAATGAGGGAGGTAATATCTAGTATCCTTTTCAAGCAACCACAACGGATTTAGCCATAATCGACTGACAGTAAACCTAAATCGGGGATATGCGAACGATGTTTGAGATTCGATCCTGTCAAATGGGAGTCCAACTACTTGAGGAAAAACGGTTAACCATTCCATGTAGTGAGCCAGTTTCCAATTTCCTTCTGACCTGTTGTAGTGGACAAAAAGGAAGTTCAGATACTTTAAGACTGCGTACTGCATGCTTTCATTTTGGCTATCTTTAAGTCATTTCTCCGCTATTCCTGTCTTTCAGGAGGAGTAATCCTGCAAGGACTTCAAGGACTTATGTGGAATGTGGGACGACGCGGAGAGAGAATTTAAGCTGTGAAGCAGAGACGTAAGTTGTATCTGAGTAGTTGGTCAAAGAAATACCTGTGAAAGGCGAAGGATAGGGATTGGGTCCCGTTCTGGCATACAGTTTTAAATTGCCAACATGTTTCATAATTTTTTTTAAATTTCAGACTTTTAGTGAGGTATTTGGTCTTCGTTTCCGATCAGAAACTTTCGTAGCACCCAGATCTGGGAAACTGAAGATTTCGGTCCCAAAAAGTGCATATTTTAGTATACATTGCGTCTGGGGGAAAGCGGAAACAGCTTGTCTGCCTCAGGGAAATGGAACCTGAAACTAATTGTTCATGCGTGGCGTGTGGGTCTGCCCGAGAATCATTGTTGATGACAATGAAAGTACAGAGCGACAAAGGAATAATGAGGACAACAGGGGCATTTCGGAGCAAACCCTCTACAATTCTCTGCGTTGAGGTTTGTGAACCGCCACTTCACATCAGAGTGTGACACCTCGTGGTACGACAAGCACACGGTAAGCCAGACATCTGCCTGCCATATCATTATGCACACACAGAAGGACCAGCTTTTCAGCAACCTTCTGCGATCGTTGTTGCTCTTTGGGAGCCTGAAAGTAGCTGTCCTTCATAGCCTTGAGTATCGGATGCTAATATTTTATACTATGCTTCTTGAGGGATCCTATTTCTTACAGGATCCTTAATTGTTTTACTTTTGATTAATTTTATAAAAGAAAGTACTTCACAGGGTACTTTAAATGTCTTATAATACTTCAGACGCGGACTACAATTTTAACGCTGATACACCGATGGCCAAAACAAGATAACTCCCTTAGCGACTCAATCGTTTCCCCTCGTATGTCTTCAGGGTGTCCCCACCAAATAATTTCTTCGTGTATCGGAATAGTAATACGGCGTCGTGAAGGCACTTTAGCGGACAAAGTGCGAAGAGACGAAGTTCTTCTTCTTCTTCTTGCGTTACGGCCTCTGTAGGATCACGGGTAGCCCCTTCGTGGACTGTATTTTCCTCTTCTTTTCCCAGAACCTCTTCATTCTTTCTCTTCTCCTCTCCCGCTCTTCTTCCGAGATCTTCAGTTTCCGTTTCTCCTGGCGGCTCCACTGGTGGCATTCTAATCTTTTCCTGTATTCTTCTCTGTCATTGATCTCCGGCATAATTGTCGGTGTATATTTGTTCCTCCAATTTTCCTTTCCTTCGACGTTCATTCCCACTTCCAATCAGTCCTTCCGAAGTTCAACAATCCACTTGGTTCCTGTCTTTCCCTTTGTCGTCCCTGTTGTTTCCCACACTCTCTTCGTCATTCTGTCCATACTCATCCTAACTACATGCCCAGAAAACCTTGCCCTTTTGAGTCTGATTTCCCCGGATATTGTTCTGATGTTCTGGTACAGTTCTTCCCTAGGTCTTCGCATCCACCTCTCTCCATCTCTTTTGGGACCTAGTATTTTTCTCAGGATTTTTCTCGCTTCTTTCTCTAGCTGGTCTGTCCCATTTCTTCCTAGTGTCATCGTCTCAGCAACATATAATAGTGCATTCCTCACTGTTGCCTTGTAATGGCTTATCTTTGCCTCTGTGGATATATTCTTTTTATTGTATATCTCTCTCCTCATGCATGAGGCTGACCTCACCTTCTTTATCCTCTCTGTTATTCCCTCCTTGCACCTGTTCCTTCCTGTTATAAGTTTATAAATTCTCCCAGGTATTTAAATTTGTCCACCATTTGCACAGTGCCTTCCTGTGTTCTCCAGTTTGCAGTGGTGTTTAATGTCTTTGTCTTGTTATAGGCGATCCTGAGTCCACCTTTCTGGCTACCTTACTTAAGTTGTTGAGTTGTGTCTTTGCGTTTTCTTCCGTCTCACTTACTATTGCTATGTCATCTGCAAAGGCTAGGCAGTCCACTTGAGCACTGTTGTCCTTTTTGTCCCCTACATGGGTCTTTGGTATTTCCATTTCCTCGTTTATTGCTCTCCACTGCCTGATCACTTCGTCCAGTGCTTTTGTGTCTGTCAGAATTTCTTTTATGAGTTCTTGTGTAGTTTCATCAAGTCCTCTGTTCTTCAGGATTCTAACAAGAGTCTGTCTTTCGATGTAGTCATATGCTTTTGTGAAGTCCACGAAGGTTATTACTGTTTTTTGTTTTTTAAGGCCCTATGTTCTATCATTTGCTGCAGGATAAATATCTGTTCTACACAACCTCTTCCCTTCCTGAATCCCGCTTGGTAGTCGCCAACTCTACTTTCTGCTTGTTATTTTACTCTCTTGAGCAATAGTTTTGACAGCACCTTGCATCCGACCTCTAGTAGCGATGTTCCTCTGTAGTTGTTTGCATCTCTCTTGTCTCCCTTCTTGTGTATTGGTACTACAATTGCATTCTTCCATCCTTCTGGCAACTTCTTTGTTCTCCAGATCTGGTGAATTATGTTGGTCATGTTGTCTATTGCTTTGTTGCCTCCCCACTTTATCATCTCGGCTGCTATACCATCTTCTCCAGTTGCCTTATTATTCTTCAGATCGCTTATGGCAGGTGCGACTTCATTCCTGAGTGGAGGGTGTGCCTCTCTCTCTTCTGTGTCAGTCCCCAGCGTGGCTCTTCTTCAGGTGTTCACAGTTCAGCAGGTCGTGAAAGTGCTCTGCAAAAATCCTGCAGTTCTCCTTCGCACTGACAGCCAGGTCCCCTTTCTTACTAATCCGGTCCGAATTCCTTTGTGCTCTTCAGGCTCTTCTACAAATCTACCCAGGAGTGAAAACGATTCAGAAGATACAGGTTGCTCTTGTTCTGATGGAAGTACCACTCATCTGTCTTTCTATTTTTAACTTAATTTCTTATTACCGTACTTTATTTTACAAGGCATACAAGTATGGCGTGTAGCTGAGAATAAACTGCTGTCTGCACCCTATTGCAGACAGTATTTTTCTAATATTACTTTTTGTATGTTTCCTGCTTTGTCTGTATATTATCTACACCTCTTCCTTTCTGTTTGTCAGGAAACTACTCTCTTGGGCCCAGAGAATTTCAGTATGTGAGGAGTTTCCTATATTTAAGATACGTTGTCGGTTGACGATCTAAGAAAATATGATTGCGAAAAAAATTAAGAGATAAAACATGGTAGCATTGCCAGTACTAAACAACTAACACCTTTTTAATGTTTCATTTTTTAATGCAACTGTGCCCTATTCTTCAGGTGTATTAGTCTCCGATACTAGAAAATAGGAATCCTGGAGGCAGACAGTCGTATGCAGATGCATTAATGTCCTAAATCTGACGAGGTACGTGGCTGGTATGTCCTCCTCCTTAAGGTTCTGCGCGTGGCTCTCCGCAACGCGTTTACGAACGTACCTGTCGATTCCGCTTAGGGACCCTAGAATCGTAGCTCTATAGGAGTTCCTCGTTCAGCCGGTCAGAAAAACCTTGTTCCCGGAAGTCCTCATGCAGCATCCTCGTCTGATTAGTGTTCCCCAGTTGTTACACCATCTGCGTTGCTGTTTCGTCTTCCGACACTGTTGTTTGTGATGCTTTCACCAGCGCCTGCAAGGCGATTATCTGGTTTTCTGCTGTGTCTGCTCGAACTCCTCTCTCCTCATGGTACATTTCTAATTTCCACAAAGAGACATTATTTATCATTTCCTTCAGTTCGTTTCACGACTTCCTCCTCTCAGTGCTACACAGCACATTTTATTCTCGAAGAAAATCCCATCAGAATCTATCCCTACTGACTGTTGCACTTGATCAGGTGTTCCTCCATAACCACACCCACTGAACTGGTAAGTCTGGGATTTATTCCTTTCAGTGTGATCCGTGTCTAGTCAAGCAGTGGATAATACGCCTTGGTGGAATCCAGTATCTAGAAATAAGCCATACCTTTGTATTTGCAAGGAAACTGTAAACACGTCTTCCTGCTGTCGCTGTGTCTCGGGAACCCTAGCATTCCTGCAGAAAGCATGATTTAGTTTCTTGCTAAATTGTTATAGGTAGTCCTATGATTTCCTTCTTCCTTTGGACGTCTCCCTTCTATAGCCAGTAGTCTACGCTCTTCTTCCGAATTTTCCTATTAAAACGAAAAATCACCTTTCTTTTAACAGGGCCCCGTTTTGAACATAGTTTTCTTTCACATAACATTCATACTTGACACCCCCTCTTGCAGCGCCACTTGTATGAGAATTTCAATTCGCCTCATTATATTGCAAAGCACTAGTCTTTTACCTGTAGCTTCGCCCGCGGAGGCTCAGAGCACATAACTGTATACTGCACATATCTCCTTCTCCTCCCTTTCTGTTTCCATATTATCCTTTCCCCATCTTCCTGTCCATCTCCTCCCCATGATCCATGCCATCCTTACCCTCTCTATGTCCATCTCATCTTCCTCCTCTCTCTACCAACCTCTTCCCCCTGCCTCTCTCTGTACGCGGTGTGTCTAAAAACTTCGGTGATTAGTGTCATATCTGAACGGCAACTTGGCGCATGTGTGCGTGCATGCGCATGGGTCTTCAGAGACTTGAGGGGAATCGATACACGGCACGCACTGCCTGTGACTGGCTGTGTAAACAGACTGCGACCAGTTGAACGTAGTCACAGGGCAATGGAGCAACGTGTAAATATCAAGTTCTGCTACAAATTGGGCAAGACTGCAACGGAGACACATGGAATGTTGGTGCAGGTGTACCGGAGGGAAACTGTGAGCAGAAAACGTGTTTAAGTATGATTTAAACGCTTCCGCGAAGGGAAGGAAACAACTGAGGTTCAGGTAGGCCATCATCAAGTAGAACATCAGAAAATATTGATAAATTGCGACAATTGCTGGCACAAGATCGGTGACGGACTCTCAGATTGATTGCGGAGGAATTGGGCATTGAACACGATCATCCGCGATAGTTTGGGTAAGCGGAAGGTCTGCTCCCGTTTTGTGCCGCACGAGCTCACTGACTAGCAGAAAGCAAAACGGATGGAAGCTTCTCGTGATTTCATTTCCATGTGTGACCAGGATCCATTGCTTCTGAACACCATCGTCACTGAAGAAGAGACCTGGTGTTACCAGGCAATCGATGTCATGCTGTTCACCGTCTTCCCCGCAGCCAAAAAAAAAAGGTCGTCTTAAAAAATTCAAGGTGAGAACGCTGTTGATCATCTTCGACAACGACGACATCATCCAAAAGGAATTTGTTCGTGCAGGTCAAATCATTAATGCTGTATTTTAGCAGTCCGTTTTGAACTGATTGCTACAGCGTATCTGCGGGTTCGGCCAGAGTTGCGCAAGACTGGAAAATGGTTGCTGCTCCATGACAACACTCTTGCACACTGCGTGATCCGTGTGCGCCAGTTCTAAGCGCACAAGATGCTGACTGTTCTCGAACACCCTCCATACTCCCCTGATCTGACTTCTGCGAGCTTCTTCCTGTTTCACCTCTTGAAGGCGGCCATGAAAGGTGAACATTGTGCGGCAGTGAATGCCATCAAAGATAGTGTGACAGCCGTTCTGCGATCAATTAAACAGGAGGCCTTTGCTGATAGTTTCAAGAAGCTGTACGAACGTTGCGAAAAGTGTGTTGCAGCGGGTGGAGACTATTCTGAAGGGCAATAAAGAACATTTGTTTCTATCTTTTGTTTTGTTTGTTGTCTGATAGCATTCACGGAACTTTTTGAACATACCACGCATGTCTCCTCCTCGTCTTATCTCCTCCCCTGTCCATCTCCTTCTCCCCCTATGTCTGTCCATATCCCCCCTCCACCTCTTTCTGTCTATTTCCTCTTCCATCTCTCTCCATCCATCTCCTCCACTCCTTCTGACCATCCCGGTCTCCCTCTCTCTCTGTCCACCTCTTCCTATCCATCAGGCTATTACCCCTCTCCACCAGCCCGTTAGGCTTCCTCCCCTTCTCCCTCTTCTCCACCCTAAGTTTGACCATATTGCACTCCCCTTCTGTCCATCCCTTCCTCCCTCCTCTCTGTCTGTCCATCAATTCCTCCCCCTTATACCTGTGTCCACATCGTCGTTCCACCTGTATCTGTGCTGCCCCTGCTCCTCCTTCCTGCCTGTCCAATTCCTCCTCTCCCTTCTCCGTCTCCATCTCGTCTTCCTCCTTCTCACTATCCACCTCCTCCTCTCCTCACAGTCTGCACAGCTGTGCCCATCAGCCCCGTGGGACTCATTTTGATACTGCCTGAATAATTCAACAATTGTGCAGGGCAGCCTAGACACGAGATTTCACCAAACCTTTCTCTCCCATTCCCAATGATATGGGCGCTAGATGGCTGTTACCCCACAGTACTTCTTTTCAGATAATAAGTAGTATGTGTATCACTTTTCGTTGAAATCGACCCATTGGGTAACGAGTAGGTATGGAGAGCACACGCACACACACACACACACACACACACACACACACACACACACACACACAAACACACACACACACACACACACACACACACTGTAACGGCCGTTATATGCGATCTGAGCAGTTAAAAAGAATTGTCTTAGAATAAAATGTCTTTCTCTCATGCTGTTAATCAGTAGTTTGAAGTATTTACTTTTGAATTAACAGTCTTAGCTAAAAGAACGCTATGACCGCGAAATATAAGTCCACCAATTTCACTTCACACTGCAAATCGGACTTCGCCAAAAAATAAATAGGCAGGTTCTGTGTAACATATGTACGTAATTGTTATCTCAATAAGAGACCGCGATGGCAGGAAAACATATCGCGACCAAACCAGCTAATTCTCTTCTCCAAAAACTTAGCAACTGTATCTTGAGATGAGCTATTAAAACATAATAATATGGTTAAAATTATGTATCATAACACAATACGTTGTCTTCAGCACAAATCATTATTTAACATAACTTACATGGTTATGTTACAAGATAGCGACAACCGTAAAAAAGGATCACAACAAAGTTATACATTAGTGATACAAAAACGAAAGAGATGCTTGAAATCCCTGGACTAGCAGGTCAGAGCGGGTGAGATTATATTTGAGGAAAGGGGTCAAAATAAGTTGCTGTCAGTTACACTCAACATATAAATGTTATTAGTTAAAACATACAGTAACATAAGCAACAATTAAAAACTCTGAGGGTTTTAACTAAAGAGCTCCTTTGATTTGATTTAAATCAGCTGGAAGCCACATACGAAAATCCAGGATCCAAGGCCTGGAAGTTCCACTTCTTTCAAAAAAATGTTCTTTTTACTTCAAGAAAAATATGCTGAATGTCACACATTAAGCAAGAACAGTGTTATGGCTTAAGGCTAAAACAAAGATTTTTAATGTTAATTCTAAATAGGCTGAAACCCGACTGAAGGCCGCATATCAACCAAACAATTTAACGGCTTAAGCCTAGGAAAAAAGGCTTTCAATTTAACAGGCTGAGGGCCTTAGCTTAAAACATTTCATCCAAACTCGGCTGAAGGCCTCATACTAAAGAATAACAATATCATGACTTAAGGCAAGTCCAAGATTATAAATACTTAGTTTAGGAGAGATTAAAACTCGGTTCGAGGCCACATACTAAAGAATAACGATCTTATGACTTATGGGCAAGACAACATTTTGAATTTTTGAATTTAAGATAGATTAAATTCGGCTGAAGGCCACATGCTAAAGAATACCAATCTTATGACCTAAGGGCAAGACAAAAAAATTGAAATTTTAGTTTAAGAGAGATTATATCTCAGCTGAAAGCCACACACCATTCACAACAAGTTTCCGGCTTAAAGCCTAGGAAGAAGAGCTTTCAATTTGAAAAGGCTAAGGACCTTAGCTTAAAACATTTCATACAAACTCAGCTGAAGGTCTCATACACCAAAAAATATCAATGTTATGACTTAACAGCAAGAGCAAGATTTTGGATTTTCAGTTTAAGAGAGTTTAATACTCGGCTGAAGGCGACACAC
The DNA here is from genome assembly GCF_023897955.1 of Schistocerca gregaria. Taxonomy (NCBI): domain Eukaryota; kingdom Metazoa; phylum Arthropoda; class Insecta; order Orthoptera; family Acrididae; genus Schistocerca; species Schistocerca gregaria. The sequence continues at coordinate 317,048,030 of NC_064927.1, forward strand.
CATGCAGAAAACAATTTCACGGGTTAAGGCCTAAAGAGAAAAAACGCTTACAATTATAATAAGCTAAAGCTCGACTGAAGGCCACACAGAGTACTTCAGACTAAAAGGAAACCACTATGTAAAACACAAGGAGCGTCGGTCAGAAGGTTCCAAAGCTCGGCCTGGGAAGTAACACTAACGCACGTTTAGGTGAGACAGGCAGCCAGACCGACAGCCTCTTAATCGGAAGGCAACCCAACCGAAGGCCAGACGACAAACCAACCAACAAAGTCAGTTCTGCTCCACCTGACGAGCAAAACGACAACAAGACGTCAATAAAACAACGTTCTGGATACTGGTGTCCAATCCAGCCAAGTCAGATGATCAGATGGCTCTAAGCACTATGAGACTTAACATCTGAGGTCATCAGTCCCCTAGAACTTACAACTACTTAAACCTAACTAAGGACATCACACACAACCATGCGATAGGAAGGATTCGAACCTGCGACCGTAGCAGCAGCGTGGTTCCGGACGGAAGCGCCGAGAACCGCTCGGCCACCGTGGCCAGCGAGCCAAGTCAGAATAAACGCCCCAAACTACCAACATACCTCAGCTGTGGAATTACACCCCGTGCTGGACAGCAACAACACGACGAGGAAAATACAGTACCAAAACTACGTCAACGTCCGGGGCAGGTAACCGGAACGGCCACAAGGCAGAAGATACCGCTGGTGCGCTTCATTAATGAAGGCGTGAATTAAATTAAGTTAAACCCCATCCAAGAAAACGGGTGCAATTCTAGCCGACTTCAATGCACACAAGTTATTGCTCGTGGGAATCTCACAAAAAGGAACAACCAGGATCAAACGAAGAGAAGAGATAGCAGCGGAGGCTTGACAGTAGGTTAAGTCAGCACTCAGGTTTAGAGTCCATGATCGGTGGGCGACGAACTTCGTAACCCTCTGCCGGCCGTTGTGGCCGAGCGGTTCTAGGCACTTCAGTCCGGAACCGCGCGAATGCTACGGTTGCAGGTTCGAATCCTGCCTCGGGCATGGATGTGTGTGATGTCCGTAGGTTAGTTAGGTTTAAGTAGTTCTACGTTCTAGGCGACTGATGACCTCAGGTGGTAAGTCCCATAGTGCTCAGAGCCATTTCAACTTTTTTTTTTTTTTGTAACCCTCTAAGAAGCGCCTCACAGCTCCAAACGCGCGTGCACGCCGCCAGCGGCTCTGACCCGACTCCGGCGACAGGGACCTCCTCGCTTCTCTGCGCCAACCGACGGACTGCCACACCCGGAAACGGTCAAAAGAGCAAATACACGTCGGCTGATGGGACTACCGACCCGTGGACCAGCCAACGGTCGTTCCCGCTCCAGTCTCCTTCAGTCGGACAGTGCATGTGTATCGGCAGCGATCGGCAAATACTGGCTGTCCACACCTCACCGGTGCTCCGTCCCCGACACTCCTTCGTCGACGACCGCTGTTCAGCCCCCGACTGCACTGCTGGTCCGTCTTCCAGACACACGACGGCCCGGAAATACTATCGGTCGATCCAGAGATGGTACGACAGTGCACTTATTGATAAGCGCTGCTGCTGCCACTCACAGGCAAGTAAGGCAGAAGTTAGTGACGTCAGTAAATGGAATAAAAAAAGCGAGGTGGCAGTACCGTAAAAGAAGATGACAAACGACAAATGGAATGCAGTGCACGGCTCAATCCTCCTTTCGTCAAATGACTCTAGGCACTGTGGGACTTAACATCTGTGGTCATCAGTCCCGTAGACTTAGAACTACATAAACCTAACTAACCTAAGGACATCACACACATCCACGCCAGAGGCAGCATTCGAACCTGCGACCGTAGCAGCCGCGTGGTTCCGGACTGAAGCGCCTAGAACCGCTCGACTACAGCGGCCGGCCCTCCTTTCTTGTTCATGTAGATAATAAGTAAACATTATTATGATTTAAGTCTGAACAGCATCTGAGTCGTACTGTTTATTTCCACTGTAGTAATCTTTCCGAATTAAATGTTGCACACTAGGAAAGAAAAGAAAAAGTCATTGAATCATTGAATTCTTACAAAACGCGTGCACACACACATACACACACACACGCACGCACACACGCACACACACACACACACACACACACACACACACACACACACAAATACACAAACACCAATACTTACTTACGTGAATACGTTTTTATATATGCTACTACCCCACGAATAAATACAGGCATGGATTTTGGGGATTCTTGTTAATCTCGCGCAGCAATGGCTAGAAGGCAGTATTTAAGGGAGTGATTTGACACATCGGCTGGCAGGCGTGGGCAGTACTGACATTCGGAAAACGATTCTGGGAGGCTGGTTTATGACACCGCTCGCAGGCTAGAAGACACGGGTCGTCGGACACTGTATACAATGTGAAGTAATCAGGGCAGCACAAGGTACCGACGTGCTGTTGACAAAGCACACGTTGCAGTTACAACAGTTCCTAGTGACCCGTGTCTAGAGGGCGAAGCAGGCTGTAGAAAGCTGACGTTATAATTATGAAACAGCACTCCTCTTGTTCCCTCCAGAGGAACTAAGTCAGAGGCGCAGGGAGAAAACGTATAAATAAGCGAGACTGGAGGCTCAAAGCGCACAGCATCTCCGGCGGTACTCCTCAAAGTTACCGCCCTTCGATTGTGCCATTCCAGCACTAATCGAAGCGCTAGTTTTTCAGGTGCCAGCCAGCCAGCCAGCCAGCCAGCGGTCCAGCCGAGCAGCAGCAGCAGCAGCAGCGGCGGCAGCGGTCCCGGCCAGCAGCAGCGGTCCAGCCCGCAGCAACCAGCCCGCTCTCCAGCAGCAGCAGCAGTAGCAGCAGCGGCCCGGGCCCCGTCCGCGGCAGCAGCAGCAGCTGCGGCATTCCTGCCAGCTGTCGTCGGCGTCAGCTTCAGCTTCCGCGCCAGCAGCGTGGATCTCTGGTCCTCGTCCGTCTTCGTCTTCGTCCGTCTTCGTCTTCGTCTTCGTCTGTCCCCAGTTTTTTTTCCTTTCCTGTTTGTCCTGTGTCTTTTTGTTTATCCTTGTCGTCATGTCAGCCCCCACCACCAATAAGACCACTACCACCACAGCCATAGTTTATACTTCCCCTCTGCCGCCACCACCACAATTACATGGTGTGCCCAGTCACACCCCCCTCTTTCCATCCCTCCTCTTCTCACTCTCCCTTCGCCTTCGCTCTTTGTCACCCCCTCTCCAGCTTCTTCCTCCCGCTCCTCTCCCTCTGATCCTTTCCCCCCACTCCCCCAGCCTGTCACTACAGCTCCAGCTATGGTGGTGCCCCGTCAGGCCACTGCCCATGCCCAGCTCTCCCCATCGCCTTCGCCATCACCGCCACCACCGTCGCCGTCACCGTCGCTGTCGCCGTCGCCTTCATCGTCACCATCTCCGGCGTCATCTTCTGCGACCACGCCGGGACCTACCCCTTCCCGCCACCTCCCTATAGCTCCTGTCCCTCATATCACCACCCACCCTTCTGCCGCTGTTGAACGCCCTAGTGGCACCAACACCTCCTCCGCTCCCAAAAAGGCCCCACCCCATCCTCCTTCCCCCCCCCCCCCAGGATGCCATGGATTTCTCCCCACCTGGCCCTGCTCTCTCCGCCTCCTCCTCCTCCTCCTTCTCCTCCCCCCTCTTTATACAAATACCTCCTCTCCCATCCCGATCCTTCCCTTCTCAAGGCCCAGAATCTCTCCCTTCTCCTCCGCCAACACGTCCCTGGTGCCCCCATCTCTCTCCTTACTCCCAGACGGGATTCTGTTCTCATCTCCTCCCCCAGCCCTACCCTCCATACTGACATCCTCTCCCACCTCCCCATCACCGATTGTGGCCCCAACGCTTCCCTCACCCCTGTTATTTCTCCATCTCCAACCCGCCAACCCCAACCCCCGCGTCGCCCGCCGACCCTCAATGCCATGATCACTCGGCTCAGTCCGTCGATCACAGAGGAGGAGGTGTTGGCGGAGCTCAAGGCGCATCCCACAGTAGAAGTGCGGGCGATCCGCCGCATTTTCAACTCGGCTGGCCCCACCCGCCTTATGCAGATTTTCTCTGAGGACGCCCCCTCCATTGACTGTCTCCTGAAGGAGTGTGCCCTCCTCTTCAACCAGCGCTATAAGGTCGACCCCTCCCGTTCTCCTCCTCAATCCCTGTGCTGCCAGAGGTGTCTGCACTATAACACACACCCAACAGCCAAGTGCTGCGAGGCCCCCACCTGCCCGCATTGTAGACAAGTGCAGTTCCTCTGGCAGTGCCCTAACCTATAATCCCCTCCCTTCTGCAATACCTGCAATCTCCCCCATCCCACCTACTCCCAAAAGTGGAAAGCTCGACCCCCTCCGACCACTCCTGAACTCACTGTACTTGTCCATCCTCTGGACGCCCCCACCCCTCCTGGCAATTCCCTTCGTCCCCCATCCCCTCACCGCTGAGGACATCATCAGGTTCCTCACCATTGTTCTACAAAACGTCCACCCTTTCCAGCGCCCTCACACCCTCCAACAGGTCTCCCTCGCCGCCCCTTCCATTTTCCACTTAAAAATGTGTGCTACCTACTCCAACAACCAGGCCCATTTCACCTTCTCCCGTCTTGACACCCTTGTCTAAATCCCTGTCATGGTGTGACATCACCGTATCCTTTTCAACAACATCCGCTCCCTTCCTGCCAACAAGAACCTCTTCCTGCACACCCTTGCCACCCACTGTGTGGATGCCTTCCTCCTCAATGAAACTTTCCTCCAACCCCACCACACCGTCCACACGTCGCCCTGCCTCCTTCACCGCTCTGATAATCCCCTCCCGATTGTGTGTGGCGGAGTTGCCATTGTTCACCACCACCAGATCCCAGATCGGCTCCAATCTCTCCTTCCCGAACCCACCGAACACCTGATCTTTAGTCTCTTCTTCCCCAGCGTTACTGTCTCCTGTGCCACCATCTATGTCCGCCCTAACGTCTCTATTCCCTTCGACTTCCTCTCCCACACTGACCGTACCTTCTCCTCCTACATGATCGCCGCCGACCTCAACATCCATAGTCGTTCCGCCGCCCAGTTACGGCGGTGGCATCGGTTCCTCTTCTTCCTTCAAGGGGACCTCATCCCCATCCCCCAGCACACCAGTCCCGAATCCAACTCCACCCCCGATGTTATCCTTTCCTCCCCTAACCTCCTTGGCTGCATAATGGTGGATGTCCTGGAGTTTATTGGTAGCGACCATCTCTCTGTCCTCACCATTTCCGACTGTTGTCTCTCCTGCCCCGATTCTCTTAATGATCCTCCCCCAAAGTATGTCCATGACTATTCACCCCCACCGTCCTACCTTACCCCCACAGGCCGTCCTCCTCTTCTGTGAATCCCGTCGTCTCTACCGTGCCTTCCTCCGCACGCGTGACCCAGACACACTATGACGCCACCGGCAACCCAGCGACACATTCGTAATTTGCTTACGGCCAAGAAACGGCAGGACTGGCGACAGACATGCACCCGTTTAAATGCTACCCTACCTATCAATTTGTCCAAGTTCTGGTCAGCCTTCCATCGCCTTACCGGAACTGAACCCTCACCCTTCTATCCTCTTCTCCATGATGATCACCTGTTCCCTGACACCATTAGTAAGGCCAATCACTTTGTCTCCTACCTTTCTGATGTATTTTCTATCCCTGATGATCCCCAGTTTGACTACTCCCTCTTCCCGGATGTCGCGATCAAACTGACACCTCTGTCCCTCCCCTCGCACCTGGTTTCCAGTCCTTGGACAACATTGTTCACACAGAACTCAATGCCTCTATCAGTACACAGGATCTCATTGCTACACTCTGCACCAAACGCAACACCGCTCCTGGTCACGATCGTGTCACCTACCGTCACCTTCGTGAAGCTCCTGTCTCTTTCCTCTCCACCCTGGCCAGGCTCTACAATGTAGTCCTGTCCACCGGTTACTATCCCGACCTGTGGAAAACCTCCTGTATCCTGATGTTCCTTAAACCTGGTAAACCGCCATCCGCCATCTCCTCCTACCGTCCCATCACCCTTACCTCGGTCTTCAGCAAGGTCCTGGAATCTATCCTCACCCGCCGCATCCACCAGCATCTCCGCGAGCACCGCCTCCTTCCCATTACCCAGTGTGGCTTTCGGCCATCCTTCTCTTCCGAAAACCTTCTCCTTCACCTCACTGATCTCCTTTCCGAACAGCTTAATTCCCACCACCTTTCCCTGGACCTCGAACGTGCTTATGATCGCATATGGCATTCTGGTCTCCTCTTAGAGCTCCAAACCTTCGCCCTTCCCATTAATTAAGTCCATCTGATCGGCTCCTTTCTCTCCCGCCGTCCTTCCTACGTCACCATCCATAACACGGATTCCTACAACTTTTTTCCCTCCGCCGGTGTGCCCCAAGGCTCCATCCTATCTTCCCTTCTGTACCTTTTATATACAATGGACATGCGCCGCCGTCACCCCCCCATCCACCTTCTCCAGTTTGCCGATGACACCGCCTTCCTTGCCCTTGACCCCACCCTGCAGCGCTCCCAACACCTTCTCCAATCCCATCTTGACCGGTTCACCACTTGGTGCAACCAGTGGTTGCTCAAGGTCAATCCCTCCAAACCCCAGGCGATTATTGTAGACAAAACCAGCGCTTCCTTCCGCCTCCTTGATTTATATTTCACCGTCTATGGCCATTCTATCGCCCCCCCCCCACCCTCAAGTACCTTGGCGTCACCCTGGACCGTCGACTTCTCTGGACCCCCCATCTCCGGACAATCCAAGCCAAGGCACACTCCTTTCTGGCCGTACGTGGGGTCTGGACCCCTCCACCATACTCCACACCTATAAATCCCTCATCCGCCCTATCCTTTGTTACGCCCATTCGGCCTGGATCTCCACCCCCCCCCCCCTACCTTTTACAAACCCCTCCAAATCCTTGAATGCCATGCTCTCCGCCTCGCCTATCGCATCAGTCTCCCCTCCCCCACGCAGATCCTGTATGATCTCATTCCATTCCCCCACCTCCTCCTTTTCCTTGAGAGGGTACGGATCCTGTACACCTCCCCTCGCAAAGTCGATCCTCCTCAACCGCATGCCTCGCCCATCCTCTCCCGCCCCCACCCGCTGCTGCGCCGTTATTCGCACGTTCCACCCGGCTCCATCTCTCCACCCTCCTTACCCTCTCCCAGGGTGGCTTCCGCCAGGTCCCCCTCCCTGATGATGTCCTCCTCCCCTCCGTATACCCCTCCTGCCACCTTTGATCCTCCTTCTCTCTTCCTGTGTCTGTTCCTTTGGGCACCCTCCCTCCCTCCTCCCTTTCTCCCCACTCCTCCTCCAGGCTTCCCCTCCCCTGTCCCTCTACCCCTCCCCCCATTTCCTCAGCCATTGGCGTCTTCGTTCTCCCCTCTCCAGCCCCCCCCCCCCCACCTTCCTGCCTTCACCTCTTGGCAGGCCCCCGAACTCACACACGCTACGTGGACTTTCGCGCGCCGGAGATCATCGCCATCAGTGTCTCGTGCGTGCCGTCGTGTTTAGTGTTCAGTGTTCACCGTCACACTCCATCGTTCACCTGTGCCATCGCCGTCTTCAGTGTTTGTGCGTTGTGTCAACAGTTTAAAGTGTGGATTATCGTCGAGTGTGAACGGCTCCGTGTTTGTCTTTCTATGTCAACTGTTTTATTGCCCACCGTTCTGTAATCTATGTGTACTCTTTCTGTATTTTCTCTTTGTGTATGCTATGGCTGAAGAGCAGCATAGAACGCTGCTGACAGCCTGCCTGTTGTACAGGTTTTAAAATAACAATAAAGAAAAAAAAGTTTCAAAGGGGGCAGTCGTGGCGCTATTCTGCCCGCGTCTAGAACCGAAGAGAGTGACGCTTGTTTAAGTTGCAGGCCAACCACGACGATCTTTTGGTGGTGGATATCGGCGGCCATCCGTCGCGCTGAAACTACCTCCAACCTCCGATGCACGGACGCACCATTGCTGTGGCGAGGCGGGTCGCGTCGCACCTTGGAGCTACACTGGCGTGAGGAACGAGGTGCCTGCTCGTCTCCCCTCTCTGGGCGGCATCGTTTGGCAGACTGCAAGCTGTCGTCCGCAGGGGTGGGGCCGGGGCGCGAACTCGCTGCCTCTGGGTGCAGGTCAGTCCGTGGGCACTGAACGAGCTGCCTTGGGAGGACGGCGGTAGCTGCTAAGGCTCACTACAACGACGGCGGTCGGCCGCTTCCCTTCAGCGCTCTACAAGTCCACGACTCGCGCTTGAGGGAGCAGTGAGCCATGTTCTGGGGAACGGCTACGGTTAATGCACGCGGCGGCCACTTTGCCGTGGCGTGAGTAGGATTCCTACGTCTGCAAGGTTGAGCAACGGAACGCTGAAGCTGCAGATTCCGGCATTGGAACTGGCGGTCACCCACGTACACTGTGCGACGCCATCGTGGAGTCCAGTGTAACGCCGGCTGTGTACGTTCGACGTAATAAAGTCGATCGGAGGGAGTCATCCCTTTCTCCCAAACTATACGTCTTGGTCGTTATAACATATTACAACCCCTTAGCTTGAGCGGTTGCAACAATGCATACGATTTTATACTCTGACGAGAGGACAGTTCTAGATTTAAATGATGACCTGTTCTCTATTTTAGTTAACTACATGAGAATGTGTTTCGTGTTTTTCAGTTTTATGTTATCTAGACTGAGGCTGAGTTTTTATTTTGAATTACAGAAACAACAACATTTTCCGACTGTACTGTTATTAAATGGTGGTTTCAAACAGGTTGTAGATGTTAGTATTGAAGAGTCGCTTCGTTATCTGCTTTTTGATTAGTACTTTGCGTCTCGCTTTGGAATATAGTGACAATATTGTACAGATAGAGAAATTAGTTGATTTGTAAGATACTAAAATATATTAATAATATCCATATAAGCAGAACTTCTGAACAACTGCATGTAGTGGTCTATTCTCGCTTTCATACGACTACCCATGTTTAACTTTCGAAATGATTTCAAAATGAGGAATAAATAAAATTCTGTGGAATTTATTATCAAATTAGATTAGCAACATAAAACTTTAATACATTTCTGTGAATTTACTCAGTACGAAGCATCTGTGACCACACAGGCTGTATTTTCAGTAAAGTTCTATTTAATATTTTGCGGAAATAACTTTTCTATTTTGATCAGTGGGTGTGTGATGGGGATATTTTAATCGTGACGTGCATAAGTGTATCGCAACTGGCGCATTGACGAAATGTGACCTAATTGTATAAAGATAAATTCTCTGTATTAAAAGGATGAATAAGAACAATTTTTTTTATTTTAAGGTTCTGCAGAGGTAGTTTCCTTATCTCTTGCTTTCCTCCTTTGTCAAGAACAATTTATTCGTCGCGAACTATGAGACACGCAGTTTGGAAGAAGCTGAAGTGACCTGTCTTTTACCAGATTGTGCCAATTAGTCGAGCCCATAAGAACAAAAGGCTAAGTTGAACTGCTCCTTGGTTTGAATGGTGGGTGTTGTGATTCCGTATGTACTCGGTGAGCTTGCAGCTATGGTTATCTGCTAAAACTGCTGGCATTTGGAAATCCCAACATCTCCTATTTACAGGTATGGGATTTCATTCCTGTATATAATTGTGGGTGCACCAATTACTCAGAAGAAAATGATGGGGCATCAGAACAGCATGTTCAACAAACATAATAAGAAGATTGACTTATGGAAAAACAGCACAGCTATGTTGTTCAAAAACGACGAGAATTCCACAGATAGAAAATCACTGACAAATACTGTGTAGAACAGTTATTGCCTCGTAATGATTCATGCAAATCTTTCACAGAAAATTTAACTAACCATTCAGAGCAAAATCTGTCCCTCTCACGATTAAGGTAACGAGCACAATAATTATTTTTTTCTGATCTATCCTGCTACCAACTTGACGTTTTAATGCACCATAAGATTCATATTCAGGAATGAGAGGTATAAAAAGACATTAGAAAGAGTAAGATGGTTTAGCGTCGGTAGGAATTGTGGATAACTAAACATTCTACATACATTCTTACCTGACTTAGTTGCAAGTGGTCTAGAAAAAGAAACACACCCGACATTGTGTCAGCGTGGGCGACAGTGGATTATCAATAACCCCATAGCGCGGTTGGAACTTCTTTACCACATAGCCTAACGCAACAAGGATGACATGATTTCCTCAGATCTCCAACGCTTGCTAACCACATCTGTACAAATAAAGGTGGACGGTCTATGCTAAGACTATCGGCCTAACGTCCATCTTCTTTGTCTTATAAGGACGATTGGTATCTTCCACCATCTACTCTGGACGAAAGCACCAACTGAGGATGAGGCAACGTATGCTCGGAGTTTGAATGACTCGGTTTGAGGAAAATCATGAGACAGACTAACTTTGCAAGTTACAACTTTCTAGTGACCATAGTGCCAGCACCTATATCCATCTTCTAGAGTCTAGGGGCCTTGGAAAAGGCATTCAGTGTTTCTAGATGTGTGTGTGTTTGGGTGGGGGTGGGGGGTGGGGGAGGAGTTTTTAACGAACAGGCTGCGTTCCAGCTTTGCAAGAGTGTTGGGTCGGGCCTTTAACAATGTGGCCATTTTCGAACTGGGCAGCATTTTCTTATTTCCGCCGCCGTTTTGTGTTAACGCTATCAGGAAGAACATTTGCGTACAATTACGTCTGTATTTTGGGGAAGATATTAATACTTTCTCTAGTTCTTTCCAGACTAGGTGAACATATAAAATTCACCAAAAAAGTTTTAATGAATTTAAAGTAATTACTACACCAAAAATTAAATTACATAAACTTTTTCCTTTAGTTATAACTTTCAACTGCTATGTCTGTTTACGGGAAGCTCTCGGTATTTAAGGGGCTTCAGCTAAAAGCATGTGCTTTGAAAACATCAGTATCGGAAAGTATTCGAAGAGTTTCTGCTCAAAAAGGAAAATTAACCATCCATGATTATGATAAATTTAAGAAAAAAATGGAGAATTACTGTCAATGATTGTTTAGCTTGTTTGGAAACAAAGACGGTGTACTCCTCCAATGTTTTGACTATAAAAGAGCTCCACATGACATGGCATGCAGAAAGAAATTGTAGAAATCTGAATACTAATTTATTAATTAAGGCTATAGACATAGTTGTTTATAGACTTCGGAGTATAGATGACAGCGTAACTGAACATGAAAAAGCGCTGATGGTATGTTCTTTCTTACTTAGACATTAAGGCATACCATTTATTTTCTCTCTTCTGCAAGTTAAACAATTGAATGTAAAGCCTGATTCCTGGAGGCACAAACTTAGTCGAGTGTTCATCAAATATTTTACGCTGAATTTTGATTTTTTTAAATTATGTGTTGTGTACTGTTTCTCTACATGCTTAATGCTTACAACATTTTGAGATCTTTTGGATTCGTCGTAGTAGCTCATGCTAATTACTTATGGGTCATATGAAATATAGACGTGAACCCAATTTATTCTCACCATTCAGTTCACTTGGAGAACGATGGCAGATGTTTGCGACGTCGTACAATAGTTGTAAATTACTTCAGGATAGGATCACCATTAAGCCAAATTTCTATTACAAAAGAGGAAATATCGCTAGAATACATACTTTAAGTGTGGGAACAATAATTGAATGCCATGAAAAATAATAGACAGGTGTTTAGTTTTCCAGACTTTTACGATCCTGCTCTTGTCAGAAAATACATTAAATAAAAACCCAAAAGTTGTACAGTCTGGCTGTTGGATGTAAGTGAAACGCAGATACAGACACATTAAAAAAATGTGAGAAGGTGGAGCTTAGTGGCTCCAAACAGTTGTTGTAGACACATTTCACACCGTGTAATTAGCAGTAGATGGAGTACAGTGGATGTAAAACGATAATTGAAAAGAATTCAGTGCAGAAAATAATGGAGCAGCTTTCGATCAATAAAGCATGAACATAAAGTACATTTTACATAGTTTTTGGCTTGAGAATTGGTGAAGTTTAAACTTAAAGGCTGGTAAATTGTATCTAAAAGCACACGCGCGCGCACACACACACACACACACACACACACACACACACACACACACACACTCAGACACACGCGTGCGCACCTGCGGATTAATAAAGACAACTGAACAATGCAGCAGTGAATTAAACACATCATATATCCCACAAGACAAGGATCAAGCTGATTTACCGGAAGCAAGATCTAGTCTTCATCTTCATGTTACTAGCGTATCTCAGCTAGGTCATCCTCTGAAATGAAATATGTTGGAAAGAGACGTGGCCCTACCAAAGAAAAATATTGAATAAATAAGTAGTAATTATGAACGTCCTGAGAATAAAGTATTGGACAGCAACACTTTATTTTATAACTTCACTATCACAGATACTAATTTAAAATGTATGCCTCAGTACTCACATTTTTAACTTACGTTGCTGTTTACCTTATGGCACGCATTGAAAACAATACTTCGCTATTTAAGGGTCACAGTTACTTGACAGTTGAGTGATCAGTAACACCTGATGGATAGCGATAGTTCAGTCGGACCTGCAGCCGGATCTTACAGTCATCTAGACAATATTCCAACGGCCCACTTGCCATCATCTTCAGGATAAAATTCTGTTCACCATTCTTATCGGAACTGACTGATACCGTGAACGGTGGCCCTTATATACCCCGCCGAGGGCATACATTGACTTCCAAATTGAAGATGGAGATCAGGTGGAGCGCTGGACTATTGTGTCTAGATGATTTGTGGTAAGTCCCTATGGGACCAAACCTCTGAGACCATCAGTCCCTAGGCTTACACACTACTTAATCTAACTTAAACTAACTTACGCTTAGAACAACAAACACCAATGACCGAGGGAGGACTCGAACCTACGACGGGGCGAGCCGCGTGAACCGTGGCAACGCACCTAGATGACTGTGCCCTCCAGGTGCAGACTCGACAAGAGTGTCATCAGTTAACAGGCCTGGAAAGTAGATATGCTCACATCTTACGGGTATTTCAATGAATCCGACAGTTGGGGAATGGGGTTTGAAATGCTTGTCCTCAAAACAACGTATCATAAAGGAGGCAAAAAAAGTTATGACGACCACTGCAAAGGAATTACGGAGTGATTACTGTAGAGAGAAAAACGATGAAATTTATGTACAATTTCTTTAAGATGCTAAGGAAAAGAAAACTCAGATACTGAGCCACAGTATGAATAAAATTCTTTTGATTGTTTGGCTGTGTACCTGTCATTTGTTCAAATAAGTTACGGAATACAGCAGGTTAACGTCGTTAGGAACGGCAGATATTTCGACATATGAACGCCCCGTCCTTCGGAAGGCACGAATAAAACTAGAAAATGCCGAGCACAGGAACTGAAAACCTGGCGAAATGGGATACGTCAACCAGCAACAAAAAGAAGGTGTACGCAGGAAGACAACACACACATCGTAAACAACTACCGTCACGGCAAACTAAAGTTAACCAGAACATTATGGGTAGTGAAATATTAATTAAGAGAAGGCAAGTAAGTAACGCTCGGTCTTTCTGTTATTTGACCAGGGAGACAGCAGGATGACAAGTAGAATTTACGCATAAACCGCAGTTTCTATTCCTAGGGGTACATGATAGTCTAATCTCTCAGTATCTGGAAGCACAGAATCTTTGTCTTGTTATATTCCATCGGTCCTCCATGAGCGTGGTAGATGTATGCCATGTCACAATTGTAAAAGATAAGACAGACAGCTGCCTAAGACAAACCAAGATCATTCTTCATGGACCCAATAAGGTGCCCAATCGCAGTTGGTTGTCGAAAACACACTTCCCATCGTGTTTGCTCACAATAAGACCAGTTCTGTAGGAAATATTTCCCGGGTGAGGTAAAAAACCTATAGACTAAGGTCCCACCGGTTATTCTCGTCACTCATGAGAAACGCGAGTCTGACCTGTTTCTCACGGTATCCATTCTGACGAAAGATAAGGTGGCTAACTCAGCTGACATTTTTCAGGGTCTGCGATGACGTGGACACCGTGAACCAAGGTATGAAGCGCGCATTTATGTTGAGATGGAAAACACAACCCCGTCTAATCGCCATATGCAGTCTGCCGAGATCCAACGTGATGTTCACACTGACCTACTGCACAAATACTAGTGGCCTCAGCAGAGCGGCAAGGTGGTTTGCTGCACGATATTTCGGAGCCTATGAGCCTGAAGATACAAATTAATGTGAGGTGGTTTCCTATAAACGGCATATCTGAACGTTCCATCATCCTTCTTCCAGGTCAACATATTAAGGAAGGACCCCAGTCCTCCTCCCCCTTCATAGGGAAGCGAATATTCGGCTGGACTGCACGAGATTATCTACAAAGCTACGAAAATTCTTACTGCTACATATATGAAAAAGCACTTAGGTTCATTCCCCCCGACTCCAGGCCATGTCCCTCTAAATTCATGCATAATATAAAAATGTATGTATGTATGTATGTATGTATGTTCCATATCAGCTCCTAAACCACTGGGTCGATTTCAACAGGGATTGGTACACATATCATTTACTGTCTGGAGACAAGCAATGTGGTGGTAAGAGCCGTTTACCTACCAAAGGGGCGGGGGTGAAACAGAAGTGCAGCTCACAAATTCCAAATACCGAGATTGTATTCATCCAGTGTTTGGGAATGAGGCCACTTAGTGACTTGCAACAAACTTTACACATAATTCCAAACCTTTATGTAACTCCTTCTCTATGAAACCACGCCCCTTCCCAAAAAAACAATGAAAGCAAAACAGGTTCTTGCTGACTACTTCTTCGCCGTTCATCCAGTAAAACTGCCGCATCAGGCACATCGTTTTAATTTGTTACTTCTTTATTACTGACTTTTTTACAGGTAATTTTGCAGACAGTATTCACATATGTCACTGATTGTAAACGTAAAATTACGTAACTGTACGACACGTCATGAAGATTGACGTGCTTGTAAACTGAACTGCACGGCGAAATTCGCTAGAGACAAATGGTTGAAATGGCTCTGAGCACTATGGGGCTTAACTTCTGAGGTCATCAGTTCCCTAGAACTTAGAACTACTTAAACCTAACTAACCTAAGGACATCACACACATCCATGCCCGACGCAGGACTCGAACCTGCAACCGTAGCGGTCGTACGGTTCCATACTGTAGCGCCTAGAACCGTACGGCCATTCCGGCCGGCGCTAGAGATAAATGTATGTTAAACGTATCGTCAATATATCTGTCGCATAAGCGTGCGAAGCGGTGGATGAAAAACTCCTCCCAAACCGCTGGCTTGATTTAAACAAAAATTTGTATTACATACTATCTGGAAATATTGGAAATCTGTGGGGGTAAGAACCACCAATATTGTCTTGTGATGGGGGTGATATCGTGGTGATGAACAGAGAAACGCGGAGGAGGAGATGCACAAATAGAATATTCGAATAAATACATACTCGTGTGGTCCCATAAAAACTTCCTTACTGAAACTGCCTCGGTCTGCTCATGTTGTTGTTGTTGTTGTTGTCTTCAGTCCTGAGACTGGTTTGATGCAGCTCTCCATGCTACTCTATCCTGTGCAAGCCGCTTCATCTCCCAGTACCTACTGTAACCTACATCCTTCTGAACCTGCTTAGTGTATTCATCTCTTGGTCTCCCTCTACGATTTTTACCCTCCACGCTGCCCTCCAATGCTAAATTTGTGATCCCTTGATGCCTCAAAACATGTCCTATCAACCGATCTCTCCTTCTAGTCAAGTTGTGCCACAGACTTCTCTTCTCCCCAATCCTATTCAATACCTCATCATTAGTTACGTGAGCTACCCATCTAATCTTCAGCATTCTTCTGTAGCACCACATTTCGAAAGCTTCTATTCTCTTCTTGTCCAAACTAGTTATCGTCCATGTTTCACTTCCATACATGGCTACACTCCAAACAAATACTTTCAGAAACGACTTCCTGATACATAAATCTATATTCGATGTTAACAAATTTCTCTTCTTCCGAAACGCTTTCCTTGCCATTGCCAGTCTACATTTTATATCCTCTCTACTTCGACCATCATCAGTTATTTTACTTCCTAAATAGCTAAACTCTTTTACTACTTTAAGTGTCTCATTTCATAATCTAATTCCCTCAGCATCACCAGATTTAATTTGACTACATTCCATTATCCTCCTTTTGCTTTTGTTGATGTTCATCTTATATCCTCTTTTCAAGACACTGTCCATTCCGTTCAACTGCTCTTCCAAGTCCTTTGCCGTCTCTGACAGAATTACAATGTCATCGGCGAACCTCCATGAATTTTAATACCTACTCCAAATTTTTCTTTTGTTTCCTTTACTGCTTGCTCAATATACAGATTGAATAACATCGGGGAGAGGCTACAACCCTGTCTCACTCCTTTCCCAACCACTGCTTCCCTTTCATGCCCCTCGACTCTAATAACTACCATCTGGTTTCTGTACAAATTGTAAATAGCCTTTCGCTCGCTGTATTTTACCCCTGCCACCTTCAGAATTTGAAAAGGAGTATTCCAGTCATCATTGTCAAAAGCTTTCTCTAAGTCTACAAATGCTAGAAACGTAGGTTTGCCTTTTCTTAATCTTTCTTCTAAGATAAGTCGTAAGGTCAGTATTCCCTCACGTGTTCCAACATTTCTACGGAATGCAAACTGATCCTCCCCGAGGTCCGCATCTACCAGTTTTTCCGTTCGTCTGTAAAGAATTCGCGTTAGTATTTTGCAGCTGTGACTTATTAAACTGATAGTTCGGTAATTTTCACATCTGTCAGCACCTGCTTTCTTTGGGATTGGAATTATTATATCCTTCTTGAAGTCTGAGGGTATTTCACCTGTCTCATACATCTTGCTCACCAGCTGGTAGAGTTTTGTCATGACTGGCTCTCCCAAGGCCGTCAGTAGTTCTAATGGAATGTTGTCTACTCCGGGGGCCTTGTTTCGACTCAGGTCTTTCAGTGCTCTGTCAAACTCTTCACGCAGTATCTTACCTCCCATTTCGACTTCATCTACATTCTCTTCCATTTCCATAATATTGTCCTCAAGCACATCGCACTTGTATAAACCTTCTATATACTCCTTCCACCTTTCTGCCTTCCCTTCTTTGCTTAGAACTGGGTTGCCATCTGAGCTCTTGATATTCATACACGTGGTTCTCTTCTCTCCAAAGGTCTCTTTAATTTTCCTGTAGGCAGTATCTATCTTACCCCTAGTGAGATAAGCTTCTACATCCTTACATTTGTCCTCTAGCCATCCCTGCTTAGCCATTTTGCACTTCCTGTCGATCTCATTTTTGAGACGTTTGTATTCCTTTTTGCCTGCTTCATTTACCGCATTTTTATATTTTCTCCTTTCATCAATTACATTCAATATTTCTTCTGTTACCCATGGATTTCTAGCAGCCCTCGTCTTTTTACCTACTTTATCCTCTGCTGCCTTCACTACTTCATCCCTCAGTGCTACCCATTCTTCTTCTACTGTGTTTCTTTCCCCCATTGCTGTCAATTGTTCCCTTATGCTCTCCTTGAAACTCCTTGAAACTCTGTACAACCTCTGGTTCTTTCAGTTTATCCAGGTCCCATCTCCTTAATTTCTCACCTTTTTGCAGTTTCTTCAGTTTTAACCTACAGGTCATAACCAATAGATTGTGGTCAGAGTCCACATCTGCACCTGGAAATGTCTTACAATTTAAAACCTGATTCCTAAATCTCTGTCTTACCATTATATAATCTGTCTGATACCTTTTAGTATCTCCAGGATTCTTCCATGTATACAACCTTCTTTTATGATTCTTGAACCAAGTGTTAGCTATGATTAAGTTATGCTCTGTGCAAAATTCTACCAGACGGCTTCCTCTTTCATTTCTTAGCCGCAATCCATAATCACCTACTATGTTTCCTTCTCTCCCTTTTCCTACTGACGAATTCCAGTCACCCATGACTATTAAATTTTCGTATCCCTTCACTACCTGAATAATTTCTTATATCTCATCATACATTTCATCAATTTCTTCATCATCTGCAGAGCTAGTTGGCATATAAACTTGTACTACTGTAGTAGGCATGGGCTTTGTGTCTGTCTTGGCCACAATAATGCGTTCACTATGTATTTATAACCCTGTATTCACCTGACCAAAAGTCTTGTTCCTCCTGCCACCGAACTTCACTAATTCCCACTATATCTAACTTTAACCTATCCATTTCCCTTCTTAAATTTTCTAAACTACCTGCCCGATTAAGGGATCTGCTCATACAACTGCTTATTGAATGAAAAGTAAACACATCAACACATGTAGAAACAAGTTAGTTAATTCAGTATGAAGCCCTGTCTCAGGTAACCGTAACAAATCCGACAGAGGTATGCGAGCGAAGAGAGACAACGTCAAAACGTCCTAAAATAGCAGTCATCCAAACACAGTCTCTGCGAACGACTTACGAGGTCTGCCGAATGTTTTGCTCACAATGACATACAAGTGGGTTTAACAGAGGAGCAAAGTGTTATAGATACACGGTACATCGAAGCAGGTATGTGCCTACTGTTGACAATGGGTTTGAGAGGAACTCTTTCCTTATGGATCTTCATAAGTTGGCACAATCTAGGAGGGGAGAGGGGGAGGGGTGCAGTAGAATAAAATATGTCTCTTAAAAGTGTTTCTTCACTAAGGTGTAAGTTCTCCTCTCAACTCTTTTTGTTCCGCCAGTGAAAAATCTTCCATACGTTACCGGGGAGGCTTTGACGTGTGCAAATCAGCAGAAATGCAGAATGCCTTAAAATTCCTTCTAGAAGGTAATGCTTTTGTAACTACTCTCTCAGAGACGTAAAAAGATGATGAAGCACGAAATGATCACCATTTGCGGCAGGTTTTAAGGCTGAGGAAAAAGAGAAGGCACCTGCCAAAAAGAATAACAAGAAGGAAGAAAGATTGATGCTTAACGTCTCGTCGACGACGAGATCGTTAAAGATGTGCTGTGTGGGGTGTCTTTTTCCTTTCGTACTAGAGGGTGTCCAGGCTAAAGGTACACAAAAACATTTGTTTGTATTTCCGTACCTACAGTATTATTTGTCAAACGTTGTACAAGGGAGGTCAAATATTTTCATGCCTGTTGGTACAGTTCAATGTGGCAAAACTCAATAGATATCGAAACGGTGCTCCACTTCTCGCCACATGTTCATAAGCGCTACGTAAAAAAAGGGCACTTCATCTCAGATTCAAGAGAAGTAAAAACCTAGCTGTCAAACAAAAGCTGAACGAAGCGAAAATGAGTGTAAGGAGAGCAATGAGAGAGGCGTTCAGTCATTTCGAAAGTAAGACGTTGTCAACCGACCTGAGTAAAAACCCTAAGAGATTTTTGGTCGTATGTAAAATCAGTAAGTGGGTGAAAATCATCTATTAATTCTCTCAGCGACCACACCAGCACAGAAGCGGAAGATAACAGCGAAGGCCGAAATATTGAATTCGGTCTTCCGAAGTTGTTTCACCACGGAAGGTCGTAACACTGTCCCTCCTTTCAATAGTAGTGCCAACGTCCAAATGGCAGATATTGAATTACCGATCGCGGAAATGGAAAGCAGCTACATTCACTTCACATTCAGGACCAGATGAGGTCCTATAAGATTCTATAAAGATCATACGAAAGAACTTGCTTCCGTTCTAGCAGTAATTTATCGTAGTTCGTTTGAGCAACGAAAGGTACCTAACGACTGCAAAAAAGCGATGGTCATTCCAGTTTCTAAGAAAGGCTGTAAGACAGCTCCACAGAATTATAGACCTCTTTCGCTGACGTCAATCTGTTGTAAAATTATGGAACATGTTTTATGCTCAAGAATTATGACGTTCTTGGAAAATGAACAACTCCTCTATAAAAATCAACATGGATTCCGCAAACAGAGATCCTACGCAACTAGGCTCGCTCTGTTCTCTTCCATGAGATCCACAGCGCAGTGGAAAACGGCGATCAGGCTGATGCCGTGTTACATGATTTCAGTAAGGCATTTGATCCCGTCCCGCTTTGCCGTGTAATGAAAAAAAAAAAAAAAAAAACGAGCTTACGGAGTATCCGAGCAGACCTGCGATTGGATTCAAGACTTTCTTGCAGATAGTACTCTAAATGTCACTCTTAACGAAACTAAATCGACAGATGTAAAGGTAATATTTGGAGTACCACAAGGAAGTGTGATACAACTATTGCTGTTCATAATATATATAACTGATCTAGTAGAAAGCGTCGGATGCTCTTTAAGGCTATTCTAAAATGATGCAGTTGTTTATACCAAAGTAGCAACGCCAGACGATATTAAGAATTTGCAGAACGACCTGCAGAGAACTGATGAATGGTGCAGCCTCTGGCGGTTGACCCTGAACGTAAACAAATGTAACATATAGCGCATACATAGCAGAAGAAATCCACTACTGTACACCTATACTCTTAATGACAAAGTGCAGGAGACAGCGTCTGCCAAAATATATCTAGGCGTAACTACCCAGTATGACCTTAAGTGGAATGACCATATAAAACAGATAGTAGGGAAAACAGACGCAAGACTCAGATTCGTCGGAAGAATCTTTAGGAAATGTAACTCATCCACAAAAGAAGTGGCTTAACAGGCGCTTGTTAGCCCCTTTCTTGAGTATTGTTCATCTGTCTGGGATCCCTATCAGATAGAGGAGATAGAGAATATCCAACGAAGAGCGCCGCGTTTCGTCACAGGATCGTTTAGCTGGCGAGAGAGCGTTACGGAGATGCTAAACAAACTCCACTGGCAAAATTTACAAGAGAGACGTTGTGCATCACGGAGAGATTTGCTGCTGAAATTTCGGGACAGCACTTTTCAGGAGGAGTCAGACAACATATTACTTCCCCCCACATACATCTCGCATATTGACCACGAGGAGAAAATTCGAGAAATTAGATACAATACAGAGGCTTACCGACAATCATTCTTCCCACGCACTAATCGCGAGTGGAACAGGGTAGGAGGGATCAGATAGTGGTACCGAAAGTGCCCTCCGCCACACACCATTAGATGGCTTGCACAGTACGTTGTGGATGTAGATCAAGATAGGCATGACAAGTGTTACAGCCTCCACGGTGGCATAGATCTGTTGTCTCTGACCTACTAAGTCTTGAACCTTTGTTCTGTAAACAATGTCCTTCATAAAACACCAAGCGCTGAAATCCAGCGGAGTCAAATCAGGAGACGGAAGGGGCCAGGCAACTAAACTGACCGATAGGGCCAGACGATGTGGCGCCCCTTCTGATCCAGTGTTCAGGAAACGACTCATGGAGAAACGTGGTAACACCTTCGTGACAGTGAGGGCGGGGGGATGGGCATCATCCTGCTGGAGAATGACGTCAGGAGGCATCAGGAACTGCATTGCTCGCAGACATGTCGAGACAGTTGTGCCCTGCCATTGTCGCACGTATGCCGTGTGACTCAGCGCTCGTCAGGAAATTGTGAGGCTCACGTCTTGAAGACGGTCTCTATCGAGTTAGTATTTACTCAACAATATAAACCGCTGAGTTCTTACGTTATAAGGATTTATTTTTGTATACCACTAACCAGTGTCAATGTTGTCTCTGTCACTGTGGGTGTCGCTGTCCGCTCTCTGGAGATTGTTGTTACGTTTCATATAGGCATGAGTTTTATGCCCTGTGTGCAGGTATTCTTCATGTATTGTTTTTGAAATACCGTTTGTTGCCGGCTGCGGTGGCCGTACGGTTCTAGGCGCTTCAAGTCCGGAGCTGCCTCTGGCATGGGTGTGTGTGATATCCTTAAGTTAGTTAGGTTTAAGTAGTTCTAAGTTCTAGGGGACTGAAGACCTCAGATTTTAAGTCCCATAGTGCTCAGAGCTATTAGAACCATTTTTGAACCGTTTGTTAATGCATTGCCAAGTGTAGTGTATTATATTGCACGCATATTGCCCAAGGAAGGCGGCAGTGTGTTCTAGGGAACTTCCTTCCCTGCACTTGCATGTGGGTATGTGTCCCAGACTCAGGCGATTTAACAGTGTGGGATAAGGTCCATGCTCAGTTAAAAAAAATGTTGTGTACGACTTCACACACAACAGCAAGGAGAGATGGGTTACAAAGTGGTGTAACAGCTGTTGTAGTAGGAAAGCTGGACAGGAGAAGTAGTGTTTAGCATACAAGTTATCACAAAAATGGAAGATTTACTTAAAGACAAATGTTGATGGTGTTGAGACAGCAACCAGCCACAAATTTATTTTCAGTTCCCTTATTCAAAACGTACCGTTACCGGTTTCGGATCGTTATGATTCATCTTCAGACGGTTTTCATGCTTTCCTTACAACGTTTTTTTTACAGATTAACTGTCGTGAAAACCGACATTTAACCTGTAAAAAAACGTAGTAATAAAAGCATGAAAACTGTCTGAAGATGAATCATAACTATTCGAGTCCGGTAAAGGTACCCTTTGAATAGAGGAACTGAAAATAAATTTGTAGCTGTTTGCTGTCTCAACACCATCAACATCTGTCTTAAAGTAACAGAAACGGTCTCCAACCTTGTCATAATATTGAAACATCCCCTTAGAAAAATTTATAAATGGCTGTGCTGGTAAACCCCTTACATTATTTGATTTTCAAACACAAGAGCAAAACTGAACGTACTCAGACATTTCTCTCTTTACTTATTCTGATCATCACTAAATTGACACACAATATTTTTAGCGCAACACAGTCTGACTCAATAATCACTACAAAAGAATGCCCCTGACTAACAATAACCTATACCTTCCATGAATCACTTACCTCACAAAAATCTTTGTTACTCGAACTACTGCAATACAGGGAGCGCCAATACTGGCAGCTAAATAAAATATTCTAACTACTGAAGGCACTAGCTACTGAGAGGCACAGTTAGCAAACGAAAGATTTTGGTAGAGAACAAACAATGCATTTACCTTAATAGTGTTCAAAAGTCATAATATATATATCAGTTCATGACAGCCAGTCTTGCAAATTTCTTTTTTTCTGTGGCGGAAACACGCTCATATCGTCCGCTCTCAAAATTCTGCCATCTGTCTCCCCACACCCACCACTGCTGGCGGCTCATCTCCAACTGCGCAACGCTACGCGCTATTCACATCCAACTGCCCAACACTACAATAGCGAATGCCAACCATCCACAGACTGCACACAGCACAACCAGTGATGTTCATACAGAGCGCTATGTGACGTTACCAACACAAAAACCTAAACAGCGTACTTACAGTATGACAAAATTGCAGGTTTACTTAAATTGTATTTCTCCAAGCATACGAAGACAATACAGCAAGAAACAGAGTCCAGCTATCGTAAAGTTGCAAGGAACAGACTCCAAGTGTGAGTGCGAAGTCTGGCTGCTGCCGGTCATTCTTGTGTTGGGGTGGCAGACGACGCACGTGGTACAGAGCCGGTGGAGGTGTGGCTTAGTGGGTGTATACCATTGGGTCCTCCAGATTTCGCGTGACCGCCATGTGTGTCAGATAGAAACTTGCAATTCCACTGTCAACTGACGCACATGGGACGGAATCGATACTTGATACCACAAGAAATGTACTACACTGTGGCTGGGACTGATATGTTCCATTCTCATGTCAGGGAGGCACTTGTATAGTCTGCATCACTCATCACTTACGTCCCACTCACCGTATCATGTATCCAAAACCAATTTTTAAGGGGCGTAGGACGTCAAACGAGCTGACTTGGAGCAGGAGAGGCACCAGATGACATTTTAATTTCCACTGTCTATACTTTTACAAGTAAATTCATAAAATTTTGTCAGCATGACCAGGAAGGATTCAGGATTCACACTCGTAGCAGCAGAAGTTCAAAAACACAACAAAATAATTTTTTTTACATGTGAAATTTCATCATATGTTCACTTACTATTGGCTGCAGTTGTTGCTATAGGTACACTTTTCTTCCTAAGTAAGAGAGACTGTTCGATGAATCTTGCACAGCATACAAACCACACTTACAGGTGTCTCAAACTCTAGAATCTATTTAATTTATGAAAAAATGAATGAGCTGTGCGTTTTAAATTTTATGTTTTGAAAATATCAAATTTTGTAGATACTTATCTCAATTTTACCACAGTTTTTAATATATTTGTAAAATTGTAGAGTTTCATACACCTATAGGTATGGTCTGTAAGCTGCGCAAAATTAATCAAAGAATCTTTCTTAGTTGTGAAGAAAAATGTACCTGTAGCAACAAATGCAGCCAACAGCAAGTGAAAAAATGATGACATTTTATATCTGAAAAAAAAATTTATTTTGTTATGTTTTTGCACTATCACTGCTATGAGTGTGAATCTTGAATCCTTCCTGGTCATGCTGACAAAGTTTTATGAATTTATTTGTAAAACTATAGATAGTAGAAAATAAAATGTCCTGTGGTGCCTCTCCTGCTCCAAGTCGGCTCGTTTGACGTCCTACCCCTCTGAAGGTGAAGTACTGTCTGTATCAGTACCTAGTCTACTCATCTTTAAAAAGTACCTCACAGCTTTGTATTTGATCGTGACATCTTCGGACACATTCTGAGCACCATTGATGGTACAAGTAGTCTGTACTGTTCAGAATTAACCCTCATCAGTTTATGCAGTATTTTTCTGCTTTCTTTGTAGTTAGCCTTAAATGTTCAAATGTGTGTGAATTCCTAAGGGACCAAACTGCTGAGGTCATGGATCCTAGACTTAACGCTAAGGACAACACTCACACCCATGCCCGAGGGAGGACTCGAACCTCCGGGGGGAGGGCCTTAAGTGTTCGTGGAAACTGAATTTCTCAACAAAGTGTACCCCAAGACGATTTAGGTAAGTGCACATTCTCACCTTTGGCTAATAAACCATTAACCTCCATAAATGAAGTCACGCCCGTCCAGTTACAAGCCGAGTCATCTTCCCGTTCCGAATCCCTGGAGCTGTTCCAGATCGTCGCAACTATCGGTAACAATAAGGTGAGCGTCAGATAACGGGTGAGGAGGTCAGAGGTCGTGTGGAGCGTACTGCAGTACGCATTCGCCTGGCGTAAGCAGCCGAGGAGATGGAGACCTCCTGGCAGGGCAGAACACGGCGACCCGTGGTGGCAGGCTGACAGGCTATAAGCCACAGCCGGCGCTGCCCTCCGACCCCGGCGTTCGCCGATCCAGCCCGGTTAACGTTCCAGTACCCGCCTCACCTCATCCAGGGGCCTTCGCCCCGTCCTCGCCGGCGCTAACTGCACGGCCGCTTAATTGCGTGAAGGCTGTGAAGGGGCTAAGCCGGGCGTTAGGCCCGCTCTTAATGTCTTAATTATAAATTTTAATGCGAGCGCCGAGTCGGACTCGGCATCCGACGCGGTATTGTATGCAGATGGCGCGCCGGACTTACAATGTTCTCGAGTGACGAGCGGCCGCGCGATGGCTGCGCAAACAAAGCGTGGCGCCGCTTTTGTTTTGCTGTCCGGCCAGGCCTTAACCCGGTGGCCCGCCCAGGCCGGCCCACGACTTATCGCGGCTCGTCCTCGCCGCTGAGATCAGCACGCACTCCGTGCACTTCCCTCACGGAGTACCCTTCGAGTCGTCCACTGTCTTTCATCAGTTATTGACAGTTTATAGGTAGGGGTTGTAATGGTACTTGAATTACGTAACCATTACGGCACCTCACTTTTACCTATCGATACCAGCAATGTGTTTCTGTAAAATAGTTAACATATTTCTGTGACAACATTCAGAGTTGATTTCATTAATGTAGAGGTACTTCGGTACATCGATATGTATGTATTGCAATGATATTATTCTTATCTGTATTCTTTCTTTTGTCACTATGATCTTTGACGTACTTGTAACTGATTTTTGGGCGCGTAAGCGGTCGTCACGTTAAAAAGACGGAAATTGCAGTCAGTTTCTCAAATGTGAACTTTAACAGTGAGGAAGATATTTTGAAGTATGTTTTATATTGGGAAGTGATGTTTTGGAACGAGTTACGTGATATTGCAACAAAAGTAATAAAAAAGAACTAGAACTTAAATTCGGAGGGCTGATTACTCTTTATATCACCATTGTCCTAACTTGCAAAAGTTTAATCTTCAAGAATGGTTTATGAAACACATCTATAAAACTTTTGAATATCGCAGAATAACACCTAGGCCTCTTTGCATCCGAGCTTGGAATCATCACTACCTAGATTTTCGACGATTCAGCCATGAGTTCACAATGAGACCAGCGTGGGAAACACGAAAAGATGAGTGCTTAGTTTATCCATTATTTCAAGAAATGACTTTATTAACTGCGCTCTAATGACACCTGCCTCATAATATAACTTTGTGGTTGCCTGAAAATGCAATATTTAGCAGCGTGAGCAACACTACAATCATACACTCCTGGAAATGGAAAAAAGAACACATTGACACCGGTGTGTCAGACCCACCATACTTGCTCCGGACACTGCGAGAGGGCTATACAAGCAATGATCACACGCACGGCACAGCGGACACACCAGGATCCGCGGTGTTGGCCGTCGAATGGCGATAGCTGCGCAGCATTTGTGCACCGCCGCCGTCAGTATCAGCCAGTTTGCCGTGGCATACGGAGCTCCATCGCAGTCTTTAACACTGGTAGCATGCCGCGACAGCGTGGACGTGAACCGTATGTGCAGTTGACGGACTTTGAGCAAGGCGTATAGTGGGCATGCGGGAGGCCGGGTGGACGTACCACCGATTTGCTCAACACGTGGGGCGTGAGGTGTCCACAGTACATCGATGTTGTCGCCAGTGGTCGGCGGAAGGTGCACGTGCCCGTCGACCTGGGACGGGACCGCAGCGACGCACGGATGCACGCCAAGACTGTAGGATCCTACGCAGTGCCGTAGGGGACCGGACCGCCACTTCCCAGCAAATTAGGGACACTGTTGCTCCTGGGGTATCGGCGAGGACCATTCGCAACCGTCTCCATGAAGCTGGGCTACGATCCCGCACACCGTTAGGCCGTCTTCCGCTCACGCCTCAACATCGTGCAGCCCGCCTCCAGTGGCATCGCGACATGCGTGAATGGAGGGACGAATGGAGACGTGTCGTCTTCAGCGATGAGTGTCGCTTCTGCCTTGGTGCCAATGATGGTCGTATGCGTGTTTGGTGCCGTGCAGGTGAGCGCCACAATCAGGACTACATACGACCGAGGCACACAGGGCCAACACCCGGCATCATGGTGTGGGGAGCGATCTACACTGGCCGTACACCTCTGGTGATCGTCGAGGGGACACTGAATAGTGCACGGTACATCCAAACCGTCATCGAACCCATCGTTCTACCATTCCTAGACCGGCAAGGGAACTTGCTGTTCCAACAGGACAATGCACGTCCGCATGTATCCCGTGCCACCCAACGTGCTCTAGAAGGTGTAAGTCAACTATCCTGGCCAGCAAGATCTTCGGATCTGTCCCCCATTGAGCATGTTTGGGACTGGATGAAGCGTCGTCTCAGGCGGTCTGCACGTCCAGCACGAACGCTGGTCCAACTGAGGCGCCAGGTGGAAATGGCATGGTAAGCCGTTCCACAGGACTACATGCAGCATCTCTACGATCGTCTCCATGGGAGAATAGCAGCCTGCATTGCTGCGAAAGGTGGCTATACACTGTACTAGTGCCGACATTGTGCATGCTCTGTTGCCTATGTCTATATGCCTGTGGTTCTGTCAGTGTGATCATGTGATGTATCTGACCCCAGGAATGTGTCAATAAAGTTTCCCCTTCCTGGGACAATGAATTCACGGTGTTCTTATTTCAATTTCCAGGAGTGTAATTAATTTTTTACCTTTGTTGTGTTAGGGTTGTTAGAAGGCGTGCGCGAATGCGGATTTAGCCACAGTAATAATATCAAGGAGCATTCAATAAGCAACGCAAAACGTTTCCTATCGGACAGTTCCGGTTGAAAAAATGCGAGTTCGTTGTGGGACATCGTGGAATATTTCCGCTTCAGCTTCTTTAGTTTCATGAAGTTCCGTTAGATGGAGGCACCATACGCATCCTTCAAATTGGCATCTGTAGTGGGGTACATTCAAGTGAGAGGTTTGTCATTGAGTTTCTTTGCCGGAAAACCAGAGCATGGCATAGATCCTTAGGCACTTGCAGAATAGCTACAGACACCTGGCGGTCAACGAAAGCATGGTCAGTCGTTGGCAGAGGGGTCTTCCATCATCGTAACATGTGTTGTCTATTACTTCATACAAAGCCAGCCCAGTTAGCCATGCGGTTTAACACACGGCTTTCCGTATTGGGAAGGAGCGCCTGGTTCCCTGCACGAATCCGCCCAGCGACCTTGTGTCGAGGTCCGGTGAGCCAGCCAGTCTGTGGGTGGTTTTTAGGTGGTTCTCCACCTACATCGGTGAATGCAGGCTGGTTCCAATTATTCCACCTCAGCTACACTATGTCGACGATTGCTGCGCAACGAAGTTCTCCACATACGCGTAGACCACCATAACTCTATCACGACAACATAGGGATTGCACTCGTCTGGTGTGAGACCTTCCCTGTGTGTGTGTGTGTGTGTGGGTGGGTGGGGGGGTGAGGGTTCTACCGGGGGCCAAACCGCACAATAAGCCTGAAAGAGTGGTTCGGTGTGGGACAGCGGAGGGGTGAAGTGGACTGCGGTAGTCGTCGTGGGGTTGTGGACCACTGCGTCTGCGGCGGGGACGTAGCCTCTCCATCGTTTCTAGGCCCCCGGTTAACATACAGTACAATACAATATTTCGTACAAAACAGTAAGGAGAGGTGGGCTATCGAGTGATGTGACAAGTGTCATCATAGGAAACCTGGACAGGAACAGAAATGATCAGCGAACAAGTTAACACAGTAAACAGAAGATTTATGTAGCTTTTGTTTCTCCAACCATACAAAGACTCTTTACAGATAATGCAACAGGAAATAGAGCCCACCTAATAACGATAACAAATAAGATGAGGCTCTCTCAACAACAGCATAAACAGTGGTGCAAGAGTCACGACTGGGCAGTATCTGCATCGCGATACATAGCAAAGTGCCTCTAAGTGCAAGTGACTATGTGGCTGCCGCCGGCTGTCCTATATCGCAGCAGCAAAGGGCATTCATGGTACGGAGCCACTGGATGCATGGCTCAGCAGGCACTCATCATTGGTTCTGCCGCATCCTGACGATCACAATTGCCGTCTGACAGACACTTGAAATTCTGTTTCCAACTTCATGACGCTTGTTTTGTGGTGTCAATATGTGATAGGCTACTACAATAAGGTCATGCAAACCTGGCTGATACCCCATGTGTCAGCCTGCCACAAACAGTTGTGACTCCTGCAGTTTTATAATTTGGGGACACTGTCATTCGCGGTGATCAGCAGGCCACAATCAAACAGCTCGTTGCTCCACTTGACATGTGTTGGCAGTGCTGACACACCCATCCATCAGTTGGGGTACTCAAAGGTTGTAAGTAGGCTGTTTATGTTTTCTTATTGATAACGCCACATAGCGCTCTGTATGAAAAATCACTGGCTGTGCTGTGCGCAGTCTGTGGCTAGTTTGCATTGTTGTCTGCCATTGTAGTGTTGGGCAGCGGCAGCTGGATGCTTACAGCGCGTAGCGTTGCGCAGTTGGAGGTGAGCCGCCAGCAGTGGTGGACATGGGGAGAGAGATGGCGGAGTTTTGAAATTTGTAAAAACTGGTGTCATGAACTGATATATATATATTATGACTATTAAGGTAAATACATTGTTTGTTCTCTATTAAAATCTTTCATTTGCTAACTATACCTATCAGTAGTTAGTGCCTTCCGTAGTTTGAATCTTTTATTTAGCTGGCCGTAGTGGTGCTCGCTGTATTGCAGTAGTTCGAGTAACCAAGATTTTTGTGAGGTAAGTGATATGTGAAACGTATAGGTTAATGTTAGTTAGGGCCATTCTTTTGTAGGGAGTTTTGAAAGTCAGATTGCGTTGCCCAAAAAATATTGTGTGTCAGTTTAAGCACAGTCGTGTATAAATTTTTCTAAGTGGACGTTTCATAAGGTGTGTGCCAGCTGAGTTCCTCGCTGCCTAACATTAGAGCATAAAGAACAATAAAGGACCATCTGTGCGGAACTGTATGCGCATTATGAGGCTGATTGTGACACTTCTCTATCGAACATCATCACAGGCGATGGAACATGGGTTCATCACTTCGATCCGGAAACAGAACGGCAATCCATGGAGTGGCGCCATGCCATCTTTCCTCCGAAGAAAAAGTTCAGAGCTGCACCCTCAGCTGGATTAGTCATGACACAGTCTTCTGGAATCTGAAGGGGCTATTCTGTTTGATGTCATCCTTCCTGCTGCAACGAACAACTCTGAAATGTATTGTGCTACTCTCAGGAAACGACTTCAGTGTGTTCGTCGTTACAAACATGCAAACAAAACTTCTCCTTCTCCATGACAACGCAAGGCCTCACACAATTCTAAGCGCACGAGAGGAGTTTGCGAGGTGCCGGGCTGGAGAAGAGTTTGTACCTCTTTAATTCAGACGAATTTTGCATGAGAACGAGACATGCACTAGACCCCCTCCTTATCTACCTCCTAATTTATTATGCGCACAACGGTACAGGAAGAAACTGATGGTGGGCCCTGCTAGTAAAATAAGGACTGCACACTCACAATAATTTAATAAAAATTGTATTCCACTCAGAAAAAAAGAACTTTACCATAATAAACAACATGAAATGGGATTCTGCATATATCTACGAAATGATATGCGAATTAAATATTACAATGAGATTTATTATACATTAGAACATAAATGCATATGATTATCGACACAAACAGTAGATTAAAGGATAGGGCATACTGAAATATCATGAGAATAAGAGTTGGCTCGAGAACAAGGGGTTCCTATTCTCTGTGATGCAATAGATTGACGATAAGTAATGGAGGTCCAAATGAATCAAATATTAATCTCCCGACTATATAGCAGTATCGCAATTAGTAGTGAGAGCTCAAATAGGATTACATGGAGACACAAGCAAGATGGACTTATAACAAAGCGAGCGCGCGTGTTGCTGAGGGATTCAAAATAAAATTGATAGGTTCTACAATGCCGGAGCCGCAAAATGCTGTACCAATACTGAAATCTGCAGCACGTCGTCGGTAGGCAGCGTCCTGATGATGTAGGCGCCGACTCCTGCCGTGGCCGCGAAGGGTGTCCGAGAATTCTAAGTTCTTCCGAAAAACAGCGACCAAGTCGCAAGACTGTCCGGCTCCGACAAAGATCAGATCCCGAATCCCACTGCCCGCGCAATGCAAAAGCGAAGCTAACATTGCTCAACTCCCTACTCTCCTCGAAAACCGCGAATCAGCATTCAGATCTGATTCCATAATTCCCCCACACTGTCTCGGAACATCATTCGCGCCAAAAGCGACCATTCCCTCCAATTTAGAGCAGGGCTTTATGAAGTCAACAAACCTCAGTTTAAGTTGAGCAATCTTGCCTCTGCTATTCAGCTGAGGGCACTGAACTAGCCGTTTGGCTGGCTACGAAAACAACCTGCCTAGACCACCGGCCATCCGGCGCCAGACAGCCGCATCCAGCAGGCCACGGCCCACAAGTATTCTCAGAATCAAGAGGACAATGCAGTCAGTTGATGCCTGGAGTCTTCGTTCCGGACGCGCTGGAACGGTAAACACATAACACTCAGACGTTGTGCAGCCCCCAACTGGAAATGCAGTGTGTCGCGTCCTCCGATGCTTGCCTCGCACAGGCCACCCAGGGAAGTAACAAAACATGCATTGGAATCAAGTGGAAAGTATTTTTTGAGCTCTCAGTACAAATACTCTCATTACAATAACCTTTTTCGGTCTGTTTCTACCGTACAATGACATAGAACATTAATCTACATCTACATCCCTACTCCGCAAGCCACCTGAAGGTGTGTGGCGGACGCTACCCTGAGTACCTCTATCGGTTCTCTCTTCTATTCCAGTCTCGTATTGTTCGTGGAAAGAAGGATTGTCGGTATGCTTCCGTGTGGGCTCTAATCTCTCTGATTTCATCCTCATGGTATAATGGCTCTGAGCACTATGGGACTTAACTTCTGAGGTCATCAGTCCCCTAGAACTTAGAACTACTTAAACCTAACTAACCTAAGGACATCACACACATCCATGCCCGAGGCAGGATTCGAACCTGCGAACGTGGCGATCTCGCGGTTCCAGACTGTAGCGCCTAGAGACGCTCGGCCACCCGGCCGGCCTTCATGGTCTCTTCGCGAGATATACGTAGGAGGGAGCAATATACTGCTTGACTCTTCGGTGAAGGTATGTTCTCGAAACTTTAACAAAAGCCCGTACCGAGCTACTGAGCGTCTCTCCTGCAGAGTCTTCCACTGGAGTTTATCTATCATCTCTGTAACGCTTTCGCGATTACTAAATGATCCTGTAACGACGCGTTGCTGTCCGTTGGATCTTCTCTATCTCTTCTATCAACCCTATCTGGTACGGATCCCACACTGCTGAGCAGTATTCAAGCAGTGGGCGAACAAGCGTACTGTAACCTTCTTCGTTTGTTTTCGGATTGCATTTCCTTAGGATTCTTCCAATGAATCTTAGTCTTGCATCTGCTTTACCGACGATCAACTTTATATGATCATTTCATTTTAAATCACTCCTAATGCGTAATCCCAGATAATTTATAGAATTAACTGCTTCCAGTTGCTGACCTGCTATTTTGTAGCTAAATGATAAGGGATCTATCTTTCTATGTATTCGCATCACATTACACTTCGCTACATTGAGATTGAATTGTTATTCCCTTCACCATGTGTCAAATCGCTACAGATCCTCCTGCATTTCAGTGTAACTTTCCATTGTTACAACCTCTCGATACACCACAGCATCATCTGCAAAAAGCCTGAGTGAACTTCCGATGTCATCCACAAGGTCATTTATGTATATTGTGAATAGCAACTGTCCTACGACAATACCCTGCGGCACACCTGAAATCACTCTTACTTCGGAAGACTTCTCTCGATTGAGAATGACATGCTGCGTTCTGTTATCTAGGGACTCTTCAATCCAATCACACAACTGTTCTGATAGTCCATATACTCTTACTTTGTTCACTAGACGTCTGTGGGGGACTGTGTCAAACGCCTTGCGGAAGTCAAGAAACACGGCACCTACCTGGGAACCCGTGTCTGTGGCCCTCTGAGTCTCGTGGACGAATAGCGCGAGCTGGTTTTCACACGACTGTCTTTTTCGAAACCCATGCTGATTCCTACAGACTAGATTTCTAGTCTCCAGAAAAGTCATTATACTCGAACATAATACGTGTTCCAAAATTCTACAACTGATCGACGTTAGAGATATAAGTCTATAGTTCTGCACATCTGTTCGACGTCCCTTCTTGAAAACGGGGATGACCTGTGCCCTTTTCCAATCCTTTGGAACGCTACGCTCTTCTAGAGACCTACGGTACACCGCTGCAAGAAGGGGGGGGGGGGGGGGGCAAGTTCCTTCGCGTACTCTGTGTAAATTCGAACTGGCATCCCATCAGGTCCAGCGGCCTTCCCTCTTTTGAGCGATTTTTATTGTTTCTCTATCCCTCTGTCGTCAATTTCGATATCTACCATTTTGTCACCTGTGCGACAATCTAGAGAAGGAACTACAGTGCAGACTTCCTCTGTGAAACAGCTTTGGAAAAAGACATTTAGTATTTCGGCCTTTGGTCTGTCATCCTCTGTTTCAGTACTATTTTGGTCACAGAGGGTCTGGACATTTTGTTTTGATCTACCTACCGCTTTGACATAAGATCAAAATTTCTTAGGATTTTCTGCCAAGTCAGTACATAGAACTTTACTGATGAAAATGAGAGGTGACATGCAAAAGAGGGCGTGGAACCTGTCAAGCTCACAAAACCTCATTGGACTGTTCTCCGTCGCCCTCCTTACAGCCAGAACGTCTCACCCTCCTACTTCCCTCAGTTTATCCCAGTAAAGGATGCACTCCGCGGAAAGTAATACTTGAATGACAGGGACGTTACTGATGCAGCAAGACGTTGGCCTGTAGAGTTGTACCACATTTGTCAAGCAGGCCCTCCCAGTATGGTGGCGTAAGGTCTTAGGATAGAACAGAGATTTTGTTGAAAAGCAAGGTTCTGTAGCCAAAAAAGTCGGGAATAATATGGCGTACGGAATAAAATCAGCCTGCTATTAGAAAAAGAAAAAACGTGTTACGTTACCTACTGAACGCCCCTCGTACTTTGAGGACACAGCTCTGCGACGATGCGGGTGTATCTACGGGTATCCGGAATAATAATTACCTCTGAGTTTAGAGGACCGTGCCAATACTACTATTTTCCTCTGTGAGGGGACCACTTGTACGTGGAGACCGATTTTGTAATATAATTCATGAATAATGACCTGATTAGATTGTCATGAGTGGAAGTGATTGTATTTTTGACACCCCGGAACCAAAGATGTTGTCTGGGTGGCAGAATCGATTGTAAGTAGGGGCGGGAGGAGCGCAGTAGCAGTTGTCGTTGCACTCTGTTATAGGCAGGATGTAAGACTTAAAACTAGTGGCTAGCTGGGAGAAATAAATTATCGGTCTATGGACGAAAGATATTGTTTATACTCACACAGAGCAAGTAAATGTTAGGTCGTAGTTATTTCTATAAAAGTGTAACAGGTGTATAATTAATTTATAAGACTATAAGATTATCAAGAATTGAAGTTATATTGATAGTTAACAAATACAAATGGCAATTATAGAAGAGTAATGAATTTATGAGTGTTTGAACTTAAATAGTGGCAGGGTCTGTTCGCAACCGATACAAAAGAGTTACAAGTTTGCACCTTTTACTATCCTTCAAAGTAGTCACCAGCTTCGGTCAGAACCCGTTGCCAGCGATGTGGAAGGCGTAGTATACTGTCAGCAGAGCCTGTTCTTTTGATAGCGCGAATGGAGCGGTCTACTGCCTGTCGAATCTCTGGAACAGTTCCGAAGAGAATGCCACGAAGTGGTTGCTTCATCTTCGGAATCAAATCAAAGGCACAACGACTTAAATCCGGGGAGTATGGTGGATGGTACAGTACTTCCCAGTCCCATCGATCGAACACAGCAGCCACAGCTTGCTCTTCCAAGTCCTTTGCTGTCTCTGAGAGAATTACAATGTCATCGGCGAACCTCAAAGCTTTTATTTCTTCTCCATGGATTTTAATACCTACTCCGAATTTTTCTTTTGTTTCCTTTACTGCTTGTTCAACATACAGATTGAATAGCATTGGGGAGAGGCTACAACCCTGTCTCACTCCCTTCCCAACCAGTGCTTCCCTTTCATGCCCCTCGACTCTTATAACTGCCATCTAGTTTCTGTATAAATTGTAAATAGCCTTTCGCTCCCTGTATTTTACCCCTGCCACCTTTAGAATTTGAAAGAGAGTATTCCAGTCAGCATTGTCAAAAGCTTTCTCTAAGTCTATAAATGCTAGAAACGTAGGTTTGCCTTTCCTTAATCTTTCTTCTAAGATAAGTCGTAAGGTCAGTATTGCCTCACGTGCTCCAGTATTTCTACGGAATCCAAACTGATCTTCCCCTAGCTCGGCTTCTACTAGTTTTTCCATTCGTCTGTAAAAAATTTGCGTTAGTATTTTCCAGCTGTGGCTTATTAAACTGATTGTTCGGAATTTTCACATCTGTCAACACCTGCTTTCTTTGGGATTGGAATTATATTCTTCTTGAAGTCTGAGAGTGTTTCGCCTGTTTCATACATATTGCTCACCAGATGGTAGAGTTTTGTCAGGACTGGTTCTCCCAAGGCCGTCAGTAGTTCCAATGGAATGTTGTCTACTCCGGGGGCCTTGTTTCGACTCAGGTCTTTCAGTGCTCTGTCCAACTCTTCACGCAGTATCGTATCTCCCATTTCACCTTCATTTACATCCTCTTCCATTTCCATAATATTGTCCTCAAATACATCGCCCTTGTATTGACCCTCTATATACTCCTTCCACCTTTCTGCTTTCCTTTCTTTGCTTAGAACTGAGTTTCCATTTGAGCTCTTGATGTTCATACAAGTGGTTCTCTTATCTCCAAAGGTCTCTTTAATTTTCCTGTAGGCAGTATCAATCTTACCCCTAGTGAGATAAGCCTCTACATCCTTACATTTGCCCTCTACCCATCCCTGCTTAGCCATTTTGCACTTCCTGTCGATCTCATTTTTGAGACGTTTGTATTCCTTTTTGCCTGCTTCATTTACTGCATTTTTATATTTTCTCCTTTCATCAATTAAATTCAATATTTCTTCTGTTACCCGAGGATTTCTACTAGCCCTCATCTTTATACCTACTTGATCCTCTGCTGCCTTCACTACTTCATCCCTCAAAGCTACCCATTCTTCTTCTACTGTATTTCTTTCCCTCATTCCTGTCAATTGTTCTCTTATGGTCTCCCTGAAACTCTGTACAACCTCTGGTTCTTTCAGTTTATCGAGGTCCCATCTCCTTAAATTCCCACTTTTTTTGCAGTTTCTTCAGTTTTAATCTACGGTTCATAACCAATAGCTTGTGGTCAGAGTCCAAATTTGCCCCTGGAAATGTCTTACAATTTAAAACCTGGTTCCTATATCTCTGTCTTACCATTATATAATCTATCTGATACCTTTTAGTATCTCCAGGGTTCTTCCATGTATACAACCTTCTTTCATGATTCTTAAACCAAGTGTTATCTATGATTAAGTTGTGCTCTGTGCAAAATTCTACCAGACGGCTTCCTCTTTCATTTCTAAGCCCCAATCCATATTCACCTACTACGTTTCCTTCTCTCCCTTTTCCTACACTCGAATTCCAGTCACGCATGACTATTAAATTTTCTTCTCCCTTCACTATCTGAATACCCGATTCGTAATATTTTGTGTGTTTTGTAATCCTGATACAGAGAAATTAAATTTTGGAATCTGTTTTGTCAAACGACGTCAGACCTTTTCTCATGTAACTACACTCCTGGAAATGGAAAAAAGAACACATTGACACCGGTGTGTCAGACCCACCATACTTGCTCCGGACACTGCGAGAGGGCTGTACAAGCAATGATCACACGCACGGCACAGCGGACACACCAGGAACCGCGGTGTTGGCCGTCGAATGGCGCTAGCTGCGCAGCATTTGTGCACCGCCGCCGTCAGTGTCAGCCAGTTTGCCGTGGCATACGGAGCTCCATCGCAGTCTTTAACACTGGTAGCATGCCGCGACAGCGTGGACGTGAACCGTATGTGCAGTTGACGGACTTTGAGCGAGGGCGTATAGTGAGCATGCGAGAGGCCGGGTGGACGTACCGCCGAATTGCCCAACACGTGGGGCGTGAGGTCTCCACAGTACATCGATGTTGTCGCCAGTGGTCGGCGGAAGGTGCACGTGCCCGTCGACCTGGGACCGGAGCGCAGCGACGCACGGATGCACGCCAAGACCGTAGGATCCTACGCAGTGCCGTAGGGGACCGCACCGCCACTTCCCAGCAAATTAGGGACACTGTTGCTCCTGGGGTATCGGCGAGGACCATTCGCAACCGTCTCCATGAAGCTGGGCTACGGTCCCGCACACCGTTAGGCCGTCTTCCGCTCACGCCCCAACATCGTGCAGCCCGCCTCCAGTGGTGTCGCGACAGGCGTAAATGGAGGGACGAATGGAGACGTGTCGTCTTCAGCGATGAGAGTCGCTTCTGCCGTGGTGCCAATGATGGTCGTATGCGTATTTGGCGCCGTGCAGGTGAGCGCCACAATCAGGACTGCATACGACCGAGGCACACAGGGCCAACACCCGGCATCTTGGTGTGGGGAGCGATCTCCTACACTGGCCGTACACCTCTGGTGATCGTCGAGGGGACACTGAATAGTGCACGGTACATCCAAACTGTCATCGAACCCATCGTTCTACCATTCCTAGACCGGCAAGGGAACTTGCTGTTCCAACAGGACAATGCACGTCCGCATGTATCCCGTGCCACCCAACGTGCTCTAGAAGGTGTAAGTCAACTACCCTGGCCAGCAAGATCTCCGGATCTGTCCCCCATTGAGCATGTTTGGGACTGGATAAAGCGTCGTCTCACGCGGTCTGCACGTCCAGCACGAACGCTGGTCCAACTGAGGCGCCAGGTGGAAATGGCATGGCAAGCCGTTCCACAGGACTACATCCAGCATCTCTACGATCGTCTCCATGGGAGAATAGCAGCCTGCATTGCTGCGAAAGGTGGATATACATTGTACTAGTGCCGACATTGTGCATGCTCTGTTGCCTGTGTCTATGTGCCTGTGGTTCTGTCAGTGTGATCATGTGATGTATCTGACCCCAGGAATGTGTCAATAAAGTTTCCCCTTCCTGGGACAATGAATTCACGGTGTTCTTATTTCAATTTCCAGGAGTGTATGTAGCTGCGACAATAAGTGAGAATTGTAGCACAATTGAGAAGTTCACTGATTTTGTAGTTAATGTAAAATGTTTCATATCAAATTTTGTGAAGGAGAAGCTTTATTTTGAATACAATTTTCAAACTGCAGCATTTGGTTTAGGATATCCCCTTATCAGGATCTCATCTTCTTCCATGTCGTGTTTGCTTAAACCCAATGAATATTTTTTTTAAAAGAAATAATTTTTCAATCAGAGTCAGAAAATTTTTAATGTGCCAGAATCAGAAAAGTGTTAATGTATGCAACAGCTTCAATGTGGGCAACATTGCACAGCGCTGAGCCAATGTCCCTTATTTTCACTGAACGTTTACAAGGTTATTCATTTACCAACCAATCTACTGACATTATCTGTATGTAGCTGTTTTACTGTCGTCATTTCACTTCACTGTGTCAGGACTCAATATTTTCTGTGCCTACCGCGGAGAGAACAGAGTATCGAAATTACATCCGTTGCGACTCTAGAGATAAGGAAAATTTATTTCATTTTTTTACTTGCATAGGGAATTTTATCAGTTTACTGCACAGGGCCATAGAACTCGTTGCTGACGAGACTGGATAAATTTCAGAGGGATTGATTTCATTATGAAAATTTGCTTATTGTTTTTGTGAAAAAAATCTTTTATAAAGAACGTTACACCTCTGTTTTCGTATTACATACATGTAAAAAATATTCAGTAGAAAATAAGTGAAGCTATCAATGTATCTCTGAAATACATATACAAGTAAACATCGCAACACTTATTACATTAAGTGCAGCACACTGCAATGATTCTGTTTTACGGTGAGTTAACGAACGTTTCATAAACGAACTACCTTACCAGCATCTATTGTATGCAAGATGTGACGACAACTTGTAACTCTACTTCACTCAACTTACCAGTCTTGGGAAAATGTTTCTGAAATGTTCAGAAATTACTTTCAGTAATTACAGCAGAAACTTTTAACATACAGTAGATATCAAGAATGTGGGAGATAATATTATATCAAAATAAACTATGTAGTCAGAAGCTTTCAGACATCCATAATTAATGCATTTTTGACCACTACAAGTTACAAGAGACGGGCCCGCTAGAATACCCGCTATCTAAAGGGGTAAAAATATCTTGTAAACAGATAAAAGAAATGCATCTTATCCTAGAAGAAGTAATGATCCAGAAACAGACATTATAAAAACTACTGCAGTTTATTAAGAAAAGTTATTAAAAAGTCCAGAAATATGTGCATTATGTCTGTCAATGGTACAACGGAAAATGAAATCAAAACAGTTTGGAATATTGTTAAAAGGGAAACAGGACAACCGAAAGCACAGGGAGACTGTATTTCTGTCAAACTCATCTCTATTAACAAAAAGCCAGAATCAGAAGATATTTTTCACAATAATTTTAAGGCGTTTTAGAGAAAATGGGATCCAGCTGATTATTAGAAAATGCAAGGCTCTATATGGAAGAGGCAATACCTATGCAATTTGATAAAATATAATTCAGCCCACCTCTCCAACTGAAATTAGAAAAATAATAAATTCACTCAAAAGTAAAAGCTCGCACGGAAGTGATGGCATGTCCAACAGAGTACTACACTGAAGAGCCAAAGAAAATGTTACACCTGCCTAATATCGTGTAGTTCCCCCACGAGCACGCAAAAGTGAAGCAACACAACGTGGCATGCACTTGACTAATGTCTGAAGTAGTGCAGGAGGAAATTAACGCCATGCATACACCAGGGCTATCCATAAATCCGTAAGAGTAGGAGGTGTTGAGATCTCTTCTGAACATCAAATTGCAAGGCATCCCAGATATGTCCTATAATGCTCATATCTGGGGAGTTTGGTGGTCAGCTGATGTGTTCAAACTCAGAACAGTGTTCCTGGAGCCACTCTGTAGCAGTTCTTGACATGGTGACTCGTTGTCCTGCTGGAATTGCCCAAGTCCGTCGGAATGCACAGATGACATGAATGGAAGCAGGTGATCAGACAGGGTGCTAACGTACGTGTCACCTTTCAGAGCCGTATCTAGACGTATCAGGTGTCCCATATCAGTCCAGCTGCACACGCCCCGCACCATTGCAGAGCCTCCATAAGCTTCAACAGTCTCCTGCTGACATGCACGGTCATGGATTATTGAGAGTGTCTCCATACCCATACACGTTCATCCGCTCGATACAGTTAGATACGAGACTCGTCCGACCAGGCAACATGTTTCCAGTCATCAACAGCTCCAAAGTTGAATGGGCTCTGGCGAAGCGTAAAGCTTTGTGTCGTGCAGTCATCAAGGGTACACGAGTGGGTCTTCGGCTCCGAAAGTCAATATCGATGATGTTTCGCTGCATGTTTCGCACGCTGACACATGTTGATGGCCTGGCATTGAAATCTGCAGCAACTTGCGGAAGGGTTGAACTCTGTCACGTTGACTGATTCTCTTCAGTCGTCGTTGTTCTCATTCTTGCAAGATCTTTTTCCGTCCGCAGCGATGTCGGAGATTCGATGTTTTACCGGATTCCTGATATTCACGGTACACTCGTGAAATGGTCGTACGGAAAAATCCCCACTTCATCACTACTTCAGAGATGCTGTGTCCTATCGCTCGTGCGCCGGCTATAACATCACGTTCAAATTCACTTAAATCTTGGTAACCTGCCATTACAAAAGCAGCAACCGTTCTAACAACTGCACCAGACACTTATTGTCTTATACAGGCGTTGCCGACTGCAGCGCAGTATTCTGGGTGATTACTTATTCGGACAGTTTTACCGAAAATTCTTGAAAAAGTAATATATCAAGAGTAGCTTCACATATTTGTGAAAATGAAGTATTAACAAAATATCAGTTTTGGTTTTCAGAAAGGCTTTTCAAAAGAAAATGATATATGTGCTATCTCTGATGAAATATTAATTGCTCTGAAGAACCGAACATTACCCATTGGGTTTTTTTGTGATCTCTTGAAGGCTTTTGACTGTGTGGATAACGAAATTCGTCTAGAGAAGCATAAGTATTGTGATATGACTGGGACAGTGCAAATATGGTTTTGGTTAATGATACAATATAGCAATCTCATTCAACAAACAAAAACTAGCTGAGGAAATTGTAAGTAATTTCTTTCCAAAAATAATTTGTAACATCCCACCCATCACTTATCTGGTTTTGGCGTGTGTTCACCCCAGCTAATTGACTAACAGATCAACAGAGAGTGCAAAACTGCCGCAGTATCGGATAACGCAAAGAAAGTAATAAGGTCCTGTGACTCCTGATTGAACTGCAGTGGCAGTGTTGACATTAATTGATTCAGAATTGATCACTTTTAATTAAAAGGGGGCGCACATTGATGTTATATGCAGCTATTGAACACCAGATGCAAATGTTGGACATAAAATTAATTAAGAAAGTGACTTGGGATTTCAACTACTTGATTGAAAACAGATGCAGTCGATTAGCACAAATTTATTTTGACTCACGACCTTCAATATTCACATTACATGACTCTCCTACCAGGCAGTGGCAATAAATTGTGTTTGCGTGGAGTATAGCTCGATAACTCAAAAGTAATTCCTGTCGACTGAACCAGGCGTAATGTGAAGTGCGAGAAGAATTCTACAGTACATGGCCCATGAAACCATCGTGGATACTTTGCCAACATGATCCAACAAATTCATCAATGGCCAGAGCGGGTGCAATATCACCAAATACAGCGTGGCGGAGCGTCGTCGTTGTGTGGAGGTCGGCCGACCTCGTGGTGCTGCAAGGGTGTGCTCGTCTATTCAGTCCTAGCTATCTTGCTCAGTACATAGCTGAACCAAAACCTTCTATCTCCAAGCTCAATCGTTCCATTTGCTAAGTCCTAAACTGCAGAGATGCTCACTCATTTTCAGGCAAGCTGAGTAAAGAATGCCACGTCTGCACTCTAGGCAAGTTGGGAACGGAAGACCCTTATGTAGACTTCTCACAGTCCACTCTTCGCCTCAGTTTCCCCTCCAGCAAAATCACTTAAGCAAATTGCAGCGCAAGTTGCGTTAATTACGCGTCGCTTCCCAGTGCCGACCAATGCCTGTTCTGAGAAGTGAACAAATTCCCACAAAATTTTCCTTCTTCTCAACTTCTGCTATATAGCACCTCCCAGGCCACCCATGAAGGTTAGCGTCTGCACAAACACCAAGTTTTCCAGAATTCTAACTCCCAGGAGAGTACTTCAAATTCCTTGGTCCTACGTTCCCATTGGAGGCCAGCGTATTTCATGCTGTCGCTCTTCACCTGATTTACTTCAGGCTCTGCGGACCGTGAATTCACCGTGAAGTTGCTACAGTCACGAACACACATATTTTGACCTCTGTTGGTCGCTCCACCGTAGCTTTGCGCGGCTTTCTCGCATGTTTCACTGAAAACGGGACGACGGACATTTATCAACAGGCATAAAGTTCTCCGTCTGTTTCCTGGTACATCAGCATGGGGTCGGGGTCAACCACCTATGCTGTCACTCATCTTAAGGTGGCTGGAGGCCACGCCGCTTTACTGCTTTCTCAGAGCTTATGCCACCCCAAGCTGCCTATTGTCGCTTCCCTTCGACGGACCCCATCCGGCCACGGTTAATTCTAAATTCTTCCCTGGGATAAACTAGCGTCCAGTAAATCGACTCGTTTCTACAAAGTTTTCATGTCATGTGAATTACTTTAAAACCATCACCCGACATTAATTATTCCAATACATACATACTATACCCTCTACAAGATGCATTGTGCCTAACCAGTCATTTTGTTGAGCCCTACTGTTCGCTCAACGTGAATTAGGTGATCTTTAATGACTTCATGTAAGGGGCATAGTTCTTGTCATCTTACATATTAAGTGGCTTTTCTGCAAATGGACTCTCACTAAACTTTGAAGAAACGCTGGATACACCATTCTGTAAAATAGATGGTATAACACCATCGATAAATATAGACTTTGAAGAGAAGTATGGTTGCTAAGGCATAACATTCAAAATTTCTGGGTTTTTGCATTCATGAGAAATTAAATTGGAAGAAACAAATTGATGATTTGCTGAAACGTTTACCTTCAATTACTGATGCCTTTAGCGTTATTGAAAATTTTGGTGATTAACTTATCAGTAAATTAGCCTGCTATGTCTATTTTCATTAACTGCTTTCATATGGCATCATATTTTGGGGGCAATTCATAATTAAGAGAAAAAGTATTGATAATATAAAAGCACGTAATCATACTAACAACTGGAGCCCACCCTAGACCACTTTGCGGACATTTATTTAATGTACTTGGGATGTTCATAGAGCCAGCGGAGTACATATTTTTACTTACGAAATTTGTTATTAATAATCCATCCCAAACCATAAATAATAGCAAAGTGCATAGGTACAACACTAGAGGAAAGAATGATAGCCACTTTTCTACTATTTTGGGATATATCTGTCTTTGGCACAAAAACGGGTTGAATTATGAAATCTTTGGTTATTTGCAGAATAGTATTAAAAGTCTGATAGCAATTAAAAACTAATTCAAAGAATAGATAAATTTTTAGATCTTAAGTAGGGAAAAAGTTATATTGTGAAAAGAAAACTTATTTTCAACTGACATGTTCCACATCATTACTGAATGCCGTTTTATAGAACAAGTGTTAATGTAATATAATGTAAAAGGAAGAGG
This sequence comes from Schistocerca gregaria, assembly GCF_023897955.1. Classification (NCBI taxonomy): domain Eukaryota; kingdom Metazoa; phylum Arthropoda; class Insecta; order Orthoptera; family Acrididae; genus Schistocerca; species Schistocerca gregaria. The sequence goes on from NC_064927.1 coordinate 317,092,132, forward strand.
GGAGTAGTGTGTTATCAGCAGAAAACCAGTAACGGCAGAATGGGCCAGTCAGGAGAGCGCAGTGATTCCATAAGTAGTCTAGTTATTGGACGTCACCTGATAAGCAAATCCATTCGAAACATTTTAACATTTTTTCAACATTTTTAAGGCAGCCAAATCTGTCTGTTGGTGATGTGACTGTGGAGAAGCGAAGGAACAACCACAGCGGACGAAACGAGGTAGCCCTCAGGCTCTGATAGACAGGGACGTCCAGCATTTCGGTGAATGGTCGCAAAAAAATGCACGAAACCCTAGGAAGGAATGAGTCGTGAGTTTCAAAGTGCTTCCAGTAGTCCATTTCGCACAATGATTGTGTTTGTGGAGTTAGAAAGAGTGGGATGCGATGGAGAGCATTTTCTCGTAAGGCACACGCCCAAGGAACACCGTCGTTTGATCGTGGATGACTGAAAGCGAGTGATAGGGAGTAATGAATATCCTGCGAGAATCCAGTGGAAGGGTTTAGATTTGACGTGTGCCTGGAGAACGTTACCTGTCAGAATGTGTACTGCCAACAGTTCACTACGGAGGTGGTGGTAGGGTATGGAGGTATTTTCCGTGATTAGTATGTAGTCCCTTTATTGTGCTTAAGAAATGCTAAATGCGGAGAGGTATGAACGCATTTTACAGTGTTGTGTAGTACATACAGTAGAGGAACAGTTGAGGACGATGGTTATTGGCACCAGCACGACAAAACACCCAGTCATAAAGCAGCAAATGTGGACCAGTGGTTTGTGGACAATAGCTTTCCTGACATGGACTGCGCTGCGCAGAAACCCAACCAGAACCCAGTGGAATATCTTTAGTATCATAGTTTAGTATCAACGAGCGTGCAATAGAACAGTTAACTGAAGATTAATAAATTTAAAACACTTCTAAAAATGATATTTACAAATAAATATCTTGTTATAGAATACCCGTCCTCTTCTCACAGTATTTTTATTTGGTTAATTCTGTTTTCATGATCGTAGGCAGGGCTGTTGTAAATCTCTGTTCCTTGCAGCTGCAGGCAACTTGGATGTTTGGAAAAGATGTTCTCATTTAGGAAGATTTGGTAGCAGATTTCCAGCCTCGACATTTGCTTGGACTTGATCACAACCTGGAGTTGGTGATTTCAGTATTATTGTTACGCTTCTCATTTCATACCAAGAAGGACAGAGCGGGTTATTCGAAGTTGCATCCATTGCAGTGGTCAGGTCTTTTCAGCTGTTTGCTAGACGAGTTGTTGGTGGGTTGTTAAGGATTCAAATGTGGAACGTCTGGAACTGAACTTTCAGTTCCGATATTTGCCTTACAACCAAGGAAAGCTTCCTGAAAACCGTGGTAGGAACTGAAGAACTGTCGCTGTTCGGGATTTTTCATGGGACACTATATCCCACTCAAAAATATGGAAGTAAAGCCGAATGTACACTATGTGATGAAAAGTATACGGACACCTCGCTCAAAATGACTTACAAATTCGTGGAGCCCTCCTTCGGTAATGCTGGAATTCAATATGGTGTTGGCCCACCATTAGCCTTGATGACAACTGACACTCTCGCAAACATACGTTCGGTCAGGTGCTGGAAGATTTCTTGGGGAATGGCAGCCCATTCTTCACGGATTGCTGCACTGAGGAAAGGTATCGATGTAGGTGGGTGAGACCTGGCACGAAGTCGGTATCCCAAAGGTGTTCTATTGGCTTTAGGTCAGCACTCTGTGCAGGCCAGTCCATTAAGGGATGTTATTGTCGTGTAATCACTCCGCCACAGGCCGTGCATTATGAACAGGTGCTCGATCGTGTTGAAAGATGCAGTCGTTATCCCCGAATTACTCATCAACAGTGGGAAGCAAGAAGGTACTTAAAACGTCAGTGTAGGCCTGTGCTATGATAGTGCCACGCAGAGCCACAAGGGTGCTGGGTGCAAGCCCCCTCCATGAAAAACACGACCACATCGTAACGCCACCGCCTCCGAATTTTATTGTTGGTGTTACACACTTTGTCAGATGACGTTCACGGGGAATTCGCCATTCCCACACTCTGCCAGCGAATCGCCACATTATGTACCGCGATTCGTCACTCCACACAACATATTTCCACTGTTCAATCGTCTAACGCTTATCCTTCTTAGGCCAAGCGTATTTGGCATTCACCGGCGTGATGTGTAGCTTATGAGCATCTGCTCGACCATTAAATCCAAGTTTCCTCCTCTCCCGACTAACTGTCATATTACTTGAAGTGGATCCGATGCAGTTTTGGATTCCTCTGTGATGGTCTGAATAGATGTCTGCGTGTTACACATTACGACCCTTTTCAATTGTCGGCGGCCTCTGTCAGTCAACAGACGAGGTCGGCCTGTACGCTTTTGTGCTGTACGTGTCCCTACACCTTCCCACCTCACTATCACATTGGAAACAGTGGGCCTAGGGATGTTTAGGCGTGTGGAAATCTCGCGTACAGACGTATGATACAAGTGACACCCAATCACCAGACCACGTTCGAAGTCCGTGAGTCCAGGGAGCGTCCTATTCTGCTCTCTCACGATGTGTTATGACTATTGAGGTCGCTGATATGGAATACCTGGCAGTAAGTGGCAGCACAATGCACCTAACATGAAAAACGTATGTTTTTGGGGGTGTCCGGATACTTTTGATTACATAGTGTGTGTTGTCTATCTATTTCAGTCCAGTCGCTCTCTCGATACGCGCAGTGGGCTTTTGAACAGAATATATTTTTTATCGTTGTTGGCCAATAAAATACGTACGCAAGAGCAGTTGCGAAAATCAGTTTTCACGAACATTGTAATGGTGATAAAACGTGTTCCTGAGTTGAATGTTTCTTTAATTTTTTAACAGTAAATTTATCTAATTCTTCTTAGACATTCACTAATACTTTAGATCCTCAACAGAAACTCAGGTCTGCACCTCCACGTCTCATTTATTTTTTTGTTATTTGAGCGATGTAATAGTTTTGTTTATCACGAATGAGTTTTCGTTTTACTAAAATGCGAAAATACAGAATGTTTTATAATAACATTAACGAGTGATAATGAAACCTTGAGCGCTATTTCCTCTAACGTTATTTCCTACCTAAATTACTACTGGTTACGCTTTGAAAGACGTTCATTAGGCGTAACTGGTCGGAGATCATTTTATCTACAACATCATGATGTTTTTTGTGAAGACAGCTGGAGAGATACTGAAGAGCGAATAACCGTGATGACGCGCAACACCAGCTGATTCCACTAAGAAGTACCACTCCCTCTATACTTTAGAACTTCAAGTAGCCTGTCCTATTAGTCGTTGAAAGGGCAGAAGATGAGGAAGATCACAATTTCCTCCTGGCGACGCAGTGAGAATAGTTTATATTTCGCAAAACCAGGAGGTATTCACTAGGAGAACACAGCAACCCGATTTCCCAGAAACTTTGCTCAGTGGAAGAGGAGTCAAAATAATCTAACACATAGATAATCGACTGTTTCTGAGAAAACGACTATCTAAGTTTTCTGCGTGATTTAGATGCCTTTTAGCACGCAGTAATGTCAACTGGAATGGTGGCACAGTGGCCAGCATCGAGGCTTCTGGGTTTTGTGCCCCGTATTCGAAACCCGATTATTATTCTTATTTATTGTACTGTTTTCATTTATCTAACCATGTCCATAGAAGGTTACTACACGATTGTTTCTTATTAAGCTATGGGATGCAAGGACATTTCGTTAATTCGAAAATTATAACTCTGTTTCACAATAAGTGTCATACATTCATTATATTTGTGTGTATGGTATTTGCAGGGGCTTTAATCTTTTTAAATTCTTATATTCTCATATTTCATTCTTATATCAATTCGTAAATTAATTCTTGTATTTCATTCTTACGTTTATTCTTCAGCAGGATTTGGTGTATTAGCGTGTGTGTGCGTGTATTCCTAAAGGACCAAACTGCTGTGGTCATCAGTCCCTAGACTTAAACACTACTTCAACTAACTTAATCTAACTTATGCTAAGAACAACACACACACTCGTGCATTTGGTGCATTCCCTTGGATGATATAGATACTCGAAACATTCGAAACACAGAAATTCCTGACACCTCGAGTATGGTGCGAAGGCAGGTTTGCCTGGTTCAAATTTCTTCGAGTGAATCTGACGCTAATATTGCTCAAGATATTATGTGTTGACAATAATTTCGCGACTAATAGTACACAACGGATCACTTTACCAAAACTGGGGTGTGCAGTTAATTCTGAATCAAGAAACACTAGATGAAACCGAAAACAATTTCAAATAATTTAATCGTTTATCTATTGTTTCTTTTTTTTAAATTCATTCACCAGACATATTGATAATAGACGAATTAAGCAACATTATGTAAATATACACTTGAAAACATTGTATAGTAATCTTCTAAGGACATGGGTAGATGAATGAGAAACAAAAATTAAAATATGATTTAGACTCAAATTACAAACTAACGTTGTCAATAAATAAAACAAAGGTCATGGCATTTCAAATTAGACGACCAGTAAGACATAAAACAGTCTTGAGTAATAAAATATTGGAGTAATCAAATTTTAAATACCTGGGATGTGACGTCACTTACGAATATAAATATGACGTGGACCATAAATTAAAGAAATTTATTTCCATACATGGAACATCGTAGAAAGTCCGACGAATTAAGCCAGGGAAGAAACCCAGTAGAAGTTTTATAAAGCAATACGAACTCCTACTTACGGAAAAGAAGCGTGGACAACAACAAGACACCAAAAAGTAGAATCAAGATTCAAGAAATGGATATCTAAGCAGAGTGAATGGATGTACAAGGGAAGATTGAAAAAGAAATGCTGCTACAAGGAAAGATTTAGGGATATGTAGACTAAACGATAAAACGAAGGAAAATAGGAGACAGTTCAAGAAACGTGTAGAGCGTACGGGTGGAGAAAGATACCTGTTAAAGACTAAATTATAAACACACTGGAAGAGGGATTATAGAAAGATCATGCAAGAGATGGATACCGTAACACGGAATTCGCCTAATACATGAAGTAGCATGAAATGAAGAAGGAGTCTAAATTTTCCGTCGGCGCTTGGCAGAACATGATAATGATATTAACGAGACAAACACTTCCTAATGTTCTGCACAATTATATTTATTTGCTCACGAACTGGCTTTCGGCTTCTTGGGCCATCTTCTGGCCGCAACTGAATGTCGCAAACACAGATATACGTGATGTGGGAGTTACACAGCTATTATTTGTACAGAAGTTAAAATTATAGGATTTCGAACACAAGGGGCAGAACTGCGAGATCGCGACGGTAGCCAATGTGCCATAATTTCGAACAAGATTATAGTGCGCTAAAAGGCATCTAAATGACTTTGAAAAAATTTATCGTCGTTTTCCCAAGATGGTTGAATATCTACGGATAAGCCGAGACATGTGCTCTCGAAACCTGGCACAAAATCCAAACAGATTCTGGTCGTATGTGAAGTATATTAGCAGCAAGAAACAATCAATGCCTTCTCTGAGCGATAGCAATGGAGATACTATCGAACACAGTGCTGCCACAGCAGAGTTACTAAACACTGTCTTCCGAAATGCCTTCACAAAAGAAGAATATTACAGAATATTACAGAATTCGAATCAAGAACAGCTGCCAACATGAGTAACGTAGAAGTAAATATCCTTGGATAGTGAAGCAACTTAAATCACTTAATAAAAGGAAGTCTTCTGGTCCAGACGTTATACCAATTAGGTTCCTTTCGGAGTATGTTGATGCATTAGCTCCATATTTAACAACCATATACAGCCGTTCGCTCGATGAAAGATCCATACCCAAAGATTGGAAAGTTGCACAGGTCACACCAATATTCAAGAAATGTAGTATGAGTAATCCACTAAATTACAGGCCCATATCGTTAACGACGATATGTAGTAGGATTTTGGAACATATATTGTGCTCGAAAATTATGAATTACCTCGAAGAAAACTGTCTATTGACACACAGTCAACATGGGTTTAAAAAAACATTGTTCCTGTGAAACACAACTAGCTCCTTATTCACATGAAGTGTTGAGTGCTATTGACAAGGGATTTCAGGTCGATTCCATATTTCTGGATTTCCGGAAGGCTTTTGACATTGTACCACAAAAGCGGCTAGTATTGAAATTAGGTGCTTATGGAATATCGTCTCAGTTAGATGACTGGATTTGTGATTTCCTGTCAGAGAGGTCACAGTTCGCAGTAACTGACGGAAAGTCATCGTGTAAAACAGAAGTGATCTCTGGTGTTTCTCAAGGTAGTGTTGTAGGCCCTTTGCTGTTCCTTATCTACATAAACAATATGGGAGACGAGCTGAGCAGCCGTCTTCGGTTGTTTGCAGATGACACTGTCGTTTATCGACTAATAAAGTCATAAGAAGATGTCAAAACAAACTGCAAAACGATTCAGAAAAAAATACCTGAATGGTGAGAAAAGTCGCAGTTGACCCTGAAAAACGAAAAGTGCGAAGTCATCCACATGAGTGCTAAAAGGAACTCATTAAACTTCGGTTACACGTTAAATCAGTCTATACTAAAAGCTGTAAATTCAACTAAATACCTAGGTATTACAATTACGAACAGCTTATATTGGCAAGAACACATAGAAAATGTTTTGGGGAAGGCTAACCAAAGACTGCGTATTATTGGCAGGACACTTAGAAAATGTAACAGACCTCCTAACGAGACTGCCTACACTACGCTTGTCCGTTCTCTTTTAAGATACTACTGCGCGGTGTGGGGTACTTACCAGATAGGACTGACGGAGTGTATCGAAAAAGTTCAAAGAAAGGCAGCACGTTTTGTATTATCGGGAAATGTGGGAGAGAGTGTCACAGAAATGATACAGTATTTGAGCTGGAAATCGTTAAAAGAAGTTCGTTTTTCGTTGCGGCGGAATCTTCTCACGAAATTCCAATCACCAACTTTCTCCTCCGAATGTGAAAATATTGTGTTGACACCGACCTAGATATGGAGAAACGATCACCACGATAAAATAAGGGAAATGAGAGCTCGTACGGAAAGCTATAGGTGTTCATTCTTTCCGCGCGCTATACGAGATAGGAATAATAGAGAATTGTGAAGGTGGTTCGATGAACCCTCTGCGAGGAACTTGAATGTGATTTGCAGAGTATCCATGTAGATGTAGATGTATTTTCACTGCGCCGATAAAAGTTTCTGGAAAATCGGGTTATGGCACTTGCCGTGTTGTCCTGGTCCGTCTTATTCCAGAAACACCGAGTAGTAAGTGTAGAACGCCTCGTCTGTACCGATAGGCTGGGTCTCGCCATACTGGCGGCCGAGTGCCCGCTTCCACGGCGCCGCCTGTTGGGCCGCTAATTCAATTTGTGTGGGGGAACCTATAGTTAGGCACAATTATTTATTTCCGCGGCCGCTGCCTCTGGCGGCCAGGTCTGCAGCGGCGTGGAGCCTCATTAATCCGTCCCGGAGGCCGGGGCCCGACTGCCCCCTGGGTCAGCAGGCGCGTCGCCTGCGGCCGCTGCCTGAGGAGCAGCTGCTGGCCAGCCAGCCTCCAGAGGGGCGAGCCTACTGGCCCTTCACTAAAGCCGTTTCTCATCGCAAAACACCCCACATGTGGTGTCCGTCGTGGCTGCTGCAAGCTCTCAAACGACCTGCTACATCACACGGAACTACCGCATAACAGATATAAAAAAGCATAGGGCTTTGTACCGAGGTGACGAAAGTCGTTGGATACCTCCTAACATCGTGTCCTTTTGCCCAGTGTAGTGCAGAAACTCGACGTGGCATGGTCTCAATAAGTCGTTGGACGTTCCAAGCAGAAATATTGATCCATGCTGCCTCTACAGCCGTCCATAATTGCAGGAGTGTTGCCGATGTAGAATTTTGTACACAGATTGACCTCTCGATTATGTCCCATACATGTTCGATGGAATTGATATCGGGCGATCTGGGGGCCAAAATGATTCGCTCTAACTAGCCAGAACGTTCTTCAGACCAGTCGCGAACATTCGTGGCCGGTGACATGGTCTATTGTTATCCATAAAAATTCCTTCGTTGTTTGTGAACATGAAGTCCACCAATGGCTGCAGATGATCTCCAAGTAACCGAACATAACCAGAAGACACAGATCATTTTATGTAAACATAGCCCACCATTATGGAGCCACGACCAAATTGCACATTACCTGGTAGACATCTTGGGTCCATGGCTTCGTGTGGTCTACGCCACACTTGATACCACCATCAGTTCTTACTAACTGATATCGGGACTCATCTGGTTTTCCTGTCGTCTATAGCCCATTAATGCAGAATTTCGCCGCACTGTCCTAACAGAGACTTCCATTATTTCATGCAGTGTGTCTGGCTCCAACTATCATTCCACGTTCAAACCATGGAAAATCCAAGATGGAATGTAACAATATCATTATCTCCGTTCTTCCAGAATCTCTACAGCTTCTCCCCCATTTGTTGCATCTGGTCCTACTCAATCCAACAAACGACCTTCCTAGATGTTGACCATTTCCCCAAAGATGGCTACATCAGTACCTCTATCCATATCAAACCTACTAATCATATGCAATACCTCCACTTCGAGAGCTGCCACACGTCCCATACCTAGAAGTCCCTACCATACAGCCTAGCCACCTCTGGTCATCACTTCTACAGTGATGATCGGCCCCTCTCGATATATACCGAAAGTCGCACTAAGGCCTTCACAGACCGTACTTATCCTCCTAACCTTGTAGAATAACAAATCTCCTGTGCCTTACCATTCCAGTCTCCCACAACCTCCCAATGTCTCACTGCCGGTTACAGAGGATCATTCCCCTCAACTCAGTACCACACAGAACTGGAGCAACTGAATTACATCCTCTGCCAGGGTTTTGACTACCTCTCGTCGTGCTCTGAAACGAGAAATGTCCTGTCCACAATCCTACTCACACCTTTAACAGTGGTATTCCGCCGTCCACCGAACTTACACAATATACTTATCCATCACTACACAAACCCTGCCCCAAACCACTTACTTCATGGCTCACATCCCTGTAATAGACCTAGATGCAAGATCTGTCCCATACATCCTCCCACCACCACCTACTCCAGTCTTATCACAAACATCACCCATCCCATCAAAAGCAGTGCTATATGTGAAACCAGTCGTGTAATTTGCTTTGCAAACTAAGCTACAACCACTGTCTACGCATTTTATATAGGTATGACAACCTACAAGCTGTCTGTCCGTATGAATGGCCACCGACAAACTGTGCCCAAGAAACAAGTGGACCACCCTATTGCTGAGCACGCTGCCCAACACAGCAGCCTTCATTTCAATCACTGCTTCACAGCCCTTGCCATATGGAGCCTTTCCACCAACACCATCTCTTCTGTACTGTGCAGACAGGAACTCTTCCTGCAATATATCCTATGTTCCTGTAAACCTCCTGGCCTCAACCTTCGTTAGTCATTTTCTCATCCATCCAGCCCTTTCCCCATCCACATTTCGGCACTACACAGCCGTCTTTCCACCAATGTACCCAGTCTTTTTCTTCTTTTCTTTTCTTTTTTACTTCTTTCCTTTTCTGCAAACTCTGCCATCTCCCCTGCCCTACATCTACCCTCCCGACTGCACCTAGCTGTCCTGCCCTCCCTCCATTTCGTCCTTGCGCGTTCCCCAGCATAATTTCACTTTTTTCCACTGCTACCCTGCTATCCCTCCCCCTCTTGGCCTCAGCCTCCTCCTCACTCCCTCCCAGTTGCCACTCCCATCATGCACTGCCGCCGTTTCTTGCAGTGTGACTTCAGTTACCAGAGGCTGCAGTCCTGTGTGTGTGAGATGCGTTTGTGTGCACAGTGTGTATGTGTGTGTGTGTGTGTGTGTGTGTGTGTGTGTGTGTGTGTGTAATCTGTTTTCGACAAAGGCCTTGATGGGTGAAAGCTTGCATTGTGACAGTCTTTTTGTTGTGTCTATCTGTGACTTAGCATTCCACATTTAAAATCATTTAGGTCCCGTCGTGCGGCTATAATCACGTCTGAAACCTCTGCAGATGAATCACCCAAGTAGAGATGACAGCTTCGTCAATACAGTGTCCCTTTATACCTTGTGTACGCGATACTGCCGGCATCTGTGCACGTGCACATTGCTATTCCATAACTTGTCACATCTATGTAAATAGACAGATGGTTGATGAAACGTTTCCTAATTCTAGTACCACTGAAAAGGTGAGTGAAATAGATATAGTATCAGTGGCATTGAAAAACAAATGAAATCGTTAAAACTGATCAAAGTTGGAATCCCTGTCAGGCTGTATATCATATATAGACTGTATATCATACTGTACTGAGTAGCCGAAAGAAAGTATAGGGTAGCAGAAGTGTCGCCCAATAGCTTCGACATCCACTTGTTGTACAACATTAAAACATATTCTAAGCTCAAACAAAATGAGGTATCTGGAACAGAACGATCTCCATGCCAACCAGCACGGATTTCGGGAACATAGATCATGTGAAACTGAACTCTTTGTTACATGACTTACTGAAAGCTATAGACCAAGGCAGTGAGGTAGATTCAGTATTTCTCGATTTCCGAAAAGTATTTGACTCGGTACCACACCTAAACTAAATTGTCAAAAGTATGATCATATGGGGTATCAAACGAAATTTGTGACTGGATTGACAATGTCTTAGTATAGAGGGCGCAACATGTTATCTTAGATGGAGAGTCATCGACAGATGTAAAAGTAACTTCGGGCGTACCCCGGGGAATTGTGTTGGTCCCTTGCTGTTTATCTTGTTTATTAATGATCTTGCAGGCAATATTAACAGTAAGCTCAGAGTTTTTGCAGACGATGCAGTTACCTACAACGAAGTACAGTCTGAACGAAACTGTCATGATATTCAGTTAGACCCCAAGTCTTAAATCTTCCAAAAACGTAAAACTGCAAAGACATAAACTATTTTGTGAAAGTCTACTGACAAAGTTTCAATAACTGTCTTTAAATGATGACTCTAGCAATCTACTACATCCCACAACATATCATTGCCCTTAAGGATAGTAAGGATAAGATTTGGTTCAGTATAGCATGCACAGTAGGATGTGAACAATTTTTTCTCTCACCCCATATGTGAATGGAACGGGACAAAGTCCTAATAACTGCTACATGGGACGAACCCTACGCCATGCACTTCACTGTATAGTGAAGTACTCATGGATAAAGAGCAATACATCACCAAAACCAAGGAATACATAAACACCAATGCCATCCAAAAACTGAAGTCAGATCCAACTACACGATTCCAGGCAAACATGAAACGAACACTGAAAAACATTGAACGTACACTCACAGACAAGCAGAAACACTACATAACACAGAAAAACCCACAAGCACCAACACTCCGCAGTCAACCGAAAGTACATAAAGACGGAATGCTAATGAGAGCTGCTATCAACTTCAAGAAAGCCCCAACATACCACATAGCCAAACACCTCCAAAAGTTAATTACAAAACACTACAGAGGAGAAGCGTTCAGTTCATAGTGCTGTGGAATGTGGGGAAAGAAGAAACCGCAAATTGGCATTCATAGGAAGAAGAACAACACCAAAAATGCAACAGGAGCGTAATATGGGAGAAATTGTCCACGCAATGTGCCACTGATGATGCCTTGCAGAAAATAAAGGCGAAACGCGTATGGCACTAAAATTGTGTTTTATTCAGTTGCTGTCAGACGGTCCATAACTAAAAATTATCAATATACCGTAATATTACACGCAACTGAGAAAGACAGGACTAAAAAAAGTTGAATAACAGCACTGTTTTTTTATTTTTTTTAGATTTTTCTGACTGGTTTGTTGAGAACACCAAGAGTTCCTTCCTTGTACCAAGCTCATCATCATAGAGTAATACTTGCAGCCTGCGTCCTCAGTTACTTGTCGACTGTATTCCAGCCTTTATGTTACCTCACAGTTTGAGCCCTCTGGTACCACGGAAGTTATTTGCTTATACACTCCTGGAAATTGAAATAAGAACACCGTGATATCATTGTCCCAGGAAGGGGAAACTTTATTGACACATTCCTGGGGTCAGATACATCACATGATCACACTGACAGAATCACAGGCACATAGACACAGGCAACAGAGCATGCACAATGTCGGCCATAGTACAGTGTGTATCCACATTTCGCAGCAATGCAGGGTGCTATTCTCCCATGGAGACGATAGTAGAGATGCTGGATGTGTTCCTGTGGAACGACTTGCCATGCCACTTCAACCTGGCGCCTCAGTTGGACCAGCGTTCGTGCTGGACGTGCAGACCGCCTGAGACGACGCTTCATCTAGTCCCAAACATGCTCAATGGGGGCAGATCCGGAGATCTTGCTGGCCAGGGTAGCTGACTTACACCTTCTAGAGCTCGTTGGATGGCACGGGATACATGCGGACGTGCATTGTCCTGTTGGAACAGCAAGTTCCTTTGCCGGTCTAGGAATGGTAGAACGATGGGTTCGATGACGGTTTGGATGTACCGTGCACTATTCAGTGTCCACTCGACGATCACCAGAGGTGTACGACCAGTGTAGGAGATCGCTCCCCACACCATGATGCCGGGTGTTGGCCCTGTGTGCCTTGGTCGTATGCAGTCCTGATTGTGGCGCTCACCTGCACGGCGCCAAACACGCATACGACCATCATTGGCACCAAGGCAGATGCGACTCTCATCGCTGAAGACGACACGTCTCCATTCGTCCCACCATTCACGCCTGTCGCGACACCACTGGAGGCGGGCTGCACGATGTTGGGGCGTGAGCGGAAGACGGCCTAACAGTGTGCGGGACCGCAGCCCAGCTTCATGGAGACGGTTGCGAATGGTCCTCGCCGATACCCCAGGAGCAACAGTGTCCCTAATTTGCTGGGAAGTGGCGTTGCGGTCCCCTACGGCACTGCGTAGGATCCTACGGTCTTGGCGTGCATCCGTGCGTCTCTGCGGTCCGGTCCCAGGTCGACGGGCACGTGCACCTTCCGCCGACCACTGGCGACAACATCGATGTACTGTGGAGACCTCACGCCCCACGTGTTGAGTAATTCGGCGGTACGTCCACCCGGCCTCCCGCATGCCCACTATACGCCCTCGCTCAAAGTCCGTCAACTGCACATACGGTTCAAGTCCACGCTGCCGCGGCATGCTACCAGTGTTAAAGACTGCGCTGGAGCTCCGTATGCCACGGCAAACTGGCTGACACTGACGGCGGCGGTGCACAAATGCTGCGCAGCTAGCGCCATTCGACGGCCAACACCGCAGTTCCTGGTGTGTCCGCTGTGCCGTGCGTGTGATCATTGCTTGTACAGCCCTCTCGCAGTGTCCGGAGCAAGTATGGTGGGTCTGACACACCGGTGTCAATGTGTTCTTTTTTCTATTTCCAGGAGTGTACCTTAACACACATCTCAGCATTCTGTCCGTTCTTCGCGTCCGTATTTTACATATATTCTTTCCACCATCATGTCTGCGCAGAATCTGCACATACATACTTCTATAGCACCACGTCTCAGGCGTTTCAATTCTCTTATTTTTTCACACCATCAATGTTCGGTACGATACAATGATATCCTCCAAACGTGCATTTTCAGGAAGTGCCTCCTCAAGGCCGGCGTTTGATACTAATCGGCAAACGAACTTTCGCCAAAGAATGCCAACTTTGCCTAAGATAATATGCTTTCTGCGTCCTCGTTGCTTCGTCCTGCATATGTTATTTTGTTTTTAAGGTAGGAAAATACCTTAACTTCGTCTTTGTGATCACCAATTTTGAATTATGCTTCCCACTCTTCTCGTTTTTCCTATTTCTCATTACTTTCGTCTTTCTTCTGTTTACAGCAAAACCCTTTTCTGTACTCATGTGACTGTTCATTCCATCCAGCACGTCTGTACTTTTTCTTCACTTCCTCTGGGTACACTTTTGCTATACAAAGCTTTCATTCCATCCAACTCGTCTGTATTCTTCTTCACTTCCGCTTAGTACTCATTTGTTATACAAAGCTTTCAGCCAGGCTTCCACGTGCAAAGAAAAATGACGCCACTTGGCAGTCACCTGAGCAGCATCACCGAAGTTGCTTGTAGAAACACCCAAATTCATGTGGCCCCACTTGACTGATGCAACTTTTAGTAATGTCACAAAAGTTAAACTTCCTTTGAATTCGTGACGCCATTTTCCTTCTCCCACCATCGATAGCATCTTCCGACCACTGGCTAAATTTCAAAGCACCACCGTAACGTTTTGATTTTAGTGTCAATAATTTTGCCGTGTGAGTATTTCATAGCCTAAAAATATTTTTAAAAAGCTTATTAGCAACAAATGTGCAGTTTATTGATGTATATGAGGAACGAACTTGTTCGTGGAAACACAAAAACGAATGATCCAAATCCTGAAGATGCACTTCTCAGCCGTTGTCGAGAAAATAGACAGTTAAAAGAAACCGTTGCGGTGGAATACTCTCTACAATTCATTATTTTCAACAGCCTAGTGGCGCAGCGGTAAGCGTTCGGGTGCGTACTCCGAAGGTCGCCGGATCGAATCTCGCGCAATGCAACTTTTTTTTAGTATTTGTTTTTTGTAATTCAAATGTGTACACACACACACACACACACACACACACACACACACACGGCATATATAATTCCCAGCAATCAGTTGCAACAATTATGCATATAATAAGTCGTTGAAAGTCGTCTGTCATGGAAAAACTGCCGACTTCGAACATGATTATGTTTTCCGCAAACAAAGTTGTATTTCACAAATGTTATTAATTGTCTTCATAATGTTAACCACGTAAAGTTAACGGAAGACGTAGAAACGATATTCCGAAACGAATACGTGTAGCGTAAGTCAAACGTTCGAATTAGAATAGAGACCCCACGAACACAAATTTGCTGTGGCAGGTATGAAATATAAATTCCTTTACTCGCTCGTTACATTTGAAGGACAGATGTTGAATTGGCCGAAACGAGCCGCCGCATAATAGCGTAGTTGCCTGCTACCTTCGAAAGACCTACCTTCGATGCGGTCCCTAGCGCAACTTATAACATCGTCGAAAATTAGTGCGGTCGTGAAGAGCTTTGGTTCACCCTGTTAAACATACGGAAAAATGAAGGCGGTACAATTGGAGAGCGATCCGCCTTCACCGATATATATATATATATATATATATATATATATATATATATATATATATATATATATATATATATATATATTCTGTTCTTGACGCATGTGAATGACTTCCCTTCTTATCTGAAACAAGAAGCTAAAATGACACTGTTTGCTGATGATGTTCAAATGTTCAATTGTGTGTGAAATCTTATGGGACTTAACTGCTAAGGTCATCAGTTCCTAAGCTTACACACTACTTAACCTAAATTATCCTAAGGACAAACACACACACCCATGCCCGAGGGAGGAATCGAACCTCTGACGAGATCAGCCGCACTGTCTATGACTGCAGCGCCTTAGACCGCTCGTCTTTCTGATGATACAAGCATCATTGTTAATCCAGTAAAACAAAACTCAAATAGAAAATGATACAAATAATGTCTTTGGAAACGTTATTAACTGGATTTCTGCGAATGCGCTTGCTCTGAACTTTGAAAATATACAGTATATCCAGTTTTGCTGTAAGGAGTACAGTATCTTCAATAAATATTACACATCAACAGAACTCAGTAGCCAGGGTACAGCATACTAAGTTTTGGGGTGTACATATAGGTGAGAAAATATTAAGTTTTGGGTACACATATAGATGTAAAGTTCGTATTTTAGAACTCCTAAAGCTACTAGGTTCCGCAACTTTTGCAATCAAAATAATTGCCAATTCTGAGGATATATAAGTTACTAAGCTAACATATTTTGCGTACTTTCACTCTCTGATGTTTCACGGAATAATTTTTTGGGGTTACTCAACAGTTAGGCAAAAAGTATTCACTGCTCAAAAGGAAAGTGGTTAGAATAATGTGTGGGGCCCATCGTCGCTTGTAGGCATCTGTTTAAAAGATTAGGAATTCTTACAACAGCCTCACAGTTCATTTAGTCAGTGACATTTGTTCTCAACAACGTGGACAAGTTTAAAAAGAACAGTGACATTCATGATTATAATACCAGAAGAAAGAAAGACTTACACTATCCTCTAAATAACTTTTTTTTTTTGGCAAATAAAGGGATAAAATCAGTTACGGTAAAACTTTCGATAAATTACAACATGAAATAAAATATCTGACAAACAGCGGTAACAGCTCCCAACTCTTTGTATGCTATAGATGAATTCTCGAATAGGAATAAAAACATCTACAAGTGTAATATATGCATTTTGTGCCATTTAAGGGAATGGAGTAGGTAATAAAAAATTATGCTTTCAATTTAAAAAACTAAAATCGATCTTGATTCATGTGCGCATTCCTATGCACTTGACACCTTTGCGAGTAATATCCCAAAGATGTTCGGGCCCCCATGCGGTTCTTCTTCGTCAAAATGTCTTGGCTCAAACATTGTGTTTCATATGACTAAATAACAGGAAGTGACTTCACAAAATTAATATAGCTCTATGTCGTCGTTAGCTAACTCGTTTCGTGCGACGACGGCTTTAGTCAACGTTGGTAGCACGTTGGTGCGAACACGAGCGAACGCATGCGAAGGCGCATTCACAAACAATGGGCAGGGAAGGGGGGGGGGTAACTTTCTCTCCCCATCGACTTGTACATGCGAATAAGCATTTACTCTAGAGCGATAGGAATAGAGCGAGGTGGCGCAATGGTTAGCACACTTTGTAAGTAAGCTGTTTAGATTTTTTTATTGGTAACGCCGCCGCCACGTAGCGCTCTGTATAAAAATCACTGGCTGTGCCGTGCGCAGTCTGTGTTTAGTCTGCATTGTTGTCTGCCATTGTAGTGTTGGGCAGCGGCAGCTGGATGCTAACAGCGCGTAGCGTTGCGCAGTTGGAGGTGAGCCGCCAGCAGTGGTGGACGTGGGGAGGGAGATGGCGGAGTTTTGTAATTTGTAAAACTGGATGTCATGAACTATCATATATATTTTGACTATTAAGGTAAATACACTGTTTGTTCTCTATTAAAATCTCATTTGCTAACTATACCTATCAGTAGTTAGTGCCTACCGTAGTTAAAATCTTTTATTTAGCTGGCAGTAGTGGTGTTCGCTGTATTGCAGTAGTTCGAGTAACGAAGATTTTTTGTGAGGTAAGTGATTTGTGAAAGGTATAGGTTAATGTTAGTCAGGGCCATTCTTTTGTAGGGATTATTGAAAGTCAGATTGCGTTGCGCTAAAAACTATTGTGTGTCAGATTAAGCACAGTCGTGTATAAATTGTTCTAAGGGGACGTTTCATATGTCGACCCTTAGCCAAGGATACCTCACTGGAATCTTCTGATTTTTTTTCTTGTAGTTTGTGTAATTAGTGTAGCTTTTGTTTATTGCTAGCGCGTAATCATAGAATTTCCTTTGTAGTTGCAGTCTTTCATTGTTGTACAGTAAAACAGCTGTGGCATGCATGTAGTTTTGCACAAAGTATTTCGCAGCTGCGCTTGCAAGTAACTAGATATTATTTTCAGTGATATGTTAATGTGTTCTCTTATTTTTGCTTTTCAAATTGTGCTTTTTTTGTGTTGTCGTGTGAAATATTGTGACAATAATGGCGTGTGAAAAACGTAATACTAGGCTCCAAAGCAAACTGAGAAATGACAGTGAAGACGAAAGCAGTGTGTTAGCGCCACCATGTAATGAATTAACTAATGTTCAAAGTAGTAATTTGGTAATTGTGCATAGGGAAATGGAGCGGGTTGCAAATAATGGTGTAGGCAGTGAAACAATTAGTGAACAGGAAAGCGTTATCGATCGATCGGTCGGCAACAGTTCGCCTCAGGATTCCGAAATGACAGGACACAATATTGCAAATACTGTACATTCAGGTTTTGCGTCCTCACTGTGTTCTCAAATAAGTCAAGACACATTTTCTGTTTTTCAAACTGCGAATATTACCGGTGCAAATGCATTGCCGAATAGGACTAAGGAACATGTTTCAGACACCAGTGCATTGTTATTACAATTAATGCAACAATTGGGACAAAAGCTTCAAAAGTTAGACACAATGTAACAAAATCTTCAAAAGTTAGACACAATGGAACAAAATCAGAGACAAACACAGAAAAAGCTTCAAAAGTTAGACACAATGGAACAAAATCTTCAAAAGTTAGACACAATGGAACAAAATCAGAGACAAACACAGCAAAAGCTTCAAAAGTTAGACACAATGGAACAAAAGCTTCAAAAGTTAGACACCACGCTTGAACAAACACGTGAAGATTTAACTAATGAGTTACATAACATTGAATTGAAATGTCAAAAAGTCTGTAATGACGTAAAAACACAAATTTGTGAGCATTTCCAACCTATTTTTTCGCGGCATGAAAATGCATTACAGAATCACGAAGCAGCCATAAAAGAACTGCAAACTATTGTTCATGAAAATCATGAGACCTTGCAAGCTAAAATTGACTCAGTTGCATCTACCGATTCGGTTACGCAACTTGCAAAAACTCAAGCGAACTTAAAGGACACAGTAGATACTCTGAAAATTGGTTCAGAAAGACACACAGAGGAAATAATTTCACTGTCGGATAAAGTAGCCGAACTTTCAGATCAGTTCACTAACTTATCTACGAAGGTAGATGATGATCTGAATGACACAAAACCTGTAGCCTTCACTGACACTGAAGAGTATGAACAAATTAGGAAATTCAAATGGAATCAAAATCAAATCAACACACAGTGCAAAAGAGAAATGCGGGAAGTACAAGATCAGTTGGCTCAAGTAATACAAGAATTACATATTTCAGAGGACACTCGCGCCCCAGTATGGGAAGAGGGACATAGCAATACAGAACAACCACAAAATAATAACACAGGGCATTTCGGAAATCATGAAAGTAATTGGCAAGGTGCAACGAATTTTGAGATGGAACCGCCAATACGACGTAACAATAACCGATATGCTACCCGCCGACACGATGATTTTGACTATAAGCTGTTCATTACTGCACGTAAATTCAAAACATTTAAGAATTCTGGCAACGACATTCATCCACAAGCGTGGCTCCATCAATTCTCTCATTGTTTTCCTCCCAACTGGTCATTAGAACACAGATTAGAATTTATGTGTGGCTATTTAGAGAATGAACCAGCTGTAAGAATGCGATCGGTCATTCAAGATTGCCACAGTGAAGGAGAATTTTACCATGCCTTCCTCTCAGCATATTGGTCCCAAGCCACACAAGACCGAGTAAAACATAGCATCATAATGATGAAAGATTTCGAACAATCTGAATTTTCCAGTCTTGTCAAATATTTTGAAGACATGTTACATAAGAATCAGTATCTTTCAAACCCATACAGCCCCTCAGAACTCATCCGCATTTGCTTAATCAAATTACCTGAACATTTACGACAGATAATTTCAGCAGGACGATGCAAAGACGACATTGAAGCTTTTCAGGGGCTCTTACAAGAATTAGAAATTGAAACAGACAGTCGCGGGATGAGAAAACAGGAAAACAATCATTACAGGTCACATCCGTCGCAATTCCGCGATGAAAGAAACAATAACTGGACACGACAAGGCCATTCTCACAACGCAAATCGTGACCAAAACAGACACCACACATATGACAACCACTGGTGGAGTAATAATAGTTACAGAGAAAGATCGCATTTCCGTACTAATGACTATCACAGAGGCAATCAGAGAAACAGACAATATGGAAACCAAAATAACTATTATCAAGGGAGACAGAATAACTTAAGACGCAACGGTCCAGCGCGCAGTTACGATTCAGGGAGAAATTCTCCACCACTTAACCGACAAGAAAGAATTTACAGAAACTACCGACAAAACGACAGACCTGAATTCCATCAGAACCGGCGAGCTTCAAACAAGGCAGGGCCTTCTCATCAAGGTGAATTTGTAAAAGTTAGGTCTCCTAATACCAATAACGACGCGCGCCAACAAAGAGACAGATAATGACTCACACCGCAGGCAGCCGGGTGCGCCGGCTGGCTCAGAGAGAAATAACGTAGACGCTAACCTTCAGAAAAAATTTTAACATTCCGTGCCGACGTATACAACATGATAATTACTTGGAAGCTGAAACTCTCGCACTAGAAAGGGTAAATGATTGCACCGCATTTCACATGTAAAACCGTTTATTGAAAGCTAATTTGCTTTTCAACTTTGTCTTTGCCATAAAACATTTCACTTCAGATTTCTAGTATGCTTTGTCAGACTTAGAAACTGTTAACATGCAACAATGTTTTGAAGTTCACTATCCAGTCTAGAACCTGGGGAACATTTTTAAACAGAAATTACGAATGCATTGTTATAGTGAACAGACGACACATTCTTGTTATTTGTACATTCTTGCTTGTTAGTTGCACGATTACGTAACGACTATAAGGCTTACATACTTAGAACATATACTGTTAATGAGGTTTTAATGCAACATTTTGGTTTAGTTGAAAATACATTCTTTACTTGAAGTACTTTCTGTGAGATTAAAGATGACTTAGCATTTGGTTTCTTTGATAGCTCCACGATTATATCACGACGCTACTAATGTATGACACAACTTACATTGTGCTTTTGCGGTGTATCTGTTTTATATCTGCACAGATTTTCTGAATTCTTCTGGAAAGGAAAACATGTTTTAGTAGTAACTTTGTGGTATAGCTACAATGAGACAGCCTTTTCTGTAGCACAACAATACGTACAGTATAGTACTTACTTCATCACGGCAATAAGCGTAATAACTAAGATATCTATACGCAAAGCATTTCAATTTCGTTTATCATGAGGTAAGTACATTGACTTCTGCAGAACTTAGCTTTCGGAGGACAATAACTACGACACTTCCACAGAGATTGTCTTAAAGCAAGACGCACATTTAGCGCTACAGGACACGCATTAAACTATTTATTTTTCAACAAATTTGAATTACAAAGAAAGTTTTCCGTGATACATTTCATTCCATTGCTGTAATCTGTAACACCTGAGTATATAATTACATTAATCCTCAGGGGGGTGCACACTTACTTTGTGTACCATGTGTATGGCAAGCACAAGGAGCCCTAGCTAATATGGTATTTGCTTTTACAACTTTACACATCGGTACCATATTTCTCTAACACATAAATTACACAGCTATCTGATCATTTAACAGAAACAAACATTTTTTTACTACGTCAGTGACAGATGTTTACGTAATTACACAGTTGGATAACTTCACACTTATGAAATTGTATTTTGTCTGTACTGTGTGAACCCTTCATATTTTTCGGAACCATTGTGATACTATGAGAACTTTGAATGACGTATTTGGTATGGAATCATGATTTTTAAAGTACGTTTGAGGAAGATGACACCTTTGACATGAGCAGAGAATTTTTATTTAGGTTTTGAAATTATTGCAGAAAGCTATGACGTTTTTGAGATACGTCTGAGGTGTTATGATGTTATTATTACGACGACGATGTGAATTATGCTGCTGAGGTATGTTTAAGCTGATGCTATATGAGTTATTTGATTATGCTATGCATCTGTTATGATGACATATTGAAGAAGTGTCGACGAATATACATATGTGTAATAAGGTAAGGAATAATGCGTAGTGGTTAGGGACTCTGGTTTGTGAAAAAGGATGTTGGAAACCGAGAATCGTACTTTAAGAGTTATAGAATGTGTGTATATGCGTGAATGTATCACTATGCTGTCGAAAATTTTTGAACACTATTATATTTAAATGATTTTATTTCTACAGATTTGTAACGGAAATTCTTGACCTGTGAATTTTTTTTGTATAAGACTGTCACTGTAGCGGAAACTGGTGTCGTAAATATTTCGGTAAGAAAGTTAAGTGACCACCTGCACGTAATGCGTCGTGGGCACCCAGCTGGGTGACAGCCACCTGGAAACAAGCCATTAGTGTGTGCCTTTCAGAGACACAGGTAAAAAAGGGTCTCATTATCATCTCTATTGACATTCCTTTGTAGAAAGCACCGCAATTACGACACGCTCATTACTGAGAAAGATACTTACATCTGACACCTGATAATAACAAACGTCTTTCTACGAAAGTTGAGAGAATTCTACTAACTTATAAAATGTCACATGACTATTGAATGATATTTTTATGCTTTGTCCATAGTTGCTTATTTCATTTGATGCCTGTTTTCCAGCTGTGTTGCAGCTTTGGTTTTATAAAATTAAATGCATTTGCTAATGTGAACACTTTCTGTCGACAGATCTATTAAATAATTATTTTATGATCCACATTCTGCGAAAAAGGAGCTCTTGGAATGGAAAGAGCAATAAGAAGCGACTAATAACAGTAACTGTATATATAATTTTCTTTTCAAGTACTTGGTAATTTATTTCATTGAATAAGTAGTGGTGCACCATTCTAATTACATAGACATTAAGATGTGAATAGGCATTGTCCTTATCTGCATTGTTGTCTTTAGCGTAATATTTTTTCTGCTTGTGGGTTTGTCATGTTTAGGTATAAGTTATTACATTTATTGCTGCTTGCTATGCTTACTTGCATTTTTTATTCATTGCTGTTTGTGTTAATCGTTTTGTGCTGCTGCATTGCGTCGTCCCTTAGTTTAGCATCTGAGCTCAGTAGATTTTAAGTTAGCTTAAGAGGGGGTAGACTATTTAAGAAACTAACTATGATGAATTGGAAGAGAAGCATTGAGAAGCTATAAGAAAATGGTTTGGCCAAAAAAGTAGTGCACAGTGGAGAAAAAACTATTTTTGAAAGAGGATGTGAGCAAAATACAGAAAGCATGATTGGATAGGATATTTTTGGTGGAGACAAATGTTGAGATAAGACGAAAGATCTACAGAATGACGTTTTGGGTTGGACTGCAGGACCAAATGTTACACTGAAAACAAATCCTGCCCTTTCCTCTTGTGTTAACCCACTATGTGTTTGTGTACCATTGGGTATTTGTGTTCTTCCTGTGTTTATGTGTTTATCTGATGAGAGTTACATAGTAGAATTTTTATGATAGTGTGTTATTTACTTTGTAAAGATGTTTACACATTATTTATTCTGTTTTGTTCTAGTTCTCATGTGTGAAGTTGATGTTTCAAAAGTTATTCTGATCTTTTATGTATGTACTTATGCCGTAATTTTTGTAACACTGATGTATTTGCTATTTCGATTCTTTTGTGAAGCTTGTACTACTGCAAATGTTATCTGTAGTGTTATGTTCTTTAAAGATGTATTTTGTACCTTTGCTATTGTATTCTTATATTATAAAATTGTAATTGACGCCAGTTCATCACATTAAGTAACTTGTAAATTACATTCCACTGCACACGTTTCTGTTGGTCATAGTATATGGACAATATCTGAGAAGTAGGGACTGATAGTGTTTGCACATGTGTTAATTACTCAGCAAGGGACTGGTTAACAGCATTGCTGCTTCTAAGGACAATTCCAAAAACTTTGTGAGTGGACAAGTGGTGGGTTATGGACTTGCTATGTTATCCACAAGACTCTTCAATGGTGATTGTGCGCCTGCACAGTCAAACAGATGGCTGCTGGCCATCTCTACAAGGACTACAGTGGGTCTACACCTTTGACGACCTACCGGTACCATTATTTCTACAAGGACTGCAATGGGTCTGCACCTCTGGTGGCCCACCAATACCGTAATCTCTACCAGGACTACAAGGGGTCTACTCTGTGATGACCTACCTACCAATATTCTTCAAAACTTCGACTGACTCTGCTGTGGGTTTGCTCTGTTGTGGCCCATTACCTGTCTGCATGTCAAGAGTCAGCACTGTCTTTCCGTTGGAAGGACAACACTACCTCTTCAAGACTGCATGGAAATCCACTACTTCTGTGTGCATTTTCTTTTACTACTCAGACTTTGAGAAAAACACTGCAATTTTACTTTGATGAATGATCAGGACTGTCTTTATGGACTGTGAGAAAATTTTAGCTTTTGACCAACATTGTATCGATAAGTGTGTGCATTTCATTTCTTTGTCATTGTAATTATAAAAAAATTTTCAAATCTGTACTGGCCACTGCCCAAAACAATTTGTAAATTTTTTTGTGGGGAGCATGGGGGCTATGTAAGTAAGCTGTTTAGGTTTTTTTTTTTATTGATAACGCCGCCGCCACGTAGCGCTCTGTATAAAAATCACTGGCTGTGCCGTGCGCAGTCTGTGTTTAGTCTGCATTGTTGTCTGCCATTGTAGTGTTGGGCAGCGGCAGCTGGATGCTAACAGCGCGTGGCGTTGCGCAGTTGGAGGTGAGCCGCCAGCAGTGGTGGACGTGGGGAGAGAGATGGCGGAGTTTTGTAATTTG
The DNA here is from genome assembly GCF_023897955.1 of Schistocerca gregaria. Lineage (NCBI taxonomy): Eukaryota > Metazoa > Arthropoda > Insecta > Orthoptera > Acrididae > Schistocerca > Schistocerca gregaria. The sequence goes on from NC_064927.1 coordinate 317,116,594, forward strand.
TAAGACTGGATGTCATGAACTATCATATATATTTTGACTATTAAGGTAAATACACTGTTTGTTCTCTATTAAAGTCTTTCATTTGCTAACTATACCTATCAGTAGTTAGTGCCTTCCGTAGTTAAAATCTTTTATTTAGCTGGCAGTAGTGGTGCTTGCTGTATTGCAGTAGTTCGAGTAACGAAGATTTTTTGTGAGGTAAGTGATTTGTGAAAGGTATAGGTTAATGTTAGTCAGGGCCATTCTTTTGTAGGGATTATTGAAAGTCAGATTGCGTTGCGCTAAAAACTATTGTGTGTCAGATTAAGCACAGTCGTGTATAAATTGTTCTAAGGGGACGTTCCAACTGGACTCGCATTCGGGAGGACGACGCTTCAATCCCGCGTCCGGCCAACCTGATTTAGGTTTTCCGTAATTTCCCAAAATCGCTCTAGGCAAATGCCAGGATGGTCCCTTTGAAAGGGCACACCTGACTTCCTTCCTCGTCCTTCCCTGATCCGACGAGGACGATGACCTCGCACTTTGGTCTCTTTCCACTAACGACCCAACCCAATAGAAAACATATGACGTACTTTTTTTTCTTTTTTTCGCTGAAAGGTTGTCACGGTGGAGTTGCTTAATCTGTATTCGGTATAGCGTGATAGAGAAAAGAATCATATAACTTGGTTTAGTCTGTATAGCGAGCACGCTGTTGCTCATGAAAGCAAAACAGCGCAGATAACAGAAAATTGTGGGTGTCTGAATTTTTGGCAGGCGCGAAGTGGTAGTTTGGCTCTGATTAGTAATTTGCAGCTGCAACCATCTCTTGGTTTATTCCAATACTACAACCGCCTTTCCATGGACAATTTTCGCCTTCTTCTAACTACAATTTGACCTAGCATTTCAAAGCAAGACACAAATCGACTATTCATATCACCGGAAGAGGGGCTTGCACTAACGCTGTGATTCTTATCAACAGGTGACAGTTACGCCAGCCTCAAATACCTGTTTCATATCTCAACCGCATCTGCTTTCCAAATAACTCCTGAAGTATATAGCGCCATATGCGAAACACTCGTGGATTTCATAAAGGTAAATGCAAGAGAGATGCAGGAAAGGAAAAAGAGAAATATAATATAATAATATATGAAAGTCAAGTCACATCTTTATCGCAGGGGAAATAACTTTAACTTTTTCTGTGCCTGTATTTCAATTTCGTAGAATAGTAACTGAACTGTGACATTAAGACAGATACTTTGAATGAATGTAACCCAGGAAAATGATTAGGCCTTTCGTGTACTTTTCTTTTATATCAATCTAAGTTATCTTTTTTTGTGATGACATTTTTGGTATAGCAACAACAAAAAAAGGAAAGACAGATTGTCACTTACCGCAAAGAAGACACACAAAGTTGCAGACAGGCACAATTAAAAGATACTTACGTAAAGGTTATGGCAACAGCCTGCATCAGCAATAGAGAAAGACACACCATTCATGCACACAAGAAAGCACACGCCATGCACACACTCCAGCCCGAGATGCTGAGGTTGGCACTCATGTGTGCATGGCATGTGCTTTCTTGAGTGCATGAATGGTGTGTGTTTCTCTATTGCTGATGAACGCTGTGGCCGTAAGCTTTAGGCAAGAGGCCTTGCATTGCGCTTGCCTATAGCTTGGCGTGTCTCTTTGCGGTAAGTGGCCATCCGTCTTCCTTACATTTCCTATCTGGACTTTCCATTGTTTGTTTCTGTTATTGCAGTTACATGAAACAAATGAAAAAGTAAACGAAAAAAAGCACATATATGATACCACAATGTTTGTGCACCACATTATGTGTCACTTACAGGGGATAGGCAAAATAATGTGAAAAGTGGTGTAATTAGATGGTTGTGTTTGACGGCCAAAAACGCAGGTAAGACACGTGTCCAACTGGACAGTGCGTGTTCAGTACGGACTAGGCATCAGTGCAGGTTGTTTACGAGTAGTGCACACTTCGAACTGGCAGTCAGAGACCGAGGTCGACGTGCAGTGAAAGACCTAACAGGTTTCCAAGAGGGCATTGTGGGAGCTCGATTAGCTGGAGCATAAGTAATGAAGACAGCCAACGAATTCAATTTTTCAAGAGCAACTGTTTCAACAGTCATGACAGCCTACACCAAACATAGAAAGACATCATCGTGTAAACGTAACGGTGGGCGCAAATCAAAACTAAATGACAGAGATTGATCGCACCCTAACACGAATTGTGTCAAAACAGCAAGAAACTACGGCGTCTAAAGTGACTGCAGAGCTCAATAGCCATCTTCGAGATCCCGTACCTATCGACACTGTCCACCGACAACTCCATAAAGCAAATATTCGTGGCCGAGCTGCTATACCGAAACCATTAGCGATAATAACCAATGCAAAAAGCATAAAATCTGGTGGAGGGCTTATCAGTGGAAACACGTCATATGATCTGACAAGTCAACTTTTTCATTATTGCCAATATCGGGCCGGGTTTACGTCTGGAGAAAGCCAAAAGAAGCCTGAAATTATGATTGCTTTATTTGAACGGTTAAGCATGGAGATAGAAGTGTGATGGTGTGGGCAGCCATATCATAGTATTCTGCTGGTCCCATCATTACTCTTTAGGGCCCGTTACAGCCAATGATAATACGAAAATTTTAGGTGATCAGGTGCATCACATGATTCAAACGTTGTTTCCCAACAATGATGCCACATTTCAGGACGATAATGCACCCATTCACACAGCCACGACAGTACAATCGTGGTATGAGGAGCATGCAACTGAACTATAGCGTCTTCCGTGGCGAGCACAGTCCCCGAACTTGAACATTATCAAACCTTTGTGGGCGGTATTGGAGCGCAGACTCTGGACAAGATTTCCGCCTCCCTGATCACTACAGGAGTTGGAAGAGGTTCTGATAGAAGAGTGGCATACCATTCCACTGGAGACTACACAATCACTACCTGCCAGTATCCCAAGAAGAATCGCAGCTGTATTACAGGAAAATGGGGGTCCAACCCCTTGTTAATAAACCATTCCTAAGTAAGTACAGGTGTTCACGTTATTTTACCTATCCCCTGTGTCTGCAGATGTTGAGGGGTAAGAAGAGTATAACATATCATAGCGGTTATATTTTACAACTGCACCCATTCCTGAGGCTGTATGTTGTTTAAACATTTCACGCCTAGGAGAAGATAGTACTGAGTTCATTTTCTTCTTAACTTCCTCTGTTGGCACTGCCAGCAATTCGGCAGTTTCCTGTCAAGCATCTTTCTTTTCATTTTTATTGAGCATTTTATGTTTAAATGCGAACATTTTTAGGTTAGGATTTACCGTGACTGTTACTGACATTAAATGAAACAACAAGTTCATTGTTACCAGTCACCGTTTTATTTATTATTACGTCTTCTCTTCTGCTATACGAACCTTGCACCCAGCTGATTCCAGACGCCATATTTGTTTACAAATGTGGCACTATACATGTGATGTCTTACGACAACAGAAGGAACCTGTGACCACTGGAGGTACTCTAGTTTACTTATTTAATGTTTACCATTAGATATCAGATTAATTTTTTTGTCAAAAGTAATCCTAAACGATATTCTGAAATAGTGTCTTGTTTCTCCACTAGGCAGTGCCACAAAGTCCTCCAAAAATCGTAACACAATACACACGCTAACTAATGCAAATCCACCCGATGATGGAGGTCTAAACCTTCGAAACGCGTCGAGGAAATAAATAAAATGGTGACTGGTAACAGTGAACTTGTTGTTTCATTTAATTAGAGCACTTTATGCTTAGATCTGTAGGATCTCACAAGCAGCTGTCCGATCTGTACCCTCCTATCCGCAGAAGTGCGTTTTCATTCAACAACTCCATCACAAGAAAAAACACTTACAATAAAGAACACCAACAACAATTAGCGCGGGAGGAACGACACATTGCGACAAAGAGAGTGCACCGTCCCCGTCTGCGAAGCTAGTGCCGAAGCGGGGAGAACGTGAACTTCCTTTGATAGTTGGCTCTAAAATCGACACTCAGCAAATCTCGAGCGAACACTTGCGAATGCGAACACCACGCGCCAGAGAGAGTTCTCGTTGGCTGTTGAGCATTCGCTTGTGTTCGCTTCAGTGTAAAGGGGGGCTCTGGACGCTTCTCAGAAGGCCGAGCGGGCTCAGAGAATGGCGGAGGGTAATCCCTGGGGGGCCCTGGACAGGTGCGTGCCGGCTTTGTTTGGGCGCGGCGGCCGGCGTCTTCTTCCCACGGCAGGGCGTGGCGGGGCCGCTGGACCGTGGATAACCGGAGCCGCAGCAGCCTCAGCACCCAGCAGGGCAGCGGCCGCGCGGCACCTGCTGAGCCGGCCGCTGCCCCGCCTCGGCGCGTCCCACGGGAACTTCACGCCGACTAATCGCCCATCGGAGCCTACAAATAAACACGCCTAAATTATGGCCAAAGTGTAACTGGCGATCGGCGAGGAGCCTGACATTGCAATTACGGTACCATCCGACACGGCCTGCCTTTTACTGTTAGACATCAGTAGCGGAGTCTGCGCAAGGTGAACCCTCTCCGATAGTAAATTGGCCCTAATTTTATTACGAACGAACCTGTGTAGTAAACGAGATTTAAGACACGCCATCAAACAGGGCCTTCTACTGCCAGCGGTGGCGTAGAAATCGAAGCAGCGACATCAAGATTTCGACGGGCTACAAATCTAGTTTAAAAATTCTAATTTCGTTTCGCTTCTTTAGCTTCCCCAACTAACTTCATATGAATGACAAAATAGTATCTTCAAAATGCCACATTCAAATTCCCTCCCTATCTTCGGCAAATTGAGTCTGCGAGTCCTTAGTCAGGTTTATGCGGCAGCGCCCAACTTGAATGTAACCGTTTCAAAGCCCAGTTGCAGAAAAAAAAAATTGTGTCATCGGTTTTCTAATTTATTTGATGCGGTCTACCACTACTTATTCTCTTGTGCCAACTTCTTCATCTCACTGTTGCAACCAACGTCCTTAATTATTTGTTGCTTATATGCCAATCTCTGTTTTCTTCTACAATTTTCACGGTCTACAACTCCCACTAGCATCACTTGGGCTACTAACTGATGCCTTAACACGTGTATCATCATTCTGTCAGTATTTTCCAAGGTTTCTTCCTTCGCCAATACTTTCTTGTCTTATGCTTGAGGGTCAGATGGCCTTTTTAGTCTGGTCCCTTCAACCCCTCACAAACCAACCATCTTATCAGTGTAACTGATTTTCAATATTCTTCTGTAGCAACACAAACACTTTGATTCACTTATGTGTTGCTTCAATATTCTTCTGTAGCAACACAAACGCTTTGATTCACTTATGTGTTGGTTTTCCTGCAGTCTGCCATTCACTACCACACAATGCTGTACTCCATGCGTAGATTCTCATCTATTTCTTCCTCAAATAAAGACTAATGTTTTATACTGAAATGCCAGGAATATACTCTTTGCTGGTGTTAGTTTACCTTCTGGCACAGGAATTATGTCTTCAGGTGAGATAATCTCACGCCGTGTGTGTTGAATGTCATGTTTTAGAGGGACTGTCATTGAAGAACTGTCATTGCTTAGATGGAGATGCGGTGTTTTATACCAAAACATCTGTTTTTTTTCCCATTTCGGCATTTGATGACAAATGCGTCTCTGATGGTTTTGAGGACCAGTTGGAACAGCTATGTCCCACCAAAGAGAAGCATAAATTCATTAGTGTCAATGAGTAATTAATTGATCCTTCTTAGCAAACTTACTTTATACAACATTCAAGTAAAACATTAGAAAAGTTACATACTAAACTAAACTAAACTCCATACGAACAGGCCATGAAGGCCCAACAGTACCGACCGGCCCCCGTGTCATCCTCAGTCCACAGGCGTCACTGGATGTGGATATGGAGGGTCTTGTGGTCAGCACATCGCTCTCCCGGTCGTATGTCAGTTTATATGTCAGTTTACGGGGTGGAGAGGGTACTTCTCAATCAAGTAGCTCCTGAGTTTGCCTCACAACGGCTGAGTGCACTCCACTTGCCTACAGCGCTCGGCAGACCAGATGGTCACCCATCCAACTACTAGCCCAACCCGACAGCGCTTAACTTTGGTGATGTGACAGGAAATGGTGTTACCACTGCGGCAAGGTCGTAGAAAAGTTACATAAAAATAGTAAAAAGCGGACTTACTTCAATTTCTCACCTCTGGGGTCACCTGGCTGGACGAAGTTTTATAAAACATGTCACAATAAGACAAACCTGCTACTTGATGGTAAACTCCTGAATCTACGGCATTCAGTTAAAAAACTGGGTGCGGATTTTTACCTCAGGCTGGGCTTACCCCCTTCTTACCTATTACTCTTTTTAGTAACTTTGATATGCGAGATGCTAAGCTGAGAGTACAATACTTTTCTCACTTAATACCTTTGCTATCTTAGGGGCTGTGTGGATGGTATTTGTGGAGGATGTTTTCAACACCTGAAGTTGACTGGCAAGATGGAGAGGTGATGGCGATAATTCCTGAAGACCAGATTGCAGCCAAAATGCTTTTCAGATATGTGGATTATCACGGTCTTTCAAGAACTGAGGGCTTTCTGAGTTGTTGATCCAAAAGTTCCCTTGTCATCAACAACACAAAAACGACATGACACTCTGTTTCCAGTCTTTACTGTTACCATAATCAAATTTTATTTTTAAGGTAATACTCGGTTTCATGTAAAAAATTATATCGAAAAAGCTCAGAAGATCTTAAAAAAATATGTGTGATAGAAATATGAATGTTTCTAAAAAATTTTAATTAGGCTGCTGCTCAAATAATTTTCTGGTCGCATGTACCGCATTAAGCACCCGGAAGACATGGTCGGATTTCAAAATGTGGCTTGGCAACGTACGCACCATTGCTGGGTATTTAAAAGAATCGAGTTAAAATTTCTCCGATGGATAAAACAACCAACAGAATACATTAGCAGTACTAATGTTTAATGTCTTTACCAGGCCTCGTAGGGTACAAAAGGGGCGTGAACAACATAAAATGTTGAGTGATCACTGTATATGAGGCAGAGAAGCCGAGTACTCCAGAGAGACACTGTTACCAGCGCCCGACAGAGTTTGAAAGCAGTTTTAGAGTGGTTCTCTGTTTGCTTGGTGCGTCAAATCATGTAATATCCAGATTTGTGGGACGTTCAGACGTGACAGTGACACGATGTTGGACTATATGAGATCTTCGGCGTAGCCGGGCTCAGGTCCGTTTGTGCAAGGAGGAGGGGGGTGGGGGAGTAAAACCTCGTTGAAAACTTTGGTTCACCTGGCCTTGGTGATAGTACCTTGTGAGGGCCCCTAGCGTAAAGGTAAAGACCTCAACGACATTGAAGGTGGAGATGAATATCATCGGTATTGCGGAACTGGCGGAAGAGGAAAACCTACAACCCAACGTTCACATCATAAGCGGTGGTCAGCTGATGAACTGGGTAGGCTAACAACAGTCAGCCTCGGGCACCAGTATCGACTTGATGCACAGAGCAGCGGGCACCAGTATCGACTCAATGTACAGAGCAAATGATGTTTTAGATGGATCAAACTCGAAGAGTCATGGGCGAAACCAGTCTAAGTTTGGTTCTTTGACCGTGATACTGCGGTGTGAAAAGGGAATGGAAAACTACCATATTATTATATTTACTGAACGTCGGAAGACGGGGAATAATGACGATAGTTCCTGAAGTAAAAAATTCCAGAGGTAAACCACTCTCCTGTTCGGATCTCTAAGTGGGGAGTACTTCAGAGGGTGTCATCAAAAGAGAGAGATGTCTGTTTAAATTTCGGGGTGGGGACATGGAACGTAAGAATACTTCGAGGAGCAGGAAAACTAGAAAGTCTGAAGAGAGAAATGGGCAAATGTGAAGCGAACATAATGAGTTTAAGTGAAGTAAGGTGGGCAGACAGGGGTGAAATAGTGTCAGGTAATTACAACATGTTTTATTCTGGAGGAAAATGTGTTGAACTCGTGTAACAATAGTAATGGGAAATCAAATAGTTCAAAGTGTGATTAAAGTGGTATGCTATAGTGTACGTGGAAATAAGTGCAGAAGCAGAGGACACTCTAACCATGATGACATATAAGTGGAGAAAATGCAGAGGAAGAGTAACACCATAATTATGGGCGACTTGAATAGTGTAATTGGACAAGGTAAGGAAGCAAACACTGCAGGACAGTGTGGATCAGCAAGAGCAAACAACAAAGGAAGGATGCTACTGGGATTGTGTCACTGAAACGGGTTGGTGGTGATGAACACTTGGTTCAAGAAAAGGAAGAGTAAACTGAACACATGGAAAAGGTCAGGAGACATTAACAGATATCAGACAGACTACATCTTCATCAAGCAGAAGTTTATGGGCAGCATGGAAGATGCGAAGTCTGTGCCAGCTGCTGATGTCGACTCTGATCACAACCTTTCGATTGGAGACATCAGTAAAAGGCTTAAGAAGGTCCGACAGTGTGGTAGAAAAAGCAGAAGTGGGATGTGGAAAAACTAAGAGATAACAATGAAGCAGTAAGAAAATTCTTGGAGTAACAACTCAGCTAAGTGAGAAGTGAAATGCAAGTGTGGAAGTGCAGTGGCAAAAGGTTAAACTGCGTTTTTGTTAAAGAATGAAGTTGGGAGGGAAGCAAAGAGATTGAGGAAAACCTGCATCACAGGTAAGATGGTGGAGAAGATGGTGGAAAGAAGGAAGTGTCGAATTGTTAATGAAGAAGAATATACAAGAATTAACAACGCACTCAGGAGAGAAATAGATAAAACAAAGAAAAAGTACATAGAAGAATTGAGCGAAGAAACAGAATATCCGCAAAGAAAAGGAAGGTACAATCTCAAATATCAGAGGACGAAAGAGCGGGGAGGGAGCGAGAACAGAGAAGTAAGGAACTTTGGAATAGAAGACTTTACAGTATAAATGGTTACTGAGCAAGCTCAGATGCTGAAAATATGAGAAGAATACATAAGGGAGCTCTATGAAAAGGAACATCCGCAATGAGACGTGAAAGAAAGACAGAAGAAGGATGAAAAAGGGGCCAGCATTCTGATAAGGGAAGTGGAGAAGGAGATAAAGGACATGAAAAGAAGGAAATCTAAAGGAGACGACGACATGCCATTGGATTTACTAAAAAAAAATATTGGAAACAGAGATTTGAAGGCGTTGACGCAACTCATCAACACAATATACGAAACTGGAGAATGGCCTAAGGACTCTTCGGACGGTACAGTTGTTGCTCATGGGAAGAAACAACAAGCCAAGAAATATAATGATTGCAGAACAACTAGTCTGACCTCACACATGGCGAATTTCATCCCCTCAACCCTCAATGGGCGTCTGGAGTACAAAATTGAGGAAGTAATGGAAGAGGACCAATCTGGATTTAGGAAAAGGAACTAGAGATGCCATTTCCATGGTGAAGATTTTGTCAGATTTTTGGCTGTTAACGAAGGAGTTTTACCTTGTTCTATAGACTGGAAGAAGACTTTTGACAGAGTCAACTGCTCAAAATTAATGAAGATTCTCAAGGAGATAGGAATCAGCTGGAGGGACTGGAGACTAATTCTCAATTTATACTGCTGACAAAGAGTAAAGGTGCGAATGATCTACGGAGAAACAAACAGCGTGCTAATAGGAAGAGGTGTCAAACAAGAACGCTGTCTGTTGTCGAGTCTCTTCAGCCTGTTTGGAGAATGGCTAGCGAGAGAAGCTTTGAAAAAAACAAGGAAACTACAGGATGGGAGGACGACTGAGCAACACCATCAAGTGCGGATGACCTGGTAGCACTCGCCAGAAATCAAAGACAGCTGCAGCACAGGATGAACAGGTTGGTGGAAAGTGAAAGAAAACATGACACAGAAATCACAACATCGAGAAATGAAAAGGGCTGCAGATATCGAAACAGGAGCAATCTTTTAATATAACAGCCGACAATCGAGAATTGGAGAAAGTAATGCACTTGCTGGCGAAAGATGCCCGTTGCACAAACGGAATTCGAGCAAGAATCACCATGAGCAAAGCCGCATTCATCAAGAAGAGGATTCTGCTAACCAGCAAGCTGAGCCTGGAATTAAGAAAGAAACTGGTGAAATGCTACATCTGGAGCATTGCGCTGTAGGAGCAGAGACGTGGACCATGAGAAGAATGGAAAAAAAAAATACCTTGAAAATTTTTAAATATGGTGCTGGAGAAGAATAGAGAAGATCAGATGGACAAATCGGGTGACAAAAGACGATGTACTGAGAAGAATAGGGGAGAAGATAACTATTCTGAGTACAGTTCTTCAGAGAAAGGCCAACTGCATCAGACACATACTTAGGTATGAGGGGCCCCTACGAGATGCCAGCGAAGAGAATATCAAAGAAATTACAAGACGAGGAGGAAGACAAATTCAACATCTGGATGACACGAAAGATGGAAGGAAGTAAAGAAGACTGAAGGAAGAAGCTGAAGCCAGGGAACATTGGCGTCAGGAATTCTCTATTTACGACACGGACCTACCACTAATCAAAATACTGCATAATAATAATAACAACAATAATAATGAGAACATGAGAACAGGCATAGTCATCATCAAGGTTCCAGTAGAATACATCTAGCCACAGAAAAGGGAAATCTCCATAATATGCACCACGTCCATTGTAGTCCCCTGACGTTTGCATCTGCCATCCAAGAACAGTTAATGGGCTGTGGCCAGCATTCTTTTCATCCTGGACCTTTGGTCAGAGACTAGCAGCACCTGAACTAGAGAACTACCATTGCATGTGTAGGCTTCCTTAACACCACAACACAAACATCTGTGACTGGAATGGTGCCGTGAATGGAATACATAGACTGCTGATGAATGGTGTTATTTAATTTTGTATGGCGTCCGGCTTTTACGGACCTTACATACGCTTGATCAATAAGAATAATACGATACAGTATAAGACCGACAGAAAGTAATAATTACATTATATCAACAAAGGCAATTGCAGCTATTCTCACGTAGCAAAACTAACAAAACAAGTCTACCAATATATGGACAGGGGCATGAATAAACAAATTAAAGTGAAACGCATTTTGGAGACGAACCGAGCAGGTGGTTAATGGCATTCGAATACCCAAATAACAAGAGAGATGCGAACTTCAGCACATAAAGGAATAAGACCAGAACAGTACATTATTCTATTTAACATAAATATGGCCGGGACTGGGGGTAAGTGATAGCATGGCATTAACATGGTTAGGCTGCTATCCAGAAAGAAAAATAAAATTAACCTCTACTGAGAGCAATGCAGACACAGCACGGCGGTGAGAGCCCCGTTATATAAAAGCATTTTGAGAACTAAACTGGCTAGATCTCTCTCTTGTCTCACGGTGGACCACACAAATGTGTGGAAATAAGCAAGGGTGTTGAGAGCTTTGCTTTCTGTGAAATGAGGACGATACGCTTCACGTATTGTGGCAACAGATAGCAAAGACATAGATAATTATTCCTGCAGGAATTTTTGCAGGCAAAGAAATTGTGCACTTCGCTCCAACCCTTAGCGAGTGTGCAATAGCCGTTATTTCGACTAGGGAAAGATTAACATTGTACGGAATGCAGGAAAGCTGAAACTGAGTGAATTCAGTCAAGGCCAGAGTAGGGAATCAGCATTTAAGATCCAGCACGGAGATAACACCGCTGCAGATGCTGCTTGGTAAAGTACCATTGCACATTAAGCCATAGTAAATGTTGAGCATTTTGCACACTCTAACTTGTGTGCACTTTGACCATTGAATATCAAAAGCTAGGATACTAACCTATCCTCACATTGAGTACACGAGAGTTTTTCATAGGTTCAAAAAGTAAATTTATTCTCCACTAACTCAGTGCGTTGACCATCTATGACAATGTAGACGTAAATGAGTCGATGAAGATTTTTAATCATTCTTTCCTGTGATAAAACATTTTTATGTGTAGAGTTAACGATCTTAATTATCATCAATTCATTATGTCCAAGAGTTATATATTTTGTTATTGCATTTCAAAAGTAATTGAATATGATTGTTGTGTATCACTTGACCCCTGAAAGCACAGTTGATAAATTATATGGAGAATAAAAAAGGGATTAGCTGTTTTGTCTTCCTATAATAGACCACAAACTTTCACCTTTATTAATTCATGCATTCTAGTTACGTGACAGCAGCGTTTATAACAATTTTTTGTTACGATCCGCACCTGATATTAGCTGCCTTACAGGGCCAGGTTCATATTTATTTAGAATGTCTGTTTGACGCTCTTGGCTTGAGAAGACAGTTCAGATGTTTTGACCATTTGCACCCTAAGTAGTCAGCTAAGTTTGCACACATTAGTGTACTCACTGTGCAGATACAAAGGTCAGACAATGACACTGCTTGACGATAAAATACTCTTCAGCACCAAATTGGATATTGAAGAGACTCACCAGTGTTAGTCCTAGTGACATGGTGTGGGCAGCCGTTGGGTGTGACTTAACGTCATGGTCGGCATTGAGTGAGGGAAGTCTGATGGCACAATGGTATGACACAAACATCCTCTGCCCTGATGGTTACCTTTCATGCAAAAGTCTCATGGTGCTACTTTTTAGTAGGGCAATGCTCTTCCACACGTGACACATGTCTCTGTGGACAGCTAGCATGATGATGAGGTATTCCCACGGCTGTCAAGATGCCCAGATTTGTTGACAGTAGAACACATATGGTACCAGCTCAGACATCAACTCCATACCAATGACAGTACCGAGGGTACCAAGCACCAGTTATAACAACTGTGGGCCAGCTCGCCTCAGGAGAGGATACTATGGACCTGTAACACACTTCTCAGGTGAATCAGTACATGCAGCCAGGGCAGAGGGAGGTGAAACGTCATACTGATAAGTGTGTCTTACTGCCATGTTCTACAGTAACATCGCATACCGGACCAATGTGTATGGTCCAGTTTCTACCTCATTCTAAGAGGATGAGAAAGAAAATTAATACAACGTTTTAACTTATTATGCTTCAAAGTTCCGTACATCAAAGATCGTGCCATTCACCTATGTGCCATTTAGTGTCAGAGTTGAAACTATCATTATAAATGATAGAAAAGTAATAAAATATTATTTTATGAACACATGTTTCAGATGCGGTTAAACACAATCTGCAATCTCTTAGTTTCCTGATTCAGCTGCATCAGCAAATATCCATTACAGTTTTGAAACTGAGATAAAACAGCTAGAGATAGGTTTTTACGCCAACTAACAACGGGCAAAGCTTATCATCTCATTTTGTGGTACAGAACATGTTATTTCAAAGGGAAATTCAACTTAAATACAGACAATAATCATTTGAAACTCGAATCGAATGAGTAACAATAATATATGCCTTCATAATACTTTGGTAAGAAACAGGAACGGATTTCTTAGTAAAGTATGTAATAGCCGGAGAGCTAATTCTATTTCAGCACAGCCTGCTGTGTTGCCACATCTCCTCCCATTCTTCTTCCCCTCCCCTCTCCGCCTCTCCTTTTTTTCTAGCATAATTGGGTGACAAACAAATGGTGGGAAATTCAAAGACAGAACTTGGGACATTCTCCTGTTGACTGGGAGGGTGGGGTTACTAGTACAGCTGCAGTATTACCAGATTTCCTTTGTCTATTTAGGAATTAGTTTATGACAGAATAATTGCTATAATTTATGACTCAATGTCGCCACCACAATCAAAACTTGGTTGCCAAAGACATTAAAAACACGCTACAGCAATCACCAGAGCTGTGAGTATAAAATGTCATGAAATGCAAGACAGTTTTTAGCTCTGTTGAACGTGAATCAGGGATGTAGTCACTGTAAGGGGCTCATGCTTGCATTATCAGTACTATATGAGCTTTATGTAATTTTAAAATACTTCGCGCCACAAAATGCACCTTGTGGTCAGCAGCCGCGCTGCACAGAGGTGAGACTCACCGCAGATGGGCTGCTGGCTTATGGGACACACGCTGCCCGCCACCCCTTCCTTACTGAGACAATACCGCATACCTCGGCAAGCGTATAGACAGATGGCTCACTGTTCCGTTTGGCCTCCGGCTCCTAATATGAGCGCTGATCACATCCCCCATTAACCCTTGATATGCAGCAGAGTTCTGTAAGCGTTGCATAAGATCATTCATCTTGCTGGCTGTTATAGGGATAGTCTTATCTTAAACAGTGTGTCCAAGTCAGTGCCTGGAGATTATAATCTCCTCACACAGCTGCTACCGTCTGGATAGTACGAGTACATGGGTACCGCTAATTTGCTGTTTTACAAGTGCAATGCACCTGAATAAACAGACAGTAAAATGCCCATAGACTGTGCTTCCATTCAATATCCGAATGGAACAGAAATCGATAGATGTGACGTTCACGTACAGGCAAACAAATGATTACAATTTCAGAAAAATTGGACGGTTTATTCAAGAGAAAGAGCTTCACAAGTAGAGCAATTCAACGCATTGGTCCATCTCTGGTTCTTGTGCAAGCAGGTATTTGGCTTGGCATTGATTGATAGAGTTGCTGGACGTCTCCTCAGGGACATCATGCCAAGTTCTGTCCAACTGGAGCTTTACGTCGTCATACACCCGAGATGCCGAGCTCCAAAAGTTCTTAACTGGGGAGAGATCTGGAACCAAACAGGGCGTAAAATATCGTGCTGGTGCTGTGAGGGTGCCACAGATGACAAGCAAAGGGGTCTACGTAATGAAATGGCTGCCCAGACCATGGCTCCTGGTTGTCAGACCATATGGCGGATGACAGTCAGGTTGATATTCCACCGGTATTGTCTGGAAAAATGGCAGGAAATTGTGCCATTAGTTAGATAAATTGCTCTAGTCCCCCACTAACAGACGAAGTAGATATACACACATCCTACCTCTCCTGTCCACTCGATTCCCTGGTGGGTGCTGTAATGCCTCAAGGTCAGATGCCATGATGGGTGGTGATGGTAGGTCGTCCAGGTGAGGGTCTAGATGAACCACAGTCCCTGGACGCAGGAGAGCAGTGACTCCTTGCGTGATGGCCTGCCGGATGGCCTGTAGTGTTAGCACAACAGCGTTAACAAACTTAACCTTTATTGGCCAAAGATACACAGCAGTCTTGATTCTCAAGTTGGAGTGGCGTGCACCTGCCAGAAATGTACCGCTACTAGAGTGTGGCAGCACAAGCAGAAGCAGCAGTGATATCTGAGGGCCATTGACCATGCTGTGTGGGTGGCGTCGTTGTCTCAGCTATACCCACTGGCAGCTCTTGAAGGTTGGTGTCAGAGCATGCCTGACCATGCCACAGAATTCTCTCAGCTGACAGGAGAACAGCTGGCATCGAAGTCTGCTTTCAGAAACAAAGGGAGACAATAACAGCTGCTCACTCCCTATGATGATGGTCTGCTCCCTGTAGCTACATGCCCCCCAATGATGATGGTCTGCTGACTGGACCGCTTGCTTAGGCCCGAGAAAATCCACTGGATGGCATCGTCCGCAGCTCCAACCCAGGCTCGGCTCTGATGGAGCCACTGTGGCTCACACAGCTATGCCCGCATGTGGGAATTGCTGTTCCATGAAAGACTGAAGAAAACTAAGTGAGCATGGGGCAGACCGACTGAGGTCCAACTCCCAGACTGGATGGTTGCAAACTCAATAGAGGCTTCCATCAGAAGGGGAGTAATATTTATACACCACTCAAAAGTGTGCTCTGCCACATTGAGTTGGCTGTAGCATGACTTTACCTGCTTTTATTGTCCATTCAGCTTATCTGGATGCAACTAAAAGATGTCTGAAATCAGTGTTTCAGGAGCAGCGCCAGAAATATTTTGCGAAGTCAGTGTACAGAATACTTTCTTATACTCTGACCTACGCTTCCTTACTCCACTATGCGTAGCAAGGTCGGCAGTACGGTAGTTTGTAGGGGAGTACCTAGACTGTGGGTATTGAATATTTTAACCATAACAATTTTCATTGCCTACCCTGTTGTATACATGGAAGAATCCTGGAGATACTAAAAGGTATCAGATAGATTATATAATGGTAAGACAGAGATTTAAGAATCAGGTTTTAAATTGTAGGACATTTCCAGGGGCAGATGTGGACTCTGACCACAATCTATTGGTTATGACCTGTAGGTTAAAACTGAAGAAACTGCAAAAAGGTGGGAATTTAAGGACATGGGATCTGGATAAGCTGAAAGAACCAGAGGTTGTACAGAGTTTCAAGGAGAGCATAAGGGACCAATTGGCAGCAATGGGGGAAAGAAACACAGTTGAAGAAGAATGGGTAGCTCTGAGGGATGAAGTAGTGAAGGCAGCAGAGGATGTTGTTGTTGTTGTTGTCTTCAGTCCTGAGACTGGTTTGATGCAGCTCTCCATGCTACTCTATCCTGTGCAAACTGCTTCATCTCCCAGTACCTACTGCAACCTACATCCTTCTGAATTTGCTTAGTGTACTCATCTCTCGGTCTCCCTCTACGATTTTTACCCTCCACGCTGCCCTCCAATGCTAAATTTGTGATCCCTTGATGCCTCAAAACATGTCCTACCAACCGATCCCTTCTTCTAGTCAAGTTGTGCCACAAACTTCTCTTCTCCCCAATCCTATTCAATACCTCCTCATTAGTTACGTGATCTATCCACCTTATCTTCAGTATTCTTCTGTAGCACCACATTTCGAAAGCTTCTATTCTCTTCTTGTCCAAACTAGTTATCGTCCATGTTTCACTTCCATACATGGCTACACTCCAAACAAATACTTTCAGAAACGACTTCCTGATACATAAATCTATATTCGATGTTAACAAATTTCTCTTCTTCAGAAACGCTTTCCTTGCCATTGCCAGTCTACATTTTATATCCTCTCTACTTCGACCATCATCAGTTATTTTACTTCCTAAATAGCAAAACTCCTTTACTACTTTAAGTGTCTCATTTCCTAATCTAATTCCCTCAGCATCACCCGATTTAATTTGACTACATTCCATTATCCTCGTTTTGCTTTTGTTAATGTTCATCTTATATCCTCCTTTCAAGACACTGTCCATTCCGTTCAACTGCTCTTCCAAGTCCTTTGCTGTCTCTGACAGAATTACAATGTCATCGGCGAACCTCAAAGTTTTTACTTCGTCTCCATGAATTTTAATACCTACTCCAAATTTTTCTTTTGTTTCCTTTACTGCTTGCTCAATATACAGATTGAATAACATCGGGGAGAGGCTACAACCCTGTCTCACTCCTTTCCCAACCACTGCTTGCCTTTCATGCCCCTCGACTCTTATTACTGCCATCTGGTTTCTGTACAAATTATAAATAGCCTTTCGCTCCCTGTATTTTACCCCTGCCACCTTTAGAATTTGAAAGAGAGTATTCCAGTCAACATTGTCAAAAGCTTTCTCTAAGTTTACAAATGCTAGAAACGTAGGTTTGCCTTTCCTTAATCTTTCTTCTAAGATAAGTCGTAAGGTCAGTATTGCCTCACGTGTTCCAACATTTCGACGGAATCCAAACTGATCCTCCCCGAGGTCTGCATCTACCAGTTTTTCCATTCGTCTGTAAAGAATTCGCGTTAGTATTTTGCAGCCGTGGCTTATTAAACTGATAGTTCGGTAATTTTCATATCTGTCAGCACCTGCTTTCTATGGGATTGTAATTATTATATTCTTCTTGAAGTCTGAGGGTATTTCGCCTGTCTGATACATCTTGCTCACCAGCTGGTAGAGTTTTGTCATGACTGGCTCTCCCAAGGCCGTCAGTAGTTCTAATGGAATGTTGTCTACTCCGGGGGCCTTGTTTCGACTCAGGTCTTTCAATGCTCTGTCAAACTCTTCACGCAGTATCGTATCTCCCATTTCGTCTTCATCTACATCTTCTTCTATTTCCATAATATTGTCCTCAAGTACATCACCCTTGTATAAACTTTCTATATACTCCTTCCACCTTTCTGCCTTCCCTTCTTTGCTTAGAACTGGGCTGCCACCTGAGCTCTTGATATTCATACACGTGGTTCTCTTCTCTCCAAAGGTCTCTTTAATTTTCCTGTAGGCAGTATCTATCTTACCCCTAGTGAGATAAGCTTCTACATCCTTACATTTGTCCTCTAGCCATCCCTGTTTAGCCATTTTGCACTTCCTGTCGATCTCATTTTTGAGACGTTTGTATTCCTTTTTGCCTGCTTCGTTTACTGCATTTTTATATTTTCTCCTTTCATCAATTAAATTCAATATTTCTTCTGTTACCCAAGTATTTCTAGCAGCCCTCGTCTTTGTACCTAGTTTATCCTCTGCTGCCTTCACTACTACATCCCTCAGAGCTACCCATTCTTCTTCTACTGTATTTCTTTCCCATATTCCTGTCAATTGTCCCCTTATGCTCTCTTTGAAACTCTGTACAACCTCTGGTTCTTTCAGTTTATCCAGGTCCCATCTCCTTTATTTCCCACATTTTTGCAGTTTCTTCAGTTTTAATCTACAGGTCATAACCAATAGATTGTGGTCAGAGTCCACATCTGCCCCTGGAAATGTCTTACAACTTAAAACCTGGTTCCTAAATCTCTGTCTTACCATTATATAATCTATCTGATACCTTTTAGTATCTCCAGGGTTCTTCCACGTATACAACCTTCTTTCATGATTCTTAAACCAAGTGTTAGCTATGATTAAGTTGTGCTCTGTGCAAAATTCTACTAGGCGGCTTCCTCTTTCATTTCTTAGCCCCAATCCATATTCACCTACTATGTTTCCTTCTCTCCCTTTTCCTACACTCTAATTCCAGTCACCCATTACTATTAAATTTTCATCTCCCTTCACTATCTGAATAATTTCTTTTATGTCATCGTACATTTCTTCAATTTCTTCATCATCTGCAGAGCTAGTTGGCATATAAACTTGTACTACTGTACTAGGTGTGGGCTTCGTATCTATCTTGGCCACAATAATGCGTTAACTATGCTGTTTGTAGTAGCTTACCCGCATTCCTATTTTCCTATTCATTATTAAACCTACTCCTGCATTACCCCTATTTGATTTTGTGTTTATAACCCTGTAGTCACCTGACCAGAAGTCTTGTTCCTCCTGCCACCGAACTTCACTAATTCCCACTATATCTAACTTTAACCTATCCATTTCCCTTTTTAAATTTTCTAACCTACCTGCCCGATTAAGGGATCTGACATTCCACGCTCCGATCCGTAGAACGCCAGTTTTTTTTTCTCCTGATAACGACATCCTCCTGAGTAGTCCCCGCCCGGAGATCCGAATGGGGGACTATTTTACCTCCGGAATATTTTATCCAAGAGGATGCCATCATCATTTAATCATACAGTAAAGCTGCATGTCCTCGGGAAAAATTACGGCTGTAGTTTCCCCTTGCTTTCAGCCGTTCGCAGTACCAGCACAGCAAGGCCGTTTTGGTTAATGTTGCAAGGCCAGATCAGTCAATCATCCAGACTGTTGCCCCTGCAACTACTGAAAAGACTGCTGCCCCTCTTCAGGAACCACACGTTTGTCTGGCCTCTCAACAGATACCCCTCCGTTGTGGTTGCACCTACGGTACGGCCATCTGTATCGCTGAGGCACGCAAGCCTCCCCACCAACGGCAAGGTCCATGGTTCATGGCAGAGGATAAAGTAGGTAAAAAGACGAGGGCTGCTAGAAAGCCTTGGGTAACAGAAGAAATATTGAATATAATTGATGAAAGGAGAAAATATAAAAATGCAGTAAATGAAGCAGGCAAAAAGGAATACAAACGTCTGAAAAATGAGATCGACAGGAAGTGCAAAATGGCTAAGCAGAGATGGCTAGAGGACAAATGTAAGGATGTAGAAGATTATCTCTCTAGGGGTAAGATAGATACTGCCTACAGGAAAATGAGAAAGACCTTTGGAGAGAAGAGAACCACGTGTATGAATATCAAGAGCTCAGATGGCAACCCAGTTCTAAGCAAAGAAGGGAAGGCAGAAAGGTGGAAGGAGTATATAGAAGGTTTATACAAGGGCGATGTACTTGAGGACAATATTATGGAAATGGAAGAGGATGTAGATGAAGACGAAATGGGAGGTAAGATACTGCGTGAAGAGTTCGACAGAGCACTGAAAGACCTGAGTCGAAACAAGGCCCCCGGAGTAGACAACATTCCATTAGAACTACTGACGGCCTTGGGAGAGCCAATCATGACAAAACTCTACCAGCTGGTGAGCAAGATGTATGAGACAGGTGAAATACCCTCAGACTTCAAGAAGAATATAATAATTACAATCCCAAAGAAAGCAGGTGCTGACAGATGTGAAAATTACCGAACTATCAGTTTAATAAGTCACAGCTGCAAAATACTAACGCGAATTCTTTACAGACGAATGGAAAAACTGGTAGATGCGGACCTCGGGGAGGATCAGTTTGGATTCCGTAGGAATGTTGGAACACGTGAGGCAATACTGACCTTACGACATATCTTAGAAGAAAGATTAAGAAAAGGCAAACCTACGTTTCTAGCATTTGTAGACTTAGAGAAAGCTTTTGACAATGTTGACTGGAATACTCTCTTTCAAATTCTGAAGGTGGCAGGGGTAAAATACAGGGAGCGAAAGGCTATTTACAATTTGTACAGAAACCAGATGGCAGTAATAAGAGTCGAGGGGCATGAAAGGCAAGCAGTGGTTGGGAAAGGAGTGAGACAGGGTTGTAGCCTCTCCCCGATGTTATTCAATCTGTATATTGAGCAAGCAGTAAAGGAAACAAAAGAAAAATTTGGAGTAGGTATTAAAATTCATGGAGAAGAAATAAACTTTGAGGTTCGCCGATGACATTGTAATTCTGTCAGAGACGGCAAACTACTTGGAAGAGCAGTTGAACGGAATGGACAGTGTCTTGAAAAGAGGATATAAGATGAACATCAACAAAAGCAAAACGAGGATAATGGAATGTAGTCAAATTAAATCGGGTGATGCTGAGGGAATTAGATTAGGAAATGAGACACTTAAAGTAGTAAAGGAGTTTTGCTATTTAGGAAGTAAAATAACTGATGATGGTCGAAGTAGAGAGGACATAAAATGTAGACTGGCAATGGCAAGGAAAGCGTTTCTCAAGAAGAGAAATTTGTTAACATCGTATATACACTCCTGGAAATTGAAATAAGAACACCGTGAATTCATTGTCCCAGGATGGGGAAACTTTATTGACACATTCCTGGGGTCAGATACATCACATGATCACACTGACAGAACCACAGGCACATAGACACAGGCAACAGAGCATGCACAATGTCGGCACTAGTACAGTGTATATCCACCTTTCGCAGCAATGCAGGCTGCTATTCTCCCATGGAAACGATCGTAGAGATGCTGGATGTAGTCCTGTGGAACGGCTTGCCATGCCATTTCCACCTGGCGCCTCAGTTGGACCAGCGTTCGTGCTGGACGTGCAGACCGCGTGAGACGACGCTTCATCCAGTCCCAAACATGCTCAATAGGGGACAGATCCGGAGATCTTGCTGGCCAGGGTAGTTGACTTACACCTTATAGAGTACGTTGGGTGGCACGGGATACATGCGGACATGCATTGTCCTGTTGGAACAGCAAGTTCCTTTGCCGGTCTAGGAATGGTAGAACGATGGGTTCGATGACGGTTTGGATGTACCGTGCACTATTCAGTGTCCCCTCGACGATCACCAGAGGTGTACGGCCAGTGTAGGAGATCGCTCCCCACACCATGATGCCGGGTGTTGGCCCTGTGTGCCTCGGTCGTATGCAGTCCTGATTGTGGCGCTCACCTGCACGGCGCCAAACACGCATACGACCATCATTGGCACCAAGGCAGAAGCGACTCTCATCGCTGAAGACGACACGTCTCCATTCGTCCCTCCATTCACGCCTGTCGCGACACCACTGGAGGCGGGCTGCACGATGTTGGGGCGTGAGCGGAAGACGGCCTAACGGTGAGCGGGACCATAGCCCAGCTTCACGGAGACGGTTGCGAATGGTCCTCGCCGATACCCCAGGAGCAACAGTGTTCCTAATTTGCTGGGAAGTGGCGGTGCGGTCCCCTACGGCACTGCGTAGGATCCTACGGTCTTGGCGTGCATCCGTGGGACGCCGCGGTCCGGTCCCAGGTCGACGGGCACGTGCACCTTCCGCCGACCACTGGCGACAACATCGATGTACTGTGGAGTTGTCACGCCGCACGTGTTGAGCAATTCGGCGGTACGTCCACCCGGCCTCCCGCATGCCCACTATACGCCCTCGCTCAAAGTCCGTCAACTGCACATACGGTTCACGTCCACGCTGTCGCGGCATGCTACCAGTGTTAAAGACTGCGATGGAACTCCGTATGCCACGGCAAACTGGCTGACACTGACGGCGGCGGTGCACAAACGCTTGTACAGCCCTCTCGCAGTGACCGGAGCAAGTATGGTGGGTATGAAACACCGGTGTCAATGTGTCCTTTTTTCCATTTCCAGGAGTGTAGATTTATGTATCAGGAAGTCGTTTATGAAAGTATTTGTTTGGAGTGTAGCCAGGTATGGAAGCGAAACATGGACGATAACTAGTTTGGACAAGAAGAGAATAGAAGCTTTCGAAATGTGGTGCTACAGAAGAATGCTGAAGATTAGATGGGTAGATCACGTGACTAATGAGGAGGTATTGAATAGGATTGGTGAGAAGAGAAGTTTGTGGCACAACTTGACTAGAAGAAGGGATCGGTTGGTAGGACATGTTTTGAGGCATCAAGGGATCTCAAATTTAGCATTGGAGGGCAGCGTGGAGAGTAAAAATCGTAGAGGGAGACCAAGAGATGAATACACTAAGCAGATTCAGAAGGATGTAGGTTGCAGTAGGTACTGGGAGATGAAGCAGCTTGCACAGGATAGAGTAGCATGGAGAGCTGCATCAAACCAGTTTCAGGACTGAAGACAACAACAACACCTGTTGAAAACCATCGTAATAGTGAATTTTATATCCTTTTCCTGAAAGAAAAACGTCTGACCACGCTATATTTGTTCTTCCTCTGAGAGCTTGTGGTAGCGATCACAGTGATGGGGTCCACCTCACCCTATGCTGTTATTCTGCTGCATTCGCGCCTTGGACACCCAGCTCCTGTGGTGCTTCAGGATTAACTCTGTCTTGCTGCCATATTACATGCAACATCATCACTCCTTCCTTGCCGGCATTTTGTTTGGATGCTGCATTGCGACCAGCTTTTCTCGCCTCTTACGCTAAGCTTGAAAATTTTACTCAACTGTGCCAAGCACGTTATTCCGTGGCGTTCATCCCAGTTTCCTTTGACAATTCTGTCTCGGATATAACTTAAGGTAGTCTGGAACGCATATCATATCTCAGTTGAATAAATCCCAGTCGCTTAATGAACAAAGTAAGAGCATATGGACTATCATACCAATTGTGTGATTGGATTGAAGAGTTCCTAGATAACAGAACGCAGCATGTCATTCTCATTGGAGAGAAGTCTTCCGAAGTAAGAGTGATTTCAGGTGTGCCGCAGGGGAGTGTCGTAGGACCGTTGCTATTCACAATACACATAAATGAGCTTGTGGATGACATCAGAAGTTCACTGAGGCATTTTGCGGATGATTGTGTGGTATATCGAGAGGTTCTAACAATGAAAAATTGTACTGAAATGCAGGAGGATCTGCAGAGAATAGACGCATGGTATAGGGAATGGCAATTGAATCTCAATGTAGACAAGTGTAAAGTGTTGCGAAAACATAGAAAGATAGATCCCTTATCATTTAGCTACAAAATAGCAGGTCAGCAACTGGAAGCATTAGGAGCGATTTAAAATGGAATGATCATATAAAGTTGATCGTTGGTAAAGCAGATGGCAGACTGAGATTCATTGGAAGAATCCTAAGGAAATGCAATCCGAAAACAAAGGAAGTAGGTTACAGTAAGCTTGTTCGCTCACTGCTTGAATACTGCTCAGCAGTGTGGGATCCGTACCAGATAGGGCTGATAGAAGAGATAGAGAAGATCCAACGGAGAGCAGCGCGCTTCGTTACAGGATCATTTAGTAATCGCGAAAGCGTTACGGAGGTGATAGATTAACTGGAGTGGAAGACCCTGCAGGAGAGACGCTCAGTAGCTCGGTACGGGCTTTTGTTGAAGTTTCGAGAACATACCTTCACCGAAGAGTCAAGCAGTAGGATAAAATCAGAGAGATTAGAGCCCACACAGAAGCATACCGACAATCCTTCTCTCCGTGAACAATACGAGACTGGAATAGAAGGGAGAACCGATAGAGGTACTCAAGGTACCCTCCGCTTGCGGAGTATGAATGTAGATGTAGATGAGGGATATCGGCAGTTAATCACCTTATTGCAGCGTTAGCATATGATGTGACATGAGTCTTTCCTCACTTGTTCAGTCAATAACCCAACTGATAGACTTGGAGAAAAGCAACTAAGTGTTTTATCTCAGTAACTTTAGCAATGTGTCACACTTTCTCAGCCGGCCGCGGTGACCGAGCGGTTCTAGGCGCTTCAGTCCCTAACCGTGCGTTGCTACGGTCGCAGGTTTGAAACCTGCCTCGAGCATGGATGTGTGTGATGTTCTTAGGTTAGTTAGGTTGAAGTAGTTCTAAGTTCTAGGGGACTGATGACCTCAGATGTTAAGTCCCATAGTGCTCAGAGCCATTTGAACCAAGGGCGGAGGCATTACGGCCAGCAGACAGAAACAAACGATTGTTTGAAAAATGGAGGGAAAGTAACGCAAATTCCTTTCTCTCCTGTAGGGTACCACCGAGAACGTCCAGGATGAGTGTGGTACTCTTCTCCGGGAGAAAAGTAGCAGATGTGCTGAGGAACCGACCACTTGTAAAAGCAAGAAGTGACTAGTCATAAGTGGACGCTGCAATTGTCGTACAATGCGTGGGAGGTGCGAAACGAGGTTACAGAAAGCATTCACGGAACTGCAAAGAGAAGCACAGGGAGAAGTCGTACTGACACCACTGACAGAGCAACATTAGGGGTTACGACGTTTGTACCAGAAACTAACAATTACGGCAAGTTGTAGCCTTGGAAATGCGAAAGCTGTACGAAGGAACAGGCGTGGTTGAATATAGGTGGATCACTGCTAAAAATAGAGCTCAATGGAATATACGGAATAACACCAGGGTGGTACGAGAATTAACAGCAAACTTGGCGCTGTAAATACTTAATACGATGCGAACAATATATAATGAGTTTTACGAAGCGGAGATCTAAATGAGTCTCAGAGTGAAAGAATGACGGTGGTAAGACTACTACGCACGCTGCCGGACAGTTTGAATAATGCAAGAACGGAAGTGGCTAAGTTGCGAGAATCAGTCCATCACACAGTGCGTGAACAATGAAGCTCTACGTTGTTACCACCGGAGCAGTTCTTAACTAGGCTACACAAGGGACAGAGAGCATTCATCGTAAAATTGTAACACGTAAGGAACCGACAGAGCAGAGTCTGTCACTGTGGCATATTCACACAGCCGATGTTGTGCTCGCCGTAGAAACCAACCCAGAATTCAACGATCCTGATTATTATCCTAAAACAGGGTCTGCTCCATTCATTAGATGAAGATGGAGCACTGCAGCGGGGACAGATCTCAGCAGAGCAGACGCTTCATCATGTACAACATTATCATGATAAGCAATGTCACAATTTTACGACTGTCAGTGTCACAGTTTCAACTGCTGTAGTGGCTCCGATTGCGATTGGTGTTATCTGCTGATAAGTTAAACACCATGAATTGTCTGTCAATCAGATGCCAGTTAGTTTGATAACTAGTAGTGAATAAGCAGTAATTAAATGTGAGAGTAATGGACTCTTGAGTTACGTGAGGAGCGAGTGCGATTGTAAGCGGAAGTGCGTGTGTGTGGGTTACGTTACAGGAAAAGAGTTATTACTAGTTTTTAGATACTGCCTTAAAGAAGTGTAAGATATGTTTCTCAGTGAACTAAACCCTGAAGGATGATGTGAAACAGAGTTCGAGCCGAGGACTTTGAGGTTTGAGATCGATTACAAAAAAGGAAACCACACTGTACAGTGTAAACTTTTCATTTGTAAATGTTTGACGCAACACTTTGGGTGGTAACCGTCTTTTGCGCGTGCGTTCCTTTGCTGCAAGCTTGCTTGTTCTGTGATCATTCACTAATACGCCACTGTACTCTTATCTATATTTCTCCTCTACTGGATCTGTGGTTGAGTGTTCATGAGAATTTCGTCACGTGATTACTAACAATGACTCCGATTTTTAATTAATAAAAGACACTAGCGCATGCAACCGATAACACACAAAATCAATGCACTCAGTAATGAGAACGCTATTTGCTAGCGTTATTCAGGCTTTTGCTGGTATTCCTACTGAATTATCAGTAGAGGGGAAGGCTAGTTGATTTGGCATTATTTAATAAAGTAATAGTGGGGTTCTTACTCTTTTATAATAACGAGTTTGAGCATGATAATAATCAATGGGGGTAGGAGACGTAACTCGCTGAAATTCCAACATTGGTTTTACGTGACTGAAATTTCATTACAGATTAAGAATGCATAACTTAACATGCTCTTAAATCATTGGTCTACACTATTATTGGTGCTGATGTGTATTGAAATTTCTAGTTGATGTCGTACCATTAAACCGTTAATTATCACACCGTAGGGAGGCCAAAGGGAGTTAATAAAACACACACTGGGGCGCAATCTTTCCAAACATCGACATGCTGAAGTACACAGCGAAGCAGTGCGCAAAATGCAGCTACCATATAAATAAAAGCAAAAGCTCGATTGTACAGAGATGACTGAGCACATAGTATTCAGCTGCGCTCGTGAGACGATCCAAAGAGGGAACGCTGGTTAATTACTGAGTTTAGACAATGTTAGTCTTAACTGATCAAATCCGCTTTGGCAGGAACGGCCAAAGCCGTATTCTGTCTTAGCAAAATCCGCCAAGTAATTGCACGGGGCGGTGACTGAAGGTAATTACCACACTGAGATTATGGTAAATAATAAAGGATTGCGCACGAAACACGACAAGTGAAGGGACTGTGGGTAATACACTCCTGGAAATTGAAATAAGAACACCGTGAATTCATTGTCCCAGGAAGGGGAAACGTTATTGACACATTCCTGGGGTCAGATACATCACATGATCACACTGACAGAACCACAGGCACATAGACACAGGAAACAGAGCATGCACAATGTCGGCACTAGTACAGTGTATATCCACCTTTCGCAGCAACGCAGGCTGCTATTCTCCCATGGAGACGATAGTAGAGATGCTGGATGTAGTCCTGTGGAACGGCTTGCCATGCCATTTCCACCTGGCGCCTCAGTTGGACCAGCGTTCGTGCTGGACGTGCAGACCGCGTGAGACGACGCTTCATCCAGTCCCAAACATGCTCAATGGGGGACAGATCCGGAGATCTTGCTGGCCAGGGTAGTTGACTTACACCTTCTAGAGCACGTTGGGTGGCACGGGATACATGCGGACGCGCATTGTCCTGTTGGAACAGCAAGTTCCCTTGCCGGTCTAGGAATGGTAGAACGATGGGTTCGATGACGGTTTGGATGTACCGTGCACTACTCAGTGTCACCTCGATGATCACCAGAGGTGTACGGCCAGTGTAGGAGATCGCTCCCCACACCATGATGCCGGGTGTTGGCCCTGTGTGCCGCGGTCGTATGCAGTCCTGATTATGGCGCTCACCTGCACGGCGCCAAACACGCATACGACCATCATTGGCACCAAGGCAGAAGCGACTCTTATCGCTGAAGACGACATGTCTCCATTCGTCTCTCCATTCACGCCTGTCGCGACACCACTGGAGGCGGGCTGCACGATGTTGGGGCGTGAGCGGAAGATGGCCTAACGGTGTGCCGGACCGTAGCCCAGCTTCATGGAGACGGTTGCGAATGGTTCTCGCCGATACCCCATGAGCAACAGTGTCCCTAATTTGCTGGGAAGGGGCGGTGCGGTCCCCTACGGCACTGCGCAGGATCCTACGGTCTTGGCGTGCATCCGTGCGTCGCTGCGGTCCGGTCCCAGGTCGACGGGCAAGTGCACCTTCCGCCGACCACTGGCGACAACATCGATGTACTGTGGAGTTGTCACGCCGCACGTGTTGAGCAATTCGGCGGTACGTCCACCCGGCCTCCCGCATGCCCACTATACGCCCTCGCTCAAAGTCCGTCAACTGCACATACGGTTCACGTCCACGCTGTCGCGGCATGCTACCAGTGTTAAAGACTGCGATGGAACTCCGTATGCCACGGCAAACTGGCTGACACTGACGGCGGCGGTGCACAAATGTTGCGCACCTAGCGCCATTCGACGGCCAACACCGCGGTTCCTGGTGTGTCCGCTGAGCCGTGCGTGTGATCATTGCTTGTACAGCCTTCTCGCAGTGTCCGGAGCAAGTATGGTGGGTCTGACACACCGGTGTCAATGTGTTCTTTTTTCCATTTCCAGGAGTGTATAAGTACGCGCCGGCTATTCCAAACATCGTAGGCATTGTAACTTAACATTCACAAAATCATCTCAGAATTACGTAAACTTTCAGTACATCGCTCTGAAGGAGCTTCGAGGCATTGTACTATTACCGTAAGATTAGTGCAATGAAACCACAATGAAGGTTACATTAACTGCCACAAAACGTACATCCATTAAATCAGTACAAATCTGCTAGTCCTCGAGCATGACTAAACACAGAAAAAAGGGGAAGGGGGTGGAGGGGGATTTGGTTGCTACGGTTCTCGCGCAAGCCTGTCGTGTACACATGGCGCAAAGAACATAAGACACAAATAAAATCGTCGAAATCCTCAAAATTGTTTACAAAGATAACGCGGGTTCTATTGCTATCAGAAAGCATTTACTGCACTTTCATGGTCAGGAAACACTTCGTTTCTAGCACTGAGGGTAGCACATGGAAATGGCGCGAACATGTGCTTGCGTCTATCTTACAAAAGAAACTATCCGAAAAAATTAATTTCGCCTCACAAAACTATATCGCGAAATTAATATTTCTATTATATAACTAAATGAGAGCAGCTTTAGAAGCTATAGTTCATGCTGTAGCGTAAGGAGTTAGTAACTCATGTAAAGACAAAAACTGTTACAACTAATACACAACTAGTTCCTTATTCCGTCAAAATTATCAAGATTACGACGTCACTATATACTTCGGTAGCTACTACAGACTTAACATATCGCGAGCTTCATCCATGCTGATATACTGCATTTTACTAGATCTTACCACCTTCCAGACAGAGCGTCTCCACACCGCGTCCTCTCTTCAGAAAGTCCCGGCTACCAGTCCACAATTAGGCTGCCGATCGCCCACCACGGCCGTTGTTCGAACTGCCACATTCCTACTGGCTACTTTTCTCCCGGAGAAGAGTACCACACTCATCCTGGACGTTCTCGGTGGTACCCTACAGGAGAGAAAGGAATTTGCGTTACTTTCTCTCCATTTTTCAAACAATCGTTTGTTTCTGTCTGCTGGCCGTAATGCCTATAGGAAGAAACCTTTCCCTCGATCTACCACTGCAAACGCGCGCAGTTGTCACAGTCTGATTTCTATAGTGTCATTCTGTCCATGTAGCATTATAAAGAAACCACTAATAATGGCCGCGCGGGATTTGCCGAGCGGTCTATGGAGCTGCAGTCATGGACTGTGCGGGTGGTCACGACGGAGGTTCGAGTCCTCCCTCCGGCATGGGTGTGTGTGTTTGTCATTAGGATAATTTAGGTTAAGTAGTGTGTAAGCTTAGGGACTGATAACTTTGGTAGTTAAGTCCCACAAGATTTCACACCATTTGAACATTTTTTTGACTAATAACGAAGGGACGTCAGTTTACGTGCCAGCACTGCTCTTAGTCCACGTAGCCATCGCCTTTACAACCACCCATTCATGTTCCTGCTGTACCTTCGTTAAAGGATCTAAAATGACGGCGAGTGAGTTCTGAAGAAAATAAGTTCTTTGTCCGAAAGGGTTCCCCTTTTTGCTGACTAAATACTGAAGTAAGACGATTTGAGATAGTGTGTTTCAATGTATTTGGTAGAATAATATAACGAGATGACAGTCTTGGGATACGTCTTAATATCGTGTCGGAATATCCTTTTGCGCAGCGTACTACAGTCATGGGATGGACGCAGCAAATCTTTAGAAGGTCCATGAAGAATAATTGACCCACGCTTTCTCCATAGCCGCCCATAATTGCTGAAGTGTTGCCGGTGCAAGATTTTGTGCTCGAACTGACCTCTCGGTTATGTCCCATAAGTGTCCGATGGGATTCATGCAGGACGATCTGGGTGGCCAAGTCACTCGTTCTTCAAACCGCTCGAGAACAGTTGTTCTGCTGTCACACGGCACATTGCAAAAAAAATTCCGTCGCTGTTTGGAAACATGCATTCCATGAAGGCTGGAAATGAACAATGGGCGGTTCAGTTGGACTAGAGGAGCCTCTCTATTACATATAAACACAGCCTGCATCATTATGGAGCCACAACTAGCTTTCACGGTGCCTTGTCCACAATTTGGGTCCATGGCTCTGTGGGGTCTGCGCCATACTTGAACCCTACTGTCAGCTCTTAATAGCTCAAACTGGTAGTCGTCTGACCAGGCCACGGTGTTGCTGTTGTCTATGGTCCAACAAATATAGCCACGAGGCCAGTGGAGGCGTTGCAAGCCATGTCGTGCTATTAGGATAGTCACTCGCTTTGAACGTCTGCTGGCACAGCTCATTAAAGCCAAATTTCGCCGAACCTACCTAACAGATACGTTCGTCGTACGCCACACATTGGTTGTTTCACGCAGTATTGGTTGTCCGTTGGCGCTGACAACTCTACGAAAACGCCAACACTCTCAGTCATTAAATGAAGGCCGTCGCCCTCTGCGTTGTCAGTGGTGAGAAGCAATGCCTGAAATTTGGTATTTTCGGCATACTCTTGAGACTGCGGACCGCAGAATATTGGATTTCCTAACGATATCCGAAATGGATTGTCCCATGAGTCAAGCTTCTATTACTAATCCGCATTCAATGTTCGTTAATTTTCATCGTGCGGCCATAATTGTGTCGGAAACATTTTTACACGAATCACCTCCGCCAACGCAGTGCCCTTTTATGCAAAGTGGGGCAAATAAATGTGGCCCGGACAAGTGGATACGACTGGCTGTGAATGTACGCATGTAACCGTACACATTTCCAACATAATGGATCAAATGCCCTTACAGTGCGACGAACCTCAATCTTTACCCCTGACGGAGTTGCTAGCAGAGTCAGTGTGGTGGCTGCCCCAGATGGCCACACAGGATACCTGATTTGCCAGTGTGCGACTACTTTGTGTGCAGAGCCTTTAAGTCTAAGCTTCATGGCAACGACCCCCCTGATCACCAAGAACTGCAGCAGAACGCTTCGGATGAGACCGCAGCAATTTTAGCAATCCAGCTTCGATCCGCTTTCAGTAACTTGCTGACCATGGCCCAAAAGTCTCAAGAGATGAATGGTGGTCACTTTCAACATCTGCTATAATCAAGTTAGTACTGTATTTTCTTTCCTCTGCTGTGTTTCTTTGTACCCTGGAACTTTGTTCTCCTGGCCACTTTTCTTTGTCCCACCATGTACCTTGTGCACGCGATAGTACTGCCATTCTTATATGAGTATATCGCTGTCCCATGACAACTCAGTGTAAGTGAAATGCAAAACTGATCTGCATGTTATATCTAAAAATCTGTAGGTGATTGTGACACTACATATAGCCAAGATGTTGATACTACTGGAGTAGTTAACGAAATAGCTGCTTTCTAGTTCTAGGTGAAACATCTGATGAACAGGATTAACATGGCTTCCCATTAGGATATTTTGAATTTGTTTTTCGAAGTGTTGGTTAAGACAGGCTTGTCTCGACGTTGAAGTAGCTCTGATGATATTTATGACAGTGCCAGAAACTGCACTATCTTAATAAATTTATGACCATTCCACTGATTACAACGCCCTGTGGGCGCAGTTTCGGAGTATTAAAGATGTTAAAAAGTAATTAAGGTCGATTATGGGCGAGAGAAGATTATCAACTTAGCTATCCTCTCGATAGAATACGACACAACTGCCAAATATGACTTGAATGACGTACTCACTGTATGTCATTCTCCCAAAGAAATACAAAGTAAAATTACAATAAAATCAGAATTCCTGAAAAGTGATATTTTCCCACATTTTCCTTTTATTTTATTTTTGATAGTATTTTACGAGCTATTGACAATTTATGAGGAACAAATAAAATCTGTGGTTTGTTGCTCATCATACTGAAATCAATGTATGGCAGCTTCATAAGCAATTTCTTTTGAAAGGTTATAAAACTTACAATTTATTTACTACAATGATATATGTAATTTGTTGACTGGTTGGTTGATTAGGCGGTGGGGACCAATCAGTGAGGTAACCGGTCCCATCGGATTAGGGAAAGATGGGGAAGGAAGTTGGCCTACCTTTCAAAGGAAACATCCCGGTATATGCTTCAAGCGATTTTAGGGAAACCATGATGGCCAGATTCGGGTTGGAACAGTCGTCCTCCCGAATGCGAGTCCAGTGTGCTAACCACTGCGCCACCTCGTCCGATGTAATTTGTTGTATGCAGTATTTTATATCAATGCAGTTCTTTATTAATATTTTTTGTTAAAGCTTCATCTTTATTAAACATACAGGGTGATCGAAAACATTATTCATCGACTACAGCTATTGTTGAGGAATGATGGTGGACATTTTGACCATTTCCTGTGAAGAACATCATCTTTGCTTTCTCTTACTTTGTTATGCTAATTATTGGTATTCTGGTCATATGAAGGGCCATCTTTCGGACATTTTTTGAACTTTTGTATTTTTTGGTTCTAATAAAACCCCGTCATGTGTGTCAATTTCTACCTCTCTATCTACATTATTCCGTGATTTATTCAGTTTTCAAATTTATACTGACTTTTTGATCACCCGGTACTTAGAAAGTTACTAACTTTGCTACATCCGTGTAGAAAAGTTGCACAAAGGCAGATTTACGAGGGAGGTGGAGGTAGGATGGGGGAGAGGGTTGCAGCATTGTCAGTTCTGCGAGGGCACACGATTACCTCGGTTAGTGTCTTCTCCAGCAAGATTCCACGATATCTACTGAAAGGTTTCTGCGCGAAAAATTCCTTGTCCTTGATTAGCTCCTGCTCGAACGTCCTATTCTGCCTTTTAGCAAGTTCTGCCTGTTGCAAAACTTTTTCGTTTCTATTTCCTCGGCCTGTGAGCGCTACAAACAGCAGCTCCATATATTAGACACATGTTTACAGGTTCCTGTAGCGAGTAATGCTCCGTCTTAGACAAGCAGTCCTGAACTGCTAAATTTTACCATGGCCACATCACAGGAGATTCTGTACTATTTTTTCAAGGTAGTGGCATACATAAATGAGGCATACAGTTATTTGTTACGAAAAATAATCATTTTATGAAGTTGTAGATCAAATGCATTTCTTATCGTTTGAAATATTCATTTCTCACGATTGCTTCCTCATTTTGAAGCTCTCAGTATCATCAGCTGTGTATATGACTTTGAGCCCAAAGTTTTGGGACACCTTAGGTAAGGTACATTATCAGTACACCAGCGCGTACTGGGGAGCTGTTCACGCGGCCGTTCCTTTTTGCTGGTTAGCTGGCCACGCCGACTCGTCTCCAAGTGCCGTCCATTTGGTGTGAGGGACGAGTACAGCGAGGCGGCCGCGGCGCTAGAGGCTGCCTCTGCTGCTGGCACGCTTGAGCCAGCTCTGTTGACAGTCACATTATCTTCGAACTCTACTGAGATACAATATCAACTGCCCCAACAGCAAACACATGTGTCTTGGATAGCTTGGCAGCCATAATAGACGCGCAGACAATGGGCATTGATGTAATACAACGGAACATTTACAGCCATCCTTAAGGTGTTATTTATTATATGGCTACCAGTTTCGGTACTTCAGTACGCCATCTTCAGGCCTTAACTGATTCTGAGGCCAAAAGAGAGTGTACTGAAGCACCGAAACTGTAGCCATATAATAAATAACATCGTACGGACTCTGTACGTGTTCCATTTTTTTACATAAGTGAACGGCTGAAGTTCCTCATACCTAAAATCAGAAGCATGGGCAGACATAAATTTGATGTTGACGTCCGCTTACTTTGGATAAAAGGGCATCATAACGTTCTCTATAATGAAACTGTTGACCCCTTGCTAAGAGGAGAGTTGAGGGAGGACAGTTTCGCCCAACATCTTACATGGGTTTCAACTCGACGATCAATAAAGCTGCACATCACGAATGGAATTGTGAATGGCACGTATCCTAGCACAACAAGGGCTGCCATCTGGCTGCTATGCAACCTCTTCTCGGAAATGTTTCGCCTCCATGAAGCTTAGTAGAAGTCATGATGTGACCTCTCTCATCCACATAAGACTAGGACCCAGGTGTTATCCCGCGCACCCATACCGATTGAAAATCAGCGCTTTCTGGACACTGCGATCAGGACACATCGCCGCTGGCGGAGCTGAATCACATTATACTGGCGTTGGCCAGTACCCGGCCATACAACCAGTCTTGTACAAAAAGTTGGTTCAAAAATGGTTCAAATGGCTCTGAGCACTATGGGACTTAACATCTGTGGTCATCAGTCCCCTAGGACTTAGAACTATTTAAGCCTAACTAACCTAAGGACGTCACACACATCCATGCCCGAGGCAGGATTCGAACCTGCGACCT
Organism: Schistocerca gregaria; assembly: GCF_023897955.1. NCBI lineage: Eukaryota > Metazoa > Arthropoda > Insecta > Orthoptera > Acrididae > Schistocerca > Schistocerca gregaria. The sequence continues at coordinate 317,151,349 of NC_064927.1, forward strand.
TAGTGGCCACGCGGTTCCACACTGAAGCGCCTAGAACCGCACGGCCACACTGACCAGCCAAAAAGTTGGTTGCAAGGGGCTACACCCTCCTACAACGTAGCTGCTTTACTTTTCCAGTTTCATATGCGACTCTGCAGACGTGGTCTAGGGAGCCGGCACGGTAGCTCAGCGTGTTCGGACGAGGGTTAAGAACCTAAACGGGTGTCATCGGACGTCCGCCCCGAACACATTCAACTAGCAACATAGAACAAAATGAGATAAAAGAGCGGTAGCGGGCTTGCTACGTAATAGAAACCGTATCGGTCCCGGGTTCGAAACTCGCCACCGCTTAAATTTTGATTATTAACCAGCATTGGCGGCTGAAGACTTCCGGTACACGAAGTCTCCCTCATTCTGCCAACAGCATTGTCAAAGAGGACGGAAGAAAGGACAAAGGTTCGGGTGGCTCTATTGTCCTTAGGGTGGGAAACTGCCCCTAAAAGCGGAAGAATCAGCAGTGATCAACGGCATGAGGACGCAGAAGGCAATTGAAGACGCATAACGTGAATCCACGGGAAGTGTGGCCTGTAATTGAAAAAGTATCTTGATGATCTCTCCATTGGCAAAAGATTCCGAAATAGTGCCCCTTTCGGATCGCCGGGAGGAGACTGCCAAGGAGGAGGTGACCACGAGAAAGGCTGGCGTTCTACGAGTGGGGCGTAGAATATCAGAAACTGAAAAGTGGTAGGGGAGCCAGAAAGTCTGACAAGGGAAATGTAAAGGCTTAATCATGACCTAGTAGGGATCAGTGAAGTGAAATGGATAGAAGACAAGGATTTCTGGTCAGATGAGTACAGGGTAATATCAACAGCAGCAGAAAACGATGTAACGCTAGTAGGATTCGTTGTGAATAGGAATGTACGGCAGAGAGTGGGTTACTGTGAACAGATTTGTGATATGGTTGTTTTTATCAGAATAAAAAAAAGGGCTATGAGCACTATTGGACTTAACATCTGAGGTCATTAGTCCCCTAGAGCTTAGAACTACTTAAACCTAACTAACCTAAGGACATCACAAACATCCATGACCGAGGCAGGATTTGAACCTGCAACCGTAGCCGTCACGCGGTTCCAGACTGAAGCGCCTAGAACCGCTCGGCCACCCCGACCCGCTATCAGAATCGACAGCAAAGCAACGCCACCAACTGTAGTTCAGGAATACATGCCGACGTCGAAAGCTGAAGAAGAGGAGATAGAGAAAGTATATGAAGATATTGAAGGGATAATACGGTACGTAAAGGGAGATGAAAATCTAATAGTAATGGGGGACTGGAATGTAGTTGCAGGGAAAGAATAGGAGGAAAAGTTACAGGGAAATATGAGCTTTTGACAAGGAATGAGAGAGGAGAAAGACTAATTGAGTTCTGTAATGAATTTCAACTGGTAATAGCGAGTACGCTGTTCAAGAATCACAAGAGGAGGGGCTATACTTGGAAAAGGCAGGGTGATATTCGCGATTTCAGTTAGATCACATCATGGTCAGTCAGAGATTCCGAAATCAGATACTGGATTGTAAGGCTTACTCGGGAGCAGTCGTAGTCGTAGTCGTCTGTCTTCTGTTTTTGTTTTGAACAGCCAGTGTCGGTTGGTCACAGTCATTGTGCTCCCTGCCGCCGTTGGATAAGCAGCTGCAGCAGCAAGTCGTATAACCCTAGCTTCTTATTTGTTACATAGTTTAATTTCTTTGCGTGTTTTTGGGTACTTGCATTGTTTAATTCATATATTTCGGGCGTATTATAGTATTTGACAGTTGTAGCATCGCGCTTTAGTGTTTACTTCGTAGATTCTTATTTAAATTGCGTGTGAGTTTCGTATAGGAGGTGCAGTTTCGAGTTTTAGTTACTGTAATCGTAAATTCAGCAGATTGTAGCGCAGTCGTTAGGCATTTGTACAGGTTAGTTGATACATTCTTTGCGTGTTCCGCTTGCGTTATCTAGGCACCGACTCGTGTTTCAGTAACTGTTGTTAAACATCGATTAGAATGGACAGGGACTGCGATTGCTGTGTTCGGATGAGGGCTGACTTGGCATCCCTTCGCTCACAGCTGCAATCGGCGCTGACTTCGGTCGCGCAGCTTGAGGCTGTTGCCAATGGGCACCACTGTGGGGAGCCGGACTCGGGTATCACGGGGATGTCAACCTCATCCCGTCTGTCCCCAGATCGGTCTGCCGCTGTGGTTGCCCCGGTTGCTGCCCGCAGTGGAGCTGAGCCCTCGCCTGTGGTTGATTGGGAGGTCGTTCCAAGGCGTGGCAGGCAGCGAAAGGCGTCCCCGGAAGCTGACCAGAAAGCCTCCCCGGTGCGTCTGACAAACCGGTTTCAGGCACTGTCTCTGGCTGAGCCAGATGCAGCTGCCTGCCCTGTTTCAGAGGATCATTCTCAGCCTTCAAGGTCCGGGCAATCGCAGAGGTTGGGCTTACTGGTAGTTGGGAGCTCCAATGTTAGGCGCGTAATGGGGCCCCTTAGGGATATGGCGGCTAAGGAGGGGAAGAAATCCAGTGTGCACTCCGTGTGCATTCCGGGAGGAGTCATTCCTGATGTGGAAAGGGTCCTTCCGGATGCCATGAAGAGCACAGGGTGCAGCCAGCTGCAGGTGGTGGCACATGTCGGCACTAATGACGTGTGTCGCTTTGGATCTGAGGAAATTCTCTCTGGATTCCAGCGTCTATCTGATATGGTGAAGGCTGCCGGTCTTGCTTACGAGATGAAGGCAGAGCTCACCATCTGCAGCATCGTTGACAGAACCGACTGCGGACCTTTGGTGCAGAGCCGGGTGGAGGGTCTGAATCAGAGGCTCAGACGGTTTTGCGACCGTATTGGCTGCAGATTCCTTGACTTGCGCCATAGGGTGGTGGGGTTTCGGGTTCCGCTGAATAGGTCAGGAGTTCACTACACTCAGCTGGCGGCTACACGGTTAGCGGAGGCTGTGTGGCGTGGACTGGGCGGTTTTTTAGGTTAGAAGGCCTCGGGAAAGTGCGGGATGGGCTGCAATGTCAAAGGGTGCTTGGCAATTACAGGACGTGCTTGGATCAAGGAACAGTCGGAATTATAGTTGTAAACTGTTGTAGTTGCGCTGGAAAAGTCCCTGAGCTTCAAGCGCTAATAGAAAGCACAGAAGCGGATATCGTTATAGGTACAGAAAGCTGGCTAAAGCCTGAAATAAGTTCTGCAGAAATTTTTACGAAGTCTCAGACGGTGTTCAGGAAAGATAGATTAGGCAGAATTGGTGGTGGAGTGTTGGTGTCTGTCAGTAGTGGTTTATCTTGTAGTGAAGTCGAAGTAGATACTCTGTGCGAATTGGTGTGGGTGGAGGTTATACTTAACAGCCGAATTAAGTTAATAATTGGCTCCTTCTACCGACCCCCAGACTCCGATGATACAGTTGCGGAACAGTTCAGAGAAAGTTTGAGTCTCGTAACAAATAAATACCCCACTCATACGGTTATAGTTGGTGGGGACTTCAACCTACCCTCGGTATGTTGGCAAAAATACTTGTTCAAAACCGGTGGTAGGCACAAAACGTCTTCCGAGATTGTCCTAAATGCATTCTCCGAAAATTATTTAGAGCAGTTAGTCCACGAACCCACGCGAATTGTAAATGGTTGCGAAAACACACTTGACCTCTTGGCCACAAACAATCCAGAGCTGATAGAGAGCATCATGACTGATACAGGGATTAGTGATCACAAGGTCATTGTAGCTAGGCTCAATACCATTTCTTCCAAATCCATCAGAAACAAACGCAAAATAATTTTATTTAAAAAAGCGGATAAAGTACCACTAGAAGCCTTCCTAAAAGACAATTTCCATTCCTTCCGAACTGACTATGCGAATGTAGACGAGATGTGGCTCAAATTCAAAGATATAGTAGCAACAGCAATTGAGATATTCATACCTCATAAATTGGTAAGAGATGGAACGGATCCCCCGTGGTACACAAAAAAGGTCCGAACGCTGTTGCAGAGGCAACGGAAAAAGCATGCGAAGTTCAGAAGAACGCGAAATCCTGAAGATGGGCTAAAATTTACAGACGCGCGAAATTTGGCACGTACTTCGATGCGAGATGCCTTTAATAGGTTCCACAACGAAACATTGTCTCGAAATTTGGTAGAAAATCCGAAGAAATTCTGGTCGTATGTAAAGTACACAAGCGGCAAGACGCAGTCAATACCTTCGCTGCGCAGTGCCGATGGCACTGTTATCGACGACTGCGCCGCTAAAGCGGAGTTATTGAACGCAGTTTTCCGAAATTCCTTCACCAGGGAAGACGAATGGAATATTCCAGAATTTGAAACACGAACATCTGCTAGCATGAGTTTCTTAGAAGTAGATACCTTAGGGGTTGCGAAGCAACTCAAATCGCTTGATACGGGCAAGTCTTCAGGTCCAGATTGTATACCGATTAGGTTCCTTTCAGATTACGCTGATACTATAGCTCCCTACTTAGCACTCATATACAACCGCTCGCTCACCGATAGATCTGTACCTACAGATTGGAAAATTGCGCAGGTCGCACCAGTGTTCAAGAAGGGTAATAGGAGTAATCCATTTAACTACAGACCTATATCATTGACGTCGGTTTGCAGTAGGGTTTTGGACCATATACTGTATTCAAACATTATGAATCACCTCGAAGGGAACGATCTATTGACACGTAATCAGCATGGCTTCAGAAAACATCGCTCTTGTGCAACGCAGCTAGCTCTTTATTCGCACGAAGTAATGGCCTCTATCGACAGGGGATCTCAAGTTGATTCCGTATTTCTAGATTTCCGGAAAGCTTTTGACACCGTTCCTCACAAGCGACTTCTAATCAAGCTGCGGAGCTATGGGGTATCGTCTCAGTTGTGCGACTGGATTCGTGATTTCCTGTCAGGAAGGTCGCAGTTCGTAGTAATAGACGGCAAATCATCGAGTAAAACTGAAGTGATATCAGGTGTTCCCCAGGGAAGCGTCCTGGGACCTCTACTGTTCCTGATCTATATAAATGACCTGGGTGACAATCTGAGCAGTTCTCTTAGGTTGTTCGCAGATGATGCTGTAATTTACCGTCTAGTAAGGTCATCCGAAGACCAGTATCAGCTGCAAAGCGATTTAGAAAAGATTGCTGTATGGTGTGTCAGGTGGCAGTTGACGCTAAATAACGAAAAGTGTGAGATGATCCACATGAGTTCCAAAAGAAATCCGTTGGAATTCGATTACTCGATAAATAGTACAATTCTCAAGGCTGTCAATTCAACTAAGTACCTGGGTGTTAAAATTACAAACAACTTCAGTTGGAAGGACCACATAGATAATATTGTCGGGAAGGCGAGCCAAAGGTTGCGTTTCATTGGCAGGACACTTACAAGATGCAACAAGTCCACTAAAGAGACAGCTTACACTACACTCGTTCGTCCTCTGTTAGAATATTGCTGCGCGGTGTGGGATCCTTACCAGGTGGGATTGACGGAGGACATCGAGAGGGTGCAAAGAAGGGCAGCTCGTTTTGTATTATCGCGTTATAGGGGAGAGAGTGTGGCAGATATGATACACGAGTTGGGATGGAAGTCATTACAGCATAGACGTTTTTCGTCGCGGCGAGACCTTTTTACGAAATTTCAGTCACCAACTTTCTCTTCCGAATGCGAAAATATTTTGTTGAGCCCAACCTACATAGGTAGGAATGATCATCAAAATAAAATAAGAGAAATCAGAGCTCGAACAGAAAGGTTTAGGTGTTCGTTTTTCCCGCTCGCTGTTCGGGAGTGGAATAGTAGAGAGATAGTATGATTGTGGTTCGATGAACCCTCTGCCAAGCACTTAAATGTGAATTGCAGAGTAGTCATGTAGAAGTAGAAGTAGAAGATATAGACTCATATCACAATATAGTAGAGATGAAGAGTAAGCTGAAATTTAAGAGATTAGTCAGGAAGAATCAACACACATAGAAGTGGGGTAAGTCCTCTAAGGCTATAGATACAGCAATAAGGAATAGCTCAATAGGCAGTACAGTTTAACAGGAATGGACAGCTCTAAAAAGGGCATTCACAGATGTTGGAGAGAAAAACATAGGTACAAAGGAGGTAATTGCGAAGAAACCATAGATAACAGAAGAAATACTTCAGTTAATCGAAGAAAGAAGGACGTACAAAAATCATAACGTGTCGGCTTTCACGGCCGGCGTCTTCATTAGTTAAAACTTCGGGGCTGAGAGGCCGTGGTCAGTCTGTAAAACTTATTCTTCCTGACGTTTCGATGCCAACTACGGGCAACATCTTCCGATGTCACTTGTAACGTACCCTCTCTGTTATGTTGTTGTTGTTTTGTGTTATTGTAGTTGTAGATATATGAAATTATTGTAGCGGTTTGCTTAGTCAGCCGTACTTCGGATTTTTTTTTTACATTAAATGGAGCCTGAAACTTGCGTAATAAATACTTCGCGTGAAGTGCGATTTGCGGCATAAACAAGAATTAAATGATGAGATGCAATCCACAGAGTATTAACAGAAAAGCTTTAGAGCAATGCACACGACAGACTAGACACATTCAGAGGGTCCGTACATTCGTGTGCGAGTGGTTGCGATCTCATGAGAAAGATCTATCTTAACTTTTTTTCGTAAAACAATTACGTCGTAACACACTCGGAGATTGCGAACGTACAATCAGGGTAGAGGCATGTAAGTTCTATCATTCCCCGTAGCCTGGGTAAAAGAATTGCAATTATTTAAATTTAAGAATATCTCTTTTTCTACCGGACTCCTATTTTTTTACGAGAAGGAAGATTGCATGTTGTGAATGTCTCGGCAAAAACACATCGGAATTAATATTAGCGGCCACCAAAGGAAAGTAGTGAGCATAATCACGTGCCTCTATTGTTGAGCAGCGCCGTCGTAAAGATCGTAGCCTACATCTAATATTCGCCTTCTCGAATTAACAGAATAATTTGTACTCCACTGGTATGGGATTTAGGCTTGATCTTGACAGAAATTATAAAACACATTTTGCGTCATTTAACACCTTCATTTAACACACACATAGACATGAAATTACACCGTACGTCTTTACGCCAGCACATCAGAACAAAAAGTAGTTAATACCAGAGGTAATAAAAGAATCTCGAAATTAGTCCTTTGTCTATCAGCGATAAAACAGTTTTTCAGAGTATTCCTGTGGTATGAAAGTCGATCAAATTTCCTTCTTGAATATTTGGATTAAATTACAACATTTTTTAGTTCCTTTTCACAGCCAACAACTGCATGACAGGCCGTAGAGATCCCATTTATATGGAGCGCATAGAGGGCACCACCATACGTCACGTGGGTCCTACTGTATGACTGTCTCTGACTAATGTCATTATTCTCGACTGAAGGTAATAGATTGTATGTCGTTGGTGCAAAGTCGACCGCCATATCTTGTCCAATTTTAAGCCTTCCCCTTTCCTATTAAAATTATTGTGGTGTTTCTGAATATCCATAGCTTACCTACACATACGTCCATAATAATGCCATGTCCTGGCTAGCACGTTCATCTATTAAAAATTCTGTGCACTGTATTGAAAAATTGAAGGAGACTACTGTCAGCCCAAGTGATATCCTTACTAGTTTTCATGTGGTATCCCTGTTTACCGTGGTTCCTGTCGACGAAGCTCTTTCATATATAGCTAATATGTTTCCCACTGATAGAGTAGCTCTGTTTATATATTGCCTGTGCACGACTTATTTACATTATGATAATGAGTTTAACGAGCAAACAGAAGGAGTGACCTTGGGCAGTACTCTGAGTCCAGTTGTTGGTAATCTGTTCACGGAATTTTTTGAACAGAAGGCGCTGCAGTCTGCCAGTAAAAGCCCTTCAAAGTGGTATCGGTATGTGGATGACAATCTTGTGGTATGGAATCACGATGAAGAGGAATCGTATGGTTTCTTGGCGCTCCTTAATAGTATTAATCCAACGATACAATTTACTGTGAAGAAAGAGACCAATGGACAACTAAATTTTTTGGATGTATCAGTAATTAAAAGGGCAGATGGGAGTCTAGGCCATAAATCGTATAGAAAAAATACACAGACCGACCGTTACTTCCATAAGGTAGGCAGAAGAGAGGTGTCATTAAAACATTGGTGGACGGAGCTAATAGCATCTGCGAGCCAGTTTATGTGGAAGATGAACTAAATCATTTGCCAATGGCTTTTAAGAAAAATGGATACGCTGACAACGAGGTAGATCGAGCACTTCATCCAAGAATCAAAGTGTCTGACAACATTCAGCAACAACAACTGCCAGCAGGAAAAGTTTATCTTCCATTTATTTGCAATATTACGGACCGTACTGGGAAAGATCTGGCCAAGTTTCAAGTTGAAGCAATCTTTAGACCCACCAAGAAGGTTAATGAGTGTTTAAGATCGGCGAAAGACGCACGAGACCCCTTGGCGACTCCTGGGGTGTACAAAAATATGTAGCTGTGGGAAGGTTTATACTGGAACAACGAAAAGAAGTGGCTATACCCTCTTAACTGAACACAAAAGGAACTGTCGACTAGGACATAACGACAAATCTGCTGAAGCGGAACATGTTTTAAAGATGGTGATCACGAAATAAAATTTAGTGAGACGAACGTGCTATGCATGTATGTATAGGGAAGCTATAGAGATTCAGAAACATCAAACTAATTTTAAGAGAAGAGAGGAAGGCTTAAAGTTAGACAAGATACGGTGGTCGACTTTGCACCAGGGACGGGGCAATCGATTACTTTCAATCGAGACTAATGACGTTAGTCAGAGAGAGACTTAGAGTCGGCCACACCTGACATATGGTGGTGCGCTCTATGCGCTCTGTATTAATTGGATCTCCACGGCCTGGCAGCCAGTGGTTGACTCACCTCCGAATATGCTGCCTGCAGTTGGCAAAAATGTCAGGAGGAAGTAGTGTTACAGATCGACCACGGCCTCTCAGCTCGGAAGTTTTAACTAATGAAGTACAAAAATATTCAAGGAAATTCTGGAATACAGAAATACACACTGCTGAGGATTGAAATAGATATGATGTGCACGGAACGTAAGACGAAATGGCTGCACGAAAATTTGTAAGAAAAAGGTATGATTGTCGGAAGGACTGACTCAGGATATAGGAAAGTCAAAACAAACTTCGGTGAAATTAAAAGCAAGATCTTCGAAATTCTCAGAAAAATAGGTGTAACATATAGAGAATGAAGAGTAATATACAATATGTACAAGACCCAAGAGGGAATAATAAGAGAACGTACTCAGACATTTCACTCTTTACTTAATCTGATCATCACTAAACTGACACACAATATTTTTAGCGCAACGCATTCTGACTTTCAATAATCCATACAAAAGAATGGCCCTGACGAACAATAACCTATACCTCTCATGAATCACTTACCTCACAAAAATCTTCGTTACTCGAACTACTGCAATACATCGAGCGCCAATACTGCCAGCTAAATGAAGGATTCTAACTACTGAAGGCACTAACTACTGATAAGCATAGTTAGCAAATGAGAGATTTTGATAGAGAACAAACAATGTATTTACCTTAATAGTGTTCAAAAGTCATAATATATATGTATCAGTTCATGACATCCAGTCTTAGAAATTTACTGTCTCTGATGGACACACGTCCAGATCATCCGCTCTCAAAACTCCGCCATCTCTCTCCCCACATCCATCACTGCTGGTGGCTCACCTCCAACTGCGCAACGCTACGCGCTATTAACAGCCAACTGCCCAACACTACAATAGCAAATTCCAACAATGCAGACCAGCCACAGACTGCACAACAATGCAGCCCAGCCACAGACTGCACACAGCACAGTCAGTGATTTTCATACAGAGCGCTGCATGACGTTACCAACATAAAAACCTAAACAGCCTACATACAATATGTACAAGAGCCAAGAGGGAATAATAAGACAGGACGATCAAGAACGAAAAGCTCAGATTAAAAAGCGTGCAAACAGGGATGTGCTCTTTCGCCCTTACTGTTCAATCTGTACATCGAAGAAACAATGGTGGAAATAAAAGGAAAATTCAGGAATGGAGAGAAAATTCAAGGTGAAAGGATATCAATGATACGATTCTCTGACGAGATTGCTATCCTGAGTGAAAGTGAAGAAAAATTATGTTTACTGGTGGATGGAATGAACAGTCTGATGGGTACAGAATACAGATTGAGAATAACTTGAAGAAAGTCGAAAGTAATAAGACGTAGCAGAAACGAGAACAGCGAGAAGCTTAACATCAAGATTGATGGTCATGAAGTATGATGTTACGGGTTTCTGCTACCTAAGCAGCAAAATAACCAATGACGGATGAAGCAACGAGGACATCAAAAGTAGACTAGCACTGGCAAAAAGGGAATTCCTGCCGAAGAGAAGTCTGCTAGCATCAAATATAAGCCTTAATTTGAGGAAGAAATTTCTTAGAGTGTATCTTTGGAGCACAGCTTTGCATGGCAGTGAAACATGGACTGTGGGAAAACCGAAACAAAAGACAACCAAAGGATTTGAGAAGCGATGCTACAGACGAATGCTGAAAATTGGATGGACTGATAAGGTAAAGAATGGGGAGATTTTGCTCGGGATGGCAAAGGAAAGGAACATGAGGAAATCACTGACAAGGGGAAGGAACAGGATGATAGGACATCTGTTAAAATATGAGGGAATAGCTTCCAATGTACTGTAAGTAGGCTGTTTAGGTTTTTTTATTGTTAACGCCGCCGCCACGTAGCGCTCTGTATGAAAATCACTGGCTGTGCCGTGTGCAGTCTGTGGCTGGTTTGCATTGTTGTCTGCCATTGTAGTGTTGGGCAGCGGCAGCTGGATGCTAACAGCTCGTAGCGTTGCGCAGTTGGAGATGAGCCGCCAGCAGTGGTGGACATGGAGAGAGAGATGGCGGAGTTTTGAAATTTGTAAGAATTGGTGTCATGAACTGATATATATATTATGACTATTAAGGTAAATATATTGTTTGTTCTCTATTACAATCTTTCATTTGCTAACTGTGCCTATCAGTAGTTAGTGACTTCCGTAGTTTGAATCTTTTAGTTAGCTGGCAGTAGTGGCGCTTGCTGTATTGCAGTAGTTCGAGTAACGAAGATTTTTGTGAGGTAAGTGATTTGTGAAACATATAGGTTAATGTTAGTCAGGGCCATTCTCTTGTAGGGATTACTAAAAGTCAGATTGCGTTGCGCTAAAAAAAAAAAAATTGTGTGTCAGTTTAAGCACAGTCGTGTATAATTTTTCTAAGGGGACGTTTCATATGTCGACTCTTAGCCGATGATACCTCACTGGAATCTTCTGATTTTTTTCTTGTAGTTTGTGTAGTTAGTGTATCCTTTGTTTTTTGCTAGCGCGTAATCATAGAGAGAATTTCCTTTGTAGTTGCAGTATTTCATTGTTGTACAGTAAAACAGTTGTGCCATGCATGTAGTTTTGCATGAAGTATTTTGCAGGTACACTTGCAATTAACTAGATATTATTTTCAGTACTATGTTAATGTGTTCTCTTATTTTGCTCTTCAAATTGTGGTTTTCTGTGTTGTCGTGTGAAATATTGTGACAATAATGGCGTGTGAAAAACGTAACACTAGGCTCCAAAGTAAACTGAGAAATAATAGTGACGACGAGCGTAGCTTACCAGCACCACTGTGTAATGAATTAACAGACATTCAAAGTATTAATTTGGTAACTATGCATAGTTAGAAACAACATACTGTTCAAACGATGCACTGTTGATGACAAGCTATGGGTACTTTGCATTCCAGACGATTTTGTTAATAAGCTCATTTGGTCCACGGAAATGTTATCATATTCTTCGAACGACTTGTTATTTTAACAATATGGAAAAGAGAATTCGAAGAGTCTTGTCTATTTGTGAACTTTGTCAAAATGCGAAACCATCTCGCATCGTGCTCCATTGTTTCCTATCATTCCTTCTAAATTAAAAGAATTTGCTGCTGTTGATCTCTTGGGACCGCTTGTCAGAACATCTAATGGATTTTCGTACGTTCTAGTCGCTGTTGAACTTACTTCAAAATTCGTTTCTTTCACTCCGTTACGTAAAGCAACTGGACGGTCAGTATCCAACGCCTTTTTTAAAAATTTCTTACGTGAAGTTGGACACGTTAGTAAAGCCATTTCAGATAACGGACCGCAATTCAGATGTGCTGTTTGGTCACGCATGCTTCGTAACCATAAAATCAAATCTGTTTTTATTTCATTGTACTCACCACATTGTAACCCATCTGAACGGATTATGAAAGAAATCAATAAGCTCTGCAGACTTTATTGTCACAGAAAGCATCAGCATTGGGACAGATATTTACACTTATTTCAAAACGTGCTGAATGAAATGCCTCATGACTCCACTGCTTTACCACCTGTTCTTGTACTGAAGAATAAAAAACCACCGAACAGAATCAGAGAGCTTGTACCTTTTCCGAATACACGTAAACTTCGACACAAAGACATAATTGACTTGGCTATTAAAAATATAAATTCTGCTGCAGACAAAAGGAGAAAATTACATGGTATAGCAAATGCAAAGAAATTATATATTGGTCAGAAAGTTCTCATTAAAGCTCATTCATTGTCACATAAGAAGAAACACTTGAGCCACAAATTCTTTCTAGTTTACAATGGACCTTACAGAATCCGACGTATACCACATGATAATTGCGTTCGAAACTCTGCGTACTAGGAAGAGTAAAGGTTTACACCACATTTCACATGTAAAACCGTTTATTGAAAGATAATCTGCTTTTTAAATTGATCTTTGCCATAAAGCTGTTCACTTCACAGTCTTTGTCAGACTTAAGAAATTGTTAAAATGTAACAATGTTTGAAGTTAAAAATCCAGAGAACTTATTTAAACATAAATTACGAATGCATTGTTATAGTGAACAGACGTCACAGTGTTATTGTGTGTGTACATTCTTGCTTGTTAGTTGCACTATTACGTAACGACTATAAAGCTGACATACTTAGAACATTTACCAGTACTGCTAATGAGACTTTAATGCAACATTTTGGGTTTACTTGAAAATACATTCTGGATTTAAAGTACTTTCTGTGAGATACCAGATGACACAGTGGTTAGTTTATGTGACAGCTACACGATTTTATCACGGCGCTACTAATAAGTGACAATTTACAACGTTGCTTTTGCGGTTTATCTGCTTTATATCTGCACAGTTGTTCTGAATTATTCTGGAAAGTAAAACATGTTTTACTAGTAACTTTTGTGGTATAGCTACAAGGAGACAGCCTTTTCTGTAGCACAACAATAAGTACAGTACAGTACTTACTTCATCACGGCATAAGCGTAATAACTAAGATATCTATACGCAAAGCATGTAACTTTCATTTATCTGGAGGTAAGTACATTGACTTCTGCAGAACTTAGCTTTCGGAGGACGATAACTACGACACTTCCACAGAGATTATCTTACAACAAGACGCACAGTTTAGCGCTACAGTACACGTAGGTGAGTGATTAATTTTGCACTTAAAACATTTATTTTTAAAAATATTTGATGTACAATGATACAAAGGTTTTCCGTGATACGTTTCATTCCATTGCTGTAATCTGCAACACCTGAGGATATAATTACATTAATCCTCAGGGGGTACACAGTTACTTTGTGTACCACGTGTGTGGCAAGCACAAGGAGCCCTAGCTAATATGGTATTTGCTTATACAACTTTACACATTGGTACCATATTTCTCTAACACAGAATTACACAGCTATGTGATCATTTAACTGAGAGACAAACATTTTTTTATTACGTCAGTGACACATGTTTACGCAATTATACACTTGGATAATTTCATACTTATGAAATTGTATTTGGTCTGTACTTTGTGAAATGATCATATTTTTTTCAGAACAGTTGTGTACTATGAGAGCTTTGAATGATGTATTTGGTATGGGATGATGATTTTTAAAGTACGTTTGAGGTAGATGACACTATTGAAATGAGCAGAGAATATTTTTTTAGGTTTTGAAGTTATTGCAGAAAGCTATGGTGATTTTGAGATTTGGCTGAGATTTTATGATGTCATGATGACAATATCTATTATGCTGTTGCGGTATATTTATGATCAATAACCTGATGCTATATGAGGAATTTGATTATGCTACGTATTTATTATGATGAAATATTGAAGAAGTGTCTACGAATATGTATATGTATAATAAGGTAAGGAATAATGAGTAGTGGTTAGGGACTCTGATTTGTGGAAAAGGATGTTGGAAACCAAGAATCGTTCTTTAAGAATTGTGTGTACATGCGTGAATGTATCACAGTGCTGTTGAAAATTTTTTGGACACTGTTATATTTATAGGATTTTATTTTCTACACGTTTGTAACGCAAATTCTCAACCTGTGGAAATAGTTTTACATGAGACTGTCACTGTAGCGGAAACTGCTGTCGTAAATATCTCGGTAAGAAAGTTAAGTGACCACCTGCACGTAATGCGTCGTGGGCACCCGCTGGGCGACAGCCACCTGGACACAAGGCATTAGTGTGTGCCTTTCTGAGGCACAAGAAAAAAAAAGGGCCATTATCCTCGCTATTGACATTCCTTTGTAGAAAGAATCGCAAAAACGACACGCTCAAACTTGAAAACATATGATTATACTGTGGAGTACTTAATTTATGATATTTACTGATGCCTGATGAAATTATGAGAAACATTTTACATCTATTGTCTTTCTAGTTGAGAGAATTTTTTTGCCTTTGGAGACGCCATTTGCCTAGTGAATGACGTTTCATATGTTGCTTTATATATATATTTGCTCATTTCATTTAATATCTAGTTTCTAGCTGCACTGCAGCATTGGTTAAAATAAAATTTTATACATGTACTAACATAAATATTTTCTGTCTACAGATCCAGTATATAATAATAATGTGATATACTTCCAAAAAAATGAGGGAGCACAAAAAGACATTTCCCTTCACAGGAACTGCATACATAATTTTCTTTTCAAGTACTTGGTAATTTATTTCATAGAATAAGTTGTGGTGCACCACTTTAATTACATAGACATTAAGATGTGAATATATATTTCCCTTATCTGCGTTGTTGTCTTTAGTGTACTATTTTTTCTGCTTGTGGGTTTGTCATGTTTAGATATAAGTTATTACATTTATTGCTGCTTCCACTTTTTTGTCCTTGCTGTTTGTGTTAATTTGTTTTGTGCTGCTGCATTGCGTCATCCCTTAGTTTAGCATCTGAGCTCAGCAGATTTAAGTTAGCTTAAGAGGGGGTAGACTATATAAGAGAATGAGTTGCGATGAATTGGAAGGACTGCATTGAGAAGCTATAAGAAAATGGTTTGGCTAAAAAAGTATTTTGAGAGGATAGGAAGAAACAAAATAGGGTTTAGGGACAACAGGTTTAGGTAGGATTTTCTTGGAAATAAATGATGAGGTAAGATGATGGAAAATAAATAATGAGGTAAGAAATATGTGAACATATAACTACAAAAAGCATGCTTAGATAGGATTTTTTTGGTGGAAACAAATTCTGAAATAAGACGAAAGATCTATGGAATGAAGTTTTGGGTTGGACTGCAGTACCAAATGTTACCCTGAAAAAAACCCTGTCCTCTCCTTTTGTGTTATCCCACTATGTGTTTGTGTACCCTTGTGGATTTATTTTCTTCATGTCCAGGTGTACTGTTTCATAGAATTTTTTTCTCTTCTAATACCAAGTTACATTCACTATGATGAGGAATACTGTTATCCTCAAATATAATTTGCATTAATAATATGTTATTTACTTTGTAAAGATGTCAGACATTATTAATTCTGATCTGTTTTAATGCTCATGTGTGAAGTTTATGTTTCAAAAATTATTCTGATCTTTATGTATTTACTTATGTCATAATTCTTGTAACACTGATGTATTTGTTATTTCGATTCTTTTGTAAAGCCTGTATTACTGCAAATGTTATCTGTACTATTATGTTCTTTATTGATATATTTTGTACCTTTGTTATTGTATTCTCATGTTATAAAATTGTAATTGACACCAGTTGATCAAAATAAGTAATTTGTAAATAACATTTCACTGCACACGTTTCTGTTGGTCATAGTATATGGACAATATGTGAGAAGAAGAACTGATAGTGTTTGCACATGTGTTAATAATTCAGCAAGGGACTGGACAACAGCATTGCTGGTTCTAAGGACAATTCCAAAAACTTTGTGCGTGCACAAGTGGTGGTTGATGGACTTGCTATATTCTCCGCAAGACTCTTTGATGGTGATTGTGCACCTGTACAGTCGCAACAGATGGCTGCTGGCTATCTCTACTAGGACTGAAGTGGGTCTCTGCCTTTGATCACTCACCAATACCATTATTTCTACAAGGACTGCACTGGGTCTGCACCTCTGGTGGCCCAGCAATACCGTAATCTCTACCAGGACTACAATGGGTCTACTCTGTGATGACCTACCTACCAATATTCTTCAAAACTTCGACTGACTCTGCTGTGGGTTTGCTCTGTTTTGGCCCATTACCTGTCAGCATGTCAAGAGTCAGCACTGTCTTCCCTTTGGAAGGACAACACTACTTCTTCAAGACTGCATGGAAATCCACTACTTCTGTGAGGATTTTCTTTTGCTGCTCAGACTTTGAGAAAAACACTGCAATTTTACATTGATGAATGATCAGGACTGTCTTTATGGACTGTGAGAAAATTTTAGCTTTTGACCAACATTGTATCGATAAGTGTGTGCATTTCATTTCTTTGTTATTGTAATTATGAAAAAAATTTCAAATCTGTATTGGTCAGTGCCCAAAACAATTTGTAAAATTTTTTGTGGGGAGCATGGGGGCTATGTAAGTAGGCTGTTTAGGTTTTTTTATTGGTAATGCCGCCGCCATGTAGCGCTCTGTATGAAAATCACTGGCTGTGCCGTGTGCAGTCTGTGGCTGGTTTGCATTGTTGTCTGCCATTGTAGTGTTGGGCAGCGGCAGCTGGATGCTAACAGCGCGTGGCGTTGCGCAGTTGGAGGTGAGCCGCCAGCAGTGGTGGACGTGGGGAGAGAGATGGCGGAGTTCTGAAATTTGTAAGAATTGGTGTCATGAACTGATATATATATTATGACTATTAAGGTAAATACATTGTTTGTTCTCTATTAAAATCTTTCATTTGCTAACTATGCCTATCAGTAGTTAGTGCCTTCAGTAGTTTGAATCTTTTATTTAGCTGGCAGTAGTGGCGCTCGCTGTATTGCAGTAGCTTGAGTAACGAAGATTTTTGTGAGGTAAGTGATTTGTGAAACATATAGGTTAATGTTAGTCAGGGCCATTCTCTTGTAGGGATTACTGAAAGTCAGATTGCCTTGCGCTAACAAATATATATTGTGTGTCAGTTTAAGCACATTCGTGTATAATTGTTCAAAGAGGACGTTTCAGTACTAGACGAAACTGTAGAGGGAAAAAACTGCAGAGGAAGACAACGATTGGAATATATCTGGCAAATAGCTGAGAACGTACGCTGCAACTGCTACTCTGAGCTGAAGAGGTTGGAACAGGAGAGGAATTCGTGGCGGACCGCATCAAACCAGTCAAAAGTCTGATTACTCACAAAAAATATTATTTTGCTCGTGAACTATTTAAAAGACGTCGGTATGTAGGTTTGACCTATAAGTTGTGTGGATCTAGTGCTCCCGTGGGACCAGCCGACTTCGAATACTGGGATGCCTGCCTGTGTTTTTACTTTTCATTATGGACTTACCTTTGTAAACGACGGCATTGTGCGGCTTTCAAGTATAAGTTGCTATGGACTTCATTCTCCTATGCAACTGGCCCGGTTCGCAACCTGGGTCATAATTTCGTGTTTGTAAATTTATAATACTCTCTTATCTTTGTACTTTACACGATTATCACGGTGATTTTGTGAAAGCTGCACTAATGTTCACTTGACACTGTTGTAACAACTACCAGCGGTATGGTGTTCGTCTTTTAGTGATTTTATTGTACGTGAAGAACTCACGTTTCTACGTCGATTTCCTTTCTTCATTCTGGCGTGGATATTACAACTGTGTTAACACGGCACTTTTCTAACTATCGTAGGCTGTATGGCCTTTGCTGCCGAAAGCCAAAAGTAAATTAAAAAATACAACTGCCCCTTATTCCGGCTATATTTTGTAAACGTTGTATGTTTGAAATCGCTCCCTTGGTACTTCTAAGTCCTGAGTTCATCTGCTCCTGAAATTACTTGCAAAGTCTGTACAATACGTACAAAGTCGTCACAACTGCGAGCAGTTCACCCCGTGGCAATTCAGACCGACACTGAGATACAAAACGAATTACTGATCTGCTCTCTCTGGCAGTACATCGCGTCCCATACTCTGCATCGCGGCGCTGCGGGTCAAAGCACAAAATTATCACACCTGATGATAGGCATGTAACAGCTCGAAACAGGTCGTTGTCTAAGCATTGAAAATAAAAAAAAAATGAAGCGGTATTTTCAGTGTTTACCGATTGTTAATTTATTGTACAACAAATTTCGCTATCAGTCATTTCAAACCTCCTGATAAATTTTATAATAATAATCACAAGTAGTCTAAATTATTTAACTGGTTTCCAAAATTATCAATCTATAATTTTCGGCATAGCATTTATTTCGAAATTTAAAGTCATGAAATCTGATGTCCGCTATTAGTCAGCGTGCGTGCAAACCTACTATCGGCCTTACTTCTGATTGGCTAAGAGCTGTTGCCGGACAAACTTGACAGCTGATGAACATCTGTTTGTGGTTTATGTTTAGTCACTTGTTTATGTTTGCATGTGGAATTTGGGGTTATATGCTGCTGAACTTTTGATTGTTTGAAACCCTGATAAAGTCAGTGAAAAAACAAACTGAATATCGCTGAAGTATAATTTTCTACATTTTCCATTCTTTATTTTCGTAGGGAAAGGTTTTGGTTTTGGGAAAGAATAGAGGGTCATTATATTCAGTCACGGCAAATTACATTTACTTTACTAGAAATTTAAATCAATTCATAGTTAAGAGATTTAAATACTAATATTCGGTACGAGTAGAATTTAGGTCAACGCATACATACGCGCTCAGTTTCTACATTTAAAAACTAGTTCGACCTATTCGTTTTGTTGTAAAGTTATTCATTTGGGTGGCGGCAGCCGTACTCAAGACGGATTTAGAAAGCATCGCTCGTGCGAATTTCAGCTTGCTATTTTTCTCGCACGATGTCGTGCAGACCGCAGATAAACAACAGGTAGGTTTCGCATTCATACATTTGCGGAAAGTGTTTGCCACAGCGGCACACTGCGGACTGTCAACGAAGGTCCGCGCATTCGGAATAAGTTCTGAGATATCTGAGTTCCTCAAAGACTTTTAAGTAGTAGAACCCCGTGTATTGACCTGGATGGCGGGTGTTCGTCGGAGGCGACGGTGTGCTTAGGAGTGCCTCAGGGAAGTCTGACAGACCGTCCTTTATAAACGTACACGATGTGATATGGTGAGCAGTAGCTGATGACACTGCAGTATACGGGAAAGCGTCGTCTTTGAAAGACTGTAGGAACATACGGGAAGAATTGGATAAAATACCTATTTGGTGCGATGAATGTCAGCTCGCTACGAATGTGGAAAGAATGGAAGTTAATGCTCATGAGTAACAGAAATAATGCTATAATATTCGAATACAATATTAGTGGTGCGCTGTTTGAAAAGTCATGTCGATTAAATATCAACGCATAATGTTGCAAAGTGGCATGAAATGGAACGAGCATGTCAGGTCAGTCGCAGGGAGGGCAAATGATCGACTTAGCTTAATTGGCAGTATTTTAGTAAGGCGTAACTCATGCAAAAAGGAGAACGCGTACCGGGCTACAGGATGCCATCTGAGCAAATCTGAGGCGTGCTGCTAGATTTGTTAGCGGTGACTTCGATAAACACGCGAGTGTTGCGAAAATGTTCCCTGAACTCAAATGGAAACACAGGAGGAAAAACGTGTCCTTTTCGCGAAAATTTTAGAGAACTGGCATTTGTGACGGACTGCTGAACTATCCTACGACCTTCAGCGTACATCATACATACTAATCACGAAGACGATAGTGCGGAAGCGTATAGCTAGTTGTTTGTCCTTCGGTCCATTTGCGGGTGGAGCAGGAAAGGGATAGACCTACAGTGGCACAAGGTACCTTCCGCCGTGCACCGTGTAGCGGCTTGCAGAGCTCGCCTTTAGATGTTTGTTACACCAAGTCAAGGCACTGCCATGTTCAAAGCTACGTTATGGTGGACACTGCGCCGTTACGCCGGTGACCTTGCGGAAGTTTGAATTTCACGGCAGCCGCATAGAGCGCCGGCAGAGCGACCGAGGGTGTATGGTGTGGGGCTGGACCACTTGCACGGAGTGACACTTGCACGGAGGAACAGTTTCACGAAACCTGGGGCTCTTAAGGGGGTTTTGTCGTCTAGAGGTCCGATTTTTACCTCATTTTCAACATTTTTTTATGGTGAAATCAAACGAAAACTCAAACAATGCTTACATCCTATATTCATCTATCTTCTACCGGCACTGAAAAATATTTTTTGTCCAAAAATATTAAGGGGTTATTAAACAAAATGGTGCCGAAAATCGTAATGCATGCCGTTCACCGTGTAAGAGGTCCATGATTTAAGAATTTGTTGCTAGCGCAATCGAGCAGATGTAATTTCGATGGATTGCTCACGCGCTGACTGCGACATGTAAGCTATAAGACAATCTCAGACCAGAGAGCAGTGTTGTATGCAGTAAGAGCGGTGTCTGTAGCAGTTGTAGTAGCAGTATCGAGCAGTCGTGTGTGCGGAGTTGGCTGGGCCGGTCGTGTGGAGTGATGGCAGAGCCTGAGCGATATAATACACTCCTGGAAATTGAAATAAGAACACCGTGAATTCATTGTCGCAGGAAGGGGAAACTTTATTGACACATTCCTGGGGTCAGATACATCACATGATCACACTGACAGAATCACAGGCACATAGACACAGGTAACACAGCATGCACAATGTCGGCACTAGTACAATGTATATCCACCTTTCGCAGCAATGCAGGCTGCTATTCTCCCATGGAGACGATCGTAGAGATGCTGGATGTAGTCCTGTGGAACGGCTTGCCATGCCATTTCCACCTGGCGCCTCCGTTGGACCAGCGTTCGTGCTGGACGTGCAGACCGCGTGAGACGACGCTTCATCCAGTCCCAAACATGCTCAATGGGGGATAGATCCGGAGATCTTGCTGGACAGGGTAGTTGACTTACACCTTCTAGAGCACGTTGGGTGGCACGGGATACATGCGGACGTGCATTGTCCTGTTGGAACAGCAAGTTCCCTTGCCGGTCTAGGAATCGTAGAACGATGGGTTCGATGACGGTTTGGATGTACCATGCACTATTCAGTGTCCCCTCGACGATCACGAGGTGTACGGCCAGTGTAGGAGATCGCTCCCCACACCATGATGCCGGGTGTTGGCCCTGTGTGCCTCGGTCGTATGCAGTCCTGATTGTGGCGCTCACCTGCACGGCGCCAAACACGCATACGACCATCATTGGCACCAAGGCAGAAGCGACTCTCATCGCTGAAGACGACACGTCTCCATTCGTCCCTCCATTCACGCCTGTCGCGACACCACTGGAAGCGGGCTGCACGATGTTGGGGCGTGAGCGGAAGACGGCCTAACGGTGTGCGGGACCGTAGCCCAGCTTCATGGAGACGGTTGCGAATGGTCCTCGCCGATACCCCAGGAGCAACAGTGTCCCTAATTTGCTGGGAAGTGGCGGTGCGGTCCCCTACGGCACTGTGTAGGATCCTACGGTCTTGGCGTGCATCAGTGCGTCGCTGCGGTCCGGTCCCAGGTCGACGGGCACGTGCACCTTCCGCCGACCACTGGCGACAACATCGATGTACTGTGGAGACCTCACGCCCCACGTGTTGAGCAATTCGGCGGTACGTCCACCCGGCCTCCCGCATGCCCACTATACGCCCTCGCTCAAAGTCCGTCAACTGCACATACGGTTCACGTCCACGCTGTCGCGGCATGCTACCAGTGTTAAAGACTGCGATGGAACTCCGTATGCCACGGCAAACTGGCTGACACTGACGGCGGCGGTGCACAAATGTTGCGCACCTAGCGCCATTCGACGGCCAATACCGCGGTTCCTAGTGTGTCCGCTGTGCCGTGCGTGTGATCATTGCTTGTACAGCCCTCTCGCAGTGTCCGGAGCAAGTATGGTGTGTCTGACACACCGGTGTCAATGTGTTCTTTTTTCCATTTCCAGGAGTGTATAAGGAAAAAGCAGCCTCGCGTTTATCTAATATTGTTATGTCAAGCCCCATGATAATGTATTTAAAAAATCTCTTAATAAGAATCTTTCTTATAAAAAATTAACTTTTGATAATTATTGATCTCAATTTAAAGAAGTTACAAGTTTCTCGAATCCATGGTCATCCCGATTATTGTAAAGAAAAAT
The DNA here is from genome assembly GCF_023897955.1 of Schistocerca gregaria. Lineage (NCBI taxonomy): Eukaryota > Metazoa > Arthropoda > Insecta > Orthoptera > Acrididae > Schistocerca > Schistocerca gregaria. The sequence goes on from NC_064927.1 coordinate 317,173,880, forward strand.
CAGTTGTTTCTTTTTATACATGACAAATCTATCTGCCAGCACTGCACAGGGCTGTGCCAGAAAATTTCTTATAGGAGCAGATATATATGCGTTATCCGGCGAGCTTATTGAAGTTATTCAGAATGATCTTTCAGGGCCATGACGCAGCGCTGCTGACGTCCAAAATTCACCAGTTTAAATTCACAGTCAATTATTGAAAGGTTATAAGTGAGCGACAATTCTATTGAGAGATTAGTCACATTTTTATTATTGGTAGGTTACAGAATTTATCTGTTGGTAGGTCACTCTAAATGTGAATGTTATACTTCTGTTTTTTAATGTTGGGAGGTTACAAACGGTGGGCTGATGGACCTGGTTGAGGAAACTGGGGGATTTGAAACAGACCAGACCAGAAAATTATAAAAAAGTGTGAGTGTAGCCATGATCAGAACTTCTGAAAAGTGAAAAAAATGACATTTCTTCACAGTATGGCGGCTGTTTGAAAAAATAAGAAAAATCAGCTTGTTTGTGCATTCAAACGCACATGAAAAATCGATATTTTGAAAGTAGTTTAACTTTTAGAGGTTCCGACCATGCCCAGTTCAATTTTCTAAGTTATCTAAGAGGTATCAAAATCGGCAGTTCACACACCCAGGAAAAGAATGTGCCTTTTAGGAAATCACGCTTAAAGTTTTGGTAAGGGTTTTCGTCGGTTTCTGCGGAATTACCATCAGTGTACGATACCTGGAGCACAGAGTACTACTTCCTCGATCCCGTAAATCACGTTCGTATGCACCGCTTCCTCCCGCGCAGTAGATCTGGCTTCCTTACTGGCGGCAGACACGCGGTGCTAAGCGCGTACAAGGCAGTCCGCCTTACGCCTTCTGAAAAATTCGAACGCTGTGTTGCCAAGTTGAATGTCGATGAAATTCAATGTCTGTGCGAGTCCCATGAAGCCGTCGTTGAAGATAACTGTAGCCAAATTGTTTGCAGTTTAAACTACTTTTGGGGAAAGCTTCCAAAAAATGGTTCAAATGGCTCTGAGCACTATGGGACTCAACTGCTGTGGTCATCAGTCCCCTAGAACTTAGAACCACTTAAACCTAACTAACCTAAGGACATTACACACATCCATGCCCGAGGCAGGATTCGAACCTGCGACCGTAGCAGTCGCACGGCTCCGGACTGCGCGCCTAGAATCGCGAGACCACCGCGGTCGGCGGAAAGCTTCCAAATCAGAGAATGTATCGACTTGGAGTTTTGAGTGTTCGCGCAACGCATCTTTCCAGTAAACTGTCATTCGATAGATCCTCGTATACAGGTCTTGCGGTCTCCGAGGGTCGTCCGCACGCGCTCGACGAAGCGGGACTGCCGGTACGGTGATCGTGTACTTCGACCATACACAATTGTTAACAGGTACAACGAATCCGCCCCTGTGTTCTCTATAATATATGGTACTATTTTTTTTAAATTTCTAGACCACAAAACCTCAATAAGACAGCGGCAGGCCAGTATAGATACACTGACAGTTTGTCGACATAAAAGTTTTCTGGGTATAATACCGCGTCGTGATGTGTGAAACTACAGCTGCTGGAGAAAGCCCAACGTTTCGGCCACGGTAGCAGCGGCCTTCTTCTGGGCCTAATGGTGCTTTCTAACTATGCAGTGTCCTTTATATTTTGTTGTTAATGTTCACTGCGCATGTCATTATGTCATAATTTTAAAAAGCTAGTTAGTTTCATTGGTCACTTAAGGAAGAAGGACAGGGTACTTTACTTTAATAGTTTATTGAGATGGAGAGAGAATGTAACCTATGTTGTATATTGGCTCTTGTGTTATGTGCCATGATTGGTGGTCACCGTCGAATGAGAAGTTGGCTGCTGTTCACCAACTGCTGGACGTCGGCCGCGCGGCGGCAGCTACTCGCCGGTAGTGCTCCTGCCTTGTGTTAACAGTGCGGTCTGTTGGGCTCTGATTGCTGACACCTAAGATGGGGCAAGCCTGAGTCCATCCTCTCTGTTCATGTTGTTAGGGTGTTTAAGTATTTCAATGGCCTCTCTGACTTTGCGTTTCGTCATAACCGGCTGCTTGTCCATCACAAAGGTTTCGCTTAGTTTTATTTCTTTTTCGCAGTCTTGCTGATGTTCTGCCACTGCAGATTTGTTGTTGCCCTAGATGAACACAGCGCTCGTCTTCCCGAATGCTATTGGCCTACCAATCTCGCCAATGCATGCCTCTCCACATTTGCGTACCACCTTGTAAACGCCTGCAGTGTGTAATGCATCACCCTTGTCCTTAGTGGAGCCTAGCACGACATGGATCCTACGACCACTATAGAAGACAGGCTGAACCCCAACGCGGCGAACGTGTTTGCCTATTCGGTCAGTAACATTTTTCACATAAGGTAAGCGCACTGTTGGCTGCAGTTTGTCTATTCTTGTTTATCTTTCTTACTTGTGTTCGTCGAAGACGCTGCGCGCATCGACTTATGGCTGTAGCCATTGGCTAAAAACGTTGCGTGTAGCCTTTTAATCTCAGGTGTAATGTTTTGAGAATCACTTGGGCGCTGCGCACGGATCGCCAAAGAACGGATGACAGAGTTCTCCTGCCTTGGGTGGTGGTAGGGTTGGGCGGACAGATACCTGTTTGTATGTGTAGGCTTGCGATATACTGTGTGCCCCAGTGTGTCCTCCGTTCTCCTGCACACTTCGACTTCTATAAATGGACTTGCAGCATTCTTTTCTACTTCGTGCGTGAACTGTATCTTCCCGTGCATATTGTTCAAATGTTCGTGAAACTTGTGTAGCTCCGTTCCACCATGAGGCCATACAGCGAACGTGTCGTCCACGTATCTGAACCAGCAACGTGGGCGTAAAGGAGCTGAACCGAGGGCCGTTGCTTCAAAGGCTTCCATGAATATGAGGGCTGCCAGCGGAGATAGGGGAGACCCCATTGCTACGCCGTCTGTCTGCTCGTAGTATTTTCCTTGCCATTTGAAGCACGTTGAAGTCAGGCACAACTCAACCAGGTCGCATAAGTCTCGCGGGATATGGTCCTGAAGGATGCGGATGGTGTCTTGTACTGGCTCGTTCGTAAATAGTGATCTCACGTCAAAGCTGACCATCATGTCCGTAGATAAAATTGTTCCTCCCTTTAGGCGTTCTGTAAAGTGCGTCGTGTTCTTCACATAAGTGTCCGTCTTGCCAACTAGACCTCTTAATTTGCAGGCTAGGTACTTTGCCAAATTGTAAGTAGACGAATTGATCCCATTCACTATTGGCCTCAAAGGATAACATTCCTTATGTATCTTTGGAATACCGTAAAATCTAGGAGAGACTGGTATTCTGGGAATAAGAATTTGTTTCCTGTCCAGTGGTGTTGCGCAACTGTTGTCTACGCCACATGTTCCTAGGAATTAGCTTTAATATGTAAAGGAAGCTGTTTCAGGACATCTTCAGAGGGTGATTAATATGAACATGTATACATAAGGACATCAGTTTCGCGTAAATTGTTGCTTCTGGCATCTCTCATTAAACCAACGTTTCTAACATTTAACATGTATAAAATAATGTATTTTTCAAGTTGCAAGAGACTTTGTATAGGGAACACTACGAGGAGATAGCCTCTGTTCGTCCCCCACTAGATTTATGTACAGTATTTACAATATTTACAAGACTGTCAGCGAGTATGAAGTGCACTAAATTCTTTTCAATATACACATAATTTCCAGTGACTGTGACATTTTCTTCATCACTGTAATTTATGTAAGGCACACAAGTTAAAAATGATGTTATGTTACCGTCAGTTTTGAGTGTTTTTGAGCCTTTGGAATAGTCTCGTCAATTTTAACTGCTGATTTCTATCTTTTTTCCCCATCGATATTTAAAATTAATCTGTCAATTGGTGAGCGCGGTACTCTACGTCTTCTCGAAGATCTTTTACTAACGAGTACACATGTGAATGAACTTCTAATAGCCCGCACCTCGTGGTCGTGCGGTAGCGTTCTCGCTTCCCACGCCCGGGTTCCCGGGTTCGATTCCCGGCGGGGTCAGGGATTTTCTCTGCCTCGTGATAGCTGGGTGTTGTGTGACGTCCTTAGGTTAGTTAGGTTTAAGTAGTTTCAATTTCTAGGGGACTGATGACAATAGAGGTTAAGTCCCATAGTGCTCAGAACCATTTGAACCAACTTTTAATATTAATGTGCTTTTTCTTGAGATCCATTCTTCACAGCCGTTGTTAGCACGATGACACCTTTCACTGCAGTTCCACATATTTATTTATTTTGTATTTATTTACACTTCAAGTTCCGTAGGACCAAATTGAGGAGCAAATCTCCAAGGTCACGAAACGTGTCAGTACATGAAATTACAACGTAGAAGTAATAACAGATAAAAATAAAATGTTTATGTGTCAAATCTTATGGGACTTAACTGCTAAGGTCATCAGTCCCTAAGCTTACACACTACTTAACCTAAATTATCCTAAGGATAAACACACACACACACATGCCCGTGGGAGGTCTCGAACTTCCGCCAGGATCAGCCGCACAGTCCCTGACTGCAGCGCCTGAGACCGCTCGGCTAATCCCACGCTGCTAAAATGTTTATGAATCCGAAAAAAGTCAGTACATAAGTTAAATTAATTGCAATCAACAATACAAGAAGAATCAGCTTATTTTTTGAAGGACCTCGTCGACAGAATAGAAGGAGTGACCCATGAGTAAACTCCTCAGTTCCGATTTGAAAGCACATGGATTACTGGTAAGATGTTTGAATTCTAGTGGTAACTTATTGAACTTACTGAAAATGGATGCATCAGTATACTGCATAAATTTCTGCACAAGAGTTAAAGAAGTCCGATCCAAATGCAGGTTTGATTTCTGCCGAGTATTAACTGAGTGGAAGCTGCTTATTCTTGGGAATAAGCTAATACTGTTAACAAGAAATGACACTAAGAAATATATATATTGAGAGACCAATGTCAAAATACCAAAACTCTTGAACAAGGATCGACGAGAGGTTCATGAACTTACACCGCTTATTCTCCGAACCGCCCGTTTCTGAGCCAAAAATATACTTTCAGAATAGGAAGAGTTGCCCCAAAATGTAATACCATACGACATAAGCGAATGCAAATAAGAAAAGAAGACTAATTTTCGTGTGGAACGATCACTCACTTCAGATACCATTCGAATAGTACAAATGGCAGCATTAAATCTTTGAACAAGATCCTGAACGTGGGCTTTCCATGACAGTATACTATATACCTGAACACTTAGAAGTCTGAACTATTCAGTTTTGCAAATCATATGCCAATTCTGTGAAATTAAAACGTCAGGTTTTGTTGAATTATTTGTTAGAAACTGTAAAAATTTAGTCTTACTGTGATTAAGCATTAGTTTATTTTCTACAAGCCATGAACTTAGGCTATGAAGTACACTATTTGAAACCGAGCCAATGTTGCACACAACATGCTTTACAACCAAGCTAGTGTCACCAGAAAAAAAATATTTTAGAGTTACCCGTAATACTAGAGGGCATATCATTTATATAAATCAGGAACAGGAGTGGCCCCAACATTGATCCCTGGTGCCATCCCCCACATGACTGTACCCCTCATCACAGCCATTCTCAACATTGCGAATAGTGACGGTTTGATGTCTGTAGCTAAAGTAAGAGGCGAACCAATTGTGAGCTACTCCCCATATTCCTTAATGGTCCAACTTCTGGAGCAATGTTTTGTGATCAAGACAATCAAACGCCTTAGTTAAATTAAAAAAAAATGCCTAGCGTTCGAAACCTTTTGTTTAACCCATCTCACAGAAGAAAAGAGAATATAGCATTTTCAGTTGTTAAACGACTTCCAAGGTCGAAATGAACATTAGATATAAAATAATTAATTATCCTTACATACACAGCCTTATCAATAACTTTAGCAAACACTGAGACGAAAATTTAATAGTCATGGGTGACTGGAATTCGTCAGTAGGAAAAGGGAGAGAAGGAAACATAGTAGGTGAATATGGATTGGGGGGAAGAAATGAAATAGGAAGCCGTCTGGTAGAATTTTGCACAGAACATATCTTAATCATAGCTAATACTTGGTTCAAGAAACATAAAAGAAGGTTGTATACATAGAAGAATCCTGGAGATACTAAAAGGTATCAGATAAATTACATTATGGTAAGACAGAGATTTAGGAATCAAGTTTTAAATTGTAAGATATTTCCAGGGGCAGATGTGGACTATGACCACAATCTATTGGTTACGAACTGTAGACTAAAACTGAAGAAACTACAAAAAGGTGCTAAATTAAGGAGATGGGACCTGGATAGACTGAAAGAACCAGAGGTTGTGGACTGTTTCAGGGAGAGCATAAGGGAACATTTGACAGGAATGGGGGAAAGAAATACAGCAGAAGCAGAATGGGTAGCTTTGAGGGATGAAGTAGTGACGGCAGCAGAGAATCAAGTAGGTAAAAAGACGAGGGCTAGTAGAAATAAGTGGGTAACGGAAGATACACTGAATTTAATTGATGAAAGGAGAAAATATAAAAATGCAGTAAATGAAGCAGGCAAAAAGGAATACAAACGTCTCAAAAATGATATTGACAGAAAGTGCAAAATTGCTAAGCAGGGATGGCTAGAGGACAAATGTAAGGATGTAGAGGCTTATCTCACTAGGGGCAAGATAGATACTGCCTACAGGAAAAGTAAAGAGACCTTTCGAGAAAAGAGAACCACTTGTATGAATATCAAGAGCTCAGATGGAAACCCAGTTCTTAGCAAAGAAGGGACAGCAGAAAGGTCGAAGGAGTATATAGAGGGATTATACATGGGCGATGTACTTGAGGACAATTAATGGAAAGGGAAGAGGATGTAGATGAAGACGAAATGGGAGATAAGATACTGCGTGAAGAGTTTGATCGGGCACTGAAAGACCTGATTTGAAACAAGGCCTCGGGAGTAGACCACATTCCATTAGAACTACTGACGGCCTTGGGAGAGCCAGTCATGACAAAACTCTACCATCTGGTGAGTAAGATGTATGAGACAGGCGAAATACCCTCAGACTTCAGGAAGAATATAATAATTCCAAACCCAAAGAAAGCAGGTGTTGACAAATGTGAAAATTACCGAACAATCAGTTTAATAAGTCACAGCTGCAAAATACTAACGCGAATTCTTTACAGACGAATGGAAAAACTAATAGAAGTGGACCTCGGGGAAGATTAGTTTGGATTCCGTAGAAATGTTGGAACACGTGAGGCAATATTAACCTTACGACTTATCTTAGGAGAAAGATTAAGAAAAGGCAAACCTACGTTTTTAACATTTGTAGACTTAGAGAAAGCTTTTGACAATGTTGACTGGAATAATCTCTTTCAAATTCTGAAGGTGGCAGGGGTAAAATACAGGGAGCGTAAGGCTATTTACAATTTGTACAGAAACCAGATGGCAGTTATAATAGTCGAAGGGCATGAAAGGGAAGCAGTAGTTGGGAAGGGAGTGAGACAGGGTTGTAGCCTCTCCCCGATGCTATTCAATCTGTATGTTGAAAAAGCAGTAAAGGAAACAAAAGAAAAATTCGGAGTAGGTATTAAAATTCATGGAGAAGAAATAAAAACTTTGAGGTTCGCCGATGACATTGTAATTCTGTCAGAGACAGCAAAGGTCTTGGAAGAGCAGTTGAACGGAATGGACAGTGTCTTGAAAGGAGGATATAAGATGAACATCAACAAAAGCAAAACGAGGATAATGGAATGCAGTCGAATTAAATCGGGTGATGCTTAGGTTGGTTGGTTGGTTGATTGGGGTTGAAGGGACCAAACAGCAAGGTCATCAGTCCCTTGTTACAAAGACGGTCAGTTCCGACAGAGGGACAGCTCAGAAGAGTCAAAAACGATAAAGGTAAAAGGTAAAAGGCTAAAAAAGTGCAGTTGTGTCGTCAATGATAAAAACACAAGGAGGGAAGTCAGTAAATGGGCAAACTCAAGAGAGGAAATATCCCACCTGTGAAGCAGTACAAGCAAGACCACATGCTATTTAAAAGCGTTCAACCGCCAGAGTGTAAAAGGGCGGATTGTAAAAGGGATTAAACAAACCTAAAAGGCGATGAAAACAGTAAAAGGGAAAAAAGAAGGAACATGGCCAGGGAGGGGAGTCAGGAATCTCCAAGCACAGCCTACAGTAGGAGACATCCCAACCCTCACCGCCCTGCCCCTACTCCAGAGGGAGATGAAAATCCTTAAAACTGAGAATAAAAACCACTTTCACGGAGGAAACTGAGAACCAGTTCAACCATCCGGGAATCGTCTGCTAATATTAAGGGTAAAGTGCAGGGAAGTCTGTACTTAGTACGCAGAGCTAAAAGAAGGGGGCATTCCACCAAAATGTGGGCCACTGACTGGAAAGCTCCACAACCACAAAGTGGGGGTGGCTCACCACGCAAAAGAAAACCATGGGTCAGCCTGGTATGGCCGATGCGAAGACGACAGAGGGTGGTTGAGTCCTTTCGCGAGAGGCGTAAGGAAGAACGCCATGGGACAGGTGTCACCTTAATCGTACGAAGTTTATTAGACAAGGAGGTAGCCTCCCAGGATGTGGCCCATGATTGCGCAAAGTGGGATTTGAGATGAAGCCGTAAATCCGCCACAGGAGGGGTGACAGGGAATGGGGGGTAAGAGACTGCTCCCCCAGCCAAACGATCAGCAAGCTCATTTCCTTGGATGCCCACATGGCCAGGGACCCAAAGGAAGCTAACAGAACAAGCAGCATGGTGGAGATCAGCGAGATGGTCATGGATGGAGGAGACCAAGGGATGACGGGAGAAACACTGGTCAAGTGCCTGAAGGCCACTCATTGAGTCTGTACATAACAAAACGCGATTGAGCTTGGACTGTTTAATAAAGGCCAGGGCCCGGGAGACCGCCATCAATTCCGCAGTGAACACCCCACATGCATTTGGCAGGAGATGATTTTCCATGCCTACAGAGGAGGTGAAGGCATAGCCCACACGATCAGCAGATTTAGAGCCATCAGTGTAAAAAACAACAGCATCCCGAAACTCAGATAAAATGCGGCGGAAAAAACAACGGAACACCATCGGGGGAACGGAATCTTTCGGACCTCGGCAGAGATCCATCCGAACTCGGGGCCGAGGAACTAACCAAGGAGGTGTGTTGGGGAGGGAACGTGGGATACAGGAAAAGGAAGGAAGCTGAAAATCACGGCGAAGAGACGCTAGGCGGAGCCCAACCGGTAAACCCGCCCGTGGGCGGGAGTCAGGTGGGCGACTTCCTTGGGCAGGGAACAGGATAGAATAGGAAGGATGAGTGGGAGAGGAACGGACAGCGATTGCATACGAAACCAGAAGCTGGGAGCGCCGAACGGAAAGGGGGGGGATCCCAGCCTCAACCAGGAGACTATCTACAGGGCTAGTCGGGAAGGCACCGATGGCCAAACGGATACCACGATGGTGGACCGGATCCAAGAGGTGCAATGTAGAAGGGGCAGCTGAACCGTAAACTTGACAACCATAGTCCAAGCGAGACAACACTAAGGCCCGATAAAGGTGGAGGAGAGTGGAACGGTCAGCACCCCAAGAGGTGTGGGCAAGGAAGCGAAGGACGTTTAGTTTACGGAAACATCCTATCTTCAGGCGTCTGATATGAGGCAGCCAAGTGAGCTTGTTGTCGAAAAGAAGGCCAAGGAAACGAAACTGTGGGACCACAGGTAATCGTTGTGCATTGAGATAGAGCTCTGGATTGGGGTGGACTGTCACACGGCGACAAAAGTGGACCACTCGCGATTTTAAAGGAGAAAACTGAAATCCGTGTGAGATGGTCCATGCAGAGGCACGCCGTATAGCACCCTGGAGCTGACGCTCTGCAGCGGCCATCGAAGAGGAACTAACCCAAATGCAGAAATCATCCACATACAGAGCAGGAGTGACCAAAGGACCGACGGAGGCCACAAGTCCATCTATAGCAATGAGGAACAGAAGTACACTCAATACGGAACCCTGAGGGATGCCATTCTCCTGGGTTCGCGGAGAACTTAAAACTGTACCAACCCTAACACTAAACGAACGATGAAACAAGAACTGGCGGATAAAAATCGGGAGTGGGCCCCGAAGACCCCACTCATGAAGTGTAAGTAAGATATGATGGCGCCAAGCCGTATCATAGGCCTTGCGAAGGTAGAAAAATACAGCAACCAAATGGCGGCGCTGGGAAAAGGCCTGCCGAACTGCGGATTCCAAGCGAAGTAAATGATCGATCGGAGACCGTCCCTCTCGGAAGCCACACTGGTAAGGGGACAACAGACGCCGAGATTCGAGGACCCAAGTGAGCCGACGGGCTACCATCCGTTCAAGTAACTTACAAACAACGTTCGTCAGACTAATTGGCCGATAGCTGTCGACGAACAGGGGGTTCTTACCGGGCTTAATGACGGGAACCACAATGCTATCCCTCCATTGAGAAGGGAAGTCACCCTGGAGCCAAATACGGTTAAATACCCGGAGAAGATGTCGCTGTTGTGGAGCACTGAGATGTTGAAGCAGTTGGTTATGAATGAAGTCTGGGCCAGGGGCCGTATCATGAGAAGAGGAGAGTGCGGAAAGAAGTTCCCATTCAGTAAAAGCGTCGTTGTATGATTCTGACTGGCTGGGGGTAAAACATAAGGCGGAAGCTTCGGCCCGCTGTTTCTGGGGAAGGAAAGCAGCCGGATAGGAGGCTGATGCCGACGCTGTTGCAAAATGGGTCGCAAGGTGTTCCGCGAGAATCAACGGGTCCGTGCAAAGGCCATCCGGGAGGTGAAGACCCGGGAGGGTAGACTGCCGATGGCAACCTTGGAGAGAGCGAAGTGTAGCCCATACCCGCGACAGAGGGACAGCAGAACCGAGGGAAGAAACAAAGCGTTCCCAACACATCCGTTTGCTCCGTTTGATTAAGTAACGGGCCCTTGCGCGAAGGCGTTTAAAGGTAATAAGATTGGCAACGGATGGATGCCTCTTAAGGTGTTGCAAAGCTCGACGGCGATCACGGATGGCAACGGCAATGTCCGAACTCCACCAAGGGACCTGCCGGCGGCGAAATGGTCCAGATGAGCGCGGGATAGCAAGGCTAGCAGCGTGAACAATCGCGTCAGACATGTCACGTATGACATCATCAATACCATCCGACAATGAGGGAGAAAAAACGACCTGTGCAGTATACAGAGGCCAATTGGCACGTTGGAAGGACCAACGAGGTGATCTGTCCATGGGGGAGCGGGAAGGGAGCGAGAGAATCAACGGGAAGTGGTCACTATCGCAAAGGTCGTCGTGCGGTGACCATTGTAGGGAAGGTAGGAGGGAGGGAGAAGAGAGAGAAAGATCAATGGCAGAAAAGCTACCATGACCGGCACTGAAATGGGTAGGGGAGCCATCGTTAAGAAGGCACAAGTCGTGGTCGGTAATAAACTGGTCAATGAGATGACCCCGACTAGATGGAAATGCACTGCCCCACAAGGGATGATGTGCATTAAAATCGCCAAGTATAAGGAAGGGAGGAGGAAGTTGCTGAAGGAGGGCACTTAAGGAGGCAGGTGTAGGAGTTCTGTCAGGAGGGAGATACAGATTGCAAATTGTGACTCCAGAGTCCAGGTGGATCCTAACAGCAACTGCTTCCAATGTAGTTTGGAGAGGAATCCACGTGCTGGCAATGTCCGTTCGGACCAACGTGCAAACTCCGCCAGACGCCCGTAGGGGGCCGACCCGATTTCGACAGAAAGCACGGAAGCCACGGAGGGTTGGTGAGTGACCACCAGTAAAATGAGTTTCTTGTAGAACCACACAAGCCGCAGAGTAAAACGAAAGAAGGGATTGCAACTCCGGTAGGTGACGGTAATAGCCATTACAGTTCCATTGGATAGCCAAAGAACGATGAGTCAGTTGGGGGGTGAACAGGCTAATGTCAGTCATGCCGGTGGGTCACCACCCGTCACCGACAAGGAGGGGGCGACATCCATGAATAACAGGTCAGAGTTAGGTTGTGAAGATGGGGACGAGACCTCTGGCGATACCAGAGACTCCTTGTCCTGGGACTTGTGCTTCTTCTTTCTTTCTGTTTGGGATCGTGGAGGGCTGTGCAACAAAATGGAGCCAGCCACAGCAAGATCGGGAACAGAAAGAGAGCGGGCGATCTGGGGGCCCGCAGACCGTGGTTCTCGTGGTGGCCGCGTGGCAGCAGACCTTTGGCCTGGAAGGTGCCGGGAAGGGGGATCCCGCGAGGGGCGCCCATGACCGGCAGACGCCGAAGAAGCAGGACACTTCTCCAGCCGGGGAGAGGAAGCGGTGCCCGGGGGGGGATGGTGTGGGAACCGCAGGGGGAGGGGGGAGGAAAGGGGTTCGGGACTGGGGTAAGGAATGAGGAGGAGGGGGTGAAGATACTGCTGAAGCATAACTAGTTGTCAGGGTCACTGGATGAAGGCGTGTATACTTTTTACGGGCCTCGGTATAGGTGAGACGATCAAGAGTCTTATACTCCTGTATCTTTTTCTCTTTCTGATACACTGGGCAATCCAGTGACCGTGAAGAATGATTTCCACGACAATTTACACACACAGGAGGGGGAACACAGGAACTTTCCCTCATGGAACGGATGTCCACAGTCACCACAGAGGGGGGCCTGCGAACAGCGCGAAGACATGTGGCCAAAACGCAAACACTTGAAACATCGCATAGGTGGTGGGATGTATGGCTTCACGTCACACCGATAGACCATAATCTTGACCTTCTCAGGGAGGGTGTCCCCTTCAAAGGCCAAGATAAAGGCACCAGTGTCAACGCGGTTGTCCTTCGGACCCCTCTGAACCCGCCGAACAAAGTGAACCCCCCGCCGGCTTAGATTGTCCCGAAGTTCCTCATCAGATTGAAGGAGGAGGTCTCTATGGAAAATTACACCTTGCACCATGTTCAAGGACTGGTGTGGGGTAATTGACACAGGAATCGTACCAAGATGGGTACAGGCACGGAGAGCTGCAGACTGGGTAGCTGAGGCGGTTTTAATCAGCAGCGACCCAGACCGCATCTTGCTGATAGAGTCCACCTCGCCAAACTTGTCTTCGATGTGTTCAACAAAAAACATAGGTTTCGTATGAGTAAAAGTATCCCCATCAGTTCTGGCGCAAACCAGATAGCGAGGGAAAGGTTTCGCCCCCAGCCGACGAGCCTGGCCCTCCTCCCAGGGGGTAGCCACGGAAGGGAGGGCGGAAGGGGCAGAGGAAGCAGCACGTGAAGAATCTTTTCCAGTCAAAGAGACGGCCGGAGAACGGCCAGAGTTGTGGACTCTTATGCGTTTCATGAGCATAGTGTCCGCCCTGATACCACCCACTCCGATCAGGGGCTCTCCTCATGGGCGCCACCCAGCCACAGCAAGGGCCGTCTGGCACGGCGGCCATTGCTGGGAGTTCCGATGCTCCAGGACGACAAGCAACCACTCCTAGGCTTACATGAGGAGGTCACAGCTCAGGTATCAGACGTGTGATCCCTGTGTTTTCAGGGGGCTCAACCAAAAGGGTACATAGCGACCCCACCACACGGGCTGGCTACCGTGCTGGCTATGGACCCTAGCGTCAAACAACGACGTAAAGGAAACGATGGAATCAATGATGATGGCACACGCCGGAGACACTAGGTAAGGTGCTCTTCCCCAAATGGCTCACACTATGGAAGAAAATTTAGTGATGGAGGTCAAACCCCAGAGGGGACCACAGAATACCAAAAGGATGAAGGAATTACAGAACAAGGCCGAATTGCAAGGTCAACAGAACCAGGAGAATAGCAGGGCCAACATAAGGAAGGACACCATAAGTAGGGACACCAAGAGAGGGAGAGGAGAGGTCGGAGGGAAGGATGAAGGACAGGAAAGGAGGGGAAGGGAAAGGAAATGCAGCCCGGAAAAAGAAGGAAGGCTGCAATAGCTCGGGGCCCCGTGCTCGCCACGCACGTACTCACGAAAGGACCGCGAGCCCCCTGGGGGGGGGGGGGGTGATGCTTAGGGAATTAGATTAGGAAATAAGGCATTTAAAGTAGTCAAGGAGTTTTGCTATTTCGGGAGTAAAATAACTGATGATGGTCAAAGTAGAGAGGATATAAAATGTAGACTGGCAATGGCAAAGAAATAGTTTCTGAAGAAGAGAAATTTGTTAACATCGAGTATAGATTTAAGTGTCAGGAAGTCGTTTCTGATAGTATTTGTATGGAGTGTAGCCTTGTATGGAAGTGAAACATGGACGATAACTAATTTGGACAAGAAGAGAATAGAAGCTTAAGAAATGTGGTGCTACAGAAGAATGCTGAAGATTAGATGGGTAGATCACATAACTAATCAGGAGGTATTGAATAGAATTGGGGAGAAGAGGAGTTTGTGGCACAACTTGACAAAAAGAAGGGACCGGTTGGTAAGACATGTTTTTAGGCATCAAGGGATCACAAATTTAGCATTGGAGGGCAGCGTGGAGGGTAAAAATCGTAGAGGTAGACCAAGAGATGAATACACTAAGCAGATTCAGAAGGATGTAGGTTGCAGTAAGTACTGGGAGATGAAGAAGCTTGCACAGGATAGAGTAGCATGGAGAGCTGCATCAAACCAGTCTCACGACTGAAGACCACAACAACAACAATCCCTTTCTCCCTTTTTATAAAACGGCTTTACTACAGAGTACTAAATCGCTCAGGAAACAGACCATTCCTAAGGGAAAAATTACAAATATGGCTAAAAACAGTGCTATCATGTGCAGCACAGTACTTTTATGTTCTGCTAGGTCATGAGAGTCCTTAGTCTTCAGTTATTTAATTATTGACTCAATTCCCCCTTGTCTGTATCACAGAAAGGTATTCCAGACATCAATCTCGAAAGGCATTTGCCAAGAATGTTATATGATTCGCTGAAGAAACAAAATTTTTCTTTACTTCAGTAATGTTTAGAAAATGATCGTTAAATATAGTACGTATATCTGATTTATCAGTAAAAGAAATATTTATACTACGAACTGACTTTATATCGTCGACCTTGTGCTGCTGACCAGACACTTCCTTCACAGTAGACCAAATGGTTTTAATTTTATCCTGTAAATTAGCTGTTCTATTTGCATACCACATTCTCTTTCCCTTCCTTACAACGCTTTTAAGCAACTTACAATACTGTTTTTAATGGGCCACTGTAGCTTCATCCTCCTTCGTAAAATTCCTACATAACTCCCCTATGCTGTCAGTCACTCGAGACATCCCTGCACTAGGCTTCATAATGTTGGTGACCTGGTACTCACTCCCCAACACTTCCTGCAACTGCTGGCCTACACCTCTACCGTGCGAACTACCTAGCAGCAGAACTCTCTTCTTTCTGTTAAACTTTGCAACTGACCTAAGCCTCGTACCTTTTGAGGACTGCTGCGTGTTCTCTATACCTACAGCTACAAGAGGCTCCTCTCCACTCAACTCTGACAGTTGCTCAACTCTATTGCATATACGAAAAGTATAGCTGACTGAATACCACCTCCTCCTCCTAGCTGCGTTCTTGTCAACTGCCAGATCCCATTTCCCACCACCCTTCGCTCTCCTCAACCTGTCTAGTTCCTCCTCTGAGCGTTGTAACTGCACATGAAGGGCACAGATCTTACTCCTGCTCCTCTATCAACTTACTTCTACTACAGATTCTGCATTCCCAGGAGAAGATCTCGCTGGAATGCCCACTGGGATCCCCACTGCATTCCCCCCAAGAAAATACTTTGAACAAACCACCCGCCCCCCCCCCCCCCACACACACACACCATCACTAACCTACGACAGAGCCCATACATCTCACTCATTTTTACAGTTACTGGAAGATACTACATGCCTACGTTACCTAAGTTCAGTTCCACCAGTAAAATTATTTATAGAACTAACAAAAATGGTTCAAATGGCTCTGAGCACTATGGGACTTAACTGGTGTAGTTATCAGTCACGCGGTTCCAGACTGTAGCGCCTAAAATCCGCTCGGCCACTCTGGCCGGCTAGAACTAACAATAGCGGTCTCGAAGTTCTCTGTCTACTAAGAAAGCAACTATTTGTAATACATCAGAGCTAACACCTGTACCGACAAAACTTCACAAAATTATTAGGTAAAACCAAAAATTCAAGCAGCCACTGGAACACTCAACGAAGTTAAAACACTGAATGAAAATTTTACTGAAATATTTCACTATAAACAATAAGAAACGTGACCTGAAAACTAAAGCACGAAATTTAATAAACGACGTCAACGCACAGAAAACTGTAAAAAACACAGCGAGCAAACGTTTCCAAAAGTTTATTAAATCGTTATTTCAGCACAAACAGCATGAAACACCGCTGAAAACTATTAAATTTAATAACTGTGTAGCAGTGTACAAATAACTTTGTCAGTACTTAGCTTTATAACTGCTACAGCTGCAACTGCACGCCGTTAAATGTAAACACACTGCTGAGGCGTGAAGCTTGGACGAACGACGTAAGCACATTCAAGAATAACACACAACTAGAGTCAATAAGATAGGAAGAAAGACTGAGATTAATGAAAATCCACTGATGAGTTATTTTTACAGCAACTACTAATACTAATGAACTTTAAAATAAGTAACTGAAGACTTAAACTTTATAAAATACTGACAGCAGGCCTGCACACGTGACGTCGCACCAAAGCCACCGGCTCAAAAAATAGTGGTAGAAGTCCTGAAGTTTTTGGTTTTCAGATGTGCTCTCCCGAAAACACAGCCAGCCATCATCCATCATTTCTAGAGGCTATAGCTGAAGACATTCTAATGTGACAGCCAATCTCTTTGTTTTCATTACAGGCAGGAAGAAGGTCACACCACTGAAACTGTTTTCGCAAATACTGATTAAAATAATAATTGTAACCCACAATATCTGTTTCAGGAAACAAACTTATAGCTGATTGGACGTTAGCAATTTCGAAGTCCATCATGAAAAACGGAGGGTTCCGTACAGGTGCTTCCGGTTTAGTAGTTTAAAAAAACGATACTATGTTTCTCGCTTTTTTTCGGCATCAGGTGTAAACAGCTGGAATAGTGTTTGTTTCCTCGCAAGTACTTCCGAAGTCAGAGAGAGGGATAAGCAGCTGTCCAAACTGCTTGCTCGAACTGTTGAAAGTTCCATCCACAAAGAATGATTCACAGCTTAACAAACATTATTTTCTCTTGTCGCTGGCATATTCTGACATTAGGCCCCCGGTTGTCATCTGCAAGTAAAAATTTGCTGCCATCGTTCATCAGTAGATTATTTTTATGAAAGATATTCGTCAAACATCAATCGGATCTTGTCTAGGTCCCATATCTTTTATACTGATGTGATACAACGATTGTTTTGCAACTTTATGAGACGATAACGACGTTACTAGCTCGTACTATCGATTCAACAGCTGTCCTACTTCTTCAGCGTAAACTGCGTATTCGTAATATTTGTTTCTTTGGGATGCTTTTTTGCCCTTACAAACGTTTTCGCACTTCACATACTGCTTCATATGGAATAGAAACATGCCTACCTGCAGCTAAGAGTTCCTTTGAACTTATTATATCTGCAGTGTACATTACGCTAGTATGTTACATCTTCTTTGTTGGTGTAGTTCACAAACTACAAAACTGATAAAACTAAACTTAAGTCCATCCGGACAGGTCATGAAGGCCCAACGGTACCGACCGGCCGTCATGTCATCCTCAGTCCTCAACACAAAATACTGTGGCCCATTGTAAATCAATAAGGCCTTCAATTAGTGGTCTCGGTGACCTCTGTCTCCACAGCACTAAGAACTCGGAACACTAGTTGCAGTCAGACATCAAATTGGAGTGCTGAACTGCGGAAGGAAGTCAAGCACCACAGCAGTCATGGTCTGCCAATAAAATGGCTTATGGACAGCGTTATTAAAGTAGGAAGTGGACTTTCTCAGCAATACGTAGCGGGTAGCAGCTGACGAGTCGGTGTATCCTCGCTCTTGAACGGCCTCTTCCGAGGCAGTACTTCCTGAAGTGTCTTGGGCTCCATGGAAATGTCAATACATTTCATGTCCGTGCAAGTGTGTGTGTCACGAACTCGTATCGTACCGGTGGGCGTAGAGCAGGAAGGAACTTGTGGGCAGTGCTTTGATGGCAAGTACTGGACGTCGTGGGCGGGCGGCCGGGCCGGGGACAGCTCGTGTGGCGACCGACGGCCATACTCCTTGTGGCACACCAGTGACGTCTTTCTGGTTTTCTTGGAGGTCCGTCTACAGAGTCACATCAGCGGGAGTTCGGCAGTAACTGTCAGCTACTTATGAGGAACTGTAGGAAGAGTTTTTTTATTTTTATTTTTTTTTTAAATCAGGCGCTGAAGACAACTGCAGAGATTTAGAGGCAACTGTTTATTGTTCAAAAATTATTATTAACCAGGCTGTGGCGTGGCCTGCAATTCTAAAGTTAGTGGTGTGAGTGTGTTAGTGTACCCTGTGCAATCTTTTTACATATTTTGATTATTTTAACATTCATTTTGGTGGTTTAATCAACTGTAAGCTATTACTAGTATTACTAGAGGTTAATATTATTGTATGTTGATAATACCGGGTGTAAATGGTGTAAGCTGCTAAGAAAATCGTGTTAGTAGAACACAAACAACTGACAAAACACTTAGTGACATGCTTGTCCATTTTCTACGGTGGCACCAGGAAAAAAATTCTTATTGGGACAATATTTTTGGACAAGTAGACTCTGGACAGTACACCCGGATTAGACGTGTGACTTGCATAAACATTACGCAATGTAGACCCCAACAAGCTCAAACTTGTTTTAGCGGCATCTCACGAAGTCCTATGCACAACCATTTTTTTGTCATCAGTCTTCTGACTGGTTTGATGCGTCCAACCACGAAATTCTCTGCTGTACCACCCTCTTCATATCAGCTGGATGTATTCAAGTCTCTGTCTTCTCCTACGATTTTCATCCAAGGAATTTATTCCCTCGTATCTTAACAGATGCCATGTCATCCTGACCCATCTTCTTGTCAGTGTTTCCCATATATTATTTTCCTCGTCGACTCTCCGGAGAACCTCCTCATTTATTAACTTATCAGTCAAACTAACTTTCAACACTCTTCTGTAGCACCATATCTCTTCTTTGCCATTTTCACACAGTCCATGCCTCACTGCCACACACTGAAGTGCTCAAAACGTACATTCTCGGATATTTCTTCCTCAAATTAAGGGCTATGGTTCATACTAGTAGATTTCTCTTGGACAAGAATTCCGCTTTTTACCAGCGCTAATCTGCTTTTGTCCGCAACTCATGGTCTCGCGGTAGCGTCCCGGATACGATTCCAGGCTGGATGTTGTTGTGTCTTCATCATCATCATTCATCCCCATTACGGTCGGAGGAAGGCAACGGCAAACCACCTCCATGAGGCTTGCCTAGTATGGCGTTGCGGGGCTCCCGTATTGTTCCCTATATTCTGTTAATGAGCATGGGACTTCATTTCCAGTCTGCTTTTGATGTCCTCCTTGGTCTGCCCGTCAGGGGTTATTTTGCTGCCTCGATAGCAGAATCCCTTAACTTCGTCTGCTTCGTCATAACGCATGCTGATGTTCATTTTCTCTTCGTTACCATTTCTGCTACTTCTCTTTACTTTCGTCTCTGTCATTTTTACTCTTAATCCACATTGTGCACTGATTAGACTGTTCGTTTGATTGAACAGATCCTACAATTTTTCTTTACTTTCACCGAGAATGGCAATGTCATCAGCAAATCTAATCATCGATATCCTTTCACCTCGAATTTTACTTCCACTACTGAATCTTTATTTTGTTTCCGGCAGTGCTTCTTCGAAATGCAAATCGAAAATTGGCGGCAGAAGAGTACAACCCTGTCTTACTTCCATTTCAATCGGAGCATTTCGCTCTGGGACTACGAATCTTACTGTTCCCTCTTGCTTCTTCTACATGTATACAGGGTAGTCCATTGATCGTGATCGGGTCAAATATCTCACGAAACAAGCGTCAAACGAAAAAACTACAAAGCTTGAAGGGAAAAACCAGATGGCGCTATGGTTGGCCCGCTAGATAGCGCTGACATAGGTCAAACGGATATCAACTGCGTTTTTTTAAAAAATAGGAACCCCCTTTTTTTATTACGTACTCGTGTAGTTCGTGAAGAAATACGAATTTTTTAGTTGGACCACTTTTCACTTTGTGAAAGATGGCACTGTAATTCTCACAAACGAATAAGTGCGTTTTTATCACGTAACATTCCGCCAGTTCGAACGGCATTTGCTTCGTGATACATTACCCGTGTTAAAATGGACCGTTTACCAATTGCGGAAAAGATCGATATCGTGTTGATGTATGGCTATTGTGATCAAAATGTCCAACGGGCGTGTGCTATGTATGCTGCTCGGTATCCTGGACGACATCATCCAAGTGTCCGAACCGTTCAGGGACGGTTACGTTATTTAAGGAAACAGGAAGTGTTCAGCCACATGTGGAACGTCAACCATGACCTGCAACAAATGATGATGCCCAAGTAGGTGTTTTAGCTGCTGTCGCGGCTAATCCGCACATGAGTAGCAGACAAATTGGGCGATAATCAGGAATCTCAAAAACGTCGGTGTTGAGAATGCTACATCAACATCGATTGCACCCGCTCCATGTTTCTATGTACCAGGAATTGCATGGCGACGACTTTGAACGTCGTGTACAGTTCTGCCACTGGGCACAAGAAAAATTACGGGACAATGACAGTTTTCTTGCACGCGTTCTAGTTTGCGACGAAGCGTCATTCACCAACAGCGGTAACGTAAACCGGCATAATATGCACTATAGGGCAACTGAAAATCCACGATGGCTGAGACAAGTGAAACATCAGCGACCTTGGCGGGATAATGTATGGTGCTGTATTTGGGAAGAAGGATAATTGCCCCAATTTTATCGATGGAAATCTAAATGGTGCAGTGTATGCTGATTTCCTACGTAATGTTCTACCGATGTTACTACAAGATGTTTCACTGCAAGACAAAATGGCGATGTTCTTCCAACACGATGGAAGTCCGGCACATAGCTCGCCTGCGTTTGAAGCGGTATTGAATAGCATATTTCATGACAGGTGGATTGGTCGTCGGAGCACCATACCATGGCCGGCACGTTCACCGTGTCTGACGTCCACGGATTTCTTTCTGTGGGGAACGTTGACGGATATTTGCTACCGTGATCCACCGACAACGCCTGACAACGTGCGTCAGCGCATTGTCAAGGCATACGCGAATATTACGGAAGGCGAACTACTGGCTGTTGAGTGGAATGTCGTTACAAGTATTGCCAAATGTATTGAGGTTGACGGATATCATTTTGATCATTTATTGCATTTATGTGGTATTTACTAGTAATCACGCTGTAGGATCATACGTTCTCAGAAATGATAAGTTCACAAAGGTACATGTATCATAAAAAGTTCAAACGTACCCACGTTCCGCATTTTAATTTAAAAAACCTACCTGTTACCAACCGTTCGTCTAAAATTGTGAGTTATATGTTTGTGACTATTACAGCGCCATTTGTTACAAAGCGAAAAAAGTGGTCCAACCAAAACATTCATATTTTCTTTACGTACTAAACGAATATGTAATAAAAAATAGGGGTTCCTATTTTTAAAAAAAACGCAATTGTTATCCGTTTGACCTATGGCAGCGCCACCTAGCGGGTCAACCATAGCGCCATCTGGTTTCCCCTTCAAGCTAGACAAGTTCCACTCTTTTTAGTTTTTTCGTTTGACGCTTATTTCTTGAGATATTTGGCCCGGTCACAATCAATGGACCACCGTGTATTACCCGCCTTTTACTATAGCGTACTCCCTTTTTACTCAGAATCTAGAATATGTAGCACCATTTCAGACGGTCAGAATTTTTCTCCACCTCGCCAAGTCGTATGAAGGTGTCTCGATTTTTCTTTAGTCTTGCTTCCATTATCAACCACAACGTCAGTATTGCGACTCTGGTATCTATTCCTTTACTAAAGCCAAACTGATCATCATCTAACACATTTTCAAATTTGTTTTCCATTCTTCTGTATATTATTTTTGTCAGCGAGTTGGATGCATGAGCTGTTAAGCTGTTTGTGGGATAATTTTCAATCTTGCCAGCTCTTGCAGTTTTCAGAACTGTGTGAATAATATTTTTCCGAAAGTCTTATAGCGCCGGTGTCATTCATTTTTCGAAATTCTGATGGAATGTTAACCATCCCTTCTGCCTTATTTTTGTGTGTCAAGTTCTTTTAAATTCTCATTCTAATAGTGGATCCTCTATCTCTCCCCTGCCGTCTCCCGTCTCTTCTTCTGTTACAGACATTTCCTCCCCCTCGTAGAGGCTTTCAGTGTATTCTTTGCAGACAGCCGCTCTCTCCTCTGCATTTAACAGAACAATTCCCGTTGCACTCTGAAAGTAACCACCCTTGCTTTTAATTTCACGGAAGTTTGTTTTGACCTTTCGATGATGATTTCTTTTTCAATTCCTTCTGTTTTTCGTGTAGCCATTTCGGCTTAGGTTCTCTGCATTTCCTGTTTATTTTGTTCCTAAGTTTCGTTTCAATAAAAGTTGTCAAGAGTTGAAACATCCCCTTAGAAAAATTATGAATGAATTACTTTGCTGATAAACCTCTTACGTTATTTGATTTTCAAACAGCTGAGCAGAACTGAACTTATTCAGACATTTCTCTCTTTACTTATTCTGATCAACACTAAACTGACACACAATACTTTTAGCGCAACGCAATCCGACTTTCAATAATCCCTACAAAAGAATGGCCCTGACTAACAATAACCTATACCTTTAATGAATCACTTACTTGACAAAAATCTTCGTTACTCGAACTTCTGCAGTACAGCGAGCGCCAATACTGACAGCTAAATAAAAGATTCTTAACTACTGAAGTCACTAAGTAGTGATAGTCATAGTTAGCAAATGAAAGGTTTTGACAGAGAACAAACGATGTATTTACCTTAATAATGTTCAAAAGTCATCATATATATAAGTTCATGATATTCAGTATTACAAATTTACTGTTTCTGATGGTCGGACGTCCAGATCGTCCGCTCTCAAAATTCTGCCATCTCTCCCCACATCCAACTGCGCAACGCTACGCGCTGTTCACATCCACACTACAATAGCGAATATTCCAACAATGCCAACCAGCCACAGACTGCACACAGCACAGTCAGTGATTTTCATACAGAGCGCTACGTGGCATTACCAACATAAAAACCTAAACAGCCTGCTTACAGAGTAACCCTCATAATCAATGAGTCCTTTCGCCGTCCGGTCGCTCCGTTAGAAAAGCAGCCGGCGGGCCCGTACACAGCTGTACTTTTATGGGAGGGCACTTGATTTCACCGAGCGCCTCCGTGGTGACGGATTTCAGCTCCTGACTCTAACGACTTCAGCTGCGGCTCGTGGGCTCGCAGTCACTGCATTGCTCAGCTGTCACTGGGCGCGGAGCGGCCCGTGTCGGAGACAGATCCCTGCGCCGGTCCGGTGCGTAACGACGCGCTCTTCCGAGAACCTGATAGCGCGGCCGTCTGCGGCGTCGCCATCGGCATTCTGCCGGGGGTGCGCCGCTCCGGCCGGCGCTGTTTTTCCGAGTCGCCGCGCACCGGTCGTCCCTCTAAAGAGCCGCCGCCGCAAAAACGTCGGACACGTGTCGCCCCCATCCCGGTGCATGCAGCTCGCATGCGAGGGCCGCCGCAGAGCTCCTGCCTGCGGCCACACTGCCACGCCACACACTTCGATCGCGCAGCGCTCAATCCACTGGCTCGTGCCTTATTAGGTATAGTCACGATACACATTTCTGGAAACTCCACGTCGTGACACCGGCAGGAAGTTGCAAACTAACACAGCGTGAATTATTTTTCGAGAAATAAAAATGGCTGTGTTTTCTGGGATGCCTTTTGCCATTGCTTCGTTGTTGACAGTATTACTGTTCTCCGGCATGCAGATGAATCGTCAATGGATAGCTTCGTCGCAGATTGTTATCCTCGTAGGAGGCTGGTTTGCATCAACGCTGTTCGAGCTGCTGCTGGTAGCAGCTGGAATTTTGGAGTCTGCTCTGATCCCTAAAGGGTTCCAAGAAACCCTTCTTCCTGAAGTTGTACTCTGTCTTCCTATCGCCGTGGCTTCTGCTGGTATGATACACAGAGTCTGCACAACAACATGTCTATTATTTTCCCTTGTGGCTCTGTACTATACGAATAGCATGTCTCAAGCAACCCTGCCCCTGTGCAGCCAGTAGTGACAAAGAAAAAGAAACAATCATTAATAGGACTGTGTCTTCCAAATATGGAAAACAAAAACTTCATGTCTCAAAAAGCTCAGCATGAAATGTTATAACTCTTGTACCAGTTACATAAAAATTGAAAAACACTATCCGGACACAACTTTTTGTAAAGTACTTGATTTGTTCTAGTTGTCCATCAGTGACTCTTTTACTAGTGTCCGAGTTTCTCGAGGCAGTGTTTCGTGGATCACTGTCTACCCTGTGTCAGTTCGACTGAGCAAGCCGGCCGCGGTGGCTGAGCGGTTCTAGTCGCTTCAGTTCAGAACCAAAAATGGTTCAAATTGGCTCTGTGCACTATCGGACTTAACTTCTGAGGTCATCAGTCCCCTAGAACGTAGAACTACTTAAACCTAACTATTCTAAGGACATCACACACATCCGTGCCCGAGGCAGGATTCGAACCTGCGACCGTAGCGGTCGCGCGGTTCCACACTGTAGCCCCTAGAACCGCTCGGCCACTCAGGACTCCAGTCGGGAACCGCTTGACTGCTACGGTCGCAGGTTCGAATCCTGCCTCGGGCATCGATGTGTGTGATGTCCTTAGGTTAGTTAGGTTTAAGTAGTTCTAGGGGACTGATCACCTGAGATGTTGAGTCCCATAATGCTCAGAGCCATTTGAACCATTTGATGCTGCAATCCTGTTTGCCTACTGCAGTAGCCAGTTGGCCGGTTGCTACAGAGCAGCGAGTGAGTGTTTTCTTACCGTGTTGATGCTGTCCGCCACGGCGTGTAGTTCCACAGCCGTTGCGATGGTCATGTATGACAGTAGTTACTGTGGCTTGGCTTATTAACAAACCAATATTTGAAGACGAGTGTTACTGATCTCTTCGCCTCGCTGGCATTTTGGTTGTAATGTTTTTTGTCTGCTGACCGAAATCAGGTAGTTGGTTCGTTCGTCGGCTGTCTGTCGGTTGCGTTCTCTTCCGATTTAGAAGTTGTTGGTCAGGCTGCCTGTCTCACCTAAACGGGCGTTAGTGTTACAACTCCAGGCCGACCCTTGGAAACTTCTGAGCGCCGTTCCGTTCCCGTTACATAGTAACTTCCTAGTTTGAGTTTTTGTTATTTGTTTGATGTGTGGCCTTCAGCCGCGTTTTTATATATCCTGAATTAATGCTCCTGTCTTGTCCTTTAGACATAAGATTGTTATTCCTTATGTGGGGCTTTCAGCCGAATTTTACATCAAATCTTTTAAGGCCTTAAGCCGTTAAATTATCGTGCTGATGTGTGCCCTTCAGCTGAGTTTTAATTTCTCTTAAATTGATGTTCTTGCCTTGTCCTTTGAAATGAAATGTTTTAAGGTAAGGCCTTCTGCCTTTTGATTGTCACTCTTCTTATTGCTTAATACGCGGCCTCCAGCCAATTTCCATTAAAATTAAATTGCTAAGGCCTTCAGCGTGTTGAGATTGAAGATTTAGAAAATATTCTTGGGTGAAACCTCCAGAAGAACCTTGTATTTCTAATTTGCTTAGGTCTTGTGTCTTGCCGGCCGGAGTGGCCGTGCGGTTCTAGGCGCTACAGTCTGGAACCGAGCGACCGCTACGGTCGTAGGTTCGAATCCTGCCTCGGGCATGAATGTGTGTGATGTCCTTAGGTTAGTTAGATTTAGTTCTGGGCGACTGGACTGATGACCTCAGAAGTTAAGTCGCGTAGTGCTCAGAGCCATTTGAACCTTGTGTCTTGGATTTTGAATGTGGCCATCAGCCGATCTAAAGTTAATCGGAGGAGGTCGGTTAAGGTTTTGAGTGTTCTGCATCCTTGTAGTAATACTGTGTGTTGATAAATAAAGTTTTTATGTTGAGTGCAGCTGACAGGAACTCATTTTGGCTCCTTTCCACAACCTGACCCGCTCTGTCCTGCTAGCCCAGGCATTCCACTGGCTGTTACACTTAGTGCAGCTTCTCACAGAGATCCAACGTGGGCTGTTAATGATCACGTGCCAGTGAAACTTGGTAGTTATGCTAACGCGTTAATGCGGAACCGATTTAGAGTGAAAAGGAAATTATTTCCAGTGTTGACCGCCACGTGTAAATCTGGTGCTGTATAGCATCTCGTCTCTGGTGCTCATATTCATCAAATTCCGCCAGCGGTGGTTAATAATATTTTCGACCTTATGCCTTTCTCACCTTTCTAATCTTCCCTGCACTCGTCCCACTCCTAATCCGTTACCTATATTGCACTCGCAGCGCCACATTTGCACCTGATGCTCAAAATTTCAACTAATCTTTTTCCAGCGAAAATCGGTTCTACATTTGTGCATAAGAATATCCACCAAGTTTTGCTGCTATTAGATAATTAAAGCCCACACTGGAGCTCTGTGAGTAGCTGTATTTCAACTGCATCACCAGCTACATATACTGTCTGATCAAAACTAGCCAGATAGCCATATGGAAGGCGGTATCGACGAACAGATGCCACGAGAGCCTGATTAGCCAGTATTAAAGGAGACGAAGAGTATCGTGTTCTGAGTGCAGAAACAGTAACGATAGAATAGGTCGGCTAGGAGAGCTCATTGACTTCGAACGCGGGCTAGTCATTGGATGTCAACTGAATAAAAAATCCGTTACGGACTTTTCAGCCCTTCTAAAGCAACTAAAGTCGCCTGTTGGTGATGTGGTTGTGAAGGAAACGCGAAGGGACGAACACTGCTAAACCAAGAAAAGGCAGTCCCCGTGGACGGACGGCCAGGGACCGTCGACATTGGCGGAGGATCGTTGTAAAAAACCGCATGAAATCAACGGGAGGATTGACTCGTGCTCCAACCAGCATAGTGACAGTGCTTAGTGAAGTAGACAGAATGGGTGACAATGCTCGAGCTACTCCTCAAAAGCCAGACATCTCTGAAGTCACTGCAAAGGGACGCTTCAGGTGGCATAAAGAGTGACGCCACTCGACACTGGATGACTGAAAACGAGTGATTCGGAGCGATGAATCGCGCTATACCCTCTGGCAATCAGATGGAATGATTTGGGTTAGTCGAACTCCGGAACGAAGTTGCTCTCCATTAAGTATCGGACCAAATGTGGTGTTTCCTCCACGCTCTATATGGCTATCTATTTCCGTAACGTCGAAAGAAATGACTAGTAGAGGTAAATCGTACCGTCCGACATGCACCGTACGGCAGCTTGCGCACAATATACACTCCTGGAAATGGAAAAAAGAACACATTGACACCGGTGTGTCAGACCCACCATACTTCCTCCGGACACTGCGAGAGGGCTGTACAAGCAATGATCACACGCACGGCACAGCAGACACACCAGGAACCGCGGTGTTGGCCGTCGAATGGCGCAACCTGCGCTACCTGCCGCCGTCAGTGTCAGCCAGTTTGCCGTGGCATACGGAGCTCCATCGCAGTCTTTAACACTGGTAGCATGCCGCGACAGCGTGGACGTGAACCGTATGTGCAGTTGACTGACTTTGAGCGAGGGCGTATAGTGGGCATGCGGGAGGCCGGGTGGACGTACCGCCGAATTGCTCAACACGTGGGACGTGAGGTCTCCACAGTACATCGATGTTGTCGCCAGTGGTCGGCGGAAGGTGCACGTGCCCGTCGACCTGGGACCGGACAGCAGCGACGCACGGATGCACGCCAAGACCGTAGGATCCTACGCAGTGCCGTAGGGGACCGCACCGCCACTTCCCAGCAAATTAGGGACACTGTTGCTCCTGGGGTATCGGTGAGGACCATTCGCAACCGTCTTCATGAAGCTGGGCTACGGTCCCGCACACCGTTAGGCCGTCTTCCGCTCACGCCCCAACATCATGCAGCCCGCCTCCAGTGGTGTCATGACAGGCGTGAATGGAGGGACGAATGGAGACGTGTCGTCTCCAGCGATGAGAGTCGCTTCTGCCTTGGTGCCAATGATGGTCGTATGCGTGTTTGGCGCCGTGCAGGTGAGCGCCACAATCAGGATTGCATACGACCGAGGCACACAGGGCCAACACCCGGCATCATGGTGTGGGTAGCGATCTCCTACACTGGCCGTACACCTCTGGTGATCGTCGAGGGGACACTGTATAGTGCATGGTACATCCAAACCGTCATCGAATCCATCGTTCTACCATTCCTAGACCGGCAAGGGACTTGCTGTTCCAACAGGACAATGCACGTTCGCATGTATCCCGTGCCACCCAACGTAGAAGGTGTAAGTCAACTACGCCGGCCAGTAAGATCTCCGGATCTGTCCCCCATTGAGCATGTTTGGGACTGGATGAAGCGTCGTCTCACGCGGTCTGCACGTCCAGCACGAACGCTGGTCCAACTGAGGCGCCAGGTGGAAATGGCATGGCACGCCGTTCCACAGGACTACATCCAGCATCTCTACGATCGTCTCCATGGGAGAATAGCAGCCTGCATTGCTGCATTTGGTGGATATACATTGTACTAGTGCCGACATTGTGCATGCTCTGTTGCCTGTGTCTATGTGCCTGTGGTTCTGTCATTGTGATCATGTGATGTATCTGACCCCAGGAATGTGTCAATAAAGTTTCCCCTTCCTGGGACGATGAATTCACGGTGTTCTTATTTCAATTTCCAGGAGTGTATATACACTACTGGCCATTAAAACTGCTACACCAAGAAGAAATGCAGAAAATAAATGGGTATTCATTGGACAAATGTATTATACTAGAACTGACATGTGATTACATTTTCACGCAATTTGGGTGCATAGATCCTGAGAAATCAGTACCCAGAACAACCACATCTGGCTGTAATAACGGCATTGATACGCCTGGTGATTGAGTCAAACAGATCTTGGATGGCGTGTACAGGTACAGCTGCCCATGCAGCTTCAACACGATACCACAGTTCATCCATAGTAGTGACTGGCGTATTGTGACGAGCCAGTTGCTCGGCCACCATTGGCCAGACGTTTTCAGTTGGTGAGTGATCTGGAGAATGTGCTGGCCAGGAAAGCATTCGAAAATTTTCTGTATCCAGAAGCACCCGTACAGGACTTGCAACATGCGGTCGTGCATTATCCTGCTGAAATGTAGGGTTTCGCAGGGATCGAATGAAGGGTAGAGTCACGGGTCGTAACGCATATGAAATGTAACGTCCACTGTTCCAAGTGCCGTCAATGCGAACAAGAGGTGACCGAGACGTGTAACCAATGGCATCCCGTACCATCACGCCGGGTGTAACGGCAGTATGGCGATGACGAATACACGATTCCAATGTGCGTTCACCGCGATGTCGCCAAACACGAATGCGATGTGCTGTAAACAGAACCTGAATTCATCCGAAAAAAATGACGTTTTGCCATTCGTGCATCCAGGTTCGTCGTTGAGTACACCATCGCAGGCGCTCCTGTCTGTGATGCAGCGTCAAGGGTAACCGCAGCCACGGTCTCCGAGCTGATAGTCCATGCTGCTGCAAACGTCGTCGAACTGTTCGTGTAGATAGGTGTTGTCTTGCAAACGTCCCCATCTGTTGACTCAGGGATCGAGACGTGGCTGCACGATCCGTTACAGCCATCCGGATAAGATGCTTGTCATCTCTACTGCTAGTGATAGGAGGCCGTTGGGATCCAAAATAGTGCAAATGGCTCTGAGCACTATGAGACTTAACATCTGTGGTCATCAGTCCCTAGAACTTAGAACTACTTAAGCCTAACTAACCTTAAGGACATCACACACATCCAAGCCCGTGGCAGGATTCGAACCTGCGACCGTAGCGGTCACGCGGTTCCAGACTGAAGCGCCTAGAACCGCACGGCCACACCGGCCGGCGTTGGGATCCAGCACGGCGTTCCGTACTACTGTCCTGAACCCACCGATTCCATATTCTGCTAACAGTCGTTGGATCTCGATCAACGCGAGCAGCAATGTCGCGATACGATAAACAGCAATCGCGATAAGCTACAATCCGAACTTTATCAAAGTCGGAAACGTGATGGTACGCATTTCTCCTCCTTACACGAGACATCACAACAACGTTTCACCAGGCAACGCCGGTCAACTGCTGTTTGTGTACGAGAAATCGGTTGGAAACTTTCCTCATGTGAGCAAGTTGTAGGTGTCGTCACCGGCGCCAACCTTGTGTGAATGCTCTGAAAAGCTAATCATTTGCATATCATAGCATTTTCTTACTGTCGGTTAAATTTTGCGTGCGTAGCACATTAACTTCGTGGTGTAGCAATTTTAATGGCCAGCAGTGTATGTTCATATAAATATATCTGTTTGAGTCGAGGATAGACCCCGTGACGGTGTAGAGTGGAGATTCCTGAGGAAAGCTAGACCACTTGTATTAGTAACAAGGACTCCATAATAAATGCGCCAAGGAAACCTAATACTCTTTTGGCAGTGGTGGGGTCTGAGGATGGCGATAATGTGTGAGGCAATACAAACATTCTCAAGATACAGTTGTGATGGTACTTTTTCTGATATAATCACACATTCAAGCGTCCATTAAATAAGCATAGCAGATGGATTCTTCTCTGAAAATAACGTCTACAAGAACTACTGTATACTTGACAGAGATGTGAGTCCTCAGTCGTGCGCAGGTGGTACTCAACGAAAAATTGATAAAATTTGTCTACACGTTGAGAGGCAGCCACATGCCTTGCTCATACTGTGGCATCAAGCAGTCAGGTCTGCAAGATGAGTGGTCTCCCAGGCGAGTGGATTTATTCTTATTTCTTGAGTAACATCAATGACTGTTTATGTGCTCTAGTACCCACAATTAAGCTACAAATTGTTCACCTGTTTGAATATTACGTAACGGAAACGGATAACGCACATCTGACTATTAGTAATTTACACAACTCTGGTTGTTCACTACACACTGGCAATACCACATTTTCTTTCTTACCCAACGGCTTTAATCAACACGTGGCCATCGCACTGAGTATAAATTCTGGATATCATGACTACACACTATTCGAAGGCCACCAATCTTTTTCTTTTCACTGTCTTTTTTATTCCGATAAATTCTGTTATGATTCATAGATAACCTAAACATATCATTACATTTTATACAATAATTACACATGAGAAACTCCGCCCAGTGGGAATGGCTTTACATTGGGGATTATCTTATGGTCTCGTAATTATGTAACGCTACAGTGCACTTTCTGGATAGGATAGTGGATCTTTTGCTATATCTCAAACTTCGACTCTCAAACACCCATCATCACAAAAATTTACTCCAGACCGGGCGGTACAAAAAGGAACATGCATAACCCACTGCCTCTGAACCTATCTTGCTACTCTCTCAAGCAAACCACACATACTTTACATTACATGAAATACATCACAATGGCAACATAGAATACATCACGAAGAATAGTCACAACGTTAGAATCACTTCACTTTCAGCTTTCCCACTTCAGTTAGTATTCATCCCAGTTTCACACGACACTGCCCCACTTCGTAACTTTTCTTTCCTGCTACGAACTATGGAGGATAAAGGCACGTCTTCCTGTGCAATGCAAGCCAAGTAAAGTTGCTGGATGGACGGCTGACTCACCTTACTTCCCTCTCAGAGTATTAGAGTTTGAATCTAGCGTCACACGGAAGCATAACACGTAAAGTAATATTAAGATCATATTCGTTACACACGCGAGTTCTCAACTGATACCTGGGACGGGGACTTCTCTTTATCCTTTGTCTCATACACAGATTGAGACTCACACAGTACTCACCACGTGGAAGTGCTCGTCTCTAATTTCAAGTCCTGCACATGCCATTTCTTAAATATTTCCAACTTATAGTACACACGCCAGTAATTCAGCTTAACTTTAGGACTCGAAAGTATTTCAACTTAGTACTAGCACTCTCAAGTATTTCAACTTAGTACTAGCACTCGCAAGAATTTCAACTCGCAAGTATTTCACTCGCAAGTATTTCAACTTATTGCTATACGTGGCTTCATTGTGACCGTTGGTCACTTCCGAAAATTACTACGATCCCCTTAATATTACCTGGCTGTCATTTAATTCTCCCCCGCCCCCCAAAAGTTCCTGAAATAGAGAAATAATTATCCCAAACTACTCTCGAGTATTTCACATGCATACCATTCTCTCCACTCTTTTGTCTTTATGGAGCACACCTAAGACAGGTCTTAACAACAGAAGATCCAGCGCCACAGTGCTGAAACATGGCCGTTCTTCAGGTCATCTCGCACCTCACCGATGTGGGGGAGCACCATGCTACCGTATTGGTCAGCCACATTTCAGGCGCTCAAAGGTCAGGTAAATTTCATCTCTTTGGTTCCACCAAAGGTGACCAGAGGACCGTCTCAGAGATGATCATATATTGCACATTCACTACGTGCGGTTAGCAGACGACCATACGTTCATTCATTTAACAGATCTCACCAAATTGCATGTAGGGAGTGCACATGTGATCAATTAAATAAATAAATTGTCCTTCTTTCCAACACTGGTATCCGGCTTCAGTGTACTAAGTGAAATTGAGTTATTATTACAAAAAATATGTTGTTCTGACAAGAATAACGAAGAATTTTGTACATATTTTCAATGTTGGGCGGTACTGTACACTTTTAACGTATAGGTATTCCTTCGACACAGAAAATGTAATACTGTTAATTAATTAATTAGAATATTTGTCCTCGGATTCTGAGTAAAATCTTCTCCATTTTCCAGCTCCATAAATCCGAAAAGTGTGATTTTATTCAATGATAATATTACCCGATATAGAGCATGAGAAGCGTTTGGATGTGGAAAGCAGTCATATAGACAAGAAAGATCCACAAACGAAATTTTAATTCTTTAATTGACACACATACTGAACAGGTGCTGAAGGCACTAACATTTATTACTGATCTGAAGGCACAAGGCTTAATACCTAACTCTGGTAGAGTGGAGAATGTGGCTGAACGAACGTACAAACATTCGAGTAACCTAAATCGTCAAAAATAAGAACTTTAATAGCATATTAAAGGAAAAGTACTTCCCCTTAAATTGCTTGATACATTGGCTGTGAAATTACATTCACAATCGATCAAAAGAACATGGTTTCGTTATGCTGCCGTTGCAGTTCGTAGCAATTCAATCTTCACATAAACAACTTCCGACGGAAGTCACAATTACTCAGGTACAGGTAAAATTACACCCGAAATTGCTACCATAGTTTATCACTAACACCGAAAAGCTGAAACAATTTTGTTAAACAGAATCATTCCAATACCTGTCGCCATACCATGGGAGAGTGTCTCCCCAAAGACGACTGTACTTACACAGTCCCGCCGAAAGCGTCTCGGACAGCGGAACCTGCCCGGCCAGTGGTCCTGCTTTGCAAGGCACCTCTCGCCAGCCTGACACGAATTTCTGACCAACAAACTATCCTGTCGAGACAGTTAAACCTCTAAACATTCCCAAGTTGCCAAAATTATTATACCAGACAACAGATCTTCCTCAACCGCGAGAAATACACTTTCAGATCAAACACAAGCATACATTTTGGATTTAACTACAAGATTAGGACATAGGAAAAATGCAGCTATGCAAAACATATGCATGTATTAACTGTGATCTACAATTCTTTTCATTTCTTAAGGCTTGACAACTTCGCCTAAGGGTAGCTAGAGAAACGAAACACAGACATAACTCAACATTAAGATTTAATGACATGAAATTAATCTCATGAATTTGTTTCAAACTCATAAGGTTGGTGCATAATTTCGACGCATTTTATCATTCGTTAAGAAAAGCAACAGCTACGCATAGCAGATACTTAAGTCATCAATGATGTATTCTGCTTCACTATTTATAGCAGGCTGCCAACTCGGGGGTAACTTTTCCATCCCGCGACTGCAGAAATCACTTGGTTTTTAGACGAAGAACTCGACGAGCCATGTTTGGAGCGAATTATCATCCGGAAAGAGAGTTCCCTGAAGTCGTTTCGACAGAGATCGGAAAAGGTGAAAATCTGAGGGCGTAAGATCAGGTGAATAAGGTGGGTGTGGAGTGACTTCCCAACCGAATTCTATACAGTGTTTTTTGTCAGTGTAGCAGAATGCGGGAGGGCGTTATCTTGGAGTAGCACCACATCACTCAGTCTTTTTTGACGCTGTTCTTGGACTGCGTCTGCAAGACATCTCAGTCATTGACAAGCAATGTTAGCAGCGATGGCTACACCTCTGGGAAGCAATTAGTAGTACACCACACCGTCGCTATTGCATAAAACTATCTTTTGTGGCTGCGCGCAGATCTTTGTTCGGGGAGTTGCTGCTTTGTTTGGGATCAACTTTTACTTTCTTTTCCTTATGTCAGTATAAAGATACTATTTCTCGTCACCAGTAACGGTACAGGTTAGAAAC
The DNA here is from genome assembly GCF_023897955.1 of Schistocerca gregaria. NCBI lineage: Eukaryota > Metazoa > Arthropoda > Insecta > Orthoptera > Acrididae > Schistocerca > Schistocerca gregaria. Next base: position 317,208,504 of record NC_064927.1, read on the forward strand.
TGGCACTGTCGTTCACGAGCCAACTGTTCACGAACAAGCAGAGGTGCACATATGGTCACACGATGATTTTTGTTATTTCGGCTTAGAACATACGAAATCAATACAGATGATTTTTGAACCTTCCGCATTGCACGAGAATGTCGCACAACAGCTCAATAATCACATACGGACGTGGACCGTTGTGGATTAATACATTTAAACGATCTTCTTGAGAGCCCGAAGTTCTTCCTGAACGAGGAGATTCACTAATGTCAAAACGATCCTCCTTAAAAAGAGAAAACCATTTTCTTGCCGACCTCTGTTTGACGGCATTATTCCCATACTCTGCGCAAATGTTTCTGGCTGTCTCCGCTACTTTCACCCGTCTATTGTACTCAGACAGGAGAATATGTCGAAAATGTTCGGGTTTCTCCACTTGGCACTACATATTCTAGCGTCTACAGTTCCACTCATTATCTTCAAATGACAAAATAACAGAATGTAAACTCAAATACCAACAGCGAACTAAACATAAAAAATGACAATCGATAAATAAGTCCATGACAATCGGAATACCAACAAGCAAAACACAAAAGCTACGAACTTACCCATCAACCTAATGCAAAAAAATCACGAACACACACTCTGTAACTTTGAAAACAATGACAAAGTGTGTAATCTGGAAGAGAGAACGCAGCGGCGAGATCCGTTTCATTTGATATGAAAATGGGATATACCGCATCCTTAACCCAAACGTCTACAACAATTTCAAACAGCTGTAGAAATATCTTGAAGTCGAAGACGATTAGTATTCTTCCATCCATATGTCTATTAATTTGATGTAACATTTATACACACATCACAAAAAGTATTGCATCACATCGGTTCCGAGAGTTCCGGAACCTGTACAGAAAATTGGAATAGAGATCAACTTCAACATCATTTCCACCCTTTTTATTGCTCGTGAAAACCACACATTGCATGTTGTACCACCATACAGCGAGACCTTTAGAGGTGGTAGTCCACACTGCTGTACACATCGGTAGCTCTAATACACAGTAGCACATCCTCTTGCATTGATGAATGCCTGTATTCGTCGTGGCATACTATCCACAAGTTCATCAAGGCACTGTTAATCCAGATTGATCCCTCAGAGTGGTGGATGGATCACGTCCAAAAATAGCCCTTTTCAATCAATCCCAGGCATTTTCGATAGGGTGTCTGGAGAACATCCTGGCCACTCTAGCCGAGTGATGTCGTTATCCTGAAGGAAGTCATTCACAAGACGTGCACAATGAGGGGGCGAATTGCCGTGTGCATGAAGGCTAATGTCTCGCCAGTATGCTGCCGATATGGTTGCACTATCGGTCGGTGGATGACCTTCACGTATCGTACAGCCGTTACGGCACCTTCCATGACCACCAGCGGCGTACATAGGCCCCACATAATGCCACCCCAAAACAGCAGGGAATCTCCACCATGCTGTACTCGCTGGTCAGTGTGTCTAAGGTGTTCAGCCTGACCGGGTTGCCTCTAAACACGTCTCCGACGATTGTCTGGTTGCAGGCACATGCGACACTCATCGGTGAAGAGAACGTGATGCCAATCCTGAGCGATTCAATCGACATGTTGTTGGGCCCATATGTACCGCGCTGTATGGTGTCGTGGTTGCAAAGATGGACCTCGCCATGGGTGTCGGGAGTGATATTGCGTATCATGCAGCCTATTGCACACTGTTTGAGTCCTAACACGACGTCCTGTGGCTGGACGAAAAGAAATAATCAACATGGCGGCGTTGCTGTCACGGTTCTTCTGAGCCATAAACCGTAGGTAGCGCTCATCCACTGCAGTAGTAGCCTTTGGGCAGCCTGAGCGAGGCATGTCATCGACAGTTCCTGTCTCTCTGTACCTCCTCCACGTCCGGATAACATCGCTTTGGTTCACTCCGAGACGCCTGCAAACTTCACTTGTTGAGAGCCCTTCCTGACACAAAGTAAGAATGCGGACGCGATCGACCCGCGGTTTTAACCGTCTAAACATGGTTGAACTACAGACAACACGAGTCGTGTACCTCCTGCCTAGTGGAATGACTGGTACGGATCGGCTGTCGAATCCCCTTCGTCTAATAGCCGCTGCTCATGCATGGTTGTTTACATCTTTGGGCGGGTTTAGTAACACCTCTGAACAGTCAAAAGGACTGTGTCTGTGATGCAATATCCACAGTCAAAGTGTATCTTCACGAGTTCTGTGAACCGGGATGATGAAAAACTTTTTTTTGATGTGTGTACGAAGTTCCTTTTTCTCCCTACCGAAATGAGTAAACAAAAATTATATATACTATGTAGATATTCACACAAGCAACTACATACAGAGCGTTTAAGATTAAGAGCGAAGACTAACACGGAAATAGCAGGAATTCCAATAAACAAGCCAGCAACCAAGCGAATTTTTTTTATATAATTGGGGCTTTACGCTTATGAGCCATCACTGATTTCAGTATATTACACTGTCCCGTTTCGCACGTATGTATCTGAAATGTAAATATTTCAGTATACAGGGTGATTATTTGATGATGTTACCAAACGTTCAGGGATGTTGGAGAAGGGTAAATGTATCAATGTGAGGTAAGGGAACCTGGTCTGGATACGACCGAGTCGAAAGTTACAACCGAAAGTCACTGTGATATACTTGACAGTAAACCTCTTTTACTGCAAACTCTTTGCTATCTATCTTTTGGAGAGGTCGTAATATGGACCATAACAGGAAAAGAGGTCTAGTAAATAGGGCTCTTAAGTACATCCTTTAAGAGCTATGAACACTTGTTCATCTTTGCTGCTGTGGAACACATTCTCGTACTGAACAAGTGCTCCTAGCTCTTAAGGTGGGCGCTTCAGAGCTCATGTCTACTGGACATTTTTTCCTTGCTTTGCTCCATAGTACCAACTCTCAAAATATGGAAAGCAAAGAGCTTGCAGTGGAAGAGATCCACTATCAGACGTATCAGAATGACTTCTCGACTCAGTCTCTTCCGCGTCAGGTTTCCTGACTTCAAATTAAAACATTTATCCTCCATAATCCCTGAAAGTTTGTAACACCTTCACGGAATAATCCCATACGGGGATGATGTTAGGGGCGTAAGTGCAGATATTTCTACTTATGACTGAGAACAGTACACTGAAGAACATTAATTTGTATTTACTTCATTTGCAGACTAATAATTATAATTATTAGATGTATCCTGTTTTTAGGTTGGTTAGTACCTCCAAGTACACGTGACAAGAGTAAGCTATTAATGTTTGTCTTCCCTGGGCAGCAGGTTAATTGTTGAAGTGTGGACGCAGAAGGGTGACCAAAAGTCCAGTTTTTAACGAGACTGTCCTTTATTTTCGTTCAGTATCCCGTTGGCCCACAAAATATTAAACGGGGCGCCAAATGTGCATTTTTTGTGATCAGCAGTAATATTATCTTTTTTTGCTTAATTTGTTTTTATTTATTTTTATGCCAATTCGGTGGTATAGTTTTTCAGCATTTTCTTTAGTTTTGCTTTGTCTTGAACGAAAAGATGGAATAAAGGAGCTCTATTTTGGCCACGGGTTGAGGAAAGGTGTGAACAGAAGGTTTTCCGTCACCATACTCAGTGCCAGTGACTTATGCATGAGCTTCGCGATTGGTATCGATTATATGCTGCTGCAGAAAAGTTGGGCGTATTAACACGTTTTCGCTAAAGAAAGTTATAGGTCTACCAATATTAAATTGTATTCGTAGTTACGAATTAGCTGTTCACTGTTAGATAACAGAAATTTGCAGTAGATGCAACCGACACGATGTCTTTGGACAGTTACAGACAATAATGAGAAGTAGGCGGCAGTTTCAACACTGGTTTCGGCAAGCTTGCTTTAGTGCGCCCCATTGTCTTTTGTTTACTGTCTGTGAAACTAACTCGTGTCCGTTAATTTAGGGAAAAGGAAGTGTTATTTCTCGAAAACCATGAAAGAAGAGTTCCCTTTCTTGAAGGGAAACTACGAGTACAAAGGTAGAATGTACCTTGTGCCGTTCAATTTTTTCCATTGTACACGCAGGACGTGCCTGTATAACGCAGCACATAAACAAAGACAAGCAACTGTTGGCAGTTTCTGCGAGAACTTCCAGCAGCATAACTCCCTTTGTAAGTACAAAAACTGGAAAGGCTGTTTACGTTCCCTGTCGCAAAACACAATCATTCCCTCCGTTCAATGGACTGCGCAGCTCTTCTCATCTGACTCCTGTCTGAAGAGTAATTCATACGTTCAAGGATAAAATGCTACTCGAGTTTAGTGAACATTTTATCACCATACTCAGTGCATGAAATCCAGTCAGAACTTAAAGATGCTAAGTATGTGTCTGTGATGGTTGATGCATCGAATCAGAAACACTTAAAGCTAGTCCCGATTCTAAGTAGGTATTTCATTCCTACCAAAGGTGTTCAGTGCAAAGTAATCTTTCTTCAGAACACATGTGGAGAACCGTCTATATTCTGGATATTTCAAAAAAGCAAAATATAGTTGACAAGGTCGTGGCATTTTGTGCAGATAATTGTAATACTATGTCAACTTGGGTGAGTACAAGAGGGCAGGAAAAAACAATATTTATCCCAAACTGAACAATTTTCTCAAGATTCAAGGCATCGCTTATGCAGCTCATGTAGTACACAATTCAAACAAGTGCAGACATTTTTCCCATTGACATAGAAACAACGGCGAATAACATTTTTCAATGTTTTCACATTTACAGCGTACGTGTGTAGCAGCTGAAATCATTCTGTGATTTCGTTGATAATGAATACAAGCAAGTTCTAGGTAGTATTATTCTAGATGGTTGTAATTGTTTCCAGGAATTACAGAAGTTATTGGTGTGTATGAACCTTTGAAATATTAATTCTGTCTCTGGCGAGGCGTACTAAATTGCTGAAACAGTTTTTTGAGAACCCACAGTCACTTCTTTGGCTTCATTTCACACAAAGCCAATAGAAAAAGTTTTCAAATCAGTTCAGAGTCGAAAAGAACCACGATTACTGCTACAGAATCGGCTGAGAAGTTAGAGCTGTTTAAAGAAGAAGTCAGTAACAGGAAATTTAATAAAGTTCAAACTTCAGTTATTTCTTCAATTTTAATTAGCTTGGAAAATGAAAGTATTTTCACGTAGAATACGAGAGGGTACCAGTTTCTTTTGTGACTCTCTTTTGACTTATTTAGAAAAGTGTACTTCTCCATTTCGACCTCTGCACTGGATAACAGTGAAAAATTCTGTTTCTTGAGCTGAAATTTAAATTGTCTGCAAATTCTTAAGACAGTAGATTCAGGTGCAACAGCTCAGATATATGAAAATGTATTGTTTCATGAGATAGGATGCGTGAGCAACATTGTATCCAGGAAACTTGAGCAATGGGAAAAAGCTAATTTGGAAACAGATAAGAGATGGTGTGATGTATTCCATGCACTTAAAAGTACAGGTACTTCATGTAAAAATTTAGAGACGCTTTTTGATTTTACTCTTGCTGTACCAGTCAGAAATTCTGTTGTGCAATAGATATTTTTAATTGTGAATTCCCTTTGGATTGATGAGAGGAACTGTTTTACCAGTGAAGCCATTGAAGAAATTGTAGTAGTTAAGTCTCATTATCAGGACCTTACCTGCAAGGAGTTCTACAAGCTGATATTAACCAAGTGACAGCTTTTGAAAGACATTAGTTTTTATGATAAGTGCCAAGTTAGTAGCAGTGTTCCTGATACTGTAGGTAAACGGTCTATGGACTTTTGATGTCTACATTAGTGCTCATTTGTTAGAAATCATTCCATCAGTTTCTCAGTATTTTGAATTGTAACCAGTTCTTGGAAACAAATGAAATAATATTACGATGCAGAGCCATTACAAGTATGTTATGAAGTGTCTTCTTAAATGCCTTTTTATGCGTATAAACTTTAGTTTTTATTGGTTTTAGTAACGCGATGCAGTCATATAAGCAGAATATTTTCATCTTGTTTAGTGTCCCGTTTTGTCCCTTTTCTTAAACCCAATTTTTCGCAAATGTCTCTTTTTTCACGTGGAAAATCTGGTCACCCATGGTTAATATATACTGATAAGTATACTTCACTTCATAGCGCAGTTACGACCGAGAAGAAAACATCATGTAGTAAATTCTCTCAGGTCTTAGAGGTAAGTCTGTTAGACACAGAGAAAAACCATCAACAAAACTGCAGTGTATACATATTCAGGTATCAATGACCACAGTATCTGTGCCTGTACCCTAACACCCTGGCCTCAAATTTCTCCCATGAGCTCCCTAAATAGGAAACAGTATACTCTTTCAGCGCTTTACATGTCATAATTTTCCATTCACTCGTACCTGTTACAGGAGGTGCTCCATGTGTTGTCCTCACAAATGCAATACTGCACTAGTCTGTGCAGTGAGCCACGAGTCTTGTCAGGCACACCGGGATAAATGTAAAAGTAGGTGGCCCATTTCTTCTCTCGTATCAACGTATCATCTCAAACAGAAAAATCCAGGCGTCGCAGCTTTTGGAGACCAAAGTAAAGGCCCTATTCAATCAGACCGCCTTGGACCATACTGGCTCGTTAGGTGTCAACAGCAAAACATACCGGTGCCTTATCATGCGTGCACCATGTACTTAACCCAAGAGTGAAATTTCGTTCCAGTTAGATGGGGACTGATTGGAAAAGTAAATGCCCTTATATTTGCAAATGAAACGTCACAGTCACACGGTGGACTGATGGACAGAAGGGGCAATAAACCCGAAAAGATTTTATAAACCTAATAGCATAGGCACATAGGGAACACACACGACAGATCTGTAAGTCCACGGTATTGGTGATAAGTTGAGAAAATCGGCCCGAAACAAATATGCTACAAAACGCCACTGTTTCCTGCGCATGCACCCCGACATCAATAAACTGCTGGGGTATAGCCTCCCATTCTTGCACCAGTGCCTGTCGGAGCTCCTGAAGTGTTGTAGGGGTTTGAAGACGTGCAGCGATACGACCGAGAGCTTCCCAGACGTGCTCGATGGGGTTTAGGTCTGGGAAACAGGCAGGCCACTCCATTCGCCTGATGTCTTCTGTTTGAAGGTACGCCTCGACGATGGCAGCTCGGTAGGGCCGCGCGTTATCATCCATCAGGAGGAAGGTGGGACCCACTACATCCCTGAAAAGGCGGACATACTGGTACAAAATGACGTCCCGATACACCTGACCTGTTACAGTTCCGCTGTCAAAGACATTCAGGGGTGTACATGCACCAATCATAATCCCACCCCATTCTGTCAAACCACGACCTCCATACAGATCCCTTTTCAAGGACGTAAAGGGGTGGGTATCTGTTTCCTGGTTCACGCCACATGAAAACCCGGCGAGAATCACTGTTCACACAATAAGTGGACTTGTTCGTGAACATAACCTGGGACCACTGTTCCAATGGCCATGTGTTCTTTACACCAGGCTATACGGGCTGTCCTGTGAGCAGGGGTCAGTGAAATGCACCTTGCAGGTCTCTGGGCGAATAAACCATGTCTGTTCAGTCGACTGTAGGCTGTGTGTCTGGCGACAACTGTTCCAGTGGCTGAGGTAATGTCCCGAGCAAGGCTACCTGCAGTACTTCGTGGCCGTCTGCAGGAACTGATGGTGAGATATCGGTGTTCTTGTGGTGTTGTACACTATGGACGTCCCGTACTGTAGCGCCTGGACACGTTTCCTGTCTGCTGGAATCGTTGCCATTAACTTGAGATCACCCTTTGTGGCACACGGATGGCCCGTGCTATGACCTGGCAGCGTTTGACCAGCCTCCAGTCGCCCTAGTATTGTACCCCTCATAACGTCATCAATATGTGTTCTTTGAGCCATTTTCAACAAACAGTCAGCATTAGCACGTCTGAAAACGTCTGCACACTTACTCGCTGCAGCGACATGCACCAACATACCTCTGCTTATGTGGACTGCTGCCAGCGCCACCGTGCGACGACCGCAGGTCAAATGCACGGCATGATCATACCCCTAGGTGATTTAAACCCGCAAACTGCCCACCAGAGCGTTGTTTCGACATGTATGAACATTGTCCTTAATTTATTAGCATGAATGTATATACCTATGTATGAGGTCACTAAGCAGATTCAGAAGGATGTAGGTTGCAGTAGGTACTGGGAGATGAAGCAGCTTGCACAGGATAGATTAGCATGGAGAGCTGCATCAAACCAGTCTCAGGACTGAAGACAACAACAACAACAACATGTATGAGGTAAGTTGTACGTGAATTTTATTATCAATTATTGCTGCAGTGTCTGCATTTATACAGTGCCTGTATCTTACATTACAATGTACACTGTTTTGACGGTTACAGCTCTCGTAAATATTACGAAATTTCGTGCATTTCAGCGTGCATCGAAAAAAGTCGAAATGTCTGCTATAAAGAATATATTGAATGCCTTTTCTCGGCGAAAAATATTTCTACAGTATGTAAGCCTATTTGTGAACCTATGTTTTCGTAACTGTGTCCCTTAAATTGTACCCATTAATGTTCCTTATTAAAGTGTATTAAATTTTCATAATGGCTCTGAGCACTATGGTACTTAACAGCTATGGTCATCAGTCCCCTAGAACTTAGAACTACTTAAACCTAACTAACCTAAGGACATCACACAACACCCAGCCATCACGAGGCAGAGAAAATCCCTGACCCCGCCGGGAATCGAACCCGGGAACGCGGGCGTGGGAAGCGAGAACGCTACCGCACGACCACGAGATGCGAGCCTATTAATTTTCATACATCGGAATTCTGCATATTATATTTTTCTAATACAACAATTTCAACTAGTCTATTATTAGTTAATTTTCACTTATATATACGTTTTGCCTGCTGGAGGCTCTAATGTCACATTATATTTCATATACATGGTGGTCCATTGATGGTGACCGTGCCAAACCTATCACGAAATAAGCTTCAAACGAAAAAACTACAACGAAACTCGTCTAGCTTGAAAGGGGACAACAGCTGGCGCTATGGTTGGCCCGCTAGATGGCGCCGCCATAGGTCAAACGGACAACAACTGCGTTTTTTTTAAATAGGAACCCCCATTTTTTATTACATATTCCTGTAGTACGTAGGGAAATATGAATGTTTTAGTTGGACCACTTTTTTCGCTTTGTGACAGATGGCGCTGTAATAGTCACAAACATATGGCTCACAATTTTAGTCGAACAGTTGGTAACAGGTAGGTTTTTTAAATTGAAATACAGAACGTAGGTACGTTTGAACATTTTATTACGGTTGTTCCAAAGTGATACATGTACCTTTGTGAACTTATCATCTCTGAGAACGCATGCTGTTGCAGCGTGATTTTCCTGTAAATACGACATTAATGCAATAAATGCTCAAAATGATGTCCGTCAACCCCAATGCATTTGGCAATACCTGTAAGGACATTCCTCTCAACAGCGAGTAGTTCGCCTTTCGTAATGTTCGCACATGCATAGACAATGCACTGACGCATGTTGTCAGAGAAAGAAATCCGAGGGCGTCAGATCCGGTAAACGTGCTTCGACGACCAATCCACCTATCATGAAATATGCTATTCAATACCGCTTCAACAAAAAAAAAAGACTCTAACATCCGCTGGGACCAGCTGCACAGTCCACGACTGCAGCGCCTTAGACCTTTTCTTTTTTCATTTTTCATTTTGTTCGCTTTAGTTCGTTGCATGTGCTCGGTTCGGACATCGTAAAACATCCATTGGTCTGTTAAATCGGTTATTTTGTTACAGAGCTCACGTTACCCTCTGACCGAACACGCTGAGCTACCGTGCCGGCTTACCGCTCGGCTTATCCCGCGCGACACGCTTCAACCGCACGCGGGCTATGTGCCGGACATCCATCATGTTGGAAGTGCATCGCCATTCTGTCATGCAGTGAAACATCTTGTAGTAACATCGGAAGAACGCTACGTAGGAAATCAGTATACATTGCACCATTTAGATTGCCATCGATAAAATGGGGGCAAATTATCATTCCTTCCATAATGCCGCACCAAACATTAACCCGCCAAGGTCGCTGATGTTCCACTTGTCGCAGCCATCGTGGATTTTCCATTGCATAATAGTGCATATTATGTCGGCTTACATTACCGCTGTTGGTGAATGACGCTTCGTCGCTAAACAGAACGCGTGCAAAAAATCTGTCGTCATCCCTTAATTTCTCTTATGCCCAGCGGCAGAACTGTACATGACGTTCAAAGTCGTCGCCATGCATTTCCTGGTGCATAGAAACATGGGGCGGGTGCAATCGATGTTGATGTAGCATTCTAAACACCGAAGTTTTTGAGATTCCCGATTCTCGCGCAATTTGTCTGCTACTGATGTGCGGATTAGCCGCGACAGCAGCTAAAACACCTACTTGGGCGTCATCATTTGTTGCAGGTCGTGGTTGACGTTTCGCATGTGGCTGAACACTTCCTGTTTCCTTAAATAACGTAACCGTCCCTGAACGGTTCGGACACTTGGATGATGTCGTTCAGGATACCGAGCAGCATACATAGCACACGCACGTTGGGCATTTTGATCACTATAGCCATACATCAACACGATATCGACCTTTTCCGCAATTCGTAAACGGTCCATTTTAACACGGATAATGTACCACGAAGCAAATACCGTCTTCACTGGTGGAATGTTACGTGATACCACGTACTTAAACGTTTGTGACTATTACAGCGCTATATATCACAAAGTGAAAAAAGTGGTCCAACTAAAACATTCATTTTTCTTTACGCACTACACGAATTTGTAATAAAATGGGGGTTGCCATTAAAAAAAAAGAAATGTAGTTCATATCCGTTTGACCCATGGCAGCTCCATGTAGAGGACCAACCAAAGAGCCAGGTGGTTTTCCCCTTCAAGCTAGACAAGTTTCGTTCTTTGTAGTTTTCTCGTTTGATGCTTGGGGTCGAAAAGTGGCAAAAATATACCTGGTAATAAAAAAAATTAGAAAATCAAGAAAAATGACGGAACTCATAAAAATTACACAAATAGCTAGAGGCGATAGTCTAAAAGTGAACCTACATACACCTCCACTAGGTAAAGGGAAATGAATAATATTACTGCTGATAAACTCTTATCTACTGATACCACATTCGAACAGAAAAGTACTATTAAAAAGGCGCTAATGTTAAAGTCTTACTTATCGTTTGTAAATCAATTGATAGTACCCTACCGGGAATAATTACTAATAGGCAAGTCTCGAGTCTTCATAGAAGCAATAAAATAATTTAGACTTTCCTACGTAACGTTAAACAGAAACTTTGACATGTGGAAACCAAAATACCAGAAATGCGAAGAAGCATATGGGAAGTTTAATCAGACTGCTCGCATGCGACACGGCACTATAGTAAACACGAAGCAAGCGGATACGGAAAAGAGCAAGCACGACATTAAACGCAAGTCAGTGTGTAAGCAATTAGAGGAAAGCAATTAGGTCTCCTTGTATTTAGAGAATGTTGTCGTCAGCTGTATAAAACTTAATGAAGCACATCCTAAATTAAAACTAGGGATGTTTCAGGCTTCTTCGTCGCTTCGAGAGCACGGAAGAATAGTAATGGTCTGTTGCGTTCAATGAGTCGTATCGTTTCTTGACCAGAGCGACATTCCAATTAAGACCACTGGTTGCGTCACACACTTCTTGCTAGAGTCCTGTTTCTGCTTCGCTCTTGGTATAAGTAGGACGAGGGCAACCGTTGGCGTTTGATAGTTTTTTCGTTAAAGACTAGGCGAAAGGCCCTCGCTTGTTCAATCGTACCTTTATACTTCTCCAAACATACAAAGATAAACGAACAAATTACTATAAGGTAAAATACAAAACTTTCAAAGTGCAGTTTAACACCATTACTTTCAAACTTAGTGAGCGTTTCTACCTGCTTTCCGCTCACGTGTAAAACAAGCAAATATAAAATATTTCCTTAGTATCGGTTGGTTACTTTTGTGGGTATGTTCATCTCTCAAGGCAAAGAGTATTTCCTGAAAACTGAAGTATACAGCAGTAACAGCAATATATAGAAGTGGAAGTGACTGATCTACACTTCTGTAAGGCGTCTCTACTGAGTACGCAATATACGATCTCACAAACTCAGTTGTAGTACAATTAATCATCAAAGAGACACTGTTGGCATTTTACGTGATCTTGCCAAGGGCTATGTGTAGATTATAAAATTCTTCTAAAATGGTATGACACTAAAGGTCTTTCCCTTGGAGTCATGCATTAATAACAGAAAACAGACGCTCACGTTAGCAAATGATGAAACAGGAATAAGATTAAATTCAGAGTGGGAAAACAATAAACTTTGTGCGTCAGAAGGTTCAGCGGCTGTCCTGCTCCAGGCCTTGGTCTACATAAATGATTTGCAGAGGACACAGGAACTCTTCAGCAACTGTAATGTCTGCTAATGGCACAAGTACACTGTCGAGTCACTTTAATGTGACCACTTGTCACAAGCCTGGAGAACCACCTTTTACCGTGCGAACCGCTGCAGGTCGTGCAGGAAGAAAGTCAGTGAGGTTCTAGAAACAACGGACGGGGATGTGAAACCATAGTGACTCCAGTGCCGTGGTCAGCTGCGCTAGGTTTCTCGAGTATGGAGCCATGTCGCGTACAGCCCAGTCGAGGTAGCCCCACAGATTCTCGATTGGGTTTAATTCTGAGAAGCTTCGTAGCCATGGCAAACTCATCCTGGTGCTCTTCAAACCACACACGTACACTGCTAGCTTTGTGCCACTTCGTATTATCCTGCTCGTAGATGCCGTCTTCCCTTGGAAAAATAGACTGCATGTAGATGTAGACATGGTCCCAAGGACAGATGCATGCTTGTGGTTGATACATTTCCCCTTCCAGAATAACGACACCAACCAGAGAATGCCACGAAAACATTTTCCAGACCATTAGCCTCCCTCCTCCGTGCTGGGCACTTTTGATGATTGTGGCAGGTTCAAAACGGTTCAAATGGCTCTGAGCACTATGGGTCATCAGTCCCCTAGACTTAGAACTACTTAAACCTTACTAGTCTAAGGACATCACACACATCCCTGCCCAAGGCATGGACCGTAGCAGCAGCGCGGTTCTCGACTGAAGTGACTGTGGCAGAGAGTTTGTCATCTGTCCCATGGAGAATAAAATTTCATTCATCTGAAAAGGCCACTTTTCACCTCTCAGTGGACGGTCCAGTAGCGGCATGGTGTGTAATTCCAGCCTTTGTCGCTGCTGAAGAGCAGCCAGCGAAGATGGGTGAACCAGGTGCCTGCTGTGGAGACCCATATGCAGCAACGTTCGCTGAACGGTCATTGAGGGGAGCCGTTGGTAGCCCTTTGGATCATCTGGGCGGTCAGTTGCTCAACAGTTGCACATCTGTACGCCGGTTCTCGTCTCTTCAGGTGTCGCCCACCCTTATCAACTATCGTCTGTGGTGTACCACTGAGCCATGCTGCGGCTTGCGTTGGTGCTGTTTATAGGTTTCCGCCCTCTGTTGGAGGGCAGACCGTATCATTTAGTTGGCATGGTTGCAGTTTTTTGTCTTCTTTTCGTGTTGACTGGCGCCACTTGGTTTCGCAAGTGTTGTCTGTCTGCTAGTGGCAGCAGTGACGGTTATCGATATATAGTAACTGTGGCTCTATCTTTGCAGCGACATCGTGGTTTTTCTGGGTCGAGTCAGTGTGCAGTTTGGTTGGGGACTCAAGAGGAGATAGGTTCGCGGAGTGCGGAAACACGCCGGGACCACTGGCAGCGCTCATGGCACTGCCACAAAGGAGGCTTGTGGTCATCAGGGTGCACGAAATCGCCATAAACCGGATCCTGCAAGCTTTAAGTTGAATGCATTTGGATTCATGTAGAGAAACCTCTATCATTGTGAGATCTTGCGATTTTCCAATGACTTGGGTTTATGTTGCTGCTCGTAGTGTTGCCGACGCAAAGAGCAGCGAGTGGAGTGCATGGGGAAGGCGGATCTGATTAGCTTTCCTGGACTTCTAATTACAAGTTTATTGCTTTCAGTTTGTTACTATTTGTTAAGTTCAACTAGCGGTATTTTTACTGCCTCGTGGCCTCTAACATCCCAGTTACCTGCCCTGGTGGTTAGTGTAACTGTACTGTACGTTTCCTCGCCTTGCCACTACTGTCCAGTGAGGCGTATAGTTTTGACAGTTTTCTTGATTGTAGGTTGGCTGTCGATTCTTCTACTCTGGTGGTAGTGATTCCTTTCTCGTTCCGGTCGCTCTAAGCACAGTATTCTGCGGGTGGATTCCAGACCGCCAGTTCCGGCTTTGGGCGTGGCTTTACATCTTTGCATTTGGTTTATTGGACTTCAGGTAGCCTCAGTCATTCGTTAGACTGCTACTAGTTACATATTGTGAAGTGAATGCAACTCTTGGCTGCCTATCTCATCACTCGCAAAAGTGGTTTTTTGCCGGACCTACTCAGAGGTCGATTCCTGGTGCACCGTCTGTGACTGGCCCTTGTGTTTTATTATTGTATTTGCTGTTTCATTGTACGTTTCTAAATTTTTTTATATAATTGCCATTCTTGGCGTTACAGCAGGTGTAAATGATTGTGCTACCAAGTTTACCATCATTTTGTCTCACCCATTTGGTGATTAGTTGCTTGTCTTTTTAAATCAACCTTTGCTATTGCATTGCTGTTTACAGTGTGTTTGTCAAATTTATAATTGCCGTTCTTGGCGTTAAAGGCCTTCAGACGTGACTGTGCTTACTTGCCTTCAAATTCTAATCGGAATCACATTGTTTTGTTTTTAAAACATTATTTGCTGTGTCTGTAATTATGCTGATTTGGTAAATTGTAACGCATTGAAAGCACTATTAATTACACAGTTGTTTATTCTTTCATTAATAATGTGTGATATCTTTTTTTATTGCTGAGTCTGGAATTACCGTTTTAAAATAAATGTGTGTAATTGCAAAAGGAAACCAATATCAACTGATTACAATCGTAATCGAATCCTGCCTTCCTTGACTACATTAACCTCGGCGCCGGTTTTGGATACCGCCATTTCGCTGTGCACAGTATACTATAGCCACTGCAGCATGCGAACAGTTTGCAAACTTTGCCATTTCGGAATGCTTCCCCCTTGGTCCGAACGTCAGTGCTCATGCCGTTTTGGGCGTCAGATAAATTGCTCCGTTTCCGCTTGACGACAACGACTGCGCCGTTTTCCACTTTCCCCCCGATACGCTTTATACGTATACTCTCCTCTCCTAACGCTGCTACGTGTCCCTGTGAATGATTTCCGTGTGTTGACGTCGAACATAGGTAGCAGTCATATTAATGTGACTGGACAGTGTATGCTGTCAAAAGGTGCAAACGAGTCCATACCAAACAAAGCCAGAAGAATAATGGAATAGGCCTACATCTGGTTCACAGCAAACCCTTTAACAATTAATCTTGCAAAATCTCATGTTATGCAGTTCCAAACAAGCGGAAATGACCTACAGGTATCAGAAGTGGAGATCAATGGATACACACTAGATTAGGCTCCACGTGTGGAGTTGCTGGGTGTCCAGCTGAATAATACGAGGGTTGAATGAAAAGTAGCGCATCCGCCTTCGTAACTGCTACGGTCGCAGGTTCGAATCCTGCCTCGGGCGTGGATGTGTGTGATGTCCTTAGGTTAGTTAGGTTTAAGTAGTTCTAAGTTCTGGGGGACTGATGATCTCAGATTTTTAAGTCCCACAGTGCTCACAGCCATTTCAACCATCTTTGAACCCCGTTAATTGGGTTTGGATGGGAATATTTTAATAAATCAAATGCAGAAATAATCCTTAGAATGTGATCTTTAATTACCAATATTCACTTTTCCACATAATCACAAACCAACTGGGTACATTTCTGCCAACGATGAACAAGTTTTCTGAAGCCGTCACGGAAAACGTCGACGCTCTGTTTCCCCAACCACAGTCTCACAGTTTTCTCAACTTCTTCATCAGAAGAACAATGATGTCCCATGATTGAATGGAGAAACGCGGTACCTTCATTCTAGTAACGCAAGAGGAGTTCCTCGCAAATTTCAAGTCTGTGCGCTTTCATTTCAGGAGTCTGCATCCGGGGTACCCATCGCACACAGATCTTCCGACAGCCAAGCAAAGCAATAACGTGACAGACACGTTATTGTGAAATGCCGACTGTGCTTGCAGTTTCTGAGTGATACCACGATCTTCCTGAATCAATCTGTCAATATTTTAAGTGTGAAATTCACTGTTTACTGTCACAGGACGTCCAACTCTTTGTTTGTCACGCAGGTCAGATGTTCCAGTCTCAACATCTTTAAACTTGCTCGCCCAACGACACATGGTACTCACATCAACACAATCACCATAATCTGCTTTCATTCTCTGTGGGGTGCCACCTTCTGCTGTCATGAATTGATTGACTGCACGTTGCTTAAATCGCATTGCCCGAGCGCCCGCAGGGTTCCACGCTTTACACTGTAACAACACAACCGTTCAATGCTAAGGCTTCCCGCCAACTGGAGCTGTAGAGAAGAGGCTGCGGATCAAGCCAGCACCTTCCGCACAGCAATGCTGTCAGCTGTTAAAGAGTTACGAAGGTGGAGGCATTACTTGTCAGTCAACCCTCGTACTAGTCATGTAGAGTCAGCACCCGACTTTTCGACAAGTGTACATTTCTTAGGAGTTATACAAAGGTATCCCATAGCTCTAAAGTTCCCTGTAGAAAACTTGAATCGTTCTATAACATTTCCGAATAAAATAATACTTCAGCAAGTTTTAGTCTTGTACAAAAAAATTAAGTGCCAGATTTGTGAAAAAAATTAATAATTACAATTCTGAGTAGATCCAAAAGAACTCTACAGAAAAGGCAAATGACAATTTTTCTGCAGATAATAGTTTATGGGATAATTGCAGTAGTGAGTTATAGAAACCTATGCCGCTTTGAGACGACATACAGATGACATTTATTAAAGGCAAAACAACGTCACGGATGAAGGAATACAAAACAATCGTACGTAAGATTCCTGTGTTGTCAAAGATGCTGTTTATATAAATTAATTAAATAATTTTAAAATATTAATTAGGCCTAGAAACATTCCTATGCTGCGACTTTTAGTGAGGAGAGAGAACAGACAACTCAAAGTGTCAAGCTCCCAGAACCTTCTCTCTCTTCCTCTCTCTCTCTCTCTCTCTCTCTCTCTCTCTCTCTCTCTCCCTCTCGTCCGCAGCTCGTGGTCTCACGGTCGATTTCTCACTTCCCGAGCACGGGGTCCCGGGTTCGATTTCCAGCGGAGTCATGGATTCTCACCTGCCTCGATGTGACTGGGTGTTTGTGTTGTCCTCATCAATTCATCTTCATTGATGGAAAGCGGCGATATTGGACTGAGCAAAGGTTGGGATTTTGTACGAGCGCTGATAACCGCGCAGTTGAGCGCCCCACAAACCAAATACCATCATCATCATCTCTCTCTCTCTCCCTTTCACTCCCTCCCTCCCTCACACACACACCCACACTCACACACACACTTCGCATCCAGAGTTTTCTTCACCAAACGACACTTTCCGGCAGCCGTAACACTATAAGCAGGGTCCACTACAGTACTCACCCTCTCATTGAGGAGATAACTTCCGACTATTTTGACTAGTGATCCATTAAGCTTGTAGCTTTTGAACTGACTTAAATTAATGGATGTAATTGCATGAATCATTTATTCTTTTACCTCCACCAAGTGAACAAGATCTCACCCTATTCCTGTTTTCCAGCCCCTACAATAAACGTATGAAGGTACAAAAGGAGCTTGAACTGTGACGCATCCTCACTCCTCTGCAAAAAAATAGTGTATGTCTTGCTAAATGTTGGAAAATCCCAAAGTGTACCGAATACTGAAGCAGCACAAGTTCCTGCAAGCACGTTATAGAGTCCGCTATCTTCCAATCACATACAGACAATGGACACGATGTGTGCCCACTTGTACCTACAAACACAGATCACAACTTTGGCAGCGACGCTAAGGTTCCGATCGAAATGTTAGTGAACTGTTATCAGAATTGTAGTGCGATTTCGCATATTTTCTGTAGTGAAAATGGGTCCCTCATTATTGCAATTGTCTCATAACTGGTATCTCCACAAAATGATGTCGTTAGGGGTTTCTATAGAACTCTTCGGGAGCTATTCAGAATCGCGATTAATAATTTTTTCGCAAATCCGGCAATTAACTTTTTTGTACAAGATAAGAATTTGCAGGAGCACTATTGTTTTTTTCGCGAAATTGTGTAATGGCTTTGAGCACTATGGGACTTAACTGCTGAGGTCATCAGTCCCCTAGAACTTAGAACTACTTAAACTTAACTAACCTAAGGACATCACACACATCCATGCCCGAGGCAGGATTCGAACCTGCGACCGTAGCGGTCGTGCTTTTCCAGACTGTAGCGCCTAGAACCTGTCGGCCACCCCGGCCGGCAAATTGTGTACTCTAATCAAATTTTGTACAGAGAATTCTAGAACTATGACAGACATGTCAAGAACTCCAAAAAAAGATATATTTCTCGAAAGTCGGGTGCCAACTTCACCAGGCTAGAATTAATCGCTGTGACACCAGAATGTGCAGAAGTTAACCAAGAAACTCTGTTCTACCTCTTTTACATTCAGGAATTTCTCTCACTGTTTTGAGGGGTAGACAGGATGGATAGTACCCTTTACACATTTTCGCTCAGTTCTGCGATGTGGAATAATTTTCAGCGTCAGAGCAAGTGAGATGGAATAATTGTTTATTCTACAGAAGGGTGCAATAAGAGGATTATGCAATGTTGAAACCGGACGTCTCACAGAAGGCTTTTCGTGAACCTAGGGAGTCTTGCACTTACATGTCAATAGAGTTCCTCCCTTTTGCTATTTGTGGTTAATAACAGGAGTCAACTTACGATGAACTCAGTAATTGTAAATCTATAGTGCCTCCCTGCCTATAGAATTTTCAAATAACTTACTTTATACAAGAACGGGGCCATGTGATAGTTTCGACAACCGCTGACATTTCGAAAGGTGCACACCTTATTCTCAAGGCCTCACACACACACCGTACACATTAGCACCATCAGAAAACAAAATTTGACCAACATCTGAATATTAATAACCAACGGGTCAGGTAGCGATAACTCTATCCCTCTGTCTTTTTGACATGGTAGAGAGCGGAATTCCATGCAGACTTTGAGTAAAATCCCCCATCTCTATTTACAAGGTCACTCCGTAATCTAATTTCAGTTGCTTCTTTAACAACACTAGCGCAATAGCTGGAAGAGCATGCCAAAATCTCCAAGCTGTTATATTCCAGCGGACGACCGGTGCCTAGGCAATAATCTGAAGTAGCTTATTTGCTCGGCTGTTGTTACGTGTGCGTGATGCGTCCGTGCAGCATACCGGTCCACCAAGGTGCTGGTGGTCTGATCAATTTATTCCGTGCCACGTGGCAAAAGGAGTGGAACCAGATCGACGGCAACTGTGCGCCACTGTCGGATTCGATGGTGTGTGGCGATCCGTCTACGATGAAGATTGTCATTAATGCTTTTATTGTAGTTGTCGGTATTGTTGATGACATCCAGACAACACACAAAAAGGTGCAGGGCACTGCAAGTAACGACACTGGTTTCGCGTATATCTTCGCCAGGCCCGGACCGGTATCAGCGCCCTGCCAGTGTACATCTTGTCTTAAGGAGCCTTCATCCCCAAATGTGCTTCCCTTAAAGGTTTGCCAGTAACATGCCAGAGTGTAGTCGCGCTCACAACCTGACAATCTGGTAGGCCGAAGTTCCCTGTGATTAGCGTCGTGTCCGTGGCGCATCGAGAAAACGGTCCATTAAGACGCTTCCGTAGTTTGGACAGATGCTCCGGCCAACAGAAACGCACAACGTATTACTTTGCGGAGCATTGGCTAAGTCTAGATGTGGTTGGGCTTAGTGAAGTGAAATGGAAACACGATAAGGATTTCTGATCAAACAAATGTGGGAAATATCAACAGCAGCAGAGTATGGAATTATGGGAGAAGGATTCGTTATGAATAGGGAAGTAGGAGAGAGAGTTAGCTGCTGTGAATAGTTAAACGACAGCATTGTTCTTATCAGATTCGGCAGCAAACCAAAGCCCATAACGATAGTTCAGTTATACATGCCAACTTCGCAGAGCAGCAGATAAAGAAATGTCGAAACTATAGCAGGATGTTTAAAAGGTAACGCACTATGTAGGGGCCAAATGCCTTGTCGCAGTGGCAACACCGGTGCCCGTCAGATCAACGAAGTTAAGCGCTGTCGGGCTGGGCTAGCACTTAAATGGGTGATCATCCAGTCTTTCGAACGCTGTTGGCGAACTGAGTAGCTGCTCCGGTCTCGTAAACTGACATACAGCTAGGAGAGAGGTTTGCTGAACACATGACCCTCCATATCCGCATCTAGTGACGGCTATGGGCTGAGGATGACACGGCGGCCAGTCGGTACCGTTGGGCCTTCCAAGGCCTGTTCGGAAGGAGTTTAGTTTTTAATTCACTATGTAAAGGGAGATGAAAATCTAAGGGGTTAACAGAGAATATGGACTTGGAAGTAGGAATGATATGGAAGAAAGACTAACTGGGATTTGCAATGAATTTCAGATGATAATAGCGAATACTATGTTAAAAAAGTCACGAGAGTAGGAGGTGTACTTGGAGGGGAACCAGAGACACGGGAAGGTTCCATATAGCTTACATCATGGTCAGGCATAAATTCCGAAATCAGATACTGGATTTTAAGGCGTACCCAGGAGCAGATATGTCCTCAGATCACAATTTAGTAACAACAAAGAGTAGACTGACGTTTAGGAGAATCGTCCGAAAGAATTAATGTGGTAAGAAGTGTGACACTGACGCTCTTGAGGAATGATGACACGCATTTGACATTTGGTAAGGATTTGCACACTGCAGTAACGAACTCCAGAGTAGGTAGTTCAGGAGAAGAGGAGTGCACAGCTCGAAAAAGGCAATCAAAGATGTTAAAGAGTCAAACATTAGTACAAGGAAGGTAACTTGAAGAAACATTGGGTAATAAATGAAATACTTTAACTAATTAACGAAAGCAGAAAATTAAAAAATTCAGAGAAACAAAGGAATACAATAATGTAAATAATTTCGGAATGAAATAAACAGCAAGTGTAGGGCACTCAAGGCGAAATGGCCACAGAAAACATGTGCAGAAATCGAAAATGAAATGATTGTCTGGAAGACTGACTCAG
The DNA here is from genome assembly GCF_023897955.1 of Schistocerca gregaria. NCBI lineage: Eukaryota > Metazoa > Arthropoda > Insecta > Orthoptera > Acrididae > Schistocerca > Schistocerca gregaria. Next base: position 317,229,780 of record NC_064927.1, read on the forward strand.
CATACAGGATGATTCAGCTACCCCAAGTGATCGGTTTTACTCAACCCGCAACCCATTCAAATACCACATGCATAATTTTCATACGTGGTAGGGTCCTTGCGATTGGCAGAGAGAGTTTCCACAAAAGCAAGAGGAACGCTCCTATTGGTCGAAAAAAGCTATAACGTGGAGAACGAAAGAATCCAGGTTGGGAGACAGTTCGGATATGAGAAAGACAAGAGCAAAATTTTTGGGGCTCTTCTCTGAACAGGTGTCAAGTGCAGAATGGGGTGCATAACGCTGTGTATTAAGCAGAGGTGTAATTTGTGAGAACACTGCATTCACTGCGGCTGACATTCAGCTAGATATTAGTTGTAGCATCGTTGAGCTCCAACTGTGGAGAAACGAAGCAGTCAGTTAGTTAATTGCTCTTACTGAGGGCATTTTAATATGTACGCTGCTCCAGGCATGCGCGTGCATATCGCCATATTCCAAGACTAGGAGGAGTACACATTTTTTCGCATATTGAGAAACATAGGGAGAGTTTCTGCTGGAAAAATCAGCAGAGGCTTAATTAGTTTTTATAGTAATTTCAGAGGATAAGAGCAGCCATGCAGACAACAACTCATTGCAGCTAAGGTAAATACTGGGAGCAGAGGCATAAACTTGTTGGTTCACCAGCTAGCGTCGACTGTAAACTCGAGAGACGTTGGATAATCTTTTGTCACAAAACTAACAATCTTCCATAGGCTTGATTGTCAACCTAAACAGTACGGAATTTTGAACCGGAATCGGATGATTTATCGTAATACTGGTTAATATCATGACGTATTCTTAAGAATAATTTTGTAAAGAAACGACTAGTAAAAATTTACCATTGTTGTGTTTAGGATCATTTCACTTTCTGAGGACGAGATGCGTTTGTTTGACAACTGCCGTAACATTGTCAAATTGTAAATTGTGTAATTGCGTGTATTTCTGTGATAAGATTGCAACATTAAACCAAAAATATTTATAGATTACACAGCTGTTCTGTCCTCAAAACCTTACAACTTCTATGCACTGTCTTCTCCGCCCACTTGGCTTTTAATTCAGAAACTGTAATGATGAACGAAACTTGTAACACAAGACAGGGACATTGCAGGAGTAAGAACGAGGTTTTTGTGTACCAAGCACGTATTGCGTGCTGAGAATAATACGATTACAGCAAATTTAGACAAAACATAGATTTCAAAAAACCTTTCGAGCAAATATTTTGCTCGACTTCAGTGAAAATATTGGCTTCAACATAACTAGAATTACTTTTGCTTGGCGTATATTGGCGTTTTGAGTGATGGATGCATTGACGAAGAATATGTATTAGCAGCTAGTAAAATATTTTCGGGAAGGAGGGAATATTCTCGGTCATATTAAAGCAAGCCGTCCGAAGAAAACTCTTGGCGACGGCCTAAAACGACTCGCGCTCTGCTGCGCACGGAATATCGCGGAAGTAATTTGCCTCTGTACGTGATACGATACGATAATGATGTCTGAAATGTTAACAAAAAATGTTTTGTAGTTTTCTTAACAACTTTCTCGCGGGAAGTTTCTTTGCACTCCTATATAACGAAAATTCATCAGAGACTACATTTCTCGCAACGCAATCGGCACAGTTTCACACCTGTTATAATATTTTATATTTTACCTCAGAATATTTTTATGCTTCCGAAATAAAAAGTGCAGCATATGCATCTGTAAACTTTGAGGATGTTAATATTTTTTTCAGTTCAATTACGTTAGTAATTCTGTTACTACCACAGGTTGAAGTAACAAATTATTTCCCTCCAAAATTTCTTGTATCGTTAGTTTCCATTTTTTACCTAGCAGCTAGTCAGAACTTTCTTTTGGAAAATACTCCATCATATTCTACACTAAAAACAGGGTTGTTCAATTTTTTTAAAATTTTGTAGGAACATTTGAAATTATCGCTATAAAAGACGGAGAGATGACCTTGAAGCCCTATTTTCGAGCCAGCCACTATAACTAGAATAATATACAGAAGAATGAAAAGAAAGTAGAGAATCTGTTATATTACTATCAGTTTGGCATAAGGAAAGGTAAAAGGCCCCAGAGAGATAATTCTGGCGTTTCACTTTGTAATGGAAGCAAGGCTGAATAAAAGTCAAGACACGCACATAGCCTTCGTCGACCTAGAAAAAGCGTTCGACAGTGTGAAACGGCACTAGATATTCTACATTCTGAGTAAAATAGGAATAAGCTATAATGAAAGCCGTGTAATATACAATTTGTATAAGAACCGAGAGGAAACTGTAAGAATCGAAGACCAAGAGCGAACTGCTCGATTTAAAAAGGATTTACGACAACGATGCAGTCTTTCGTCCCTAATGTTTCATCTAAGCATCGAAGAAGCAATCATAGAAATAAAAGAAGATTCAAGAATAGGATTAAAACTCAGGGTGAAAGGATATCAAGATTCGCTGATGAATTGGTACCGAATGTGTAGAAGAATTGAAGGATGTGTTGAATGGAACGACCAATCTAATGAGTAGGGGATATGGGCTGAAAGTAAATAGATGAATGACGGAAGTAGTGATAAGTAGTAGAAATGAGAACAGCGAGAAACTTAAGATCGCAATTGATAGTCACGAAGCAGACGAAGTTAGGGATTTCTGTTACCGTGAAAGGGAAATTACCCATGACGTAAGAAGCAAACAAAGAAAGCACAGTAGCAGAGGCAAAGAGTGCAGTCCTGCCCAGAAGAAGTATACTGTTGAAGAAGAAATTTCGGAGGATGTACGTTTGGGACTAAAGCATTGTATGGTTGTGAATTATGGACTGTAGGAAAACAAGAACAGAAGAGAATCGAAGCGTTTGAGATGTGGTGCTAGAGAAGAATGTTGAGAATTAGGTGGACTGATACGATAAAGAGCGAGGAGGTTCTCCACAGACTCTGTGAAGAAAGAGACACATGGAAAGCACTTAAGACAAGCAGGGGCAGAATGTTAGGCCATGTGTTACGACATCAGGAAATAACCTCCATGGTAGAAATTGTAGGGGAAACAGAGATCTGAATATATCTATCAAATACCTATGTATGTTGCCAACACCGTGTATCGTTGTTGAATTTTTGAGCGTGGAGTACTGGAAGTAAATTTCACTATGGAATTTCTCAAAATTGGCGCCGAGTACTGTAAGTGTTTCGCTTTCTTATATGCAATTATGTTTCGTGTAAAAAATACTGAATTTTTTCACATCGTGAATAATAGACAGAGTTCTATTTTCTTTTTCGTTATATTTATGAGACAGGCGACATACCTTCAGACTTCAAGAAGAATATAATAATTCCAATCCCAAAGAAAGCAGGTGTTGACAAATTTGAAAATTACCGAACTATCAGTTTAATAAGACATGGCTGCAAAATACTAACACGAATTCTTGACACACGAATGGAAAAACTGGTAGAAGCCAACCTCGGGGAAGATCAGTATGGATTCCGTAGAAATGTTGGAACACGTGAGGCAATACTAACCTTACGACTTATCTTAGAAAGTAGATATAGGAAAGGCAAACCAACGTTTCTAGCATTTGTAGACTTAGAGAAAGCTTTTGATAATGTTGACTTGAATACTCTCTTTCAAATTCTGAAGGTGGCAGGGGTAAAATTCAGGGAGCGAGAGGCTATTTACAATTTGTACAGAAACCAGATGGCGGTTATAAGAGTGGAGGGGCACGAAAGGGAAGCTGTGGTTGGGAAGGGAGTGAGACAGGGTTATGGCCTATCCCAAATGTTATTCAATCTGTATATTGAGCATGCAGTAAAGGAAACAAAAGAAAAATTCTGAGTAGGAATTAAAATCCATGGAGAAGAAATAAAAACTTTGAGGTTCACCGATGATATTGTAATTCTGTCAGAGACAGCAAAGGACCCGGAAGAGCAACTGAACGGAGTGGACAGTGTCTTGTAAAGAGGAAATAAGATGAACATGAACAAAAGAAAAACGAGGATAATGGAATGCAGTGGAAATAAATCGGGTGATGCTGCGGGAATTAGATTAGGAAATGAGACGCTTAAAGTAGTAAATGAGTTTTGCTGTTTGGGGAGCCAAATAACTGATGATGGTCGAAGTAAAGAGGATATAAAATGTAGACTGGCAATGGCAAGGAAAGCGTTTCTGAAGAAGAGATATTTGTTAACATCGAGTATAGATTTAAGTGTCAGGAAGTCGTTTCTGAAAGTATTTTGATGGAGTGTAGCCATGTATGGAAGTGAAATGTGGACGATAAATAGTTTAGACAAGAAGACAATAGAAGCTTACGAAATGTGGTGCTACAGAAGAATGCTGAAGATTAGATGGGTAAATCACATAACTAATGAGGAGGCATTGACTATAATTGGAGAGAAGAGAAATTTATGGCACAACTTGACAAGAAGAAGGGATCGGTTGGTAAGGCGTATACTGAAGCATCAAGGAATCACCAATTTAGTATTCGGGGGCAGCGTGGAGGGAAAAAAGTCGTAGAGGGAGACCAAGAGATGAATACACTAAACAGATTCAGAAGGATGTAGGTTGCAGTAGATTCTGGGAGATGAAGAGGCTTGTACAGTATAGAGTAGCAGAGAGATCTGCGTCAGACCAGTCTCTGGACTGAAGAACACAACATTTCGTTGTAATTAACCGGTGCCGCTGTTAATGTTTTAGACGCATGTGCTATCATGAAATACGTGAAATGTATTGCAGCTACGAATATGAACCACTTTCAGCTGCGTAATGGAATAACGACAATGAAAATTTGTACGTGGCCGGGACTCGATCTCGGATTTCCCGCATTACGCGAGCGGTCGCCTTAACGGCATCAGGGTGCGACTCACGGCCAGACCCTAAACTCCATACGTCGTCGACCACATCTCTACTGTTACGTCACATTATCGTTATTCCTGTACAGGGGAAACATTTTATTGTTGTCGCAGGCCCGGTATCGCCTGTAAATTCGATATTGCATTACTAGTGCTGTGAACAAGTGTGTTGCAGTGTTCATTCGGACATATAAGCTTGTCCGAAGGAACAGACACAGCAGCGACCACAGCTGCTATGGCAGACATGAAAGAGCGAGGTGGTGCAGTGGTTAGACACTGGACTCTCATTCGGGAGGACGACGGTTCGATCCCGCGTCCGGGCATCCTGATTTAGGTTTTCCCTGATTTCCCTAAATCGCTCCAGGCAAATGCCGGGGTGGTTCCTTTGAAACCGGTATGACCGATGACCTCGCTGTTTGTTCTCTTCCCCCAAACACAACCCAACAGACATGAAATATATTTGAAGCTACTATTATGATCCGACCCAGCTTTATAATGGAATGACGACAATGGTAATTTGTGCCGATGTGGGACTGGAACACGGTTTCCGCCTTTACGCAAGTGATCGACTTAACCACAATCCGACCACGACCTGGTACGTTAACCTACACTGAGAACTAAGAGAAATACAACGGTCGCTAATCCAGGCTAGAAAGTGTTATACGCGAGAATCCAAATGAAATTACTTTAACAGAGCTCAATGAGCAGCGTTTCTTGTGAATGACAATCATTAGTACAGTCACTCGTAACGCAAGGTTCTGTCTGTTTTATTTTTATTTTTTTTTGCTAACCGGTTCTTGGCTCTATACTAAATTCTGGCAGCTAGACATCTACAAACCAAAGCTGGAGAAATGGAAAACGTGTCAACTCCGAAGATGCGAACTCGATGCCACGAAGGCAACAGGAAACAGTAACTCTTCAAATGTTGTGGGCACACTTCCCATGGTTATGGATCACCATCCATAACATGACGAAATGAAATTCCGCCCTTGGCGGACAACCCTAGTTACCACGTGTTACAGCCAGCAAAACCTTTCGCAGCAGAGATCGTGATGCAGTTAAACCCGCTCAGCCAGTGGCTACGCTGACTCTGTCAGGATGCCGGGAAACACGTTCAAATGGCTCTGAGCAAAAAAATGGTTCAGAGCACTATGGGACTTAACATCTGAGGTCATCAGTCCCCCAGAATTTAGAACTACTTAAACCTGACTAACCTAAGGACATCACACACATCCATGCCCGAAGCAGGATTCGAACCTGCGACCGTAGCGGTGACGGAGCTCCAGACTGAAGCGCCTAGAACCGCTCGGCCACACCGGCCGGCCGGGAAACACGTCGCTGTGGTACAAAGTACTCTGGAGTTTGAGCGACAGCTATCCAGCTAACGCACCCACAGCTCAAAACTTGTGAACTCACTTCCACGAATAGAAGCCACTGTCAAGATTATCGTTGGTGTTAGTGGCGTTATATGGGATTAATGTGAAGTCACTTGGCGTGATAAATTTTCGTTCCGTGGCCTTATGTTCTACTCTGCAAACTCTGGCAGCCGATGGATGAATATGTTACGCTGCAGCTCAATTTAACCTTGCAACTGGCAAGTCTAGTAAACAGGGGACGCATCAATACTAGGGCATACAATCTTTGCGAATGTCATTCCGTGTACTCAGTTGGACAGTAACTATGCCTCGCTGAAAGGTGCATAAACAGTACACCAATGTGAGAGAGGACGTGTACTTCGGCTCACAGAAGCCAGTTGGAGTGATCGTCGAATCGCTCGATATCTGAATAGGAGTAATGCCATCATTCGACAGCCGGTGCCGTGGCCGTGCGGTTCTAGGCGATTCAGTCCGGAACCACGCCGCTGCTACGGTCGCAGGTTCGAATCCTGCCTCGGGCATGGATGTGTGCGATGTCCTTAGGTTAGTTACGTTTAAGTAGTTCTAAGTCTAGGGGACTGATGACCTCAGTTGTTAAGTCCCATAGTGTTTAGAGTCATTTGAACCATTTCTTTTTGAGCTATTCGACAATGCTGACAGAACTGGGTGAACCATGACCGAACACAGCGTCAGGAAGGATGCGCTCGACATAGAGAGAAGACAGAAGGAGAGGACCTAGCAATCGTCAGACAGACAGTGCTCCGGTTTCGTCATTGTCATTGATCCGATGAGTAATTGGTGCTTCACTGGCCACAAGGACCATTCATATGCGCCCGCAGAAAGAGGGCTTAGATAACGGCACATCTTGCATCGACTGTATACCAAAAAGCCCGTCTTGCGTCGTGTCGGGCACATTCGCACTGGAATCTCGCTGACTGGAATAGAATTGTCTTTAGTGATGAATACCGCTTAGAAATGAGACCCAGTGACCAGCCTGGATACACCCCGAGCTACGGTGGGATACTTTGCTGACTGTCGCCCTCCATAAAGCACGACAACTGGAGCGTTACAGGGTGCCGTTTCATTTTATAGCAGAACCGTTTTGGTTGCATCGGCGGCACACTTAAAGCACAGCGCCACATCGACGGTATTCTACACTCCGTTTTGTTCACCTTCATGGCGAGGCATCCTGGACTTACTTATCAGCAAAATAATCGCCGCCAGGACACGGCGAGAGTGTCCACTGCTTTTCTTACCAAACTCCGCCTTGGACAGAAGGGTCGCCCCAGTTGAGAGCGTTTGGAGCATTACGAGCAGGGCCCTCCAACCGATTCGGGATCTGGACGCTCTAACACGCCAGTCGGACAGAATGTGGCACGATAACGCTCAGGAGGGCTCTAACACCTCTGTCAATCAATGCCAAGCCCAGTAGCTGCTTGTATAAGGGCCAGAGGTGGACCAAGGCGTTATTGACTTGCTCAATTTGTGGACCTCTTTTCTTGAATAAATCATCCAATTTTTCTGAAACTGTAATCATTTGTTTGTCTGTACGTGCACGTCACATCTACCGATTTTCGTCCCATTCGTATAACTCTTCCCTGGAGCGTCCTTTTTTTGTCGTAGAATGTATATGAGTTGGGTGATGAGTGGCTGACTATTGATTGAGTCGTTTTATGCCTAGTAGGTAATCCGACTTACGGTGGATGTGGAGAGAGTCGCTTCGTCCTGACGCGGCTCCACCCAGGGCGGCAGTTGCCTGCGAGATTAGCGGCCGGTTGCCGTGATTTAGTGCCTCTTTGAACCGCCGTGCGGCGGTGCGCACGCGTCCGCTGGTTTCCTCTTCTGCGAATATCGATGAGTCCTCGGCGATCGCCGCCGGCCCGCTCTGACAAATGCCTTTTCAATTGAGCCACAGCCGCCGCGAGCGCGCCGCGCCTTCTTGCTTTTGTTGCCGAGTCGCCTTCATTACGGAGCGACCCGCGGCCGTCTGACGACCGTTTATGCGTTTTTAATAATCGTAAGCTTGGCCGGTGGCTGCCGTGGCCGGCCAGTTTGTGTCAATAAAAATGAATCACTGTGCGCACCGCAGAACAGGCGGCGCTCCCGAGCATTAGTTCGGCTGGGTCGGGCACAGACCTGGACGTGAAAAGCATTACAGATAAATCAATTCATTGTAAAGCGATACGGTGTTATGAGTTCTCCGCCGCTTTCGGAGTCACTTACTATAATTTATGGCGCGTAGATTAACCTCGGCAGCATTTTATCTAATGTTAAGACAGGGAACACTGCCTTATTAACAATGATGCTTACTGCCGTAAAAGCTCTTTATCTGTGATTTGTTTGCTCGTTTCATTCGTGATCTTAAGATGAAGCACGTCGTAAATTTGAAAACTGTGTGAGGAATCCGACATTATTTTTGCCTCATAAAAAAGGAATATAATTTATCCTTCGCGCATGGAATATGTGAGGTCAGTCGAAGATGCAGAAGACTGAATAGCGTTAACATCTCTTAATTTATAGCTTTTTGAAATGACAACATGTTCGAATGGATAACTCCAAATATAGGAAATGTACCTAATGAAAGCGAAACGATGAAAAATATGTCCAAAAATAGCAAATATTGATTAACAACATGTTGTGTACGACTTCGTACACAGTGGGAAGGAGAGGTGGGGTGCAGAGTGGTGCGGTAACTGTCATCGTACTTATACCTCCCGAGGAGATCACGAATGTAAAATTAGAGAGATTCGATCGCGCACGGAGGCTTTCCGGCAGTCGTTCTTCCCGCGAACCATACGCGACTGGAACAGGAAAGGGAGGTAATGACAGTGGCACGTAAAGTGCTCGCTGCCACACACCGTTGGGTGGCTTGCGGAGTATAAATGTAGATGTAGAGGTAAAGCTGGACGGGAGCAGAAATGATTAGCGAACGAGTTAAAACAACAAACAGACGATTTAGTTAACTAGCATTTCTCCAAATGTACGAGCACTCATTACAAATAATGCAGCTACCACAGTGTCAACCAGGATGATGATTGCTGCACTAAGCACGAACGAAGGTGTCGCAGCGAAGAGGCTCCAGCCTCCAAAGCAAGTGGGGCTGGGCTGGTGCCACTGGCCGTCTTACCTTTCGGCGGTAGAGGGCGCTCGTGGTATCTAACTGCTGAAGCTGTGGCCCAGCAGGCGCGCACCATTGGTTCCGCCAGATGCTGAGCAACTGCTGTCGGCGTTAGAAGGAAACTTGCACGTCCGTTGTCAACTGTGATCCGCAGGTAAGATGATATTTATACGCGATACCACACGAAATATTGGGCATATTTCTCAGTTTATTCTTCGAAGTTCTAACTATTTGGGCAAAGAAAATTCGCTCTTTCCTGTGAACCCTTTAAATCCCAGCAGAATTAAAAATATGTACCATGTAACGACGCAGACTTAGGAAGCGTGATGTGACTACACAAATCTCTCTTTCCCTCATTCTCTTCATACCAGATTTGCAGGTTTATGCATGCCACGGAAATCAATGAACCTACAAGTCAGACACCAATATGAATCTGTAAACATAAAAAAATTTAAAAAACTTAAAAAATAAGTCTGCACGTATAGGAAGCACAATTATTCTACTCAGCAACGGTGCTCAAAATAAACTGACGAATGAAACTGCAAAACGTCTAGAAGACACGACAATTTGATTTTGTAAATTTTTAACAAAATTACAGTGCTAAACATAATGTGAATCTGCTGGTAAATTATGGCAATTGCATTACGTAAGCCTGTGCAGTTTCAAAGAGCTGAATCAGAATGCAAATATCTGTTAAACGCCATGGTTCAGTGAAATCAGTTTGAACAATATTAAATCTTGAAAAACAGTGTGACATCAGAAGTAAAATACGTTTCTGCTTTATGTAACGATATACAAAATCAAGACATGGAAAATAATGGAAAAACGTGCTCATAATACTCTTGTATGTTTTTTACATCTGTAGAATAATATTGAAACGATAAATAGTACTGACTTGTTGCAAACCGTCTAGTGAGTATATATTTGTCGAACAGTTCGTAAGAGCTGAAAACAATACAACGACAAATAGCACACGAGCACATCACAACTCGGGAAGATCGTATACAGGTATTTGAAACGCATTTTTGTCACAAATTGATGGTTATTAGTGCAAAAATTATTTGCACCACAGTGGTACGTATTTCGGGTGCAAGAAGTTTCCGTTTTTACTTAGTACAATCGAGGGCTTATGTACAGTCCATTACAGGTTAACAATACAACCGACTGAGTTCTTAAACCATAGGTTCATCATAAAAAGAAAAGAATATTTCTTTCATTCGTGAGAATTTATCTATTTTTTGAGTTGTCGTTTTCATTCACGATGGTAACATGAGGGACATATTCAGTTGAGGTGGGTGTGATCGTCGTACAACTTGCAAAGTGTATTTTTCAGTGCGTGGAGATTCAGATCTCCCCGCCGGTCCATGTCCTTACAGCTGGACGGCGACAGTAGCTGCTGGAGGCACGGTGTCGACCGCTGTGGTCGCTGGGTCGGCGCTCCCATCGTCACTTGTTCCTCGTTGGCTCGTCGACGAAACATCTACTCGTCAGTGTAGTCGACGACCCTTCCAAAATTAATCAACGCTACAGTTAAAAAATGGTTCAAATGGCTCTGAGCACTATGGGACTTAACATCTTAGGTCATCAGACCCCTAGAACTTAGAACTACTTTAACCCAACTAACCTAAGGAAATCACACACATCCATGCTCGAGGCAGGATTCGAACCTGCGACCGTAGCACGCGCGTGGTTCCGGGATGAAGCTCCTAGAACCGCTCGACCACAGTGGCCGGTCCGTCAGTGGGTCAATGAACTTCAGGGTTTGAGACGACAGTGTTGTTTCCGATATAGTCGTGGACAGTACTATAGTGGCCCGTGATACATGAAGCAGTTATGTACAATGTGCCTGACAGTACGATTCGTGAACAAATCCACAAACATTCTGATCCTACTTTGAAACAAGTGATACAAATGATCGAACATCAGAACTCGTGTAATAATGCCGTGGAAAACTTGAGGTAGCTCCTATTTGCAGTGTAATGCAACGTGACAAACAGGTATTGCCTTGCGACCGTCTGCCGCGCACAAACAGGCCACCACTCCATGGCCAAAGTAAACAGGTGGCAAGCATGTCCGCTGTGAAATAGCGTCTCTGCTGCTCTCTGTTATATATCTACGAGCATGGTCTTCTAATATCTGTTTGTGAGTTTTAGAATGAGTATACATTGGGAACTAGCTGGAAGTTAGATGGTGCTGGAGGTGGCCACGTCTGTCACACCAACATTGTAAACCATTGTGGTTCATAGTGTCGGACGCAAAGCCCGTCGCCGCCTCATTATGTTAAAACACGGAAGTCGACGAATCCTCAGTGTCATATCTAATAGCCAATCTGAGAGGTAGTTTTTCAGACGATTCCATTTAGTCTGTCAGCAAATGAGGCCAGTTATAAACTCGTTGCCAACAACAGCCATATACAAAAGATATTGGGTTTGTCCATCCCTACATTTACACCTACATAAATACTCCACAATCCACCTTACGGTGCGTGGCGGAGGGTACCTCGTACCACAACTAGCATCTTCTCTCCCTGTTTCACTCCCAAACAGAACGAGGGAAAAATGACTGCTTGTATGCCTCTGTACGAGCCCTAATCTCTCTTATCTTATCTTTGTGGTCTTTCCGCGAAATGTAAGTTGGCAGCAGTAAAATTGTACTGCAGTCAGCCTCAAATGCTGGTTCTCTAAATTTCTTCAGTAGCGATTCACGAAAAGAACGCCTCCTTTCCTCTAGAGACTTCCACTCGAGTTCCTGAAGCATTTCCGTAACACTAGCGTGATGATCAAACCTACCAGTTACAAATCTAGCAGCCCGCCTCTGAATTGCTTCTATGTCTTCCCTCAAACCGACCTGATATGCATCCCAAACGCTCGAACAGTACTCAAGAATAGGTCGTATTAGTGTTTCATAAGCGGTCTCCTTTACAGATGAACCACATCTTCCCAAAATTCTACCAATGAACCGAAGACGACTATCCGCCTTCCCCACAACTGCTACTACATGCTTGTCCCACTTCATATCGCTCTGCAGTGTTACGCCCACATATTTAATCGACGTGACTGTGTCAAGCGCTACACTACTAATGGAGTATTCAAACATTACGGGATTCTTTTTCCTATTCATCTACATTAATTTACATTTATCTATATTTAGAGTTAGCTGCCATTCTTTACACCAATTACAAACCCTGTCCAAGTCAACTTGTATCCTCCTACAGTCACTCAACGACGACGCAGCATCATCAGCAAACAGCCGCGCATCGCTATCCACCCTATCCAAAAGATCATTTATGTAAATAGAAAACAGCAGCGGACCTACCACACTTCCCTGGGGCACTTCAGATGATACCCTCACCTCCGATGAACACTCACCACCGAGGACAACGTACTGCCTTGTTGCAAAATGAAACCTATCATCCTATTACGTTATGAGTTGTCACATTTACTCATGTTCTAACGTGTTATCCCAGAGAAAAGAACTGGCCCACTGACGCTTACTGTTGAGTTGCCTCGTTCTTCTCAGTGACAAGGTAGATTTCTCTCCTCGCCTATACGAATTGCGCTCACTACACATTTTCATCCTTTCCAGTAGTGACCACAAAATACTTAAAAGCACGCAAGAAATTTGTGTACAAGTTTCAGTTTGCGCAGGATCCACTGCATTTCATTCCGCAAAAATGTTTCCACTTGTTGTGCGGGTAACTACAGCTGCTGCGTCATTATTTCATTTCTGCTTCTCGCCGCTTTTCTTTTGTGTCAGCATCCCGTTGCCAAATTGTGTCTATTAACTTCAGACTGACTTTTTTTTTAGGAAGACCATAAAATCCAATTTGTGTCTAAATATCCGTCTAACTGCCTCCTGTTTCTTTTAGTGTGTTGCCAAATTGTTTCCATTAACTCTGGATTCCTTTTGTAAAAAGAGCACGAAATCCAAATTGTGATCTAAATACTCCTCGAAATGCTTCGTGTCTTCCAGGTCAAAATACAGCTGACCACCTTCACAATTATTTTTATCGTTATTGAGGTGTTGGAGATTGATCTGTGTCTACAAATTAACGTTTACTTTGACAACTGTACGTGGATTACGTGTCACAGAGAAATCGCTTGTCACACAGTGTATAACTCATGGCACACTGCAGGAAGTAACAAATCACTCTTGCTACCTTGCATCTTTTTTAATGGCGATAAAGTGAGGCGCCAGTAAACGCTCCATACCTTCCCGTAACACGGCGAGCGATGAGATGCGCCAACCGCTAAGTGGTCGCCGCCAGCTGCGGCCGCCTTGTACGGAGCTCCTGTCGGCTGACCGCAAGACACAGAGTTATGGCGGCCGACGGATGTTTGTGCTCCCAACTGACACACCGTTTTCTAGCCCTGTCTCTTTTTGTGGTGACATTATAAGAGTTTCTTACTAACTTTTTGTGAACTATGTCCTGCGTTATGTCAACGGTATGTAAGGCAAACTGTTGTAATCGGCTGGCCTATAGTCCAACACGGATTTATCGTTTGGCCACATGTAAGAAATCCAGTGAGTTACGGGGATTAGCCTTTCTATGGCGTATAAGTTGCAACGATGTCCCTCACGTGAAAGTCTTTGCAGGTACAGTAAGGGGATTTGTAATGGAGACATACATCAGGACACAGAACCGTATCCTAGAATAGGAAATACTAAGATAAACTGTTGAAGTTTTCAGTATCAGCGTGTAGCGTGGACATTTTAATATAACTGCGTGGAGAAAAAAAAAAGAAAAAAACAGGAACATATAATTAAATGCAAGTGCGATTTTTGTTTAGTGGTTATTGATCAGTTAGTGCTGAACGGTGAATAATGCTTCTCTACGTGTTTATGAGGTGAGAGAGACATGAAAATTAGACAATATTATTGTACAGTGTACTGTTTCTCCTGGGTGGACTTGGGTTTAAAAAAAAATGTAAACTACATATTACTATAAATTTTATAATCAATCGACAAGTACGCCAAAGAAGAAGAGATAGAACTACAAAGGACATGTTATTCCATGGACTCTTGCGCTTATATGCATGAACTGTCTGTCCTTTGTCTTTCACTTATCTTATCTGCTTGGATTCGGACCTAAAAGGACGTTCTTGTGTAAAGGTCATCTTGCTGCGCCAGCTGATAATGTAACTTGTACTTAAAACCCGAACAATATAATGGTTATTTTGTCCAAAGAATTTGTGTGTGTGGTCAATCAATTGGTAGTCTGATACCTGGGTTGTCTTAAGCAGAATTTTCATTGTTAGGAGCAATCTTAGCAAACACTTTAACATTTTTCTTTTATCTCATCTACGAGACGTGCTGTCGGTTAGGACAATTAACCTTATTTCAGATCCCACGATACCGGAGGCAGCTACTAATAATTTAACAATTTTACTTAGAGATTTTCTTTATATAACGAGATACCATCCCAGGCAGAAAGGTCTGGTCACAGGATTCCAGTTCCAATATAGAATTTCATTTGTAGATGCTACTCTTGTTATCTTGCATTGGGGAATCGAGACAAAACCAGGACGTTAAGTTATGTATAGCAGTAGTGTACATCGAACAGACTTGGCAAATACTCTCTGGTGCAATAAGCACACGACTTCTCACGAGCCTGGAATAATATATGTAGTGTTGGGTAAATAAGAAAAGGACAATTTACTATCGACGATTACGTAACTACCCTGAGAACTGAGCTAGTTTACTGAGTGATTATACAAGTCGGGCTAAATTAAACAACATATTACACTGTTAATAATATTCCTAAGTTAGTTATTTCTCTTTTATGCTGAGCCACTGCATTAATATGTGTTTCTTTTTTATATAAGTAACGGCTCATATTCATTCTTTTACATTACACTGATAGCAAAGAAAAAGAGTCACAAATAATTTTTATTTTATTACATTACAACAGGTACAGAAGTATTTCCGGATTGCTTTAATTTTGCTGTAGCACATTTGCATTTATAATTATTAATTGTCACTAAGATTGCTGGAGTATTGAAGTAGGTTCTTCCGCTTGAAGGAGGGCACCATCAGAGTCAGATTATATTCACTTACAGGTAATTGAGAACAAGGACCAGCCACGTAATTGCAGTCAGACCTATCTGCAGTGTCCCCTCTGAACTTGCTTACCGCTTGCGAGCAAAAATACACATTTGGCATTCGCTCTGAGAGAATTATTTTATACAATCGTTTGGGAAAAGGAAACGTCTTATGCGAAAATTGAGTAAAACACCACCTTGGCTTCTTAAGTGGCCCAGAGTTGCTTTAGGTACAATGTATTTTTAAAGAATTACCGCTCCTAGTATTGTTTTTAAATCTATTTCAGCAATATTTTACATACGCACCACAATTTTATTCTAGTGTGGGACTAAGCGAGGGGGGTCCTTTGTCAATTCGCTTCTTTCTCCTGGTCATGTCTACAGGCTTTGGGTCCAAAAAAATTCGTAGTGTACAGTGCTGGACAGTTCGCGATACTGTAGGAGCTGGCCTGTGTCACACAGGGAGGAAATTTCTCATCTGCTCCTATTCCCTCACCACCCTCTATGCGATTTCACGGGTGAACCCAGCGGAGAAACTGCTTCAGATGATTTATGGCTCCCTGATGTACCTCCAAAACGAGAGAAAGGTAGTATTATTCTGCTCGGCCCCAGGACACATCTAAATCCAGACGTTGCAGCCGAAAAAAACTTGTCAGAGACACTCTGCGGAACATTTTGCTGTCTCGCAGGAACCTGTTTCCTCACCGTTGCGTAAGAATGTCGTAAGCCACTGCGAGTCAGATTGGCTCATATTGTCGGAACATTATCTCCAGCCTGTGAAATCAACTGTCCCGCTGTAGCTATTCTCCTTCTGTTCACGTAGACGCGTTGAATTGCGCTAATTTGCCCACTTAATAGGTCTTTGTCTTCTTAGCCTCGGTTTTTCTACTCTGGTGAGATGAGCCATCAGTTTGTGGAGGCGTAAACTGAGCTAACAAAAATCATGGGATACCTCATAATATCGTGTCGAATCTCTTTTTCTCGTCATAGTGTAGTAACTCGACGCGGCATGGACTCAACAGGACCATGGAAGTACCCTGAAAATATATTAAGCCGTGATGCCTCTAGAGTCGCCCACAATTGCCAAACTGTTGCCGGTGCAGGATTTTATGCATGAACTGAGCTCCAGATTATGTCCCATAAATGTTCGATAGGATTCATGTCAGGCGATATGGATGGCCGAACCATTCATTCGAATTGTCCAGTATGTTCTTCAAAGCAGTCGCGAACAATTGTGGCTTGGTGACATGATACCATTGTTTGGGAACATGAAGTCGATGAATGGCTGCAAACGATCTCCAGATAGCCAGAGATGACAATTTTTAGTCAAAGATAGGTTCAGTTAGACTGCGTCCATACCATGTAAACACAGCCTACACCATTATAGAGTCACCAACAGCTTGCAAGGTGCCTTGTTGACAACGTGGGTCCATGTTTTTGTGGGGCTGCACCACACTGGAACCCTTCCACCAGCTCTTACCAACTGAAATCGGGATTCATCCGACTAGGCCACGATGTTTCAGTAGTCTGAGGTCCAACTGATATCGTCACGAGCCTAGGAGAAGCTCTGTAGGCGATGTCGTGTAGTTACCAAAGGCACCCGAGTCGATCGTCTGCTACTATAGCTTATTAATGCCAGGTTCCTCCACACTGCCATGTTCGTCGTTCGACTGTTAACACTGACAACTCTCCGCAAAAGCCACTGTTCTCGGTCGTTAAGTGAAGACCGTCGGCCACTTCTTTGTGCCTAGTGAGACGTAATGCCTGAAAGAGATATTGTTGGCACACTCTTGACACTGTAGGTTTCGGAATATTAAATTGCCTAACGATTTCCGAAATGTATTGCCCCACGCGTTTGGCTCCAACTGCCATTCCGCGTTCAAAGTTTGTTAATTTCCAATCGTGCGGCCGTAATCACGACGGAAACCTTTTCACATGAATCACTATATTACAAATGACAGCTTTACCAATGGAGTGCCTTTTCTACCTTGTGAACGCGATACTAGCGCTACCTGTGTATGTACATATCTCTACGGCATGACTTCTACCACCTCAAGCTATTTCAGTACATAACATGTTCATTTCATCCATGGTGATGATGAAGTCCCATACTCCGTGACGGAGCGTAGGGGGATGAATGATGATGATGAAGACGACACAACACCCAGTCATCTCGAGGCAGGACAAATCCCTGACCTCCGCCGGGAATCGAACCCGGGACCCCGTGCTCGGGAAGCGAGAACGCTACCGAGAGACCACGAGCAGAGGACATCCACATAGGCTGAAAACACAGTACCCCCCTCACGGAGTACACTGTTGGCCATTAAACCTGCAGCATCATAACGGTGATATCCAACAATCGTAAAACTGGAATAAAGTCTGCTACATACTTGCTTATACAGATTTAGCGCAACCGCACATTCCTGGTGGGAATAACGCCGTCAACGTTTCGTACAAAAGGAAAGATCATGCAGCAAGTTTCTCGTTCACAAATCGCATTTGAATGTTGACTGGTTGTGAGAAGCTCATGTTATGTATCATGGGCGAAGGAGAGAAGTCTGTCAGCACATGACGGAATTCAAAAGCGGAGGGATCATGTGGAAACTGTGGTTTATAGCTCCACGAAATTACTGCTTGGTTTGGTTGGAATCCCATGAATTCTAAGCAAATATGTATTCTATGGGTTCTGCAGGACCACACTCCTAAGAGGATGGATAAATCATTCGCTCAGATGTGTAGGGTTTGTAGCCACGTCACCAACTTGACTCAGAAAATTTGTTTGGTTATAGCAAGACACATTCACAAAGAAGTTGAATTCCGTCAAAAACGTTTCAACTGACGATGGAATAGTGTGTGCGATTTGAGAAATTTTTCTATTCGTGCCACCAATTTCTTCACGTTCTGCATGCCTGCAAAAGCGCTTCTTGATGTACTGAACAATGAATCCCATCTGTCGATCGTTGTAATTTTTTGCTCTCTCATCGTCAGGTAATTCTTTAAATTCTTCCTGCACGGTGATGTAATATAATGTCATAGCAAATTTACAGTATCAGTCGCTTACGTTACTAAACAATAGATGTTGAGAAATTTCGTCCCTCTCTTCTATCATTCCCATTCATTTTTAAAGGCTTGTGATGATAGACCGCTAGACTGTTTCTTTTTGTGCAAACATGTAATGGACCTGTGAACGTCCTTCATACGTTAAACAAATAGTGAAGGGTAAACAGAGCTGGTACCCTTATTCTACCGAACTGAAGAGAGTTGTGCGAACAGGAAAATGCCAGTGTCACTCTGTGCCCAGTACTTCCGAGAAGGAACGAGCAAAGACGAGCCACGGCCTGCACGCGCTCCGCACACCCGGCACGCCGTGGCTGCTCCTGGTGTATAGGATACTCGCGTAGGCTTTCTGCATAGGACTGTCGCCTCCGCTGAAGTTGTGAAGCACTGTATTTGAATTCTTGAGAGTGTAATGCAGTGTATAGTACATAACTGGCGTCATCATTGCTATACAGATTCTATAAACTGCCGCAAAGGATAAACTGTCTAATCTACAGTTGCATTAATCTTTGTTCTGTATGTTTTCTTTACCTATTTATGTAGACATGACGCTGTTTTACCATTGTTAAAGCTTAAGTCCGTGTCCCGAGAGGCATGAAGGCATTAAGCTGCGTTGTCAGTGTCAACAATTGATTTTCAAACACAATGAGCTTATCATATCCATCTGCTTTTACATCCCTACCCTGAAAATTAAAGTTTAGATGGGTAGATCACATGACTAATGAGGAGGTATTGAATAGAACTGAGGAGAAGAGGAGTTTGTGGCACAACTTAACAAGAAGAAAGGACCGGTTGGCAGGACATGTTCTGGGGCATAATGGGATCACAAATTTAGCATTGGAGGACAGTGTGGAGGGTAAAAATCATAGAGGGAGACCAAGATGAATACACTAAGCAGATTCAGAAGGATTTAGGTTGCAGTAGGTACTGGGAGATGAAGAAGCTTGCACAGGATAGAGTAGCATGGAGAGCTCCATCAAACCATTCTGAGGACTGAAGACGACAACAACGAGAACAACAACAACCACCCTGAAAACCAGTTTGAAGTGCACTGTATTTCGTATTAGAATTTATTTCCATTCCATTCTCGTATGGGGCAGAAGAAGAATATTGAAACGTGTTTGTGTGGTCGCGCTGTCCCTGCGCGGGTGATATTAAGGACGGTGTAATAGAGCCGTAATACGACTTCTGGGCAGGCGCCACGGCCTCGATGTACATTTCAAGAGCACCGTTTCCACCAGGCTGCTAGTTTAAAGGACCAGTCTGTCAAGCAACTCGCTGGGTACCCGGCGTTGTCCCGGAGTGCCTTTCTTCCAATCTTCTGTTAGTCCATCTCCTCCCTCCCTCTGTTAATTTGCTTCTTAGCCCGCCGTCCATCTCACCTCTTTCTGTTCATTTCCTTCTAACCCTCTCTCTGTTCATCTCAAGTTAAACAGAAGGGAGATTGAGATTTAACTTCCCATTGACATCGAGGTCATCGGAGCCGAAGACATACTCAGAATGTATTAAAGATAGGGAAGTCCAAAGTTTTGAACATGGCTGCTTGGTTCAGTGACCGTTTATAAATTAAAATTTAAACAAATGAGCTCTCTATCACAAGTTTTTAGTCTTAACCACGTTTCAACACTTCTAAGAGCGCCTTCATGAGAATTTAGACATTTAAATTGATCTAAAAAAATGGTTCAAATGGCTCTGAGCACTATGGGACTCAACTGCTGTGGTCATCAGTCCCCTAGAACTTAGAACTACTTAAACCTAACTAACCTAAGGACATCACACACATCCATGCCCGAGGCAGGATTCGAACCTGCGACCGTAGCAGTCGCACGGTTCCGGACTGCGCGCCTAGAACCGCGAGACCACCGCAGCCGGCAAATTGATCTATAACATAGTTACAAATTTGCGGGAAGAAAAAAAAATATATAAAAAAGTGTAAGTACTGACTAACAATACAAAACAGAGACAGTACTTACATGTCACGTATAAAATAAATAACATGCTAGAAGTGCTTTAGTCACAAAAATATTTAAAAGGAAAATGTGAAGGCGAGCCTTTAAGGGTTGCTTATACCTGTACAGTCACAAGTTGTAACCTGTACGTGACATGTAAGTTCTGTCTCTGTCTTGTATTGTTAGTCAGCACTTACACTTTTTTATATAAAAAATTATATAAAAAATTCATGAGAATTTAGACATTTAAATTGATCTATAACATAGTTACAAATTTGCGGGAAGAAAAAAAAAATATATATATATATATAAGTGTAAGTACTGACTAACAATACAAGACAGAGACAGTACTTACATGTCACGTATAAAATAAATAACATGCTAGAAGTGCTTTAGTCACAAAAATATTTACAAGGAAAATGTGAAGGCGAGCCTTTAAGAGTTGCTTATACCTGTACAGTCACAGGTTGTAACCTGTACGTGACATGTAAGTTCTGTCGCTGTCTTGTATTGTTAGTCAGCACTTACACTTTTTTTATATAAAAAAATTGTTTTCTTCCCACAAATTTGTAATTATGTTAAAGACCAATTTAAATAACTAAATTCTCATGAAGGCACTCTTAGAAGTCTTGAAACTCGGTTAAGACTAAGAACTTGTGACCGAGGGCTCATGCGTTTCAATGTTAATAGATAAGTCCCTTTCAAAAGGAAGCATTTCGGAATTTAGCTGGACGGATTTAAGGAAATCATGGGAATCCTAAATCTGAATGGGCAGACAAGGATTTTAACCATCGTCTTCCCGAATACAAGTCTAGTGTGCTGATCTGGTCACATCCTCCCCCCCCCCCCTCCCTCTGCCTCTGTCTTCCTCCCCCTGTCTGTGTCCATCTCCTACTCTTTTCTTCTCTGTCCATTTCCCCCTCTCCCTTCTCTCTGTCCGTTTCCCCCCTCCCCTCTCTACATCCACTTATTCCTCTCTGTATCTGTGTGCATTCCTTCCTTCCCCTTCATTGTCTGTTCATCTCTTCCTACCCCATTGTCTCTCTACATCATCACTGTGACCCCAGTAGGAGGCTGGAATCTCATTGACTGTAAGAGAGTTTCTTCAGTAATGAGTCCCGCTTCGAACTGAGCCGAGGGCGAGAGGAGACGTGTCTGGAGGCACCTTGGTCAGTGGTGCGATACCAGCCTGACTGTTGGCCGACAACCAGGACTGATAGCCTGGCCTGCCATTTTATTTCATAGCGCAACCCCTTCTCTTGTCGTTCGAGGTTCCCTTACATCACAGCGGTACGTCGACGATATTCTTTACCCCGTTTTGTTGCCCTTCATTACAAGCTGTCCTGGGCTTACATTTCAGCAAGACAATGCCCATCCACACATGACGAGAGTTTCTACACTATGGCTTCGTGTTTACCAAATCCTCCCTTGGTCAGCAAGGCTTCTGATCTCTCCCCATCTAACAATGTTTGGAGCATTATAGGCAGGGCCCTTCAACCATCTTCGGATTTTGACAATCTAACGAGTCAGTTGGACAGAATTTGTCAAAATATCGCTCAGAGGACATGCAATAACTCTGTCAATCAAAGTATTGCCGAATAATTGCTTGCATAAGGGCAAAAAGTGGATCAAAGCGTTATTGAAGTGATCAATTTGTGAAGCTCTTTCTCTTGAATAAATGATCTAATTTTTATACTCGTGTGATCATTTGTTTCTATTACATGTAGATCAGATCTATCGATTTCCATCCTATTCGGACTATTCCTTCGCGATGCGCCGTTATTTTGTGTCTTAGAGTGTATGTTATGAAAATTATTGGAACTTCAACAATCAATTTGGGTACCCTCGAAGTTACATTCTCACCTGAAGATTTATTTCCTAAGGAATAACATGCCGTTCTGTTTGCTACGAGCTCTTCAATGCAACAGTGAAGCTGGTCTGTTATTCTGCACGTTTGTATATTGATCGTTAAGCAACAGTGCGGAAGTATATCGAATGCCTTCCACAAGTGATGCAACAATTCATAAAGCTGGACGCCATTGTCTACTACCTGCGGGGTCTTGAAGGCGAAGAGACCGATCTGGGTTCAACAATATCAGCCAAATTTGTGGTGTCACCGCCAGACACCACACCTGCTAGGTGGTAGCCTTTAAATCGGCCGCGGTCCGTTAGTATACGTCGGACCCGCTTGTCGCCACTATCAGTGATTGCAGACGGAGCGCCGCCACACGGCAGGTCTAGAGAGACTTCCTAGCCATCGCCCAGTTGTACAGCCGACTTTGCTAGCGATGGTTCACTGACTTCTACGCTCTCATTTGCCGAGACAATAGTTAGCATAGCATTCAGCTACGTTATTTGCTACGACCTAGCAAGGCGCCATTATCCGTTACTATTGATATTATGAATCATGTACCGCCAAGACCGACGTTAATTATTAATGGATTAAAGTTAAATATTCCACCAGCCACGACCGTTTTTCTGAAGTCTAATTTCCTTGTCTTGTTGCAGACCTCACGCCAGCCTGCGTGAGCTAAAACGCGTGCCTTTCGGCCTCCTTTAATAACACGGTGTTGGCTCTCCTGTCAACCACAACATTGGCGACGAGAGTAATAGTGTTCTTATCGACATTGCCCTGATTTACTTGTGCAATGGCTTCGCCACAATCTCTAGATATACTGTCCGAATTTTACCGTTTACAGAATCAGCAGGCGCAGGCCTTACTGGATGCCCTTGGACAGCTCGTCCAGGGTCAACGTGCGATGCAAAACGATGCGGCAGCAGCCGCTTCACCGCTAACGCAGCCACAACATGCTGTTGCACCCACTTTTCGACCTTTTGATACTGCAGTGGAAAGCTGGACGGAGTGGTCACGCCAATTTGAATTCCATCTCGCTGCCTACAGAATTCAAGGTAACGAGCGGCAGCCTTTTCTGTTATCGTAGGTCGGCGTGATTACGTATCGTGTGATAGTCAAATTATTTCCCCGACGCGACGTAGCAACTCTGTCCTACGAAGAAATTTTGTCAGCATTGAATGCATATTTAAAAGAATCAGTCAATGTAGTTGCGAAAAGGTATACATTCTTTCGTA